>NC_061085.1:2023268-2738386 GCF_021917145.1 Hypomesus transpacificus
AATGAGCAGCCAGAGTTCATGAGCTACTAGTAGTAGTGCTACTTTAGTAAGTAGTATCCTATACTATTATCAGCCCTGTTTGTCACTGCCTGACTGAGCAGAAAGTGCTTTGCTGTACTTGCGCTGTTGTTTATTTAGCTGTCATGACTTTGCGAGTAATTGATGTCCTTTCACGGTTCTGTGGTGGAGGTTTTGGTCGTATGCATGGATGTGTGTGTATGGGGTCTGTGGTCTTCTGTGTTCATTGGTGGGAGACAGGAAGGGAAGATGGTTGGGTTGAGTTCGGGGGAGTGTGGGGTGCTGGTGGCTCTCTGGGCGGCTTGCCCTGGGGGATGGGTGAAGCATCTTATATGGCCTTCTGTCCTCTGGTTACTGTAAGGGGTCAATGAGACAGTTGCTCTGAACTTTGACTAGAAGGACTGTGTCCTGTTTCATTGTTTGTGTTAATTAAAAGTATTGTTTGAAGATGGTCACACAAAGGACAGTTGACCATTTGACTGGTCAACTCCTGTGGCTTTATTATCTACTGCCCTGGAGAGAGATGCCACATCAAAGAACTTTGGGACACACTGGAGATGTATTGTTTCAAACTGTCACTAAGTTGAGTTAGCCAATCACAGAGTTTGCTACATTGATTGATTGACCTTATAGAATGCCATTTGATCTTAAATTTATATAAGGCAGTGCATGTGTGATGGTTCGCCATCACTCTTGCGAACGATCTGTGTGGATGGCACCTCCTTCATTGAGACTGATCAGCAAAGCTTTGTTTAATCATATGTAATTGTATAGTCTAAATAAATTGTATTGAAACCATATCCCTTGACTATTCAGATCTACACAGTGCCACTCGAATTCTTCCATAGCAGTTCCAGTTGCTCATCCTCGCAAGTGTATTGCAAAGTAAATTCCTTGTTGTTTAAACTACTTGGATATTAAACCAGTGTTTCCCACACATAGACTAATTTGTGGCGGTGCGCCACAGAATCAACACCGGCCGCCACATATTGCGTTTCGTGAAACATTTTTTTTATCGCTATTTAGGTTAAAACACGCAGCGTATTCGTTCAGCTGCATTTCCTTTCCCCTGCCCTCCCTCCATCTCTCTGTCACTCATGCGTCTTTCTCACGTATGCACAGTCACAACGTCAGCACACGTTAGCAACAATGCATACATACACCGTTCTAGTAAGACCGACAGCTATATCAGCGAGCTTTCAGCATTAGTGCCGTAGCTAAAAGTCGAGGAAAGTTGAGGCTACTTTTCGCTAGGTACCTTACTCGAAGGTTCCCCTTCGTTCTTTTGGTGAGAAGTCTCAGGAGCTAGCTACTTACCCGGCGTCCTGGAGCCGACCAGTTAAATAGTTGTTTTGCACTAGCGTGGCTACATGCATAATGCAGAAATGATATATTAGTTGTTGTTAATTTTGTGAAGCTGTGAATCATTTAGGATTAATATTTAATGTAACAAATTATTAACAAATTAACTGTGTAACGAATTATTAACTAAGGAATTATTACGACTCCCCCCCCCACCCCCCTCCCCGCCACAACTAGCTTTGTAATATGTGGGAAACACTGATTAAACTGTATTCTGATTCTGATTTGGTTAGATATGCTTAAGACTGTGTTTGCGTGTGCGCATGAAATTGAGAAAGTGGCACAATATAGCCTTATAGAAAGTTGGAATTTGATTTTTGTATTGCAGCTTCTCCAAAATGTAATTGAGCCCTCTGCAACAATGTATGTATTAATCAATGTTACAAAATGCAGTCTTTGTAAATAGTTTCTTTTTTTTTTTTTTTTTTTGCTGGGGAAGGGGCATTTGGGACAGATTCCACGACTCTCACCTCCAGGGCTACAATCCTCTTGTAGACATCCTCTCTCATGCTCATCTCTACATCAAACTCCGACAACTTCTTGTCAGCCTCAGTGCTGGCTGTGCGCACTTCCTTGCAGGAGGACACATGCTGAGGGAAATCCAGCATATTTCTCTGGACTAGAGGTAAACATCACACATGCATTACTACTTAATTCACTTCAACTGAGATGCAATTGTCTTGTACTCAAAACGATTACATCTATTATTATGGGTGTCTAATTCTGTGAAAACCTGTGGTAAAAACTACACTGGTCCACACTTAGTTTGTAGAGGTACAAGGAATAATGAGTCTGTTACCATTCTGTCTATAAAAGGCTACAACCATGCAAGTGCTAACATACAACTCTCTTGTCTATTTACTGGATTCAAAACAAAGCCAAAGAACAGTAGGGGGTCGGCTGGTTTAGCTGGCCTTTATGCAAAAAGTGCTGATTTGTCTATACAACTGCATACCTTTTTCCTGCCAACGCAGACTTTTTGCAACCATTGTTTTTTAATACCTTCAGTCAGTATTTGGATTTGTTGAAATGGAATGAGATGGATCAAATAAATGAAGGTTACAACATCTCCTGAGTGTTGTTGTGAAAGGTGTCCCAGTTCTCATCAAAGTGAATAGTAGAAGGATGATTTCTAACCATTTTTTACTTAGGCCTAACTTGGCTCTTACTAAATTGTTAGAAATAATGTATAAAAACATGAAAATGCACTAGATTAAAGTGCTTGTTCCACCAATAACATTGAAAAACTGATAATGCATGCCCCTTCATGACTACAATACAATAATGGGAGATCTGAAAATTTGGATTAGGGGCTCGACATTCCAATAGTAGTTTGAAGTATGCTGAATTACCACTCACCTGTGTACTCCACCTCTACATCAGCAAGGGCTTTCAGTGTGTTCTCATAGGTCACAGAGGTCAATTCCAAAGACCCAACCGAATCATAGACCATCTTGGTCTTGGAAATCAGCTCATCAGAGAGCTGATCGATCTGGTCTGGGGTCAGGTCCCACCGTAGACGGTTGTTGGCACATACTTGTGCCGGACTACCAAATGCTATTTTTCCTGTCAAATTTCATGAAATAATTGCAATACTATTACTTGGTTTACTTTGAGACAACCACGATCCATGTAGAAATGCTCTGCATAAACTGTTTTAGGAAAATGTGGATAGCACCGAGTCCCGCATTACAAGATATATTCAATATTCTCCTTATTTAGGTCCCTTGTTGTTTTTGTCTACAGTTTTAAAGTACCTTCACTCACCTCCTCCAGTATTGGAACAACGTGCAGAGGTTACTATGCAGGAAGACATTTCTGCATTTCAATTTGGATGTAAGATATCCTACATTTTGGTTTATTGACTCTGCATGTTGTTGCTCTGGTAGAAATGTTAAATTAGTTTCATGAAAATACATGAAATGCTTATGTAAACGGTAAATGGACCCTGGTAAACGACTTCTAACTATAAGTAATAACATTGTAATCAAGTCCAGTGTGGCATAATAGAAGCAGTGAACTACATGTCGTTTTTGATAACGTGCGAGTTTAATCAATTACGTAAAATCCGCAGTTTTCCTTTGAGAATGAAGTACTAGTCTACCTTCCTTCATAAATTACAATAATAGCGCCTAACGGAGATTTTAAAGTATACTTTAAAATCTCCGTTAGGCGCTATTATTGTAATTTAACTTTAACTATAGTTAACTATAGTTAATTCTCAGCCGACCAGAAAGCAGGCATTTGAACAGAATTGGGATGGACGAGATTACAGTATTACTACTATAGCTAGTTCTATTATTACTAGTAGCTAGCGACGACAATAGAAAACGGAAACATTAATTTGCTAAATGTTAGCAAGCTGTCTAGCATGGACACAATTGCTGACATTACATTTCGATCTGGTATAATGAACTACCGTTAGCTAGCTTTACCTCGACAAGCTAGCTTTACCTCGACAAGCTAGCTTTACCTCGACAAGCTAGCTTTACCTCGACAAGCTAGCTTTACCTCGACAAGCTAGCTTTACCTCGACAAGCTAGCTTTACCTCGACAAGCTAGCTTTACCTCGACAAGCTAGCTTTACCTCGACAAGCTAGCTTTACCTCGACAAGCTAGCTGCTGCTAGTAGTACTGTAGTAGTCAAAGTAAATAGCCTCCCGTCACTGCGGTTGTTTTAGCGGGCAGCTACTGTAGACTAGCTTGAATGTAGCGTAAAACATGGAAAACTACAGCTAGTAGCAAGCTAACGACACTTTTAACGGCGAGCTAGTGTTCCACAAAACTGTTAGTTATTTACTAGCATTCTGTTACATTACATCAATTACAACGCTCACCTGTCGGTGCCATGTTTCAGGGTTGTGTCACAAAGTTCGAACAGAAGTTGGTTGTTGTTGCTCTAAATGGAATTTATTTCCGGTTATCTTATTCTCAAGAATTTCAAAATAAAGGTCATGGGACTAATTTATCTTTTTGTTCAACGTAGCCATGAAAATATTTCCAAATATGGGAGAAAAACGCATGTACAAATAAAATTACATTACATTACATTTATTCATTTAGCAGACGCTTTTATCCAAAGCGACTTCCAAGAGAGAGCTTTACAAAGTGCATAGGTCACTGATAATAACAACAAGATAGCCCCAAAGCATTGCGGGTAGCCAAAACAAGAAGCACCCATTGTGAACAACCAAAAAATAAGTGTCAAAGGGAAGAACCATAAGAGCATGTAGTTAAGCAAGTTACAATTAAACAACATGAATCTCTAAGTGCAAGTGTACCTGTAGAAAAAGCAAGCAACAGTAAAAATAAAAATAAGATAAACTAAAAATAGAATATTTTGCAGCGAATACAACAGTTTAAATCAGTTACCACTAACCAAGAAGAGCAACAAGTATCTAAGCAAGAGTCATTGTGATCCTTGAGGAAACTAGCATTGGGTTCAGCAAACCATTCCTAAGTACCATTGTAATCCCGGAACAAGTGCGTCTTGAGCCTTCTCTTGAAGGTGGAGAGACAGTCTGTGTCTCTGATGGAGGTGGGGAGTTGATTCCACCACTAGGGGGCCAGGCAGGAGAAGAGCTTGTGTTGGGACCGGGCGGTCTTGAGCGGTGGGACCACCAGGCAGTTGTCTGAAGAAGACCGTAGGTGACGGGTGGGGGTGTAAGGCTGCAGGAGAGACTTGATGTAGTCGGGTGCAGTCCCGTTCACTGCTCGGAAGGTCAGTACCAGGGTCTTGAATCTGATGCGGGCCGTGATGGGTAGCCAGTGGAGAAAATGAGGAGCGGAGTAACTTGGGCGCGTCTCGGTAGATTGTAGACCAGGGGTGCCGATGCGTTCTGAATCCTCTGAAGAGGGCGGGTTGCGCATGCTGGGAGACCGGCGAGCAGCGAGTTGCAGTAGTCCAACTTGGAGAGGACAAGTGCTTAGACCAGCAGCTGGGTGGAGTGCTCAGACAAGTATCTCCTGATCTTCCGTATGTAGTAGAGGGTGAATCTACACGACCGGGAGACCGCAGCAATGTGGGCCGTGAGGGAGAGCTCATCATCCATGGTAACCCCAAGGTTCCTGGCAGAAGATGAAGGGGTCACCGTCGCAGATCCCAGGGTGATTGAGAGGTCGTGGGAGATGGAGGGTTTGGCCGGGATGATGAGAAGTTTTGTTTTGGCGAGGTTCAGCTGGAGGTGGTGCTCGGTCATCCAGGCGGAGATGTCTGCGAGGAAGGCCTCAATCCTAGCTGAGATCCCCGGATCGGTCTGGGGGAATGTGATACAATTGGTGGCACACACACAGATTCCTGGAATTATAGATAGATAGTGCAGTGCCTGTGATGCAGCTGGTGATGACAGTTCTTCTCAGTGGCTTTGGTACCTATATTATTATGTATTTATATTATTATTAATGGCAATTAATCGCAAAATTATTCCATCGATTTAATCTGTAAAAATGTTACCCCAATAAATGTTTGTTTTTTTATAACAAGGGTGTACTTAAAAACTTCAAATAGGCCTAACTGGATGATAATGTCCATGTAACAAGTTCAGATGGAACACAACTTAAATTGTGAGAGTTTTATTCACTCACAAACTATACTGCTGTATAATAAACATCCACAAAATTAGAATTGTTTTGGATTATAAAATACATTTAAGACATGTTGTCTCCCGGAGTGAAATGTATTACTGTTCTCTGCAGTGACAGGAAATACAGTGGTGTTGCTGCCACCATCCACTGTCCTCCCACTGTGCCATACAGAGGTAACAGGGAAACTATTAGTCATACGCCAGTATGTATGCCATATGTGGTTATTGATCAAATATGCCATTAACTTTCTAAAGTGGAGGTCCTAGATGATCAGGAAACTGTGTCTGCCTACTCAGAGAGCATTTTGGGGGTACACTTTTGAGTTTGTTTTACCACTTGCAACACAGATGGTGAGAGTGTGTGAACATGTGGCTGTGATTGAAGTGTCTGTAATGACTTGCTAATGGTTGTGGTCTGAACATGAGACACAAGTCCTTAAAGTGCTCATTTCAAATATGACTCAATTGATTAAATTGCTATGGTGTTAAACTCAGCAGGAAGAGGAACTTCTTCCTCCCCCTGAGCATAGGGCCTCCACTTCAAGGCCAAGACAAAGACACAAGGTATAAGCAATGAACCTTGAAACCCAGTAGTCAAATGGAGACCTTGAACTTTCTCCAAGTGTGCCTTGCAAAGGGACAACGTTCTTTATTTGTTTCAGGTTGGAGCAGACAATGTGAGGGCCCTGTATAAAAGAACCCTGGAGCTCAATATAGAGTATAAGAGGCTCGATATAGAGTGTAAGGCTTTTAATTTAAAAAACAAGGCTGGAGATATAAAAACTTGAATATGAGAAGAGATAATACATGACTGAATGAATGACACAACTTAGTTACACTGACATTCCTTTTCTCTGTTCCTAGGAAAGGGAGAACACATGAGGATGAATTTGTTTTTTGAACTTTTTTCTACATTTTGGTCTTTATACCTTTTTGAGGCTTCTTTGTTGAGCCTTTTGATTGCGTTGCGGCTCCTTTAAGAACAGCACGTACAGGGTGGGTGTGGCAGAGCAAGGGGGAGAGAGAGGAAAATAAGTGATGCTAACAAGTGGTTTTCGATGTAGCGACCGGAGCAAAACGTATGTGCAGGTAACAGTATTTCAGTGTGTGAATAATAAATCATCAAGAAAGAACACAGTGGATATGTATTTGCTAACCAGGATCAGAGAAAAAGAGAAGGGAAATATAGCTGCAAGCAGCGATACTGGTTCCTCCGCAAAATCGCAAAATATTATAAACATATACAAATCAAATCAAATCAAATCAAATTTATTTGTATAGCCCTTTTTACACGCAAGCATGTCACAGAGGGCTTCACATGCGCCCATAGAACTGCCCCTCAACCAACCTAAACCCTCAAGGAAGACAAGGAAAAACTCCCAGAAAAACTCCCACCGGGAGAAAAAATGGAAGAAACCTTGGGAGGAGCAATTCAGAGAGGGATCCCCTCCTCCAGAGACGGTTGGTAAGAGAGAGGAGCAGTACACAAGCTAAACATAGTCATACAGTGTCAATGGGTTTTGAGTCATACACTGCACAAGATCGAGACTTTTGACAACAAGAGAGCAGAACAACTTCATGTTTGGCCACCATTGAGTCCAGATTCTCAGTCAATGCACAACTAACTGAAATCATGTGGACAACTGGGCAAGACAGCGTTTATATTCAGCTTCTTGCAAGAAAAGCCTGTAACGATTCAGCAGCCGACTCTCTAGTCCGATTAAACTATACAACATACACAATCAGGGTGACCAACAAGATTATATTAATTAACCAACAAAAACATTACAAACATCTAAATGAACAAACACAACAAGTGAAATCCCTCGCAAGGCTGTTGTAACCAAACTATTTTCCACAAGTCTTTGCATTTTTGGACATGCCGCACTGCATGCTGGGTACCCAAGGGTGCTGATGCTGATTATCTGGCTGTGCTCCGACTGCGTGATATGAGTATTAGTTTTTTGTCAGCTTTGTACAATATATTTTTTTTTTTCGGATGTCATGTCTGGGGCTACGGAGCCCCAGACATGACATCCGAAAAAAAAAAATATATTGTTCCCACAAAATAGTAAATCGTTCCCACGAAATACTAAATCGTTCCCACAAAATACTAAATCCTTCCCACAAAATAGTAAATCGTTCCCACGAAATACTAATTCGTTCCCACGAAATACTAAATCGTTCCCACGAAATACTAAATCGTTCCCACGAAATACTAATTCGTTCCCACGAAATACTAATACGTTCCCACGAAATACTAAATCGTTCCCGCTAAATACTAAATCATTCCCACTAAATACTAATTCGTACGCGGGAGACTCGCGGAACTTCCGGGAGACTGGAGTCTGCAACGGAATACTTATGTGTGCGTTTGCTTTAATACCATGCCCATGAATGGTAGAAGCAGGAAGATTTACTATTTAAGCGTAAGGTGAGTGTCTTTTCTTATTATGTTATCATCAATATTATTGTTGTTATTGATATTTGATATTTTGTTTCAACGGGCAGCCTTAATACCTGCTGACGAACTTTTTCGGCCCGTTACTACAGACGGGTAGCGCAGCAGGTAAGACACTCTTAAGCGAACAAGGCCTTGCTAATACTACCTTAAAGTTTTGTTAGTATGGTCGGAGCGTAAAGCCATGCTCGTTTGTGTCTAGGAGCTTCAGCACACTCAGTATTTTGAGTGGTAGGCTACTTCGTTCGCGTTATGCTTCTTCTCAAAGATTGAACAACATATTTGTCGCAAACATTTCACAATAGGTATTGTGAGAATATGTTTCTAATTAGTAAGCTAGTGCTAGTGCGCCTCTAGCCTAATAAGTACAGTAGCATATGGTAGGCCTACTATTATTTTTGATTTCCTGTGGTTTACAGTTGAAGGCATGGATGCTCGGCTGCGAGAATTTTTGAAGGAGCGCCAAATTGAAGAGGATGTGATCCAGAAACTTGAAGATGAAAATGTAAGCCACTGCAGTTGCTGTGTATGCTTTTGTCAAGTAGGGCTGTGTATGTTAAGGACATGGTCACACCAGAACAGGTACTCTGTATGTGCAATGAAAATTCGGCCTGCCATAGGTTTTAAACGTTCACTTAGCAGCCAAAGTGTGCCCATTCTTGGAAATGTTACATGTTGTATTATTTAATGAAATCAATGCATGTGTTAAAGAATCAAGTGTGTTTATGCAATAATTTTAAAATAATGATCTTTCATCTCAAATTGCAAAAAAATATCTAGCAAAAGTACAGTAAGATGAAGCTGATATCCTGAGACTGAAGCTATATCCTAAATTCCTTAAATATACATTGGCATTATATTCTAATTTGTATGGCATTCAGACCTTTATTGATTTAGAGTATCTTATATTTTTTCAGATTGATGAAACTGTCATTCCACTAATGACAGACAGTGACCTAGCCAAGTACATCCCCAAAGCTGGGGATAGAGTCCATCCAGGAAAGAAACCATCCTTTCAAGGCTACGTCAAAGACTCTCCGGAACTGAGGGGACACCTAGAGCTCCACAAAAGAGAACATATCAGTGGACAGGAAATGCAAATGCCAAACGGAAACTGAGGCGGATTGAGGTTGGCTGGATGAATTTCGATGTAAAAGAGCAAAGGTACAAACAGGTGAAGTCTGTAAATGGGGGAGGAACCAGGCATCTCTCTGTTGACAAAGATGAAACAGTGGCAGATATCAAAGTTATGGCTGAAAATCTTTTCTTCCCCAAAGGCCTTTCCAAAAAAAACAAAAGTCTTTCCCACTATTAAACTCATATTGAGAGCTCCCAGATAAATGTTGAGATGTCCAATGGAGTAGAAGAGTTGTATGACCAAAGCAAGGTCAAAATGCTCCGACTTTATTTGTACACCAAAAATAAAAGAGGACAGCAGCCCACAGTAGGAGAGGAGGAGGATCTCATAATAACCCAGCCCCCAGTGATAGATCTTACTGAACAGGAACAGGCTGTTGAGGATCTGTTGTTGGAAAACATAAATTCAGAGTCACCAAATGACGATGAAACTGGGGGTTGAGGTTAAAGTCCCCTTCATCAGACATGACTTTCAGTGTGAAGAATGGCAGGCTGTAACTAGAGTATTTGTACTTGGGTGGAAACAAGCTGGTTACTTCCCAGTGAAACTTGCAGTACCATTTCTGGAAGAGGTATTGTATAGTTCGACAACCAGTAGTTTCAAAGATTCACTTTTGCTGTACATATCACAAGAGGAAAGAGCTGTCCTTTTGAAGGCTTTGGAGGACTTTCAGTCAGTGGACACAGATGAACTTCTCGATGTACTCGATGCATATGAATGCAAGCAAGTCCCTAACAAGGACACACTGCTCCCTGTTTTAGCACAGATAGGACACAAAGTAATCATCCAGGCCCCAATGTATGTCATTAAGTGTTGGCGTCCTGTTGTGGGCTCTATAGCTAGTTTACTGCCACCAGAGGGTCTGCATCATTACATTGCACAAAAAAAACAACTGCAAAAACAGTGAAGCAGCTTCTAAACTTCCCAGAGGAGATGACAACAGCCCAATCAACAGTTTCTCACTATCTGAAAAAGTACATCGGGGAAATTGATCGCAACACTCTTCAGCTCTTCCTTCGGTTCTGTACAGGATCTGATCTCCTGGATAAGGCCATACTGATTGAGTTCATAGAAACCACCAATTTCCTCCGCAGACCACAGTCCCACACATGTGGATGTGTACTAAAGGTGCCCACTGGTTACCACAGCTATCCAGATTTCCGTAGTGAATTTAACAATATTCTCACAAGCTCAATGTGGGTAATGGATGTGGTGTAGGTAATAATACAAATAATAACACAAAGGATGTGACAGCTCCTTGCTGGACTTGATGGTGTTGTTATTTTAGCTCTGTTGTTCTGTGAGCCTTTTATGTCGGGCATTTTATTTCATCTGCTCTGAAAGGGGTTGCTTTGTTCTTTCACATTCAAATAGTTAAAGGGATAGTTCAGTTTTTTGTATTACTCCAGTTAGTGCCAAAAGAAACCAATGTCTAAGACTAGGTCAAGCACTGACAATATTCCAAGTAAAGCGTACAGTTAAACTGTTTTGGAAGTGGGACTTCTTTAATGTGGCTAAAATACATTTTTTGTTGCTGTGTTACTACCTCTGTTCTTAGCAGTGTATGACTCTGCTTTTAAAAACTGGGAGCTTGCTGACCACTGTCTACTACTACAAGTATTATACTGAGAATGTACCTCATACTACCCCACTTTTTTACAATTATCCCTTTTGTGTTATACAAAGTTGTTTGTAGCAAACCCATCAGAAACAAAAATGTGAGCCTTGACTGATTGTGTTAAGGTCTTTAAGACTAAGTGAGTTGTTGACAGAGGTACTTTAAACTTTCAAGTAATATTATTTTGTATCTATGAACCTGGCTAACAGGAGCCTTGGAACACAGTTCCTATCCTGTTTGTGTACATACAAAATACAACGTGTTGCTTTCAGTAATAGTGTATTTTAAAAGGGGTCAATAAACTTTTAAAGTTTGTACAAAAGTCTGATATAATCTCTGTTACATTCTATACACCTTCACACCTTTCTTACGAAATGGTTTCAAACATGCAGTGATTTGTTATGGAGGACACAATTTATCAAACGTGGGATTGTTTTGGTTTAATTGTTCTGTTTTATTCTTGACCACCATTATTTAAACATAAGTCTTGCTTTGCCAGACATACTTCCACAGTGCTGCGGAGGAAGACCATCATAATGCATGTACATAGGTCTTCTTGTTTAATTGATCGTAACAATAGACCATTTTTGTTGTCATTACCAGTCTGTGTGGTTGCTGTCCAGGGTGCTACTGTCCTTGTTAGAGAGGGATACCGTTTTTTTTTAGGTTAACATTTGAAGACAGTTTAAATCACACACTAGCTGATGCCGGTAAGAAGTCAGTTTGTCGATTTTTACTTAACTACTTAACTCTAATGCAGAATACCAAAAATACATAAAACACACAGCTTTAAATGTTATGAACATAGGTATTGTAGCAGATGTACTGTTTACAGTTTGACAAGATAATATGGATATGGATCAGCATGAAGGATTATAATTCTAGCTAACAATAGCTATCAGGATGAGTTCAACTATTGACAGATTGCTAAAACAGTATGGTATAAGGTATTTTCTGATTATTTTGACACAAGAAGAGCAATATGTCTCTGTTTATCTAAACTTCCAGCTCAAATAACTGTGGACGAACCAAGTCCCTCAGCTGAATATATAAATCAAGTGACTGGGACATGGTAGATGGGTACTCCAAGCCTGCTTCCTCCATTGTTATTGTGCACAAATCAAACACGTCCGCATCACATGGGACTGAACTTAAAAATGTGCAGCTGTCTTTACATGTGGTCAAATCTTCAGTAAGTGGAACAAGAAAGTCTTCTGTCCCCCAAAGGTGAGGGGCCATGTACATGACATCAGGTATCCCACTGGGCACGTTGGTGTTCTTGGAGGGCCGTATACGGTGAGCATTCCAAACATCCCGTATATCATTTAATACATCCTGTTGAAGAAACAATAACGTTTAGGGTATTAGTAGGCCTACAAATTATTACACAATTTAAACATGGATTACGTACAATGCCCACAAAGCAGGGCTCCTGCCTTATATTGAGTGAGAAGAATAATGAAATAAAATGTTATTGTTAGCCTATGTGTCTTATTTCACAACAGTCTAAAGAACCAGTAGGCCTACATCACAGTTTAACATAAACGCAACTGGCCTACATTTCTAAGCTTACATGAAGGTAATGCAAGTTGATGGCAGAGGTTCTGACGCTTACTGTTGTTATTATAATGTGTTTACCTGAATGACTGGCATGAAGTAGTACTGTATTAAAGCTTTGTCCAGAACATCCCCAGAGAAAAAACCCTCATCCTTCAGTTCTCCTAGAAGCGTGATCCATTGTTCGATTCCTTCTTTTCTCATCACTCCCCACCAGCTCTCAATTCTCTGGTTTGCGGTACTTGGCCCTGTGATGTAACTTCTCTCCGCTGCTCTGTCATCTACATCATCTCTCCGTAGATACCGCTGAATGTCTCGAACCACCACATTCTCTGTGCCCAAGTCGGTTCGTACGAGCCTTGAGCAGCCCCCACAGCGCTCCACTGCTTCCATAAAGTAGCCCCCAATAACTTTCGGATCGCTGTTCGTGAAGGCGGCCCGCAACTAAATTATATTGCGCGAGAAGCCATTGATGCAGCCATTAATGCATATTCCGTATGGCTTCAATTTGTCGTACGAGTCTATGTGCCACACAAAGTTAGGTCCTTTAGCAAAATACTGCCTCCTTCTGAGACGTCTGGTTTGGCGAGCTTGGGAGCTGATGGGGTCCAGTAGAGAGAGGAGGATCCTGACGTCTTCTTTTCTTATATAGATACCTTGTTGTATACACTTTGTATACATCCACCGGTAACCGTGATCCTTTCCAGGGCCTTTCAGTTGGTCAACAATGAAATCTATACCGGCGTCCAAGTCGTACCTTCGCCGGTAAAGCATCCGGGCTCTCAATATTCGGTGTAAATGCCTCTCGGTAATAATGATTCCTTGCAATACCAGGCTTTTTAGAATGTCTTTGTAACTCATTCCCAGGCTAAAATACAATTCAATTAAATCGTCTCTGTCCATAACTGCACCTTTAGCTTGCTCTGCGAGTCCCGTCCCACACAGATATTAAAGCAAACGCACAAATTACTATTTCGTGGCCACGAAATAGCATTTCGTGGGAACGATTTAGCATTTCGTGGGAACGATTTAGTATTTCGTGGGAACGATTTAGTATTTCGTGGGAACGAATTAGTATTTCGTGAGAACAAATTAGTATTTCGTGGGAACGATTTACTATTTCGTGGGAACGATTTACTATTTCGTGGGAACGAATTAGTATTTTGTGGGAACAATTTAGTATTTCGTGGGAACGATTCATTTTAATTTTTCGGATGTCATGTCTGGGGCTCCATAGCTTTGGGACAAAGGTTAAGAAAAGTTTGACATTTCAAGGTTAAATTGCATGAAATTGTGCATGGTATTTCAGAATGTTGTCTGCCTGTTTAACTAAACAAGTAATCAAAATTATCAAAAGACTGTGCCTGGATTCGAACCTGTGGCATAATGCTTTGCAGTACAACGCTTCAACCCATTGAGCTACCCGCAAGGCTGAGAAATTCAGATCAGTTTCTGTCCCCCCCAAAAAAAGATGTATATCCTGTAGCATGGCTTGTTCGATTCGGCCAAAGCTTAAACAGCTGTAATTCAATGATTTTTTGACATATCAAGGTGAAATTGCGCATGGTACTTCAGAACGATGTCATCCTGTTTAACTAAACGTGTATTCAAATTTAAGACAGATTCAGTGTTGCTGGATTTGAACCTACAACCTTGTACTTTGCAGGTCACCGTTCCAGCTCGTTGAGCTATTCTCAGTGTTGAGTATTGGCATGTTCAGTTACTGAACAAAAAAAAGCTGTTTCTCCAATGGCAAGCATTGTCAGATTTGGTCCAAGTTCAAACAGCTGTAATTCAGTCAAATTTTGACATATCAAGGTGAAATTGTTTATGGTACTTCATAGGTGTGTCACCTTAAAGCCTATTAGGTTTGAAAACCCATCATTCAAAATGAACTTTGATTTAGTGACACAAACATATTGAGGCAATGTGGAAATTTACATAAATACACCCCTTTCAGCTATTTAGTATTTTATTCAATTGCTATAAGTAACGTTTTTAAATACGTCAATGATACATATCTGTACAAAATCTCAAGTTAATTAGACCTTTGGTTCAAGAGAAGAGGAATTTTGAAGGTTTTCCCAAATTATCACTGTACAGGAAAATCGATCAGGCGGACCTTATGGCTCCTTGAGGCTTTTTTGTTCGCCATGAGACATAAGGCATGCACACCAAGTTTCAGAAGAATTTGAGCAATGGGGTGGAAATGCTGTCACTTAGAAAATCAGACATTTGGGCGTCGCCTGTGGCGCCCCCTATGATCTGATGTGGGCCAGTCTGTGTTTGGGCCGTAGTTGTGGCATGTTGTATCAATTTGCCAAATTTCAAAACTTTTTACCAGTGTGTTCATGAGATAAATTACTATAATAATAATAATAATAATACCAACAAACACAATAGGGTCCTCCTGACGGAGGAACCCTAATTAACCCCAAAGTCATAAGTTAATACTTCGGCCCTGGAGTGTTGAACAACGTCTCCCCTGCAATCTCCAACTACGGTCAGAGACAGATCAGGAAAGGTTAACACCTGGGTTGAACCTGAAGTTACCTCACTAACGCCAAATCTTGATTCGTAGTACAGGCCCCTGGTGTCCCAGGCTCCTTTGATGTCACATTTCTCTCTAGATCAGGAGGTGATAAAGGTGGGTCAATGATCATAAACAACGAGATAGCCCCAAAAACATTGCGGGTAACCAAAACATGAAGCATACGAACATGAAGAACATCCACACCCTCGGAAAAAGATTGTCCTATGTCTTCGCCTTCGCTCGGATGACTGGTGCCATTGAATAAGGTACGTACATTTGTACACACAGGAAAATGCTTAAGACCTGCTTTTAAGAGGCAGAGAAATTCCCCCGCAGAATAGAGGCGCACTCTTACTGGCAGTCTTTGTAAATACTGCGGAATATATAATTTGGCGCACTTTACGCGTATACTCCCACCTTTTTGGGTGGAACTCCCACTTCCCCCACAACCCTCCCACTTTCCCCATGACCCTCCCACGAACGCATATTGAAAGCGCAACTTGCCTGTTCTCGCTCATGTGGCAGGCAATCTGCAATTTTACCCAAGTGCACCCTGTTTGTAAATAGCCCACATCGTTAAGTCAGTCTTTGCGAACAATTAAAGCCTGGAAACAGGTGCAAATGGCTTGATAAATGAGGCCCTTTCCAGAACTTCCCCCCAGATGACAAGAACTCAAGTCACCCAGACTCCATGTCTCTAGCTCCTAGTTAGGTGTCATAAAACTACAGTTGGCATCCCTGCCAAATGGAGTTGAATCAACATTCATTCTATCAAACTTGACCCAAATCCTTTTCTGCCAACTGTAAACTACTTTTAAACAACTATTAAAATACATTCATTGTACATAAGCCTCAAATTTATTTCACAACTGCCAGTGGAAAGCTCAGTACCCAGGTAAAAAAAGTATACTTTAGTTTAGAGTACTTAAAGCATATTCACATTTTCAATAGTACATTTTAAATATACTAAGAAAAAGTGTACTATCTGTGAATATATAAAAAGTAAACTACCATCAGGCTTTACCAATTTTTACGTTAATACTTTGAACAATTTATTTTTTTACTATAGTACACTTTTAGTAAATATATTATAAAAAAAAAATACTTTAAGTAAAACATATGTACGTATATACTTAGTACACTTTAAGTATATGGACATAGCCGGATACTAAAGTGTACTAAGTATACTTTAAGTTGTTTTACTTTAGCACGTAAAAGTGCACTTAATATACTTTAAATTGTGCTTTAGTACAATTTAATTACAACTTAAATATATTAAGTACAAAATAAATTGTTCCATAACAGCACATTTCAAATTAACTATTCATTCAATAACTTGAAGTATACTGATGATTAATCACTCGTCAAGTATGCTAACATTTAGTATACTTAGCATATAGTTTTTTTACCTGGGTACTGTTTACATTGAGTCATGTGAGGTGTCAGAGGACTATAAGAGGAGGTTGGCTTACCTTGTTTTGCGTTATGAACACGTCTTTTCACGTCATCAACTAGACTGTGGGGAGGCGAAGGGCTTTGTTTATTGCATACACCTCTCGGACAGCAGACCGTTCAGGTTCCCATACAGAAGAGTGCCCCCTGGCCAGTATCAGAAGCTGCGCCAAGTGCTGAGTGAAATGGAGGGAAATCGACCAGTGAATATGCATTGCTGTTGGTGCTTGTGTGTAAAAAAAAACGGATATCTCTGCATCTGTACGGACTTTCGCTGGTTGAACACAAGGATCCTGAAGGACGCTCACCCCCTTTCGCACCAGGTGGATTGTTTGGCATCCCTGGGAGGAAACTACCTCTTCAGCACGATGGATTTGACGTCATGCACCTTCACGAGGATGACAGGAAGTACTCGCCTTTACCTCTCCCATGGGCCTGTATGAGTATAACGGTCTGTCACAGGGTCTCTGCAACAGCCCCGCGAGCTTCATGCTCTTGTGCTACTTGGATGATTTGCTGATCTTCGCACCTGATGAAGAATTGGCTTTGCTACAGCTGAAGATGGTATTCGACAGGTTGCGTAGCAACAACTTGAAGTTGGCCCCCAAAAAGTGCATCTTTCTCAGGAGGTATGTTTCTCGGCCACACTATCGATGAGAATGGTGTGTCGACAGACCCCAGTAAGGTCAGGAACATCACAAACATGACCAGTGCTGGCTTAATGGAGCCTGATGGTGTGTCCCCGTTCCAGAAGCGGATAAGATCCTTTTTAGGGATGATAATTTACTATTAACACATCCTGACTGTTGTGAGCAACACTGAGTAGCCAAGTTGGCGAGTTAAGACTTTAATATTAAGGGCCTCATTTACTAACAGGATTGCGCCCATTTCAGGCGTGAAATAGCGGGTAAAGACATAACACCGTATTTACAAAGGCAGCGCACTTGAGTAAAAAACGCAGATTACCGCTGCTGGGAGGTTTTAAGGAAAAGTGGGTGTGTATATTTCTAGCTCCTGCTCGCTGAACTTTTTTCTTCTTTTCCTCAAATCACCCATGGTGGCAGTAACATGCAGGCGATTTTTTTCATCTTTTAACAGCAAGCTTATTAACATTAATGGGCGATGATTGCCGGACGAGGATCTGGTTTGATAAATACCACGCAAAATGCGGAAATACACCGTCCGCTATTTGCAATTGGGCAAAGGCGCAGATTAAGCTGTGGTCGCAATGTTAGTAAATGAGGCCCTAAGTATGTCCCAGGTCCGCAGAACGTTGTTGCTGATGCCTTGAGTTGTGTGCCATATGTCAAGTAGAGTGTTGGCCACAGGTTGCTCGTTGCACCCTATGCCGGCCTCCTCACTGAGGTCAAGATTATGTCAATTACCTCTGTTCACATTGCCTTCCGGTCATCCAGTGGTCACAAGGAATCCTCTCCAGCGAGTAATGATACCCAGTCTGCATGCTGTCCACTTCGCATGCACTCTGTCTGTTGAAATAGAGCAGTGTTTCTCAAACTTTTTCAGAGAAAGGACCACTTGGCCAATAAATAAAAACTCACGGACCGTCTAACACATTTTAATAATAGTTAATTTAATAGTAATTTTAATGGTACGCTATATCCCCGGAACAACAGGCCTCCAGACCTGGTGCCATACAATTGTTAGCGGCACATGATTTTCTAACGGATAATGTAGGCTATTCCGCAAATTATAATTTCCAAGCACGGAGCCAGACTGTTCAGACAGAATGTTCTAGCCCAAACCTAGGACATATGGGTTTGATGTGATGCAGATAGGGATTTCCACACAAAATGTTTGGCCATTATTTGAGCTCAAAATAGGTTTTGGAGATTTATGCAAAATAAACAGCCGTTTTTCAATTGGTAAAACCTTGTCTAGTGATGCCATCACTCCGGCCCTGCTCCCATCCATCCTCCCTGACGCATATCGTTACGATTGGGCCGGCTGGCCCAGCAATCGGTAGCCTATCTGAGAAAACGTTTTAGAAAAGACGGGCTATGGACACAACCATCTATTTGGGAGGGGAGAACTCCCTCACATGGTACAACCAAAGAGGCTCTGGTACAACCCATGCAGAGGCTGCGATGTCAGAATGCGGAACGTGTGTAGCCCATTTTAATAAGCTACTACTGACTGTGTTTTTCCTTCTTGTTCTGAGTTCTGTTAGAAATGTCGCAATTATTTACTTGTGGCCGTCGCGGACCACTATACGGGGGCAGTGGCGGACCACCAGTGGTCCGTGGACCACACTTTGAGAACGACTGAAATTAAATAGAGGATGTGTCTGCTGTGTTACAGTCATGTATTGAGTGGGATGCTGGCCCGAGAGCTTGTGCTGTTGAAGCATTGCAGTAGCTACCCCAGTTGGTTTCCCCTGGACTGGACACCTTACCGTCCTACACCGAGAAGGAACTCCGCTATAAGCAGTTGGAGGATGGGACTCTCTCCCGTGTTCTGTCCTTTGTTGAGAGACGTTGAAGGCCTTCCAGGAAAGAGAGATTCAAGGAGTTACTGGTACTGAAATGTGACGTTATGATGTTATAGTGTTTCCACGTGTGATGTGTCTTAGGTTGTAAGCAGACATTGTTTTATTCAGTCCACAAGGGGGCGCTTTAGTTTAGTTTCATTGTTGTGTTGAGACTGCAGAAGCAGCGAGATGTCACAAATCAAGATGGCGGTGTTAACATAAAACGTAAACTATTGTAACGGAGATATATAGTTTCACTAAAGAGTCTAAAAGCTATTTTGCTGTGTCAGAGCTTTATTCAAGAACTTTACACTGGCAACAAGGATTTCACTTTTACCCCCTTACGGTGTTCATTTTAGGACATCCTCAGATCTCAGACTCAATTGTCAGACTGAAACGAAAAGGCGTCAAGTCTCAGACCAAAAGTCGTCAGACTCAGGCGAAGCGGCTTCAGTGTCAGAAAAACCTCTGTCATTCTCAGACAAAACGCTCTCAAACCAAACGCCATCATTCTCAGACAAAACGCCATCATTTTCAGACAAAACGCTCTCAAACCAAACGCCATCATTGTCAGACAAAACGCTCTGAAACCAAACGCCATCATTCTCAGACAAAACGCTCTCAAACCAAACGCTGTCATTCTCAAACAAAACGCTCTCAAACCAAACGCCATCATTCTCAAACAATACGCTCTCAAACCAAACGCCGTCATTCTCAAACAAAACGCTCTCAAACCAAACGCCGTCATTCTCAAACAAAACGCTCTCAAACCAAACGCCATCATTCTCAGACAAAACGCTCTCAAACCAAACGCCATCATTCTCAGACAAAACGCCCTCAAACTAAACGCCATCATTCTCAAACAAAACGCCCTCAAACCAAACGCCATCATTCTCAGACAAAACGCCCTCAAACTAGTGATGGGAAGTTCGGATCATTTTACTGATTCGGTTCTTTGATCTGAATCTACAGAGCCTATGCAGGTCACATGAAAAATGATCCAAAGACTCGTAGAAAGACCGATTTGGGAAATGAACGAATCGTTCGTTTCCTCTAGCTACCAGTACAGAGCCTATACAGGTCACGTGAAAAACGATCCAAAGACTCGTACCCGAAGACCGATTTGGGAAATGAACGAATCATTTCTGTTTACTTGGACGAGCCTATGCAATAGTCCCGATCCGCGGCCACGAGAAATTGAACGTATCACTCTTTGAGAGGACTCGTTACTCCCGAGTCCTTGTAAGGATTCGTTCAAAATGAACGACACATCACTACTCTATATCAAAAGTAAGTTTTCTTGCTGTACCAGTTAAAAGAAACAACACCATGGTATTCACTTTAAAAGCTGCTACTTTAGCTAATTCAGAAAGCTAGTCAGCAGCTCCCCCATCTAGCTAACTTTGACAAAAAAAAAATCTGACAAAGTTTAGTTTGAGGGCGTTTTGTCTGAAAATTATGGCGTTTAGTTAGAGAGCGTTTTGTCTGAGAATGATGGCGTTTGGTTTGAGCGCGTTTTGTTTGAGAATGATGGCGTTTGGTTTGAGAGCGTTTTGTCTGAGAATAATGGCGTTCGGCTTTGAGAGCGTTTTGTCTGAGAATGATGGCATTTGGTTTGAGAGCGTTTTGTTTGAGAATGACGGCGTTTGGTTTGAGAGCGTTTTGTCTGAGAATGATGGCGTTTGGTTTGAGAGCGTTGTCTGAGAATTACAGAGGTTTTTCTGACGGCATTTAGTTTGAGGGCGTTTTGTCTGAGAATGACAGAGGTTTTTCTGAGAATGAAGCCGTTTCGCCTGAGTCTGACGACTTGAGGTCTGAGACCTAATGCCTTTTCGTTTGAGTCTGACAATTGAGTCTGAGATCTGAGGATGTCATAAAATGAACACCGCACCTCCTCGAACATGGCAGCTGCACTGCAGTCATTTCCCGCTTTGATATCAATGAGGATCAAACCTCATCCATCCGCTGAAACAAGTGGTTACAGTGCTTTGAAAACTTCATAGTTGCTCTGGATATAAAGGATGAGACGAGGAAACCTGCAATGCTTTTGCATTATCCGGGGGATGGTGTATGGGACATCTTTGACACACTTCCTGACACTGGAGTAGCAAAAGACTATGCTACGCTATGACCACGGCAATAATATATAGACTAATAGTTTACGCTCACTTTGAGGACGGCCAAGCAGCTGTTTAACTAGACCTATCCAAAGAGAAGAGGTGGGGTTGGGGATTCCTCCCTAGTAAACTTGAATGGTGCACTTGTCCATCCGGTTTACAGATCATGATTGGTCAAAAATCTATAGTTGTCAGGGTACAGACAATTTGTTGGAGTAGGTGTAAGCAATGAGATTGCGTGCAGTGTTTTGAAAGTCGTTTGCAACCAAGACATATAGCTATTGCCAAAAACATTGTTGTTTCTTTTGCAAACGCAAAGCTAAGTGAGGGAGAGAATCTGCAGCCCGAAAATGCGGCAGTAGCAGAGGCGTCGTGTGCAAGCAGCTGCATTTTCAATGTATTTAGAAAATTAAAATATCCAAACCATATTGTTTTTATTTTTCTAAAAACATTATACATTTGGTTTTACAGTTTGCCAATATATAGGCTAAATATTTTAAATGAAGGAAAAGAAATGGCCAAGAGAAAAAGGCACTCATCTAAATATGCACAACATGTTTTTTGGCTTTAAATAATGAATGTGGATCAAATGTAATTGTCTTATTGGGGTGTGCTTGCCTTTCGGCGAGCACAAACCATTGTAATCTCACATATATATTATTATTATTATTGTTTATTTTCGCGCCCCTAAGGCTCAGTCAATATTTGGACTACATAGACAACGTCGATGTCAAAAGGTTCGTCTGGGTCGCGATTGCGTTGGTTCTATTGGGATTTATGTTCCGTTGCACGGTTTAGGTTTTAATTAAGTTTTTGTGGCAAAAGTGAAGCTAACGGTGGCTAACTTGCTAGCCACAGTCACTGACGCTACTGACGTCACTAACGTCACGAAATATCGTGTGACTACCTCTAGCAGAACATTAGTTTAGCAGCTCGTTAACTTCTGGGAGATAGCTAGGCTAACTGCTTTACTGCAAGGGAGCTGCAGAAACGCCACAAGCAAATAGGTCAGGGTGATAACTATTTACTCATTTTACTTTGTGATATGAAAAACAATATAAGCTGATATAAGGAAGTAGTTACATCTACTTTACAGCGGTCTATGATGCATCTGTTTTCAATCGTTAAAATAAACATTCCTCACAATTACATTTTCGTTGTAGGATTTATTATGACATTAGATTACAAGTAAACGATTTGTTGGTGAAATTATCATTACCTGTGGTTTCAAACCAGTGTAGCTCACTGCAACGCTGTACTGTACTGTTAGTAGCTAAAAAAAACATATCCACAGCTGTTTACAGTAGCCTACGTGGAAGTCAATGATGTTCGGCACTACCCTACCTTAAATCAAAAGTCTTTCAATAGGTGAAACTATCTGACTAGTGACTACTAACCTGAACTCCATTGCCACAGCCTAAACTTCAATCTGTTCATGAAAATTATTAATTTCGGCCTAGACCGTACAACGGAAGTAACGTTAAATTGAATTCAACCAACGCAATCGCTACCAAGACAGTCTAGTAGTAGTTGTAGCCTACAATTTACCGGGGCAGCTTCTCCACACAGCAGGGCTATATCGCATTTTGCCTTGTTACTGACAATCCACACTCAAACACGCACGCACACACGCGCACCAGGTCTACGCAAGGAGCCAATGAAGAAGAGCCATGGAACATTTGCATGCCTTTGTCTTAACCAATGACTGTAAAGAGTGGGGCTGCTTAAATAGCTAGCTAGCACAACATGCTAGCGGACAAACTTGTAGCACAATGGCGTGTGATGTTTTGTCTCCTTGTGGGCCGGCCGCAAGCAATAAAACTTTCTTAAACTTGTTCACCGACTGACTGTGCAATGCTTGATAGATAAATATTTCTGACACAGGGTTATTATATGGAAATTAGTTTGTTGAATAGATTTTCATTATTGACTATAGTTAACTCATTGTTGTTCTTTTGCAACATCAAAAAGCAGATACAGAAACAGAGAAGGAAAAAGAAAGTAAGGGAGAATTTCCATATTCATTTTTAGATACTGAATTAGATCTAATTTTGTCAACAGATTTCAATAGCACTGCATTATACTTTATTATGATATAATCTATTTTTATTAAGCAACTGTACATGGGTTGCAGGCCGTGTTTCTAAGTCCTGGGCTATTTTTCGGTCCCAGTCCGACCCTGATCAAAACTATGATCATTCAAACGTGCACGTGCAACAAATTGCAGTGCCAAGCTCTACAGAAACCAGAGATGACATTGACGGAGGTCCTGTCACTCAGCAGAACCATAGCACTTGCTGAGATTCAAGCATCAGGAATGGAATGAACACAACAAGGTGCATCACAAGTATAACTCCATGGGAAAATGTTATGGCTGTTAAAATGGGAAGAGGGGTGGGAAAGAAAAGATGCTACAAGTGCTCCGGTACTTTTCCCCACCGTGAGGGAATGGTGTGTCCGGCACGGGGGAAAACATGCAATGCTGTGAAAACAAGGACATTTTGCCAAATGTTGTCGCTCTAAACGGCCACAAAACCGCATCAGAGGCAGACATAAAGTGCTTTATGTACACACCAGTAGAAGCAGCAGCACTAAACCTCAAGCAGCAGGTACTGCAGACATAGTCTTCTGAGAAATGTGTGTACACAGTTAGCCGAAGAAAAACAAATCTCCCACATGCAAAGATAAAGTTAAGAGACACAAGAGATACAAGTGATGCTTGATTCTGGGGTAACTGTAAACATCATTGATGAAGCAACTTGACTGAGACATAAGCCCTCACTCACTAAATGCACAGTTCCCATCTTTCCTTATGGTTCAAGCACCCTACTGCCTACCCTGGGAAAATTCACCTCACTGGTGGAATCCAAATCACGATTCTCAAACACAACTTTCCATGTACTTCAAGGCACGTGACTGTTGGCTATGACACTGCCAGTCATAGCCAAAAAGTCAAAAAATTGGGACTAATCAAAATTGCTAACACACTTCAAACATCTCCAGAGCAGCCAGTGCAGCCTATGATAACCTCAAACCAGACAGAGAAGAATGCAAAAGACCCAGGAGCAGTGCATATGTGTGGACATGAGGATACCAAATCAAGCCATTGAACAAGAAAGACATCTCACACCTATAGTAGATGATATAATACAAGCGCTCAATGGAGTCAGATTCTTCTCAAAAACTGGATTTAAACTGTGGGTATCATCAGCTGTAACTGGAGCCATCATCATGATACATCACAACATTCTCCACTCATGTAGGACTGAGTTTTGGAGTTTCCTCGGCAGCAGAGGTATTTTAAAGTACCATTCAGCAAGCCCTGGAGGGTATCCCAGCAGTCATCAACCTGAGTAGTGACATTCTGGTGTTTGTCAGAACGAAGGCTGGCCATGATCATGCTTTAAGGGCAATATTTCAGCGACTTGAGGAGAAGAACCCGACTGCAGGTCGAATGAGCACTATACAGTTTGAAGATGGCTAAGATGGCTGCCGAGTGCAGATGTGGTTTGTTGGGCTCCACTCATGCTCTCTGTATTTTACAAATTACTTTATTGTTGATGTATGTTTGGACTTATAATTTTTCACCACATAAAGGTACTTTTGCCAGCTTGTCAAAAGTTGAACATGCTAAACTCTACATGTTTGGACATGGACACAATACATTGTACTCTATATGGTCATCATCCTGATGTAAAAGCAAGAATGGGATTGCCAACAGATCAGCTTCAAGGCAGGGCCGAGAACATACATCCAAAGCGTTACTCGTGCTCATGCTTTTAGCTGGGGACATACATCTCAATCCCGGACCGAACGCATCTGAACAACAACAGGCTAATTATGTGGTGCAGGTGAGGCCTGACATCGGTCGAGCAGCGCAGGTACCGCCCATGCATACACTAGAACCTTGCAAAGCAGCGCAGTGGTCGGAACAGTTGTTGGTACAGAGCCAGGAGCTACCGGAGCAGCAGCGACACGTGGAGGAGCGCACCGCTTCTGTACTCTGCCACTTGGGATCTTTCAACTGCGGCCAAACTGGTGAGTCACCCAGCCTGTTAGACCTACACGCAGAAGCGGGGGCTGTGTCGGTAACAACCACAGCTTCCAAACGTGAAGGCATAGCGAGGCGAGTTAACAATGGAGGAGCCGGCAATTCGACACAATCGCGTCCTGAAGTGAATCACGCTGCGCAAAAACAAAAGCAATATTGAAACTGTTAATCATGCCCGAGTGTTGTGGGAACCGACGTGCAAACGGAAAGGAATATTGGGGGGACAATTAAACATTCGCAGTTTGATCCCCAAAAAGTATCAGATTGCTGCTCTCCTCATGGATTCGACCTTGGACTACCTCTGCTTAACTGAATCTTGGCTTCATAGTAATATACCAACCAATATGATAGACATTGAGGGATATCAATGCTTCAGAAAAGACAGAAAGTCTGGGAAGGGTGGAGGTGTATTGATTTATATCAAAGATAAATTCAAATGTGATCTAGTTGAATTGAATACTCCTCTTGAATGCTTAGCTCTGAATATAATTTTGTCACCATCAATGAATTTTAATGTTGCTGTTCTCTATAATCCTCCTTCTTTTAAAGTGTCTTTTTATGACAAATTAAGTCATGTAGTTAAACAACTAGAAGTATATAGAGAAACTATATTGTATGGTGATTTTAACATCAATTGGTCCGACAAAAGTTATAAATTCAAAAACTGAAAACAATAATGACAAAATTTAACTATCAACAAATGGTTAAAGGACCCACTAGGATTACTAAACAGACTAAGACTCTAATTGACATGGCTTTTACAAATAAACCTGATCGTATTACAAGAACTTATAATTTAATAACAGGGCTATCAGATCACAACATGACGTTGACTGTTAGAAAATTTACAAAAAAAAGGCTAGAATACTTTGGCAAATCATGTAACACTGACAATGATATAAAGTTAGTCATCCCTAAATCTAGAACTCTACAGTTTGAAAGAGAACTAAAAAATCTCAGTTGGGAGCAGAAGATTGCCACAGAAGACGTGGATCAATGCTGTAATTCTATGATTACAGCTATCACAAAATTAGTGGACAAGTTTACGAAACAAAAAAAGTGTAAACAAAAAGGTGGTACTCTTCCCTGGATAAATAATGAAATAAGAAAACTTATGAAGAAGCAAGATTAGGCCTTGAAAAAATCTTTACATTCAAGACTTAACAGTGATCATTTAGCCTTCAAAGGTTTAAGAAATAAAGTGGTACAAGAATTGAGAAAAGCACAAGCTTTATATTATACTAATCTTATAGGCAATGCAAAGGGCAATAGTAATTCCCTTTGGAAGCATTTAAATGCACTAACAAATAAAACAACCAAGACTAAAGGAATTCGTGAACTCATTGTAAATGGCAAGAGGACTAATAAGAGTGCAACTATGTCTAACGGATTTAATACTTATTTTGTACAATCAGTAGAAGAATTAACTTTTTTAAATTTAATTTTAAAGAGATTGTAGGTGGGAATGAACCATGCCTAATGCCTTCTGCTGATTCCTTTTGTATAGAAGAAGTTAATGAGACAGAAGTCATACAGATTATTCAAACATTTTCAAATTCCAAATCAAATGATATCTTTAATATGAATTGTTGTTTTCTCAAACAATACGGTAGTGTACTTGCTAAACCTCTAACACACCTTGTCAATTTGTCCATAAGAAATGGTACATTTCCCTCAAGCTGGAAAAAAGCAGTGATTGTGCCAATATTTAAAGCAGGAAGTCAAGATTCTATGTGCAACTACCGGCCAATATCAATTCTACCCGTACTATCCAAAGTGATGGAGAAGGTCGTTGCAATACAGCTGACTGACCACTTGGAGGTCAACCAGCTCCTACACCCACAGCAGTTTGGTTTTAGATCAAGGCACTCAACCGAAATAGCAAACTGCTGCTTCATTGAAAACTTAAAGAAGTCCATGGATAGGGGTGAGGTGGTAGGAGCAGTATTTCTCAATCTTAAAAAAGCCTTTGAAATGGTCAGTCACCACCTACTTTTATCCAAAATGTCACTGTTTAACATCTCTCCTGAGGCAGTGGGTTGGTTAGCCTCATTTCTTCAGGGGAGGGAACAGTGTGTTAAAGTGGCCAGAGACAAATCCTCATTGCTAAACATCCGTATGGGCATACCTCAGGGTTCTATATTGGGACCAATGTTGTTTAGTCTCTTTATAAATGACTTGCCTTTGATCTGTCCTGGTGTCCGCTGCCAACTTTATGCAGATTATACAGTTTTTTATGCATCTGCCAAGAGACCGGAGCAGGCTGCAGAGGTTTTGTCTGCTTGCATGGCTGAGGTTAGTCAGTGGCTCATTCAAAATAAGTTGGTTTTAAATTTTACAAAAACAGTTGCTATGTGTTTTTCAATTAAAAAACACAATTTAGAACAAAAATTTCAAATACATTTGCAAAATGATCAAATACAATCTGTAACTCAATTCAAGTATCTTGGGTTGGTCCTCAACCCCCAACTAAAATTTGATAAACATATTGAGAAAATATCAAAAACAATAAAACGAAACTTAAATTGTTTCAAATTAATTCGACATTACATTCCGCACCAGGCGGCCCTGCTGTACATGCATGCTATGATCTTCTCTCATATTTCATACTGCATGACAGCATGGGCCCAGGCAGCCCCCTCAGCTACAAAGCACATTGGTTCACTTTATAACCAAGCAATGAAAATTATGGATAGAAAACCAATTCGCTTTCATCACTGCCACATTCTTAGGAAATTTAATTTATTAAGTTTTGAAAGCTTCAGCGATTTATGTTTTCTCAAATTGTTATTTAAGTGTACCAATAAGTTGGCTCCTGAACCCCTGAGTATATTTACTCAGAGATTAAATAGCGGTAGAGTGACAAGGGGCTCCTTAAACCAAAATTGTAAAATCCCACAGCGCAGAACATCTTTTGGTACATCAGCCTTTTCTTTCAGGGCTTGTAAACTCTGGAACTCACTGCCCACAGAGATTAAGATCATTTCTGAGTTTAAAATGTTCACCTTTAGGCTTAAGGCATGGCTGAAAGCAAACCAAAACTGTACCCATGTAAATGTCTGAGCGTGAATGAGTTTCAATTAGTACAATTGCATTGTGTACCCTTCAAATTAGTTCTTAGAATGCGTGTGTTCTGAATGTGTATTTTTCTAATCCGTATTTTTAAAATTGTATAGTGTTTTTATTATGTGCTATTGTAGAAAGTCCCATCCAGGGACGGGAGTTGAAAATTAGCTTTTGCTATAATCTCTATGTGCATCACATCAGCTGCAAACTTTGCTCTGTAGCTATGTTTAACTGCATTGTCCCTGTCAAATAAACTAATAAATAAAAGAAATAAATAAAAGAAACACCAGGGGCCTCATGTATAAAGGATTGCGCAGCTTTCATACCAAAAGATGGCGTACGGCCAAAACTCGAAAAGTACCTATGCACAGAAATATCCACATATAAAACCGGTCGTACGCCAGGTCCTGCACACCTTTCCTTTATAAATCACAATCAACGTGAGATTGACCGCACGTGAACGAGCCACTGACCCCGCCTTGCCTCCTCCCATAAATGAATATGCAGATAAATGCGCTCCTGAGGTAATTTCTTTGTCGTAATTACCGTATTTCTTAGAATAAACACCGCCCTGGAATAAACGCTGCACCAAAAATGAACGTTAAACTCTGTTGCGTTTATTCCAAGAAATACAGTGACTGTGACATCGAGGTTCTGACAACCGAGTGTGGAGGCGAGAAAATGTGTGCTGTTTGGCGGCCTGTCATCAGGTATTAGCGACAAAAGAAAGTCGGCGGAGTGGAAAACGGTCACTGTTTGTGCCCCTTCTTGTTTTTAACCTGTATCACCTTGAGATTTAGATAAATGTAGAGTGCATTACAAATAAAATGATTAATATTATTATACGGCCATAAATGCTGTGAGTTCAGTGAACCGGACCATGGCAGAAATCAAGAAGAAATGGTCCGATGTAAAACTTTACTGTAAATGAAGAAACCAGTGGTGGCGCATCGTAACAGCATGGCAGCTATAGGGTTAGCATGACATGCATTTCCTGAGTGATTTTGATGTTTGTTTGACACCCTCAAGTTTATGTGATCATCCACATTAATGATCAAACTTTTATTTTTATGTGTTTTGAATAATCAACGTCATAAACGTAGAAGTGGGAACTTTATTCTGTAATATTTGGTGAGTTTCTGCACTTTTCAGTTCGAATTTGCCACGTTACAGAGCCAGACAAGACTTTACAGACGGTCCGCACATTCTCACGTCTGCTCAAAAGTTTCCGTGACGGCCCACACATTCTCACGTCAAGTAAATCTTTATACATCACAAAGTGTGCGTGAAAACCAATGGACGCAAGCTTTTTGTGCGTACGCAACGTTTAAACATGAGCCCCCTGAAGTCCCTTGATAAAATGAAACAAAGTTTGACAAGCGATGCTGTCATGACCTACTTTGACCCATACAAATTCACTGAAATGGTGGTTGATGCAAGTCCTGTGGGTCTTGCAGGGGCGCCGCCAGGAATTTTGGGCCCCATGAAAAAAAACAATATATATATATTTTTACATTTACATTACATTACATTTATGCATTTAGCAGACGCTTTCCAAAGATCATTTCTATTAGTTTTTCAATTTTGGGGGGCTCCTGTCAGTTGGGAGCCCTTCGAATCGTCCTCACTTTCCCCCCTACACGGCGCCCCTGGGGTCTTGGGGCCGTGTTGGAACAGAGAAGTGGCCCACATGAACTAGCCAGAGTGACAAGCTATGCAATCAGAGCTTTCTCCCCCAATGAACAAAAATATTCACAAATAGAACGTGAGACTCTCGCCATTTTGTGGGGGTGTGAACATTTTCACATGAATCTTTATGGGGCACCATTTACCCTTGTCGGTGACCACAAACTTTTGGAATGGATTTTCAATAACTCCAAATCCAAGCCGCCTGCTCGTATAGAATGCTGGAGTCAACGCTTTCAGCCTTACAACTACACAGTCCATTACAAGGCTGGCAAGGACAATCCAGCAGATTACATGTCACGCCACCCCGCACATGTTTCACATGTCTCTCAAGAGGTTTCGAACATCGAACAACAACTAGAAATATATGTGAACTTTTTTGCAACAGCAAACGCCGTCCCTAAGGCAATGACACTAACAGACATTCAGAATGCAACCACAGCTGACCCCACTCTATGGAAAGTCATTCAGATCATTAAAGGAGGCACAGGGGTCGCTGTCTGAAAAACAGGATTTTGCTGATGGAGTTGATATTGCTGCACTTAAATCATTTCATAAAATAAAAAATTAACTGCAGTAACCACCGCTGATGACACTGTACTATGGGGCTGAAAACAAAATGTATAATGTCATGGAGAAGAAATCTATAAGAGTATCATGTCACTAATTCTTCCAAAATGTACATGACATCTGTTTTTGGATTAAGTTTATTTGTTTTAATATCAATATGCTAATACTATGTACATAAACTACATTCCACTTTCATTTTGTACAGATTTATCCTACCACCGTCACACGGCCTAGCACTGTGTCCCTGGGAAATGATGGTAAAGTGATGAATGGCCGTTTATAACAGTTACAATAATTGTATGAGCCATGGCAACCCTAAAGGCTATGTTTTGAAGCAAAAGCATGACTTAAAACTTTTGCATCACCAAATCCCATACCCCTAGGTGTCAACTCTGGTCTGGTGGAGGAGAACCCATGTGGGCCCAGGAAAACAGCTGGCAGCCAGGCAAGTGCAAATATAAGACACTCAAAAGAAATTTAACCATTGCCAACTCATTGTAAGGCATACCTAAGTTGTTCTGATTGTGGAGGATACATATTTGTCAAAACAACAAATGTTGTCATACTAATGCTTTGTATACCCCATTCAGCTGTACCATCTTGGGCCAAGGCCATTCAAGGTAACATTTGTTATTTACATCAATGTTACAGCTAACCTAGAAGAACCACAGTGTATACCAATTATGCAAACTCTTGTAAACTCGTTTTACTTGTCCTTAATAACAGACACATTACAGGTTAACCTCCGGATGATGGAGACATTAGAGGAGAACCAGCGAGAGGCTCTCCTATTCAAGGCGACTACAGAGCAAACACACTGAAGAGGTGCCAGTGATGGACCTACAGGTGGCCCAAACACAGGTTGAACTCCAAGACCTTGAGGAGCGCCTTAAGGTGCTGGAGTTCCAAAAGAGAGTGGTAGGTGTTTGCAGATGCCATGAACTATGGCTTATATGCAGCATTCAAATTGGTGCTGACAATAAGTTCATGACTTCTAATTGCAACACACCCCGGCAGCCCATTCAAAACAAACCAGGTGAATGAATCATGATTGCAGCTTCCGTATCCACTTTTCACATGGCCATGTGACAAAAAAACAAGAATCCCATTATTTTTTAATGATGTATTTTATTTTAGATGTGATTTTTTATATATATATAGCCCCTTTCACAAATGCTATTATGTTGATAGGACACTAACTTATTTTGTGCTTCATTGTCAGGGCCAACAGACAGGACCAATAGCGGGGACTGGCAGAAGATTGTAATTTCACTGTTTGGCACTTTGTTTGAAATAAAATGATTGAATGTTACATTGTAATGCTGCCTCGTTTATGATTAGCTTGAGTTAGGCTACACATCACACAAACATAGTCCTCCTAAAGTTGGCTATCATGTAGCCTGTTGCACAAGAACAAGTAGCATTTGGGGCAAATGAGGTCTGCATATGAACCGCCCCAATATAAGCACGAGCAGTGAACGGGACTGCACCCGACTACATCAAGTCTCTCCTGTAACCTTACACCCCCACCCGTCACCTACGGTCTTCCTCAGACAACCGCCTGGTGGTCCCACCGCTCAAGACTGCCAGGTCCCAACACAAGCTCTTCTCCTGCATGGCCCCGCAATGGTGGAACCAGCTCCCAACCTCCATCAGGGACACTGACTGTCTCCCCACCTTCAAGAAAAGGCTCAGATTTGGATAAAAGCGTCTGCTAAATGCATAAATGTAAATGTAAATATAAGCGGTAGAATTGAGAAATATAGGTTACTTAATTATCGTCGCAGTTACGGACTGGCAACATCACAAAATTACGATGCAAAGAGGTTGCGGTTACGGACTGGCAATGTCACAAAATCGTGTTGCCTGGACGTCGCGGTTACAGACTGGCAAGGTCATTTCGTGACATTGCCGTTACCAACCTGCGTCTTTCACTTCCCACGTTGCCGCAACGTCACCAAAGACGTTGCGGCAACGAATGTTTGGTCATCGAATGACGTTGCGGCAACGTAAGGGCAACGTAACTGTGTTAGCTGAGACACTGCTAGGAAAGCCCCATACTGGGCGCAGGAAAGACACCCATAGCGCGCAACCCCACCGCGACCGCAGACCCCCAACGGGCATCGAACCGAAAGCTATACGTCGAGCGACCGAAGAGGCGGAACCCGGAACCGGGATAGAGTCCTCGAACAAGTCCAACTCGGAATCAGACATAGCCCCAAAAACGAGTAGCATGTACTTGCAGAGCCGGAGAGCTGCAGTTTCAGGACCGCAGTTCTAGGACCCTCGTTTTATGTGACAGCTCCACCTAGCAAATTGGATAACCATGGACCGGAAAAAGATCATCAATATTTTCAGGGAATGTCTAATATGGGGAGAACTGCCACTCTCGGGAAACTTCCGGGTTCTGAACCGGTTGCATTTCCACTCTAGTTACATATGAGGGCACTAACGGTCGAGTGCAGAATGAATGGAGGTCTATACCCCTCAAAATCCACTTTTCTCAGGATATAATTTTTTGTCTAGTAATTTGAATTCTGAATTCGAAAGGGGAGGCAACAAAAATACACACTGCTGGTGTTAGATTTTTTGAAGTCGCCTTTCTGTTCTAAAAAGCCTTTTAAAATGTCATTGACGTCATACACATTGTACGGCCAGAGATACTGCTTCACGGCAAACTCTGGTCACTTCCATTTTTCTCTCGAGGCATCGACAACACAGCTGACAGGTTAGGCTATCCCTGTCAATACACATGCTAGAAAGAGTTTTGGCTTGCTAATGTTGTTGCTAATGTTGCTAATGCTCTGACATCCTGGTTCTGCTTTGGATACCATCAAGCGGGATCTCTGGTCTTAGTCAGTCCTTCACTTACCAATCAGCATTCGTTAGCAGAATGCTAGCGTGTTATGGGCAGCAACGACTTACCCTGTAAGAAATCGAAAGGACATAAGTACTCCATGTTGAACATGCAAAAACTACAATCAAATCTGAGATTTCTCAACGACAATCAGGTGAAAGAGACAAATTTAGCCATTTAGCTCCATAGACTCCCATTAATTTTGCACTCGACCGCGATCACTCCCAGTGGAACTCTTGGAACTGCAACAAAATTCGGTACAATGGGGCTAATAGGGAGTGGCCAGGCTCTCCTTAAACAGGCTCTGTCTTTTGTAAGCTACTTTCAGTCTCTGTATTCTACTTTTCCTGTAAATAGCCCACAAATGAGCAGTGTCCAATGGTGTTATGTAGGTTCTAAAAAGGGAACATACTGAATCTGAGCACATAGAAAACTTCCTTAACTACATATTGGCCTGAGAATATGTTTTACAGCACTGTCTAAATATATCGTTGTCATCGGTCCAATCATCAGAAATGACATGGCCCAGATATTTTATTTCCTCACAAACACCAAGGGGACTGCCAGATAAATAAAAGGTAGGGAAGGTTAATTTTCCCCTCCTTGAGTCACCACCTTACCGCGGTGGAGGGGTTTGCGTGTCCTAGTGATCCTGGAAGCTATGTTGTCGGGGGCTTCATGCCCCTGGTAGGGTCACCCAAGGCAAACAGGTTCCAGGTGAAAGACCAGACAAAGCGCGGCTCAAAAAACCAACCATGAAGAAACACAACAATGGTTCTCAGTTGCCCCTGCCCGGAAGCAGGTCACTGGGGCCCCCCCCTGGAGCCAGGCCCGGGGGTGGGGCTCGATGGCGAGCGCCTGGTGGCCGGGCCTTTTCACATGGGGCTTGGTCGGGCACAGCCCGAAGAGACAACAAGGGACCCTCTTCCAGTGGGCTCACCATCCGCAGGAGGGGTCATGGGGGTCGGGTGCAGTGTGAGACGGGCGGCGGCCGAAGGCGGGGGACTTGGCGGTCCGATCCTCGGCTGCAGAAGCTAGCTTTAGGGACGTGGAACGTCAGCTCGCTGGCGGGAAAGGAGCCTGAGATGGTGCGCGAGGTAGAGAGTTTCCGGCTAGATATAGTCGGCCTCGCCTCGACGCACAGCATAGGCTCCGGAACCAGTCTCCTTGAGAGGGGCTGGACTCTCTTCCACTCTGGAGTTGCCCTTGGTGAGAGGCGTCGAGCTGGGGTGGGAATACTGGTTTCCCCTCGGTTCGGCGCCTGTACATTGGGGTTCACCCCGGTGGACGAGAGGGTAGCCTCCCTCCGCCTTCGGGTGGGGGGACGGGTCCTTACTGTCGTTTGTGCTTATGCACCAAACGGCAGCTCAGAGTACCCACCCTTTTTGGAGTCTCTGGGGGGGTGCTGAAAAAGCGCTCCTCCCGGGGATTCCCTCGTCCTCCTGGGGGACTTCAATGCTCATGTGGGCAATGACATTGAGACCTGGAGGGGCGTGATTGGGAGGAACGGCCCCCCCGATCTGAACCCGAGTGGTGTTTTGTTGTTGGACTTCTGTGCTAGACACGGTTTGTCCATAACGAACACCATGTTCAAGCATAAGGGTGTCCATATGTGCACCTGGCACCAGGACACCCGAGGTCTCAGTTCGATGATCGACTTTGTAGTCGTGTCATCGGACTTGGGGCCGCATATCTTGGACACTCGGGTGAGGAGAGGGGCGGAGCTGTCAACTGATCACCACCTGGTGGTGAGTTGGCTTCGATGGTGGGGGAGGACGCCGGTCGGGCCTGGCAGGCCCAAACGTAATGTGAGGGTCTGCTGGGAACGTCTGGCGGAACCCTCTGTCAGAAGGAGCTTCAACTCCCACCTCCGGGAGAGCTTCGATCATGTCTTGGGGGGGGCCGGGGACATTGAGTCCGAATGGGCCATGTTCCGGGCCTCCATTGTTGAAGCGGCTGACCGGAGCTGCGGCCGCAAGGCGGTCGGTGCATGTCGCGGCGGTAACCCTCGGACCCGGTGGTGGACTCCAGAGGTGAGGGATGCCGTCAAGCTGAAGAAGGAGGCCTATCGGACTTTATTGGCTGGTAGGACTCCAGAGGCAGCTGATGTGTACCGGCAGGCCAAGCGGAACGCGGCCTTGGCGGTCGCGGAGGCAAAAACCCGGGCATGGGAGGAGTTCGGCGAGGCCATGGGGAATGACTTCCGAACGGCTTCAAAAAGGTTCTGGACCACCATCCGGCGGCTCAGGAGGGGGAAGCAGTGCTCTGTCAACACTGTATACGGTGGGGATGGTGCGCTGCTGACCTCGACGGGGGACGTCCTGGATCGGTGGAAGGAATACTTCGAAGACCTCCTTAATTCCACCAACACGCTTTCCGACGTGGAGGCAGAGTCTGGGGACATCGGGGGGGGCCCTTCTATCTCTGGGGCTGAGGTCGCCGAGGTGGTTGAAAAGCTCCGCGGTGGCAGGGCCCCTGGGGTGGATGAGGTCCGCCCGGAGTTCCTTAAGGCTCTGGATGTTGTAGGGCTGTCTTGGTTGACACGACTCTGCAACATCGCGTGGACATCGGGGACAGTGCCTCTGGACTGGCAGACCGGGGTGGTGGTTCCCCTCTTTAAAAAGGGGGACCGGAGGGTGTGCTCCAACTTTAGGGGGATCACACTCCTCAGCCTCCCTGGGAAAGTCTATTCAGGGGTCCTGGAGAGGAGGGTCCGTCGGATTGTCGAACCTCGGATTCAGGAGGAGCAATGTGGTTTTCGTCCTGGCAGTGGAACAGTGGACCAGCTTTATACCCTCCGCGGAGTCCTGGAGGGTACATGGGAGTTCGCCCAACCAGTCTACACGTTTTGTGGATTTGGAAAAGGCGTTCGACCGTGTCCCTCGGGGGCTCATGTGGGGGGTGTCCCTGTGCGACCGGTGCCAGAGTTTGGTCCGCATTGCCGGTAGTAAGTCGAACTTGTTTCCGGTGAGGGTTGGACTCCGCCAGGGCTGCCCTATGTCACCGATTCTTTTCATTACCTATATGGACAGAATTTCTAGGCGCAGCCAGGGTGTTGAGGGGGTCCGGTTTGGTGACCTCAGGATCGGGTCGCTGCTTTTTGCGGATGATGTGGTCCTGTTGGCTTCATCGGGCCGTGACCTTCAGCTCTCACTGGAGCGGTTCGCAAACGAATGTGAAGCGGCTGGGATGCGAATCAGCACCTCCAAATCTGAGGCCATGGTAATTGACCGGAAAAGGGTGAGGTGCCATCTCCGGGTCGGGGAGGAGATCCTGAACCAAGCGGAGGAGTTCAAGTATCTCGGGGTCTTGTTCACGAGTGAGGGAAGAATGGAGCGCGAGGTCGACAGGTGGATCGGTGCGGCGTCCGCAGTGATGCGGGCTCTGCATCGGTCCGTCGTGGTGAAGAAGGAGCTGAGTTGAAAGGCGAAGCTCTCTATTTACCAGTCGATCTACGTTCCTACCCTCACCTATGGTCACGAACTATGGGTAGTGACCGAAAGAACGAGATCGCGAATACAAGCGGCCGAAATGAGCTTTCTCCGCAGGGTGTCCGGGCTCTCCCTTAGAGATAGGGTGAGAAGCTCGGTCATCGGGGAGGGGCTCAGAGTAGAACCGCTGCTCCTCCGCGTCGAGAGGAGCCAGCTGAGGTGGCTCGGGCATCCGATTAGGATGCCTCCTGGATGCCTCCCTGGTGAGGTGTTCCGGGCACGTCCCACTGGGAAGAGGCCCCGGGGAAGACCCAGGACACGCTGGAGGGACTATGTCTCTCGGCTGGCCTGGGAAAGCCTCGGGGTCCCCCAGGAAGAGCTGGTGGAAGTGGCCGGGGGGAGGGAAGTCTGGGCCTCCCTGCTTAGGTCGCTGCCCCCGCGACCCGATCCCCGGACAAGCGGCAGATGACGGACGGACGGTTAATTTTCCTCAATAACATCTATTCATTTAGCAGACGCTTTTATCCAATAACCAACAATGGCTGCTTATTAAGTGCAATTAACTCAAGATTAACACAAGATCCTTTGTTTTCTTCTGCCCACAGGCTATCTCTGGACATTTCATTTAGCTTCTCCAGTCTTTGCTGCAAAGTTAACTGTTTTTGTGGTCTTGCGTTGCTAGCATTAGCATACTCCTTGAAATCTGTGCTATGTTGTGTCTTGAGATGTTTAATGAAATTAGTTGTGTTAATGAGTGTTATTTCTTTCCTCCTCTTGACAATAAAGCAGCACTTGCACTTTGCTCTACTTGTGTCATCCTCATTGTTGATTTTAAAATATCTCCAAACCGCTGACATTTTCTCTGTCTTCCCACTTTACCAATCTGAGTTCTATAGTCTGTAGCCTATGCTTATACCACCTGCTGGCCACCAGAGACGATACAATCATCAAGTTTTACTTAATGCTGCCATGAAGTGGTATCGGAAGTGGCATCTGTACATTTCTACGAGTACATGAGCACAGTATTGGCCTGATACTGGGATCAGTATCAGTGCATCCCTACACCACACTGAATTAAATTCCAAAGATTCCTAAATAATATGGTTTATGGGCATGAAGGAAAAATCGAAAAACCTCATAAATCTCCTAAACTTACAGTAGTGTTACAATTCCTTTCTCCCCGCTGCAGATTGGCCAGTTGACAAGGAAGGCATGGGGACTGATGGTATGAATCTATAAGGATCTGCAAGATTGGGCCACTGGGTGCTGTGGCACTTATCTTGTTTCAGCTGCCTAGTTATAGCCTGTCCAAAGATAGAAGTAACAACTGCAATTGGTCAAATTGCCAACACAACCTTGACTTTACAGATGGACAAACAAGGTTTATTCTAGTACACAGCTATTACACCTTGTTATAGCTCTGTCTACTGTACTACATCATACAACAACATCTCAAATCACCCTGTTTATGCATCTGCTGAGTTAGAGTTGTGGTGATCCTGTGGGGGGCTAAATATTGCCCCAAAAAACAAACTAATCCCTCTATGGTTTAAAGGAATATAGGAAACTGAATAGTGTATCAGCATGAAACAAATTATGCTAATACCAAGGAATTACAGTTATTTGTCTCTATGGGTTAAATCAGAGCAAGAAAAGTAAGGTTAAAATGAAATAAACATTTAATAACATTGCAAATGAATGAAATCAATTACAAGGCAAACATGTTCCAAAATGATTGGTTAACTCTTACCTACGCTACCATGATTTTTGTAAACCAGAGATAGAAATCAAGATGTGAGGAAAGAGAATAAGTACAAGGACAAGCCATTGCTGAGGAGAAGGTCTCCACAGAACAATGCTTCACAATTCCTTTTATATACAAGAACAACCAATCAGACCACATCCTAACCCTTATCAACATATGACTAGCAATGTAACAGTAAGTTACACAATGAGGTGTGAGACCCATCAAGCGGAGACTCCGTCCAACAACTCCAGATTTTAGTATATGAGAGGTTGGGGCGGGGGGACACCCAGCCTTACAATCCTTTAAATACCCTTTCTTTTGAGATATTTCTGAAATCATAAGTCACCACATAAAACATTTTGTGTATTTAATATGAATAATTGTAGTCAAAATTGGATGTGTTCATTAATCTAAATAAACAGTATTGCATCATTATTATTATAATTAGTCAGAGAACAAACCATTTTCTTACAACAGAAAGCATAAGCTTTCGAATGGCATGTTAATCATGTTATTCTATGATATCTGTATAACATGAATGATCACGTAACAAAGAGCAGAATTACATAAGGTAAGACTGAGCAGGTGTCAAAATAGCTGCAGGCTTTAACTGATGAGAAAACATGACTCACTGTGATCCCAGGTCAACAAAGTCCAATATTAAAATATAAAGTATGTTAAAGCCATTATTAATGCAGTACCTAAGGTTTCTTTGGGAACAACACTCAATGTAGTGAATTGATCAATAGTGTTTGTGATAAAGTGTGTCCCTTTGACTCTTAAATTCACTTGTCTAGAATTCAGCAACAAGAGCTCCAATACCATAAACCACCTTGTTTCCTTGTCTTTGACTGGTGTGCAATTAAAGATGAGCCTCAGCTGCATTGGGAACCCTCCTTGTCTTTGCCCCTCTGGGCCTTATTTGTTCCTGTGAGTTACAGTCTGCAACAACAGGAGTTGTCTTGGAGTGATATCTCTAAGGAACAAGTGACGAGTGGGATTGGAGGGTGAAGACAAAGCAAAGTGAATGTGTTTGCGAAGTGAGTTGTGCGGCTTAAAAACGAAGACAGAAAACGTAATGCAAGGTTTTAGAGGGTTACATTTAAGAGAAAGAAATGTTATGTTATTGTTGTGACACTTTTATAAATTATATCTTAAAGACACTTGCTTCCGTCTGCAGAAAATAACATTTGGCATTGCTGGGAGGTCAGAGGCTTTAAAGAAAAGTGAGTGTTGAGGATGACTGCTGAGAGAGAAAAACAGTTGATGGAGTTCCTGAGAGGTCAGTCAACTAATGGGTTTGAACCTCGGTCCAATGTGATCAGAGTCTTCATCTGCTCAACATTATCAGGTGAACTTACTTTTATATTTCAATTTAGTTTTAAGATAAATTCTTGAAAGGTTAGCAAGTTCAGACTTCATTGCCATAAATGTACTGTGTTTATTTGATACAAGAACCTATCTGTCAAAAGTTAAATGGGTTTCTTAAGAAACCACACTACAGCAGAACAAATCAAATATTTTCGGTGGTGCAAGATGCATGGTTTTTACACACATTTTACCTTGTCACACCAAAAGAAACTGGAACTGGGATACCAGTGGACATGATCTCCTTATAATATGTACTTTAGGTTTTACAAATATGAAAACAAATGGGCAAAGGAGACATAAATAAGAATGTTATGAATTGTTAGATTTATTGGAATTTGTTATTTCTTTAGATTATAAGTAAAAAATCCATATTTACAATAGTTTCATTTCTTTTGCATTTCATGTAGAAATACACAATAGTTTTCCATTGATTTTATCCTTTGGTATGACAATGTCCTATGAGGCGTCCATCAAAAAGTTTATAGACATTATGTACATGGAAAAATAGTAAATCTTACCTGTTGTGAGCTTTTAAGCCTTATGAAACATTTAGTGCAAACGACTCTTTACAAAAGGAATATAATTGTTTTAATAATTAAATTGACATTATACTTGTGTAGATGCAAGACTGGGGATTTTATTTCCATTTAAAAAAATAATTTAAAATTTAAAAATGAAACATTATTGTTTCACTCTGGAAGACAAATTGAAACACTTGTCTGAGAAAAGGCTTTGTAAGAAGACTTTACTGAAACTAAAAAACAAGTACATTCTTTTATTATCAATAACAAATTTGAATGGTTTCAAAACAGTCTAAAGGTCCCTTATATTTAACATTCTTTAATGTTCCGGTGTTGTTGAGAGTGTGATATCTGGGGCACCAACATTATTGTGAATGTAAAAGGCACTGATTTGAGAAACCCTGCTATAGAGATACATAAATGATGATAGGACATGACTGACCACCATTAAAACAGTAAAACAAAAAGCTATCAGACAGGGAAATGTGATATAATGTTCGATTAAATAAATACAAAATCTTTGTTAGGTTACTTCTAATCCAAGCATTTTTTCATTTACCGGAATAAATGGTTTCATTTTGACGCTGATACAATTCAATGTCTTATTTAAAGTAAACTATAAACTAATAACTAATGTTGTGGCTTTAAATGGAATATCATAAAAATTGCTAAAGCTGGGTTCAGGCAATTTAGAAAAAAATTGTATTAAAAAAGGAAATCAACACTGCTGGCCAAGGATCCAACCAGAACCATCTTCTTACTGTAATGCATCAGTCTGAATACTGAAATAAAATACTAAAGGGCAGTGGATATCTATTTTCAATTCAAAAAGTACTGGCATAGATTATTATCCCCTTTTTTCCAACCAATTTTCCTTACATTCAGTGTTTTTTGTTTTGTCACTGACACCTTCAAAGGTGTTTATGCTAAATTGGAGTTGAGATGAGGCTGTGGTTCAGAATTGTGTTAACAATAACAGAAGGTCTACAATACAGTGGTTATAAGTTAAAAGGAAGAAATCTAATCGAATACAACTATTTTAAATAGTTCTGTCCATCCCCATGGTCCTTTCGTCATGGACTCAAGCTTAACCTTGGCTAACTCCTTCTCATGTTTCGCCCAAGGGCACCAAAAGCAGCACTTCTCAGTTCATTACTTCTTTAAATACCTGCAAATTTGTCCCTTCAACTGCACATTGTATTTGGGATCCCTACACTGTACAGCAGGAGACAGGGTCCATGAAGTGTCTGATGTTGCACATGTTTTCGCTTATGTTTTATGCATGACTGAAATTGAGACATCATTGTAAGACTGTAGCTGAAGAATTGAGGTGTTACTATTGCACTGTTATTTTTTGTTCATCAAACATTGATTAGCTAACTACAGTAATCAATATATGTTTATTACACTGTATTTGTGGCTGCCCTGGAAAAGGGTAGCAGGATAGGATGAAAGCAAAGGCAAATTTCTCCAGTGGACGCCCAGACATGCATGTGTGTGTTCGGCTGCTCTGCTCGTGTGTGAGTTCCATGATTGTGAGATTAACAGGTTTATTGTCTGTTTAAGTAATTCAGATGTTATTCTTCCACTTCTTTTTTGTTCACTTTGCATGGTAGCTGAGATGTGGTTGCTTTGCAATGTGGACTCCAGACAAAATAAATGTATTAAGGAGCCATTGGGTCTGCCCTACTTTTACAGCATAAGCATTTTCATCCACCTTGTGGTTGTCCAGGAAACTAAAGTTAATTTAACACAAGAAGCGCCGAAAATATTTTTATCTTCGCTAACCAATCAAATTCCAGGACCCTGCTTTTCTTGACCTTTCCTAGATATGTGTTTTTTGATTGCCACAAGCTGTCCCACATTACCTGAAAATGCTGCCCGAGTGAAAGAGGGGGTGATGTTATGTTTGAAACTGTGTTGCTCCTAAAATACTGTGTATTCCTATTTCATTCCAGCATGAAAATGTATCTAAGCCCTAAAACCATTTACAGAAACACCACTGGGGTGAAAGTTTTTAAGTCTACTGGAGCCTCTACCAAAAAGTGTCCCACTTAACCTGAAATCACCCTAATTTAATGCTATTTTGCACTTATTATGGTTTAATTGTGCATTCGGCCATTATTTCCCCTACCTTTCAAGGCTGCAATTCGCCTTTCTATCAGCAGATGTTGTGTGACGGGTATGTAACAGACGTGGTATTGCAAGCTCAGTCAGAGGTGTCTGGCCAATGTTCCCCCCCCACGGGGAGTCAAACCTGCCACCTCTCGACTTCCAAGCGCGACCACTACCTACTATGCCAAAAAAAAGCTAGCTATTCGTTGACGTGGGTGGCCCACTATATACCTGAGGAGTGAGTTTCACCGATTCACACCGCGGGTTCCCTTGACAAATCTGTCATTCAGACAAAGATTATATAGCCTAAATAACATATGTGATGCGCTCTGGTGAAAAAGGGCCGTTGTCGGCAAAGGTTATTTCTCAGTTTTTACAGATCGTGAAAGTGTAGATTGTAACTTTCAAATGATGTGTCATACATTGTAATCTGTAGTCTGAGAATACACAAGTATCTAAATGTTGATAAAATCAAAGATTTTAGACCTTTTCATGCTTTAGGTTAACTAGAAGAAAAAATTATCAAATTCCAAGACCCTTGGGACAAGTTATTCAGACGTCTGATCGGATTTTGGCTTTTTGATTGGATCAAATATTGAAAATGGGTTGTTCGAAATTAAAAAGGATTCTGAAATCTTTTTTCGCTCAAAATCAACACCTCAGTCCATCCCCTCCTGCTAATTAAATTAAAGCACCATCCATTTTTTCTGGCACTCTTTGGTTTGCATTATAGTATATGATCATGTTCTCAATTAATTTAAGTGTTTTTCGAGCATGATAAGAGCCAAAGTATAAATCAATTCGGTTCTGAAGAAGCGCTTCTGAAGCCGCATTCTTTGCTGGAAGAAAACTGGATTTGTGTCAGGTCCGCGACATATGCGTCAGGTCTTAAAGAGACAACCGTCTAATAAACCCATTGCTGTCCGTCTCATTCATGTTAATCTAAGAACAAAAAAATATATAAAATCACTCGCTGCTCTTGATTGAATAACATATGTAGCTTTACTAAGGATTAATTTACAGTAAATAAAGTATATGTTTGATAAATGTGATCTCTGATTGTAGTCCTTGAAAACCTCCAAAATAGTGCTTGAAAAGTCCTTGAAAGTACTGGAATTTCATCATACAGCATCTGTACGAACCCTGGAAAGTATAAACCAGCTACATGATGAACTGTCGGGATCTAAATGTATCTTTTTCAGTCTCATCTTTTTAAATTCGGGCATTACAGCAGCAGATAAAGGGCAATATACTCCTGCCTCTGTGGGGGCGAGCGTTGTCATCCTGGAGGATGGAGTTAGGTCCCAGATTCTGGAGATATGGGATCGCCACTGGCCACTTGACTACAGCAAATGTATGTACATAAAAATGAACCAATTAGTTTATATAGGCTTTGGGTGTTTTACCCTGACTCATCTGATTCTTCACCCAGTGCATCCTCTCCACAGGTGGCAGTGGCAACATGACTGAAAAACAAACAGTCGCATTAATTCAATTCAGTAATAGTTAGTTAAATCGATGGCCACTGGTCAATACTGACTGTTGGACGAAGGTTGTTAAATATTGCAACAACAAAAAAACATATATGGACATATATTGACTAATATATCACGTGATATTTTCCAATATACTGCAATATATTTTCCTTCCGTAAGGGATAGCCAAGGGCGTAACCATGGTTTAGACATTGGGGGGGTCCAAATGAATCCCCTTTCCCATATTTTTTTTTTGATAAGTGCATTGCCTACAATTGTATATTTATATATGAAAATTCGCACATTTAGAATACAGTTTCAAGGAATATATTTTACCATTTAAATTCACATCTAAAGGAATATTGTAATTTCTCAGAGACAGCGACTTCCTGCATTTTGACCATGTCATTTTATCAGAAAAACAGCGACTCATGCATGCTTTTATGAGGCTACTCGTTTTATTTGTTTACACATTTAGCTCGGTTTTTAGGTCTCGAAAAGAGGACATGTCCAGGTAAAAGAGGACGTCTGGTCACCCAAGTTAAAGTGGGAACTGAATGTCTTTTCCCATTCTCTCTTCTCTCATATACTGTATATTTATTATTTAATACCCCCCCCACCCTATAGTCCCTTCATTTTTGCACTAAATAGACAGTGTCTGTGTCAAAATATTGGTCTTGATCCTGATTGCGTTGCTGTGACGAAAAGTGCAACTAATGGTAGCTAACCAGCTAGCCAAAGTCAGAAACATCACAATGTTTATGTTGGTAACAAGGCCTGTACAATAAATACAAGCTGGAATGTTCACTGCGTTCAGTGGAGACCGCAACATGAGCAAATGCTTAACAATGTCACTAGAAAGGAAAAACTTAAGAGGAAGTTTAAGTCATTGTATAGGTTAGGACAATTTTTACACGTTTGCTCAATTTCTTCATTTTGATGCAACAGTTTCAACTGTAAGTTGTATGCTTTTTAATCTATGCAATCTTCATAAATAGTAATAATACTTAGTTATTTAAATTATACAGACATATCAGTTATAAAATGTAAGTACACCTATGAAAACACTGTTCTTTTTCTAGCGCTAGTTAGGGAATTATTTTAATACTCTTGTAAAGGAAGATGACAAAAACCTGTGGAACTTGGAAAAAAATAAATAAAAAGAATTCAACTGTTTTTACAACAGAGTCCTGTGGAATTATTTTCGTGGAGCGCCAAACACAAATAGTTAGCTGTTATAAGTACAGTACAGTACCGCCTAACAACCGTCACCAATCACACTAGTTATAAATTATGTCAGATTACATAGCAAGCGTTGACAATAACCAGAGCCATAGAAAAAGAGAGTTGCGACACGCTTTGATCTCGCCGACACGTGATCACGTGGTTCATGTAGCTCGCTGTAGTTCCAAAAAGCCCCACTGCTGTCAACTTTTTTGAATGGTTTTCAATGGAGCTGGCCAACGGAAGTCGCTTTCTCAGGCAAATTACGAATGAAACAGGCTCAGTTGAAGAAATCCGATATTCTGGCTATCTTCAGCTGACTCTTATCTACATTAGGCAGTCCTCGCTGACGTTTTTGGTGAACAATGGAGTGAACAACAACATTGTGAACACTCACTGCCAGTGAAACGCAGGAAAAAAGCTAGAGCTTTTTTGTCACGTGGTTCCGGTAGCTCGCTGTAGTTAAATGAAAACCCACTGCTGTCAACGTGTTTGAATGGTTTTCGGCGGGACCGACAGCAGCACCATCTCGATTCACGGATATTTTCGGTATATTAACACAATATCAATTGGTTATTGGTGTGTTGTATCATGTATGTATGCTACTTTATTAACATGTATGTATAACATTAACTTATAATGCATAACGCAATATTGTGAAGCAGAGCTGGAAATGGCTATGCTAGCCTACATTGTTCCACTTAACGTTTAACCTTCGACTGTTGAAGTAAATGGGATTTGTTCAACTTTTTTTTTCTTCATCAGCCCACTTACAATTTACCACATTAACAACACGTTTGTACTTGATGCAAGTTGAATCTAACCATGATCACCGGCAACTGTTCAATAGAAAAAAATTGAACAGAATATACAAGGCAACCAACTGCAATTCAATAAAACATTTTATTGTACAATATGTCCAGTGTTCTTCCACTCCTTTTGTTTGTAGTGAGCAGGTGATCTTAACGTCTGCTTTTCACAAAACTTAGACCGCAGTAGTAGATGCATCTAGTTGAGCTAACTAACTAGCTAGCTATTGAGTGGACCTGAAATTCCTGCCGAGTGTTGCTGGACGATAGGGGACCCAAGGCTTTAATCTGCAATTCATTGTTGCTAGCTATAATCAGATGTACTATAGGCTAATAAGAGCAGATTCTGTAAACTGTGTATGCCAAAGAACACCAATAACTTGAACTAATTTGACAGACTATAAACCAACGAACTTCTGGTTGATACACATGCTCTTTAGCTAGCTACAGTAAAAGTGTTGCATAGCTCTACTATAGTCTAGCGCAAACTGCATTTAGAATCTAACAAGCTATAATCTAACAAGCCATAATCTTACAATACATTTTCTCTACAGCTGGCTATATGAAATACTACTAATAACAATTGATATGTGGTGGTTGAAATATGAAAAAATGCAGGATTTTCATCAATTTACCAGCTCACTTGCTTCGGACCCCATAAGCCATATATGGCTCTAACAGCTCTAACTGCATTTAGAATCTAACAAGCTATAATCTTACGAAAATGTTTATCTTAAGTTGGCCATATGAAATACTACTCATAACAATTGATATGTGGTGGTTGAAATATGAAAAAATGCATGATTTTCATCAATTTACCAGCTAACTTACTTCGTAGACACTGAAAATGAATGGGGTTCAACGGTGGAAAATACAATGTTTGGAACTATAGGTTGCATGAGACACGCTTAACTTCCGCATTCCTCGATAACAATGGGAGTCTATGGAAGTGTCGCAACTCTCTTTTTCTATGGCTCTGACAATAACCAAACAAAGACGACAGGTTTGCTAGCAGCATGCATCATGGAAATCAAAGACGGGGGAAACCTATTTAGCTCACATCAGCTAAAACTTTTTATTCAGTCTGGCATTGTGTATCAAGTCTACTCACATCTTGGAGCGACAAGCATCTATTAACGAGATAAGACTAGGCGTAACAAAATGTAGCCCGGAATCCAAGGAGACTTCTTGACGTGTGGTTGATCGACAGCTCTTCCTCTGTTGATTCTTGACGCGTTGTTGACTGACAGCTCTTTTTCTTCTGTTGCTTTATTGCCTGGTACTCAATGAAAACCGCCCCGGTGTAAAACTTTCTCTGGGTTTTGGGCAAGCTAGACACTACTCTGGCGCATTGCTGCCACTCAGGTTTAAGATTAAATGGCACCTACAAATGGAAAGGACGGTTACTCGTAGTACAGTTCTAATTATAGTGGAATTAAACTGCGATTATACACAGTGTTATAATAGCATATACATTTAATGACATAAAAATATATTAAAAATAAAAAAAAATTAAAAATATATTAAACATCTGTATATATATATTAAACAACTGTATGCCATATTCTATTAATAATCGAAATCTCTAGTGTGTAAATTATGTACTTAAAAAGAACTGGGCGTCGCCATGTTTAAATGACATAAACATCTGACGTCACGAGAATGGTTGGGCTCAATTTCAAACCGCCAAACTGCATAAAAAATTGAGGAAAATCGACCCATCATACCTATCCCTGTTCATCCCATGGCGTATGCTTTCGAACCAATACGTAATTATGTACCCGCAGGACCGCAGTTGTTCCATATGATGCAGAATATGTGGTTTTGTCGGAAGATATAAATATAGTTAACACTGACAGGTTGAACAACACCGAGTGGTGTGCTTGTAGCTAGCTACTTGTCGTAACTTCACGACAATGCCAATAGACAGAATCGATCTGATCAAAGAGGCAGACCTACATGACCGGGTGTTAGTGGTCCACCAAAATGATCGTTCATCATTGAGCACAGGCTCTTTCTCATGCTGTGTCAGGAGAAAGACCTTCTATGTTAGCTTATCATTAGCCTGGCTGCTAGCCCAACTCATCCCCGCCCACAAAAAATTTGGTCGGGAAGTTGGGTCTGGAGGGGCTCGTATTGGGGACAAACTATATAAAACCAGGATCTGGGCGGACCAATGAAATGGTCAGGGCGGGCTTTATACGATGATGGACAGATGATCAACAGTAACGTAATCAACAACGTCACCAAAGAGCGCTTGGGTTGAATTCGTTTTCAACAAACAACATATTACGTTGCTCTGATTGGTTGTAGGTCTATCCAATTGAGCGAAGAGGCATTTGTTTTACGAGCTCGGTTGACACACGCCCCATAGTCACAGCCCAACGGAGAGTTTTCAGACTCATATTCTGACTAGAATTATGAGTATTACAACGTCAGGCTATCTTATCATAGGTGTAACCTATGAATCATAGTATGATCTGAGTAGGCTCCTTAAATGTCATGCTATTCCAGGTTGCCTTGCGTTGTCTCGTCTGTCCTAAGAATATCAATACTCGGTCTGACCCTGTGTTGTTCTGTGCATCTGACAATAAAAGACTTGAACTTGAAAGTTTGGATCGCCCACATAGCTGGTAAGTTTCAGTTACTAGTAGCCCGTTCAAGTTGTGTGAAACATTCTCACATGCTTGCTTGGTAAAACAAACTACAGTGTAGGAAACGTTACGTAACGTAGCTAGCTTTGGCTACAGTCAGATGTGAATTTAGGAGCTAGAGCTAGCTAGCGTAGTTATGTCAAAAACGCCAGTGTCTGTATCAGGGCTCCCAACTAACTTTTTCCCTTGGTTGCACTGGTGCGCCTAACTTTTTTATTTAGGTGCACCAGCACAAAATTTAGGTGCACCAAAATTTTTCCTTGCGTCTTCACAATTTAAAGGTCACCTTTTTATCAGGCTCCATATACATTCATATATATATATATATTATGTAAACGATCTCAAACAAGAATAAGGTGTAGGTAAATATTGGTTTTATTTGAAGCACAATAAAAATAAAAATATTTTAAGTGCTTTACTGAGCTACCAAACTAAAACATTGCAAGCAAAATAAAACATTTCAAAATAGAAAGTGCTACTGACCTAACATTTCATGGCTCAAAGTCTTATAGCGGGTCCACCCCTTGCTGTAGCATGCCCTTCAGATGGCCAACACCTGTAATTTGGCTTTCTTGCCCTTTGGCCTTGGCTAAACCAGCTTGCCACACTCTTCCCTAGCATCAAAATCCTAGCTCCATGGGTTAGCTCCATGGCCCAGCTCTGTAACTCAGGGGTGGACAATTAATTTTGACAAGGTGCCACATGAGAAACTTGAAATGTATTGGAGGGCCGCATCAACAATAACTTGAACTTAATTCTGCAAACCATCAGCCCGCGCCCACTGAATCAGTCAAGTTCTTATTATGTACGTGTGCACGTTATGTACGTAAACAGATACTTAGAAGTCCATGTCTTGTTAAAAACTCTACATTCTGTATCAACCTTTCGTTTTTCATTTTCGAGGGCTAACCAACAGCTAACTCTACTGTCGGTGAGGTTTGCCCCAACTGATTCTCTGGGGCCGGTATCTCAAAATGATCCCACAGGATTAATCCTCCTGGATTGGATTAAATACTGATCAGATCCTAAAACCCGGTATTTCAAAGCAAATCTGATCCTGAAGATTCAGATTCGGGAATCCAATCCTGCCTTTGATCCGGATAAAAGACTGCTGTTGAGTATTTCAAAACTTTAGTGGGAAATCTGGATCAGATTGATCCTAAAAATAAGGATTACCTTGATCCCACCTCAGAGGTGGATTTGAGGGAGATTACATGTAAAGGTTTGAACAGCCTAAATGTAACTGCTCCCAAAAGTTTTTGTCTGATACATATATAGCTCAGCTTCACAGCTGTTTGATCAATGTTTATTTTCTTTGCACGTTCCTTTCTTTTTCAGCAAACACCGTGAAAAACTTACGTCAAAAAACATACAACGTATTCATCGCCAAACAATTAATGTACATCAACATAATCATCCAGCAGCACATGACACATTTTACGCTGTTCACTGCAATGCGCTAAACAATCGAACAGAATTTACAATAGGCTATTACTAAGTGACATCACAACCTCAAAATAACAAAATTATGAAAGAAAAACATAATTGCGACAGCTACACTAATTGTTAAACATTAATCTTTGTAAACTGTTTTTCCAGCAACTGAATTCTTAACTTAACTTCTTTTTGTTTAAACAGTGTCAGTTTAATTTGTTCATTTGTGAGAATTATTTGTTGTTGAGCCCGTTCTGTTTCCACCTTTAATAAATTATTTTAGGCATCCCCTTTCTCAGCTTGCCTTTTGCGCTTACATGGTGGTCGTGCTGGTGAATTCCCCATCTCTTCCAAGACAGGGCTCCGACTTGTGCAGGGCTCTTCAAAAGCAAGCTCCACAGGGGTGAGGGTGATCATTTCAGCCGACAAGTTCAATGGTTCAGTGGGGTCAATTGATTCCCCTGTACCAGCTGGCAGTATACCAACCAAAGCTTGAGAACTCTCCTCCAATGATGTCCAAAACAGTTTCTGTGAATTCCCCACGTTTTATGGCCTTGTTTCCTGTTTGTTAGTTTTTTTGCCTCTGAATGGTCCTTGGTAGCCTTCTGCTTTAGGTTTTTCCACCTAAGCCGAACCTGTTCCACATTTCGCCGTTGGCCACTACCAGTGGCATTAACTTGCTTTGTAGTGTCAGCCCATATCTCAAGTTTGGATGACAGAGAACTCTGTCCAGGGCCACTAAAAGCTCCAAAAAGGGCCTGATAATTTGCACGAACACCCTCCAGAAGTGCTGTTGTCTCTGCTGTGATAAAATTGCTTCCTCTGTTCTTCTCCATGTTATTTGAGAAAGCCCTATCACTAAGGCCACGTTTACACATAGCTGGGTATTTACAGAAACAAATATTTCTGCCCCTCCGTTTTCTAAAATAACGTCGTACTCACAAGTACGTTTTCAAAAATGTTTCTGTTTACATGAACCCGCATATACGCCCCCGAGCGCCATCATAACTATGCCAAACCTGTAGGCGGCAGTGTAATGTGAAGGATAAAGCCATGCAAACCAATCACAATTTTCAAAATCAACAACTATGAATAACACGACCGACTTCCTTTACCTTTCAGGCGCGAGGTTCATTTGTTTGAATGATTCACAAATGCGATGCACAAATGTATTTTGTGATTCAGAAATGTAACGCAATTCACAAATAAATGACCCTTATGCTAGTTGTGTTCGACTTCATGCACCACCGGCGGTGCCGACAGCCGGCTGCGTTGAAGCTGAGAAAGCCATTGGCTGCTTCAAGTCAGCCGGGCTGCCGGCGACGCCGGCGCTGCATGAAGTCGAACGCACGTGTTACTATAAACAGGACGCTCTCATGACGTGATGCTTTTTTAGTCCCATACTGTGAGCTTTGAGAACCCAAAACTCAGTTTAAGCTAGTGCACACGCAAACACAAAAACTGAGTTTTCAGAAATCTCCACTTTGGCCAGAGTTTTTAGAAATGATCGTTTTCCGTGATAAAACCTCAGTTTTCGTGTAAATGAAAGGCCAAACCGCATGAAAATATATGCGTTTCTCTTCCGTGTAAACGGGGCCTAAGAAAGGCCTTTTACCATACCATACAGTTAAATTGAAAGCGGGTGTAGGTCAGACTTTAAAACTGGGCTCGTTAAGGTCCTTAAGGACCTTTACTTCTGCAACATGACATCCATTGTGCATGTTGTTCAACACCGTCAAAGACGATACAAGCCTCGTCAGTATGTCCAACGAGCTAATCTTCTTGAGCAGTACTCAAATGATGAGCTTTATGCACGCTGTAGATTCAGAAGGGAGGATATTTTGTATATATGTGATATTCTTCGCCCACATCCACAACGTCCTACTAGAAGGAGTCATGCCTTAAATGTGGAGGAGCAGGTGCTTATTGTCCTACGTTTCTTTGCTTGTGGATCTCTTTATGAAGTAATTGCAGATGGCCTGGCAGTGACAAAGTCTACAGTGGGACACGTAATGCATTCAGTGGCATCAGCCCTGGCTGGTCTAATCCATCAGTATGTGAGATTTCCGGATAATGAGGAAGAAATAACTCAAACCAAGAGAAAGTTCTTCTCAATTGCCAGGATTCCCAATACTATTGGTGTCATTGACTGCACACACGTACACATTCAGGCACCCCATGAAAGAGAATGGGAATTTGTGAATAGAAAAGGACGCCATAGTATTAATGTGCAGCTCATAGGAAATGCTGACCTTAAAATAACTAACTGTGTTGTGAGATGGCCTGGTTCTGTACATGATGCACGGATTTTAAGAGAATGTCATCTCTACAGAATATTTCAAGAAACTATTCCTGATGGCATCCTCCTTGGTGACAGTGGCTACCCACTTTTACGTTGGCTTATAACCCCCTTTGCTACTGTCACATGTGACTTACAGCCAGGGTCGGACCGGGACTGAAAAACAGCCCGGGATATAGAAACACAGACCGCCCCCCCCCCCCCCCTCCACTTTCTCCCTCACTTTCTTTTTAGGAAAAAAATTTTGGTCAAAAATCTATCGTTTTCCGGGTACAACCAATTCGTTGGAGCTATTTTAGCCAACATCGTTGTTTCTTTAGCAATCAACGCTTTTACAATCTGTAAAAAACGGAGACATGAGTTGGCCGACAACTGCCCCTTTTTACCAGAGCCTGTCACATGTCGGTTGTAAAAGCGAATTCGCTTCTAAATAACGGAAAAAAAAATCTAACTCTGGTGTGTCAAGCACTTAGTTTCATTTAACTGTGAATGCCTTTTAAAAATTGCATTAGTTCATTAGGGAAACAAACTTCAGTTACGTACAGCCTCCTACCTGTAATGCATATTAGTCTATGCAAGGGGTCTCAAACTCAACTTACCTGGGAGCCGCTGGAGGTAGAGTCTGGGTGAGGCTGGGCTGCATCGAGTGTTCCACGAAAAAAGGGTTTCAAGTATTCAAAAAAAAGTACAACTGATCCAATCTTTAGTTCAATTACAGTTTAGAACATGAATGGTTCTTCCGAACATAAACAGGTTCTTCAGAACATGAACGGTTCTTCAGAACATGGCTTCTCTTGCTTACTCCTTGCTGCCAGAGATCTGGCAGCACTTCCTATCACACAGTTGCACCCATATTTGGCTTGAGGGAGGAAGCTGTTGAGACCCGTACGGTGCGTGTCCACTACAAATCAAATCAAATTTATTTGTATCGTCCTTTTTACACGCCCATAGAACTGCCCCTCAACCAACCTAAACCCTCAAGGAAGACAAGGAAAAACTCCCAGAAAAACTCCCAATGGGAGAAAAAATGGAAGAAACCTTGGGAAGAGCAATTCAGAGAGGGATCCCCTCCTCCAGAGACGGTTGGTAGGAGAGAGGAGCAGAACACAAGCTAAACATAGTCATACAGTGTCAATGGGTTTTGAAACACCAAAATGTTATTGGCCGTTGTTGGCCGTCATGGAGACTGGATTCCGGGTGATGACCTGGTCCAGCGTCGGCAGACCGACGACCAAGCAGGTCCTGACAGCTCAAACCCCCCACACCACAGGGAATGTGTGGGGGGGGGGACAGAGAGAGGAGAGCAGGGATTAGAGAATGCCAGGAGCAGCTAACAGTTACAGTCATAATAGAATGAGATCCCCACCGGTCAAGTGTGGACTAGTGCAGCAATTTAACAGAGCTAAAAGGGTATTTGATGCGGCCCACACACAAAGACAGCGACAGCCCCCTCGGTTGGAAAATGAAATCTGTTCCAGGGGAAAGAACTCTAAAATATGTTATACTTATACGAATAAGGATGAAAACAACCAGTCCCCCGTTGTCTCCAACTAGTATTAAAAACTAAAATAGTAACAATATACAGTAACAGGTTTACTTTATTTGTAACATCTAGATGGGCAATGTGAACATAAGCTATAATTACAATTTAAAAGTGACATGTGATACACACGTAGGCAAGCACACACCCCTGGTTTACATAGAAAGTACACACATACTTCCTTTTAACAATCATAGAATTGACTAAACAAGAACGTTTTTAATCTAATTTTAAATGTCGAAACAGTATCAGCCTCCTTAGATGAGATGGGTAATTTGTTCCAGAGAAAAGGTGCTCTATATGAGAACGCCCTACCTCCAGCTGTTTTTTTTTTACTTTGGGTATTACCAGATAGCCGGAATCTTGAGATCTTAGAGTCCTAGCGGGGCAATAAGGTGCAAGGTAGACCGGAGAGGTACAGTGGTGCCAATCCATGCAGAGATTTGTAAGTTAGTAGTAAAACTTTGAAATCAGCTCTGGCTTGGATAGGGAGCCAGTGTAAAGAGATAAGAGTAGATGTTATATAATCAAACTTTCTTGTTTTAGTCAATAGTCTAGCAGCAGCATTTTGCACCCGCTGTAAACAATTTTGGTAGGTAATTGGGAGGCCAGAGAACAACACATTGCAGTAGTCCAATCGGGACGTAACAAAAGCATGTATTAGTTATTCAGCATCATCCTTTGAGAGGAATTTTCGTATTTTGGCAATATTACGTAGATGGAAAAATGTGGTTCTGGTGATTTGCATAATATGGTACTCAAACGAAAGGTCTGGGTCTAATGTGACTCCTAGATTTTTTACCAGCTGGCTTTGAGATACATTGACGCCGTCTAAGTCTAAGGTCAGATTGGATAAATTATTAGTGTTTTTTTTGGGCCAAAAATTGGAACCTCGGTTTTATCCGAATTAAGAAGAAGGAAATTTGCTGTCATCCAAGTTTTCAACCCGGAAACACATTTTTCCATAGCATGTGGAAATTTTCCAGGCTTTATAGACATGTATAGCTGAGTATCATCTGCACAACAGTGAAAATTTACCCCAAAAGTTCTAATTATGTTTCCTAAAGGCAACATATAGAGTGAAAATAACAGAGGGCCTAGAACCGAACCCTGTGGTACTCCGTATTTTACAGTGAAGATCCTGGATGAGCAACCATCATAGTGGACATATTGTGATCTATCAGATAGAAACGATCTAAACCACTGAAGTGAAGTACCAGAAATCCCAACCTAGTTCTCCATACGTTCCAGGAGAATCTCATGATCCACAGTGTCAAAAGCTGCACTTAGGTCTAGAAGAACCAGGACAGAGCTAGAATTGGCCTGTAATTGCTAAGACAACCTGGATCCAGGTTTGGTTTTTTAAGAAGGGGCTTAATAATCGCTTGTTTGAAATCGTCAGGGACTTGTCCAGTTACAATAGATTCATTAATAATACTAAGCATGGGTGGTCCAATAATAGGGAGAAGCTCCCTACAAAGTTTGGCAGGGAGGGGATCGAGAAGGCAGCTAGTGGGTTTCGAGGAATCTATCAGCTTGATGAATGCTTCCATAGAAATAGGGTTAAAGTGAGTGAGTGCCTCAACATGCAGCATGCTGGGTACAGAGGGAAAATCAGTGGTGATGGCCACTCCTCCAGGACTAGTCTGTAGTTTGTCCCTTATTGCATAGATTTTTTGGTCAAAGAAATCTAAGAAATCATTGGGAGAGAGATCTGAACTAACACAGAGTGTACTTTTCTTAGTGAGTTTTGCAACAGTATCAAATAAGAACTTAGTGGAGCGGAGCGGGCGGCGAGTGGGCGTCAGATTCCAATTCATTTTGACGTTGACGTTCGTGAGGGCATTGGAGCGCACACGAGCGTCAACGCCCGGTTTCATTGAAAATGGATTGGAAGCCGACACTCCGCGCCGCTGTAGTGGATACGCACGGTTAGTATGGCTTGAAGATGCTCATCAGTAAGTTTGGACCTGTACTTTGACCTATAAAAGTTCATGGTGGAGAAGAGCTTTTCACACAGATATGTGCTCCCAAAAAGGCACATGGTCCGCTTGAACGTCCTGGAAAGCTCGGGGAAGGTAGGGGGCAATTCTCTCAAATTGTCCAAGCTTGTCTGCTTTTCCACTCACCTACCTGAACTTGGCTTTAAGTTCAGAATTGCACCGCATGTCAATGAGCTCCATTTGAAGCACAGGAGAAGCATCTTGCACATCAAAGGAGAAGGGGTCAGCAAAAATTTGAAAAGTGGCTCTGTGTCTTGAAGTCTGCAAACCTGTGATCAAATTCCTCCTGTAGCTTTACAATGGCATCAGCATACTTCTCACCACTGAATGGTATGCCCGCATCCATGAGTGCCTTGCATGCTGGGAAATGGCAGAGGTTCGTCTGAGAGAGCTGGGCTTTCCATAGCACGTTTTGTGGAGAATGCTCAGACGTTGTCATAGAAAGCACTGACAAGCTGCACCTGGCCTTGTAACTTCTTGTTCAGTACATTCAGCTCTTGTGTGATGTCAACAAGAAAAGTCCATGAACCATTTGGGATCACTTAGCACAGGAACAGCCATCCCATCCTTCTCCATGAAGGCTTTCACTTCTGCTCTCAACTCAAAAAACCTCTTCAATACGTTTCCCCTGCTGAGCCAACGTACCTAGGTGAAGTAAAGCACATCCTCATATGCTGACTCTATTTCCTCCAAAAGGGGCCCGGAACTGCCGATGCTTTAAGCCCCTGGATCTGATATGGTTGATGCATTTCACAGCGACAGACATCACATTGTCAAACTTCAGGCATTTGCTGCAAAGGGCCTACTGATGGATAATGCAGCGCAGAGCAATAGCCTCCTCCACACCCTCCTCTTCCAGTTTTCTTTGAACAAGTGCCACCAGTAAATTTTTCCTCCCTGTCATTGATGGCGCTCCGTCGGTTGTTATTCCAGCAAACGTCTTCCATGGTAAACTGGCATCCACAATGGCATCACACAGCTGGCGGAATATCTCCTGAGCAGTGGTCTGGCCATGCATTGGAATCACTGTGAGCAACTCCATCACTTCATAATTGTCGTCAATACCACGGAGATACATTGCGAGCTTCCCAGTGTCAGTGATGTCTGTGCAACTAAGGATAGGCGCGCTCTGCTTCCAAAATAAATAAAAGGTGATTTCGGGTGCGAGTGAAAAAAGACTAGTAACTTAAAGTAGTAAAAAACGCACTCTCAAGCTTGCTCGTTGCTTCTTTTGACCAGTTTATTGGAATGACAGACGCGTTTCGGCCTAAGCCATCGTCAGTGTATGTGATGTCTGTGCTCTCATCAAGAGTGACTGAGTATGCACGGAAATGTTTGGCTTTCTCACGCAGTTGATCATAAATGTTACCTGACAGGTCAGAAATGCGCTCTGCCACCGTGTTGGTTGAAAGGCTGATGTTGCTAAACTGACCCTTCTTTTCCGGACAGACTATAGACCAATTATCACCCTACGTTACACAACGTCAAGCAGGCTCAACAGCGCATGTCGTTGGCAAAAGACGAACTTCTCCCGGGTATGTACACTTGGAGTGTTGATCAGGTAAATATATATCTCTGGACACTGGATTGCAGGGCTTGACATAAGCTTTTTGAGGCACTTGTCATTTGGAGTACATTCACGTTTCACTTGTCCATGCACAAAAGCCACTTGTCCCCCTGGACCTTTAAATAGCCTGACGATTGAAACAGGCAAAACTAGCCTGGCTAACTGAGGTCGCTTTCTCAGGCAAATGATGAATGAAACAGGCTTGGTTAAAGAAATCCGAGATGCTGGCTATCTTCAGGTGGCTCGTATCTACAAGAGGCAGTCCTCCCTGACGTTTTTGGTGTAGAATGGAGTGAAATACAACATTGTGCAGTGTACACACTGCCAGTGAGCGACTCGAGTCTGACTGAGGCTAACGTCAAAACAGTGTAACTGGGACGCAGTCTCACTCAGATTGCCAGTTTTACACAAATCACAAAAATAATTGGACCAGCTGGCTAAAAGTAGAATTCCCATATCTTTTAAAAGCTGCCCTGCTTGACTTTTTGGGTGTAGAATTGTATGTAAAACTGTAAAATTGCGTGTGCGCACGCACACGGGGAACGCCCTCTCCGTCAAGGAACTCCCTCTGCGTGTCCTCTCCGAGCCCCTCGCAGAGCTCTGCGGGCACCTCCTGATTTTCCTGACTATCCGTCCGTCATTTTACGGATACTCCTTGGCTGTGATTGGTCCATATTAAGAACCGCTTGCGTCAGGGGTGGGGGCGGGGTTGCCGTGACCAACAAGAGAACAGAATCCATTGACCGCCATTGTCGTAAGTTTTTACAATTCATATTTCAGCTAAACAGTACATGTACATTTACATTTACATGTAGTTATTTAGCAGACGCTCTTATCCAGAGCGACTTACAGTAAGTACAGGGACATTCCCCCGAGGCAAGTAGGGTGAAGTGCCTTGCCAAAGGACACAACGTCATTTGGCTCAGCCGGGAATCGAACTGGCGACCTTCAGATTACTAGCCCGATTCCCTAACCGCTCAGCCACCTGACTCCCCAAAAATCAGCATCTGAATTAAAATGTAACGAGAAATGGGCAGTGTAGTTGCTGAAAATGTGCTTGAAACGGTTCATTTGTAAATTTGCTCCGACTTTTCGATAACCTAGCTAGCATCGCAGTGCAGCGCCCATCTACTGTTCTGGCGGTGAATTGCTTTCAGCACGCAGAGCCGACGGAGTAGTATAAATTCAACGAATCCGTCCGTGCGTGCGTCTGTCCGTTAACGGAGACGCAGAAGTATAAATCGGCCTTAAGACTAAGCGGTCTACCGGGCGACATTCTCACTCAAATTTCAAGACTTTCATGACCCAAATCAAAATTCTGATGTGACAGATCAATGGGGAATCGCTTTCTCTCGTAGAGGCTGTCCTCCTCAACCTTTTTGGTATTTTTCAATCTAACTATTTGTATAATCTTTGTAATTCTCTAGCCGTTATAAAGGCCACATTTTCCCGATTTTCTGCCACCATGCTGCGTGCGCATCCCAAATGTTTACATACAAATAATTGGTCTATACTTGCAGCCTGTAATCAAAGCCATAGAAAAAGAGTTGCGACACTTCCATAGACTCCCACTGTTATCGAGGAGCCCCCTGGCAGCTGGGGGCCCCAAGCGGTTGCCTACTTTGCCTAATGGGTAAGTCCGCCCCTGTTCCCGCCTTAGCAATCATCTCACTCACCACATAGCTAGCGTCGACAGCCGGATCACTCTCCTTGCTTGCTTTCTTGAAAAAATCTTGTCGCTTCAGTAGACATGTTTTAAGATTGCCTGTGCCCCTGTGCTCATCAAAAAATATTTTTCCCAAATATATCTCCCACTTTCCCTGAAATTGTCTGTGCTCGTCGCCAACTTTTCTCTTGACGGCACGTTTTTAGAAATACATGACTGGAAACGAAATTGAATGAAAAACACGCGGGCCGCACTAACGCTAAACTGTGATGTCAAGTAGCGGGCCACGAAATATCATATTGTTTAAGACCCCTGGTGTAAGCGCTTAGTAAAGTGTATAGTAGAGCTAAACACTTTATGGCTGAAAAAGATCTATCTCTGTCTGTCTGTCTGCCTTTTTGTATTTTTTAAGAAAGAAAAAGCAAATGTGCACAAACTCTTAACACCAAATCAACTACGACAGTATAATTACCAACTGCACCATGGACATGGGCATGATTCCTACCACTTTAGTCTCCTTGGTCGGTTTCTTGAGGTATGGATATAGCGACCCACAAATGGGCATATGACAGGAACAATCTTTATAATTTTTGACTTTGTGTGTCATTGGTCAGTTGTCGTGTCTTATTTATATATGAAAAATACAAGACTATTTGACACCATTGCATAGCACAAAGGGAAAATACAAACATTAATATATACAAAGCATACACCCCTTCGGCAGAACTGTACCTGCAAGCGCTGTATGGTGAATTAGGCCTACAATTGGCTCAACCATTGTGCATGGAATGACTTCTGTTATTAACTAAATGTCAAGATGTTTGTGGTGGTAACACAATTTAACAGAAAACCACTATAATACATTTTGATCATCATAACATAAGCAATTGATAACGTAGGAAACAGCAGACAATTTAAGGCTACATTTCATTTGTACAATAGTACAATCATTTTGCATGAATGTACTAAAGCATTGGCAATTTGTTTAAAATAATGAGAAATTGCTTTTATGATATGCATAGATGATGTGGAGGTCAGTACTTCGGAGAATTTCAATTGTGATCTGAGAAACAAATTCACGCAGAAGAACTGTCATCACAGGCACTGCATAGTCTATGTATAATATCAGAAATCTGTGTGTGTCACCAACATCATCGCGGGCACTGTGCCATAATTCCAGGAATTTGTGTGTGTGTGCCAGCAGACCTGCAAACTTGTTGCTTTTCGGCGAAAATCGCCTTTTTCTTGGTCAATTGGGTCATTTACGTGAATCGTGTAGAACCTGAGGTTTTTTTGGTGTGTGTGGGGGGGGGGAAAATGCCGCCCCGGGCGGCTGCCCAGTCCGCCCTTGTCTAAAACCGCCCCTGCTAGGCTGGATAGATCTAGCACCATATGCATATGGGATAGACTGTTGGACAGTACTAGTAGCTTAAGTACTATCTATCGTGCCGTGGTGTACTGGCAGCATCATACATTTAAGCAATTCAAGACTTGCATGTGCACTAAGTAATGTCACATTAAATAATGTTTTTAAACTCAAGTTTGTGTGGCGCGTCGCTGTCTTCAATGCCACAGGCTAAACTTTATGTCAAAAGAAATGTTTTTCATTTCCGGCACATTCAGTGAAGTTTGGCTAGCAGCATCAGCTAGGCTAGCTGGCTTGTAGCTTCTTCATGCAGCTTATCCATGCAGGGCTCTAGACTGAGGGTCCAAAGGGTCGGCTTTTTTTTTACTGACAAAGATTGCTTCCAGCAAACTTCTTTTGAATTAGCCATTTCCCCCTAAATAAATATCAAGCTTATTTACGTGTTTGGCTGCATATTTTCAGTTAGCAGATGGAACTGTTTGAATTGCGGTTCCATCTGAAAAATACTGCTGGGGACAACGTTGTTAGAATAGTTAGTTTCAAAGGGGGTGTTAAATTAATGTGTTCCCATAATGTTATATTAGTTGTTTAACATGATATGCCCTATATTATGCGGATTACGACCGACTTTTGTATCCAACATTATTTTACACCAATGTGATTGGTTGTTTATTTTGTTTTCTGTATTGCATTGCATTCTGGGTCTTTGACCGTTGATTGTTACTGAGCACATGCCATGGCTGCTGATTGATATACCGGAGCTGTGAAGAAAGGAATAAAGAGATAAATGAAACATATGCAAGACGTGATTCTTTATCAACATGACGGATGAGAATGAAAACTCAAGAGGGGGTTTGGCTTGTTTCATAATAAACTGACCCGTCTGCAACCGACGCACGCCCTACAATTTCCCCCAGAAATTGTACCATCTCTAGTTCCTCTTTCAAGTAATAAGCCCCTGTGTTCAAGTGTTGAGCATTCAATTAGCTGCATGGTCTGTAAAGATCTTGGGACGAAGCTGCAATAGCGTACATAACAGAAAGTGTTTCATTCTGTAGAAATTGTGTAAATGTTTTTATGTAGGTAGATGGTCCGAGGAGAATGAGTGGAGTTGGTGAAGCGTCCTGGTGAGTAGCAGTCATTCGCCATAGTTCTAGTACTAATCTGAGGCTATTCTCCATAGATATCTATATACTATGTTTATGGATATCTATGCTTAGTCTCCTCCACGTCTCTCCAACGTGACGTCATCACCGAATTGCGCTAACATGCTAATGCTAACACCAAAAACAACAAAAACCGGTCTTTATCACCTTTTAGAGACACCATTTGGAGATTCTTTTAATGATATACATATCTTGAGTGCTTCATGTATCCATTTATCAACAGTGATGTTTAACTTCCAATATGGCCTTTAAGTCACGCTCAGAAATGTGTCATTTGCCTATTAAAATAAATACAACTTTGAACCGGGGGCACGCCCCCCCACGACACTGTCACCTTCTTTACTCTGAGGAGTTTGCAGGTCTGGTGCCACCAATTTAATCATGGGTACTGTGCACCATCTATAGTTCAAGTAATCTGTATTTGTGTTTCACTGACATCGTAATCACCAACTGCATCACAGGCACTGTGCACTAGTTAGAGAGATGCTAGGGACTTGTCCCTACCAAAGCTACGGAAACACATGTTAAAAAAAACTGTAGTTTTAGGATTCAAATTCACAACATCACACAATAATTTTATTATTTTTATAAATCACAACTTGCAAAACATAGCGTCATTCAATTTCTTGCGAATGTACAGTTCTTTTATTTTTGTTGTTGTTGAGAAGGACAATTTTGAGTGGGGAACAGAAGCAAGTATAGCAGGAACATAAAGCGAGTTTACCAAATAAGCCCTGGAGGCTTATGTCAGTTAGTCTGACTCATTTTGGTTCCATAAAGCCAGCTCAACGTAGGTTGAACTCAGTTACTATGGCAATTTATGTTGCAAAACTAAGCTGGTCTAAAGCATTTTTTTTAATATATAATTTATAAAAATGTCTTACCACTATCAGTTTGATATGTACTGTACATTTATAGAAAATCTACTTCAATTAAATATATTTATTAAACAAGGATGAACAATGATTTCAGAATGATACAAACCTACGTAGCGTACTTAGTTTGTGATATAAAATGTTTAGGCTGATGCTACTGTGGCAGATGGCAGGGGGAGGGGAGTGGTGGTTGAGGGCAGCTATCTGGCAGCCCGTTGGATCCACCCCCAAGCCATGTTTTTTGTTCACCCTGTACACTGCAGACTTCATGTACAGCATAGCCACCTGCCATCTGCAGAAGTTGTCTGACGACTCCACCATCGTAGGCCTCATCACAGATGACGAAGTTCAGAGAACTGACTCAGGACTTTGTGGACTGGTACCAGTGGAACCGCCTTCAGATCAAAGTGAAAAACCAAGGAGCTGGTGGTGGACTTCCGCAGGCGTAGTCATCCCCCCACAACACCGGTGAACATCCAGGGAATGGACATTGAGAGAATGGACTCTAATAAGTACCTGGGTGTTCACCTGACAATAAACTGGAATGGACTGACAACACCATGGCACTGTACAAGGGCCAGAGCAGACTGTACCTGCTCAGGAGACTAAGGTCGTTTGGAGTGCAGGGGGCGCTGCTCAAGACCTTCTTTGACACTGTAGTGTCAGCCATTGAGCCACTCCATGGAGCAGCAGTAGGTCAACAGCTGACAGGAGGAGACAGACTGATCAGGAAGGCCAGCGCTGTCCTAGGATTGGACACAGTGCAGGTGGTGGGAGAGAGGAGAATCAAATCAAAATGTATTTATTTAGCCCTTTTTACACGCAAGCATGTCACAGAGGGCATCACATACGCCCATAGAAATGCCCCTCAACCAACCTAAACCCTCAAGGAAGACAAGGAAAAACTCCCAGAAAAACGCACTACAGGAGATGGAAGAAACCTTGGGAGGAGTAATTCAGTGAGGGATCCCCTCCTCCAGTGACGGTTGGGGACAGGGCTGGGGACTGTGATCAGCGCAGCATCACAGGCCGGGGGGGAGGGGCTTGATGAGGGAAGGGACCGGGAAACTCGCTGTCGCCCGTCATGGAGACTGGGTACGGTTGGCAACTAGATCCAGCTTTGGCTAAAATGGTAAAAAAAGGTATTGTGGAGGTCCAAGCCTCATCAGAGAAAGACAAGTTTTCCAGTCAGTGCCTCTTGTGATCCCGACCGGTACAGAGTTGAGCACTGGTACTGATGTCAAATCTGCCCTACAAAGGCAAAAGACCGTAACTCGCCGAAGTGTAGAACGGAGAAAAACGACTTCAAAGTTTTTGCACTTTCAAAGTAGTTGTCCTGCCAAATGTATTTTAGGTAGGACACTGGAAATCTAGTAGTTTGATGTGTTTTGTGTAATGTAATGTGTAGTGATTACACATTATCTAAATAAGAAATCTTTGAAATTGTTGATCTTAAACTGCACTTTTGACCCCTATTTTGGAGTTACAGTAGTATACTATAGTCTATCGTAAGTGGTCATGCCAAGGCAAAATACAGTAACTTCCGTTTCTTCGCTCACTTAGTTGCTTATCACGATATAAACTCTGTATTTTATAAGCCAATGTAACATACACGTGGATACCTGTCACAAGACTCACAAGACAAGAGTGTTTTTGATTTAACTGCCAGGGTAAGATACTTACAAACGACTCATGTTTGGGATGTTTGGTGTTGAATGCCAGCGAGTAGGCTAGGCTAATGCTAGATGTGTTAGTTGTTGCTAGGTTACGTATTAGTTCAATTGAAACCGTAACTCCATTTGAACGTTTTTGAGTGCCGCAAAACAAAGACAAAGACCCGTAACTGATGTTACGGCATTCTGCATTGGCTTTCTAAAGCCAAAGCAGGCTTTTGGAAGTTACGGTGATGACAACAACCTTATTTTCGCCGAAAAACAGACAAGTTCATTTAAGATATTTGGCCACATAATAAAGCAGACCTTGACTGTTCCGAAAATGAAAAAAAATCATTTTCGACAAAATTGAAGTTACGGTCTTTTGCCTTTGCACGGCAGAAAAGGTCTACTGAGTTGGTCTCGGTGCGTGAGTTTTACACAACATGTGCATAGCGCAGTTTGGCCCACCTAGCAAGCGTGTGGCCCTACTGCTACCCGCCTCCGAGCACCATAACACAGCGTGTGTCTCTGTTGTCACGTTACATGAGCCATCGCTGCGACAGTATGTCCAGAGCTCTTGCTGCGCTGTGAGACCTCTTGAGGCTCATAGCGAAGACAGAGCTCAGATCTCTCTTGGCCATGGGGTGCAGCCTCAGCCCTTTCGAGGCGACCCCACCTTGGGCTGTGCCGTCGATTCGGTGTGCAGCGGTGGCTGGGGTCAGACGAGAATACAGCAGTTTCCTGTCTGCGGCTCCGCAGGTAAATGCACGGCCTCTGTCTGCGTTATAGAGTGGTGAGAGTCATGCGCACTGCCACGCTGTCTAGACAAGATACTGAGAGAGGCTTTTGCGATCCAGCTCATACGGACTCCCCCTCGGAGGGGTGACAGAGACACGTTTATCCTGCCCGCTGAAGGCACTCGCGCTCTGGAAGGAGATAGCGAGCTTGCTGACCAAAGGGACAGTGATCTCGGTTCCCAAAGATAAGGAGATCTCTCCCTTTATTTTTTGGTGGGGATGAGGCAGATTCTAGACCTGAGGGTGCTCAACGAGAGTGTGGCCAAACGGCCCTTTCCCATGCTAATGATAAAGTGTTTACTGACTTGTGTACAGCGGAATGACTTCGGGATCAGCATAGATCCGAAGGACACGTATTTCCATGTGCCTATCAAACTGAAGCACAGGAGATTTCTGCATTTTGCATTCGAAGGGAAGACGTACGAGTACAAGCGCCTGCCGTTCGGGTAGGCGCTGGCTCCTCAAACTTTCTCCAAATGCATGGAAGCAGCTCTAAAACCGTTACGGCTGAGAGGAATACGCATTCTAGCGTGACCTGTTAGTTCTAGCTCAGTCTCCGGACAGAGCTATCCAGGACGCAAACTCACTGGTGAGTCAGCTCAGCCGGTTGGAAAAGTACTCCATGGCCCGCTCAACAGTTTACCTACCTAGGTATCCATTTGGACACTGTTGGGATGAGAGCCAGACTGTCAGCACCAGAGGAGAGGCTATTTCAATAGCTCGCTGTGCGTTCCGGGTCTCACGCACAATCACCGCGCTGTCGGTGATGTCCCTATTGGGGTTGATGGCGGCGGCTCATGTAGTAGTGCCATTAGGCCTGTTATACATGCGTAAGCTGCAGAGATGGTTCACTCAGCTGCGGTTGGATCCGGTGCGACACCGCCGCAGACTGCTAGTGATGCTGAGATCAGTCAAAACCGATCTGAACCATTGGAGAGACCCGCGTGTCATGACGCACGGAGTCGACATGGGCAGAGGGACATCTCTCTACCCGGTCTTTACGGATGCATCCTTGACTGGGTGGGGTGGAGTATATCAGGCAGGCTCGATAGGAGAAAGATGGGATCCGTCAGAGAAGCGTCACATCAACCTCCTGGAGCTCGAAGCGGTTCGACTGACCCTGCCATTTTGCGCCTGTGTTGGAGGATCAAGACGTTCTCGTAAGATCCGACAACAGAGCGATGGTGGTTTACATCAACAGACAGGGAGGGTTGCACTCTCCATCACTTCATTGCTTAGCAGAGGAAGTGTGTACTTGGGCTTTCACACACTTACGCTCCCTGAAAGCTCAGCACATTCCAGGTCTGCTCAACGAGGGAGCGGACCTGATGTCAAGGGGCGGCCCGAGAGAGAACGAGTGGAGGTTGAAACCGTCCATCGTGTCTCTGATATGGGCACGCTTCGGCCGAGCACAGGTGGATCTGTTTGCGTCATGAGCCAACACACAGTGTCATCTATCGTTCTTGCTACGCGCACAGGACAGACCTCCGCTTGGAGTCGATGCATTCGCGCACCGTTCTTGGCCGAGAGGTCCACTGTGTCAGGGAGTCAGGTGGCTGAGCGGTTAAGGAATCGGGATAGTCATCAGAAGGTCGCTGTTTCGATTCCTGGCCGTGTCAAATGATGTTGTGTCCTTGGGCAAGGCACTTCACCCTACTTGCCTCGGGGGAATGTCCCTGTACTTACTGTAAGTCGCTCTGGATAAGAGCGTCTGCTAAATGTAAATACATCAGTTACATGAACACAGGTGTGTGGTGTCCCATCTACAGGTAACACCATCTTAGTTGCTAGGTTCACCATGCTACACCTTTGAATGGTTAGTTCTAGAGCAGACAGTTTCCCCTCGTAATCAGTTCTTCTGGCCTGTGTTAAAACAAAAGGTGGACTTGTGAATAAGGCATATAGTTGATGGGACGCGTAGAAAGTTAATGGGTGTTAATTGTTAGTGATGATGCTTGCTTGAAAGCAAAAACAGCGGCTGCCAGTCCCTGATAGCAGGGTGGCAGTCCTGCCTCTACATTATCTAGTTTTGTACTGTAATAGGTTGTTGCCTATGGGCGTGTCCTGCCACAACACAGCAGGGGCATATCCAGATCGTTCTGCAACATACAGATTAAATGGTTTCGATTAATCGGGATTGCCAAGGGCAGGGGCGGATTGTACGTCACTTTTGAGAGCTAAAAAAACTCCCTCCGCCACTTCGGTCCACTGCAATGTAACAGCCTTACTTGCCTGCCCTGCAGCGCCAAAACAGGCTTGCAATGGTCCTGATTTGAGGGCATAATCACAAATCCATGATCTGCATGGACACTGTTTTGCAGATTAACTCCTTGTGGTTTAGGTAACCAAATCTAACTACAGACAATTTGGCTGACTTCTCCAGCTTCACCTGTCTCCCACATTCACTTTCTTGGGGTGCATGTAAAGGGGGTTGGAGAGGAATGACAACCGTTAAAACTTTCAAATTTGAAATGGGTCAATTATTGGATGTAAAACTTCCTGTTTCAAATGCAATCAATCACAATAATGTTAACAAATAAATTAGACAACGAACTGGCAATTTAGTGATATTCCCACAGTTGTGGTCTTGATGGGTCTTGAAATAAAATCAGTCAGATATCAAGCAAAAATGCGGTAGATTCTGATCTTCAAACAGTCTTAAGACCAAGACTAGTGTCAAGTACTACAACAAGACGATACCAAGCTAGCGCCATCTGTGTGAGTACCCAGAAGATTCTTATTTGTTGCTTTTGATTAGGGTTCCTCCGGTAGGAGGGAACCTATTGTTTTTGTTAGTTAGGGTTCCTCTGGTAGGAGGAAACCTATTGTTTTTGTTAGTATTCTTCTTATTAGGGTTCCTCCGGTAGGAGGAAACCTATTGTTTTTGTTAGTATTCTTATTCTTATTATTATATTTCTCCGCTAAATGGCCCAATAGCTCAAAAAGTCCTGGACCCGATTTTTTTCAATTTGGCCCAATGATACAACAGGTCACTCATTACTCCCAGACGGCTAGTGGCCCATGTGCGCCCATAGGTGGCGCTGTAAAACACGCCCAAAGTCTACGTGATTTCCCCAGCGTCCCATTACTCCAAAATGCCTTATTTCTCATGGGGAACAAAAAAGCCTCAAGGACCCATATTGTCAGACTTTTGAATTTTCTTGTGCTGTCCAAATTTGGTACAACCTTCAAAACCCTTCTAATCATAAACCATAGACCCAATCGACTTGAAATTAGTTGCAGATGTGTAGAATACATGTCTTTACATAGGGTGACATGGAATAAGAAATGCAATAAAAAATGGCTGAAAGACGTGTATTTATGTAAATGTCCAAATTGCCTCAATATTTTTTTGTCTTAAAGTTTTGTTTTTAAAGTCTTAAATTGTACTTGTTTACACCTGTAGACACCCTGTGAAGCCCCCACCCCCCACTCCAGAGACAGTTGGTGACAGAGAGGTGCAGACATTAAGTTAAACATAGTTATGCCTTAAGAGTAGAGTAAAAAATAGAGACTAAATGTCTAAATGGATGTTGAAACTCAGTTCTCTGAGTTGGTGAATGTCAGTTTAGGCAAAGGTTGTCTTTTAAACCTCTAGGTTTAAAAATAATTCAGATTTGATTGGAACTCTCTTTTATACATTTATAGTTGGATTTGACATTTAACAGCCATTGAATTCATTAAGCAAGTTGTTTAACTCAAACAACCATAACACAGTACATATGGTATACAAAGCTCCAGTCAGATTTGGCGAAATTGTTAGCTTGGATGTTATCTTGACATATCCATGGGGTCTTGATGATGATGCGCACGCAGCTTCAAGGCAGAAGACGCGTTACATTTCAGGAGACGCCGAGACCTTAGCGCGTCACTAGCATCTCGTCATATCACGCAGTCGGAGCAGAGCTAGATCATCAGCGTCAGCGCTCTTGGGTACCCAGCATGCAGTACGGCATGTCAAAAAACGCCAAGACTTGAGGAAAATAGTTTGGTTACAACAGCTACGCAAGGGTTTTCAGTTGTTGCGTTCGTTCAGTTAGATGTTTGTAATATTGTTGTTTGTTAGTTAAAATAAACTTGTTGGTCACACTGAGAGTGCATGTTGTGTGGTTTAATTGGAAGTGAGAGTCGGCCTTTATACATTTGTGTCGGCAAGAAGATCATCATGGACTGTGCTACAGACCTTTTGCCAATGAGGCTATTCTTCATTGTAAGATGACTGTGGTTTTGGAAAGCGGTCTAAGCCATCTTAGAGAAATTCTGGTAACAGTGTAGAGAGCAAAGTGTTTTGATTGTGGGAGGCAAATTTTGGCCGACGTCTAAATTCATGCGTCCGCTACAGCATTTCTGTTTTGGATTGACTTGTGCTGGGAGGGAGGTAAACGGCATGGATTGGGGGATAGTGTGTGGGCAGGTGTTTTTATATAGGGTGAAATGGAATGAGAAACGTAATACAAAATGTCTGAAAGGGGTGTATTTATGTCCATAAACTGGAAAAATGTCCACATTGCCTCAATATCTTTGTGTCAATAAATCAAATATCATTTTGACTGATGGTTTTCAAACCTTATTGGGTTCAAGATGACATCACTCTGAAGTACCATCAACAATTAAAAATATGATTGAATTTGAGTAGTTTAAACTTTGGTTGAATCTAACAACTCTTACCACAGAAGAAACAGCTTACTTTTTTATACAGTAACTGAACATGACAATATTCAACACTGAGAATAGCTCAATGGACTGGGACAGTGACCTGCAAAGTATAAGGTTGTAGGTTTTAATCTAGCCGCAGTCTTAAATTAGAATATCTGTTTAGTTAAACAGGATGACATTATTATGAAATACCATGCGCAATTTCATGCAATTCCACTTTGAAATGTCAACCGTTTCTTAACCTTTGTCCCAAAGCTGACCAAAGCTAATACTAGGCCCTTTCTACTCATACATTCTCAACAGTTGGTGTGTAGCAGAGAGGATAGAGAGGTTGCCTTGTAACCTTATACTCATGAGTTCAAATCCCCATTCAGCCTATTGTTGTTGGCCCAACATAAAGTCGTTTTGCTCTCTTGTTGTCCAACTCTTGACCTTCTACAATGTACATTTTTATTATATTTTGCCATTTTGCGGAGGAACCCGCATCGCTGCTTGCAGCTATATTTATAATTATGTTTTTGTATGTTTTCATGTCTTTCTGATGGCAGATATGAGCAGTGAAAAAAGTGCCTTATATGACAAAGCTTATCCAGAACTCCAAAACTTTTGCCACAGTCTAGGCTGTGTCTTTGAGGTGAGTACTGAAACTATTATAACACATTCAATGCATTTGTGATTTCTGATGATGTTTCGTGTTTGGTTCTGAGCTGGCATACTTCTGAACTGTTCTGGTTTAGATTTGTTTTCCCTCGTTGAGCACAATTTTACATTTACATTACATAAAATTTAGTCATTTAGCAGACACTCTTATCCAGAGCGACTTACAGTAATTACAGGGACATTCTCCCCGAGGCAAATAGGGTGAAGTGCCTCTCCCAAGGACACAACGTCATGTGAACCGGCCGGGAATCTAACTGGCAACCTTCAGATTACTAGCTATGTTATACCCGCTCAGCCACCTGACTCCACAATTTAGACATGGAATGATAGCAGGGGCGTCGCTAGACCCTTTTTGTACTGGGGCACGTGCCCCAGTATTAATCATCTGTGCCCCAGTTAAAAAGGTTTGAGTTTTAACAATTTACTTTAGTCAGTGCATTCATTTAGATTGGGATTTCTTTTTCCAGGATTATCAATCAATGCTTGAAAAATCAATGCAGTTGACAAGTAAAACAGATGCTTGCCCGCAGAATTCCATGTCCGTGCGCTCTTTTGTGCTTGCTATGATAGCCACTGCAGCACGCACACTTAAGTCCAGGGGCCTAATGTAGAAACGTTGCGTACGCACAAAAAGCTTGCGTACGCTGGTTTTCACGCACACGGTGTGATGTATAAAAATGTACTTGACGTGAGAATGTGTGGGCTGTCACGCAAACTTTGAGCAGACATGAGAATGTGCGGGCCATCCGCAAATTCTTGTCAGGTTCTGTAACGTGGCGAATTCTAACTGAAAAGTGCCGAAATTCACCAAACAAAAATTCCACTACAGTTACATTTACATTTATTCATTTAGCAGACGCTTTTATCCAAAGCGACTTCCAAGAGAGAGCTTTACAAAAGTGCATAGGTCAATGATCATAAACAACGAGATAGCCCGAAAAACATTGTGGGTAGCCAAAACATGAAGCATACATTGAGAAAAGTAAATGTAAATAAGTGCCAATGGGATGAAACATAAGACCATGTAGTTAAACAAGTTCCAAATAAACAACATGAACCTCAAAAGTGCAAGAGTGTACCTGTAGGAAAACAAGCAACAAATATAGCTGCAAGCAGCAATGGCGGATTCCTCCTTCAAAATGTTGTAAAATTGACATAATAGATAGTTACACTGGGATTAACCAGAAGACTTGAAACTGTCATTTCTGTCAGAATAATAAAAAAAATGTTTACACCTCTGACTGGAGTAGAACCCACCACCCTTCATACATCAGCACTGCATCTCAGCCTACTAAGCCATTCATAGACTTAGACATTTGACTGTTCAGTTTTTGTATCAGAAAATAAGACGTTTCTCCAATGGGTTAGGGTTGAAAAAGGTGATGCGCCACCTACTTTTGAGGACATGAAGTTTGCGGTATAGCACAAAAACACAAACAAGGCCGTTGATGTAAATGTTAAAAGATTTTTAAAAAGCTCCTTTACTTTAAAATAATTTTTAATTAGTAGACTCTCCTTCTTCAGACGCGCGAATGATTGTTTTGATGGAATTCTGCGAGTTTAGAAGCATAAGAAGTGAGCAAGGTAGGCTACTGTGGTAATGTCAATCCTGTGTTCGGCTGTTGGTTGAGACTGGGGAAGAAAAAGTTGTCCACAATCCAGATATGTGCATTTCCTATAAAAACGGGACAACGGGATGACTAGGTTTAAAAAGGTTGTTAGGATGCCATAAGGGAATTTCAAGTCATGCCTAGCATCAGTGGCGATGTGTCCTGGCTTAGGTTAGTGAAATGAATTTGCGCAACAGGCCATCTGATCCACCTGAAAAATCAATATACTTAATTAGAGCTAACTCAGTTGTGAATCTGACACTACCATGCGTAGACTACAAGTAGCTAGCTACTGTGGTGAACCTGGCTTGTTTTGCTGTGGTTTACACAGTCTCGCTAAACAGATGATCGGAGCGTTGTGATGGGCTCAAATAAACACGCATTGCTAAGTTTTACAACCGAAGGATTGATCGGAAGACTAAAAACCGTTTTGTTAGAATAAAAAATAAAAAACTGTGCCTCTGACTGGTTTTGAACCTACAATCCTTTGCTTACAAGCACAACATCTCAGCCAATTGAGCCATTCCCAGACATGGCTTACGCAATGTTCAGTAACTGGATAATAAAAATAGCAGTTTCTCCAATGGCGAGTTTGTCAGATTTGGTCCAAGTCCAAACAGCTGTAATTCAGCCACATTTTGACATATCAAGGTGGAACTTTGCATGGTAATTCAGGGGCATGTCACCTCACAGCCTATTAGGTTTGAACCATCCTTCAAAAAACACATTTGATTTAGTGACACAAACATATTGAGGTAATGTGGACATTTACATAAATACACCCCTTTCAGCCATCAACTAAAACGTCTGAAAATGGACTAATCGAAATTTGAAAAACTTTTTTCCAGAAAAAAAAACCTACAAACATTTCCCGATCTGACTCAATGGCTGCTGGATATTGCAAATTCAGCCGCTAATAGCCTACTAATAATAATAATAACTCGTATCGCCAGTTGTGTTGTAACTAGGGGTGTCACAATACCAAAAATTCAGTAGTCGGTGCAGATACCAGTAAAATAACACGTTTCTCGATGCCAATTTCGATACCATGGTAAAAAAAAAGGATTTGCTAAGATTCCATGTACTTGAACTTGAAACATTTACTTATTTATAAAAAAAAATGGAAAAACAGCTAAATGTCATAAGACACACAAAACATGTAGGCTATAGGCTAACGTTAAAACTACAGCATAGCTAACCTAAACTAAGTACATAACATAAGCCATTGTAACACTAGTGCCCACCATCTCAAACATCCTGTACAGTAACGTGTATGACAGATAAAAAAACTGAAAAAGTGCATTCTTTGGATGTATTCAGAACTTCGCCGCGACCACAACGAACATTGATTTATTTTGTATGATGCCAGATGTTAGCATCGGTGCTGCTCTTCTGGAACGGCTCACCTTGAATTCTTTAAACAAATCCAGATGACGATCTTTCAGTTGCTTAGCTAAATTGGAAGTATTACCTCCCTTGATCTGAAGAACAAGGTAGCATCTTCTGCATAGTGGCTTCTGCGGATTAATTATAACGCCACGGTCATCTGCCTCAAACGCAAAGTAGGCTATTTCCAAACACGACTTTTTGTGCCTTTGTTGTAAACAAGTCGAGGTGGGGCGACTGCTGCGGCTGCAGTTGCCATCTTGGTTTTCTGAATGTAAACGTCGACTGGAACACTCCTGAATACTGCCCCCATCAGTTCCAGAAGAGGCGCAGCACCGATGCTAACATCTGGCATCGGCGCTCACGGTGCTTAAAAAAATGGGCATCGTCGGTGTTTTGTTATTTTAGCATCGAAAGGTATCGTAAGTATCGGTTCTCGTGACATCCCTAGTTGTAACCAAATGCCGATGGTATTTGGTAGGGCTGGGCGGTATGACGGTATATACCGTGCAACGGTAGAAATGTGTATACCGGGAGACATTTGGCTATACCGTTTCAACCGCGGTATACTTTTCAGTGTTTCCCACACAGACTAATTTGTGCGATGCGCCACAGAATCAACACCGGCCGCCACATATTGCGTTTTGTAAAAAAAAAGTTAACACTATTTAGGTTAAACATGCAGCGAATTCTTTTAGCTGCATTTCCTTTCCCTGCCCTCCCTCCGTCTCTCTGTCACTTACGCGTCTTTCTCACATACATAGTCACAACGTCAGCACACGTTAGCAACGATGCATATATTCGCCGTTCTAGTAAGACAGACAGCTATATCAGCGAGCATTCAGCATTAGCTTAAGATCTAGGAAAGTTCAGGCAACTTTTCGCTAGGTACCTACGAACATGTCTTAATTGAAGGTTCCTCTTCGTTCTTTTGGTGAGAAGTCTCAGGAGCTAGCTACTTACCCGGCGTCATGGAGCCAACCAGTTAAATAGTTATTTAGCACTAGCGTTGCTACTTGCATATGCAGAAATTATTTGTTTGTGGTGATTTTGTGAAGGTGTGAATAATTTTTGATGAATATTTAATATAATAAAGTTCTCTGTAACAAATTATTAACGAAGGAATTATTTTTAACCCCCCCCCCCGTTTGTCTGAGGGCATTACAGATCCGTATTGCGCTGTGAGTACTAGGTCACCACGCGGATGGCATGACTGCGCATCAGCCAATCGGAACACTCGTACTAGTAACTTTGAGTCTTGTTTTTAACTCAAGTGTTGTCTCATGTCAGGCAGTTGTTTTTGTTTGTAATAAATAATCAAGTGTGATGATGAAGTACGGTATGGTTATATAGTGCCATTTCTTAATGAAATTGACTTTTTTTGATTTACTATATCAATTACTATACCGTGATATATACCATAACTGTGATATAAAATTACTCATACCGTGATTGGAGATTTTGGCCATATTGCCCACACCTAGTATTTGGTATCTCTTACAATGTACTTCAAATGAAAAATATTGTTTGTTTAACATGCAAATCATCAGAGCGCACTTATTACTGCCTGAACTAGGAGCATGCAAACTTACGTGGAAGCTGAGTGGGGAATGGTGCAACAGAGAAAGATTTTGTTGTCTTGCCCGGAGAAGATAAGGGCCGGGTTTCCCAGATTCGTTAAGAAGCTCTTAACACTCAGAGCTTCTTAGGAGCGTTCTAAGAACGCTTTAGAACGCTCTTAAAACGCTCTTAAGAAGCTCTTAGCGTTAAGAGCTTCTTAATGAATCTGGGAAACCCGGCCAATGTCATTCGATTTGGATGTGATTCTTATAATAGGCATATTCATTTTTCAACCCAGCGCGTTAACATGAGCGAGGTAGGACAAGGCCAACTTACGTTTTATGTAGGCTACATCATATTCGACGTCAAACTATGAAAAATAAACCGTTGTTGGCAGAGTTTGCATTCAACGTTTTTCGAGTCACCCGGTACTTTGTAAATGTATTTTAATGAAATGCTGCCATACCACAGATTTCTTTGCCGTTTTGACTAATAACACCGACAAAGTAGGCCATGGCAGAGTTTGTAGTTCGGCAGCCAATTGTGCTCATGTCGTGTGCAAAATACCAAAACAAAACAAAGCGCAGATTAACGAAAGGGAAAACAGTTACACATTTTCTTTTAAATTATATATTTTTTGAGTTGGTTTATTTGTCTTAAATAATATAATCTACAATTTCTGTAGAACATTTTGTTAATTCAGCAATGATGACACAAGCGGGAATCAGGTCTCACACTGCCATACGGCAGCTCGACTAAAAGAATCTTAGTCGACCAAGAGCATATCAACCAGAAAATCGACTAGTCGACTGAGTGGGGACAGCCCTAGACTTAAGTAACGTTTTAAATACATCAATGATACATATCTTTACAACATTTCAAGTCAATTTGACCTTTTGTTTAAGAGGAGATCAATTTTGAAGGTTTTCCCAAATTATCACTGTACAGGAAAATCCACCATGACCTTATGGGTCCTTGAGGCTTTTTTGTTCCTCGTTAAAAATTAGGCATGTACACCAAGTTTCAGAGAATTGGAGTAATGGGGTGGAAATGCCATCACTTGGAAAATCTGACTTTTAGACATTGCCTGAGGCGCCCCCTATGGTCCGATGTGGCCCATATTTGGTGTGGGGGTACCCACTCGGATGTAGTATCAATGTGCCAAATTAGAACATTTATGTCCAGGGACTTCTTGAGATATTTGGGCGCAAGGAGAAGAAAAATAATAATAAGAATACTAACAAAAACAATAGGATTCCTCCTACCGGAGGAACCCTAATAATAAGAATACTAACAAAAACAATTGGTACTCTCCTACCGGAGGAACCCTAAATATAGCTGCAAGCAGCAATGCGGGTTCCTCCGCAAAATGGCAAAATTGTATAAACATGTACACTGTAGAAAATCGAGAGTTGGACAATGAGAGCAAAACTACATGTTTGGACAACAACAATAGGTTGAATGGTGATTTGAACTCATAAGCATAAGGTTACAAGTCAGTCTCTCTCTCTTTATCCTCCCTGCTACACACCAACTGTTGAGATTTTATGAATAGAAAGGGCAGAGTATTAGCTTTGGTCAGCTTTGGGACAAAGGTTGAGAAATGGTTGACATTTCAAGGTGAAATTGCATGAAATTGCGCACCTTATACTTGGACCTTATACTTTGCAGGGCACAATCCCAGCCCATTGAGCTATTCTCAGTGTTGAATATTGTCATGTTCAGTTACTGTATAAAAAAGTGAGCTGTTTCTCCTGTGGCAAGCATTGTTAGATTCAGCCAAAGTTGAAACAGCTCTAATTCTACAAGAGGTCATATTCCCTGATACCCCCAATGAACCAGAACTGTTAAGTCAATCCACTTTCCTTCCCTCGCATGATGCTTCTATCAATGAACCAAATATTTATTCTTCAGTAGAAAATACTGATGCCAGTGATCTATCTGATGTTCTATTACAGGGAATCTCATGTAAACTGACAAAGTGTAGTAAAAACAAAAGGAGAAAAATGAAGAGAAGACTGATTATGTCAGAGAAAACTCAACAAAGTAAAGAGATTCAGAAAAGGAAAGAAAGGGAAAAGTATGCTTCAAATAAAGCATTTAAAGCAGACAAAGTATCTAATGCAAAAAGGCAATATCAGAACAACCCTGAATATAGACAAAAGAAAATAAATAATACAAGAGACAATGTTGACTTCAAGCAAAAACGGAAAGAGTACATTTCCTCCCAGTACAGAGAAAATGCTGATTTTAGACAGAAAAAAAAACTAATCTCTGTCTCTCGTTACAGAAATAATCCTGAATTTAGAGAAAACAAAAGAAAAATCTTGGTCTCTCGTTACAGAAATAATCCTGATTTTAGAGAGAAACAAAAACAGATCTTGGTCTCACGTTACAGAAATAATCCTCAATTTAGAGAGAAACAAAAACAGATCTTGGTCTCATGTTACAGAAATAATCCTCAATTTAGAGAGAAAAAAAAAAATAATCTTGGTCTCTCATTACAGAAATAATCCAGAATTTAGAGAGAAACAAAAACAACACTTTACGGACCGCTACCTAGACAATGCTGAGTTTAGAAAGAAAAAGAAACTGTACTTCACTGCTTTTTATAGAGACAGCATTGATTTTAGACAAAAGAAGAAATCTCATATTGTTCAGCGTTACCGCCATGACCAGGCATTCAGACTGAGACACAAACAACTAATGAAACAACGAATGAAAGACAAATATAAAAACAATCCTACATATCGGAGTATGTACGAACAGCAGAGGTCCAAAGCAACAACGATCAGGATATTATTTTATGATATAGACTATTACTACAATTGCTTTTTATGTAAAGTGCCAAGAGAGCAATTTTCTTGAATTATGTGAATTTAATTATGAATTTTTATAAGAAATTATATATTTGGAAAATTAGCGTGTCAATTATCAATTATAACAAAATATGTATGTTATGTGTTGTCTTTTACAGTTTCTGAATTAACTTTTCAGTTTTGTTCAAACCAATTGTGTTGGAAAAAGTCTCAGATATAGCATAAATGCTTAGTCCAAGTTGTAAAAACGTGTAAAAGTGTTTTATATAGATAAGTGTATGAGTTGTAGACAGGAGAGGTAAGAGCTGAGGGTGAGAGAAGAGAGCCTCTCAGATTATTCAAATCAGATAGATCGGGTACCGGTAACCCAAGTCAAGCCAACAGACAGGTCCTTGTGACCAAGTTCAGTCCAAAATTCAGTTCAGAAAAAGGGCTCCAGAGTTTGTTCCAAACATTTGCCAAAGATAACCAACATCAGAGTGGGATAGAGGGGGATACAAAGTGTGAGTTGCCAAATGCAAAAGACAGAGCGTTAGATGTGACAGGAGAGACAGAGAGCCAACGTTTAGACAGAGTGGATACAAGGTACAGGAGAGATAGAGAGCCAACGTGATAGAGGAGAGATGCTGGACAGCAGGACACCTGGAAGACACAATACAAAACACACATTAGACAGCAGTTTGAAGATCAATTTAAGGAACGTTTAAAGCTAAAATGCAGAATTTGCTCAAATAACTAGGATATAAAAGAGTCAACCACAAGTAATACTTCACTTATTTATATTAAAAACAATGCTGGTCCTAAATGTATCATTAAGTAGACAGGTTCAGATGTGTCACAGAGTTGCTACTGCCAGCTCTCCTTTTACAGGGTTTGCCTTTTATGATTACCGATTATACTTTTTAAAATGTATTTTAAATTGATTAAAGGTTTAAGAAGCGTGTGATTATTCATAAGATGTTGACAATCCACAATTAAAAGCTGATTCTCTGAATTCACGGGGCCGTGAAAGTCATTGCATTTTCCTTCAATGTTCTGCGAATATTTCAGAATAGAAAGCTTTTGTTAAGAAATAAGGGGATTCTTGTCTCCATCAATAACATGCCAGTCATAACCCAGTGTTTCCCACACATAGACTAAATTGTGGCGGTGCGCCACAGAATCAACACCGGCCGCCACACATTGCGTTTCGTAAAACATTTTTTTTTATCGCTATTTAGGTAAAAACACGCAGCGTATTCGTTCAGCTGCATTTCCTTTCCCTGCTCTCCCTCCGTCTCTTTCACGCACGCGTCTTTCTCACATACACACACAGTCACTACGTCAGCACACGTTAGCAACGATGCATACGCCGTTCTAGTGAGACCGACAGCTACATCAGCGAGCCTTCAGCATTAGTGCCGTAGCTAAAGGTCTAGGAAAGTTGAGGCTACTTTTCGCTAGGTACCGACGGACATGTCTTAATCGAAGGTTCCCCTTCGTTCTTTTGGTGAGAAGTTTCAAGAGCTAGCTACTTACCCGGCGTCATGGAGCCGACCAGTTAATTTGTTATTTAGCACCCTGTATGCAGCGTCGCTACCTGCATATGCAGAAATTATTTGTTTGTTGTTGTTGATTTTGTGAATTATTTCGACCCCCCCCCGGTCTGACATGAAACAACCCCCCCCCCCCCCCCCGCCCGCCACATATAGCTTTCTAATCTGTGGGAAACACTGCATAACCACAGGAAATATAGCGGTTAACATCAAATCTATTAGAGGACGTTCTGATACTTCTTCTGAAGACTCATTCTCATCAATTGACTCCATCGACAATGTTGATTAGGAAAGATAGAGTTGCATGCCATGCGATGTCTAATTATGGGTAAACTGAGTTGAACAGATGGAGGAGGAGAGGAGAAGAAGGAGAGGCCATACCTAAAGAGGAATTCGAGTTCGGCTGAATCTCGGATGAAGACATCCTCTTTCTTGAAACTTGTTTGTGTGTGATGTTAATTTAGATTAATAAGTTCAGAGCCTTCCTCCCATTAGGAATCATATAAAAAATTGTATTGAGTGTTATACATATTTAGCATTAGAGTGTTGTAAACTGCGTGGCTTGGAAAACATGAGTGTTTGAATCATTATCAACACTTCTTCATCTTCGAGTGATTCGTATTGTGCTTCAATTGATATCATACTTTCCGTCATAGTAACGAAGTTGACTTGCTGAACATAGAATGGTTTCCTCCCTGTTGCCATCAACGGATAATATAAGCAAATCATGTCTGATTCATTCATAGGAATATGATTCTGTACTTCCACTCCAAGAATGCTTGCAAGTGTTGGAGCATTACGACGTACACGAACATGCTGATCAGAATTAGAATGTTCAATCAGTTCTATCCCGGCTTTGGTATCATTCCCTGAAACATCATTCAAATTAGTAGGGTGTTCGAGCATGACCGCATAATTGACCGTGATCAACGCTAGAAGTGAGATGATGCTCCTCACGACCATGAACTTGATTCGAGTTCTCTGTGGAGTATCCCCCATCTTTTTTTCTGGTCTCATGGTGCTCACTGCTCGGTATTATCGCCTATGTCACCACTTCTATATAACATGAAACAGAAAGAGAAAAACAACACCATTTCAAGATAATGAAATATTTATGCTGAGGAGAGAAATATTACCCATCCTTTGAGGTTCTGTCTGTTTCACTCCACAAGTCCTACTGCATCTGCTATAGGAGGTGCTTGTCATAGTCGAGATGCATGGATCCATTGTGTTCTTTCCTCAATTTGTTCTTTCCACTTGTGCTGAGCTTTGAGGGTTATAGGGAATATGAAATGTCCAATTAATCCCTAATGCAGTGGCCAATTGTTTAGTTACTCTAGATGTGAAAGGAGTGCCATTGTCAGAATCTATCCCATTTTGTATCCCAAAGCGAGGAATAAGATGTTCCATCAAACACTTGACTACTGTTTGAGCATTTTCTTTCCTTGTCGCAAAGGCTTCTGGCCATTTAGAAAATCGATCCACTATCACTAGAAGATACGAAAATCCTCTGCACTTGGGCATGTGAGTAAAATATATCTGTAATTATTGGAAAGGACCTTCAGGTTTTGGCAAATTATCTCTTTTAGCTGGATTGACGTGTGGATTACAACGAGCACAGATTAAGCATCTCTTAACAAAATCTCTAATTTGTTGTTCTAGTCCAATTGTAAAGAACAGTTGTGAAATATAGTGCATGATGCTCTAATACCCTACATGAGTAACACCATGTACATAGGATATTAAGGATTCATACGCTATTTTTGGTAATGCTATTCTATCATCTACATTTTTCCATAAACCATCATTGTGCTTTACACATCCTTTTTTCTCCCAAAGTAGAACTTCAGATGGTTTTGCCTGATTCTGAAACTATATTAAATCATCAATAGTAAACGGAGGATCAGAAATTTGAATATTCAAAAAAGAATGATTCATCCATGGTGGGAAGGAATCATTTAATGCTGCATCTTTTGCATGTTTGTCTGCTAAATTATTACCTTTAGCAATATCAGAATCTGCCTTTGAATGACCCGCAAATTTTACTATAGCAAGGTTAGTTGGTAGCATCATAGCATCCAATAGACCTCTTACTAAATCTGCGTGTTGTATGGGTTTTCCTGCAGTAGTTACAAAACCTCTGTTTTCCCAAATTTGACTGAAGTCATGTGCCACTGAAAATGAAATTTTGAGTTCCTGTCAAAATGTGTTCGTAATTACTACGTCTTTGGCTTGTCATGTGTTGTGTTGTGATATTTACTAAGATAACGTTTACGGTATGTGAAGTATGTAACACCATGGGATGTCCCAAAACTATAGTTTTTGCCTTCTCCACCATCAAAGCGGCGGATGCAACCGCTCTTGAACAGGGAACCATGCCCTTGACAATTAATGGCAACATTTTACCATAATAGGCTACCGGCCTGATTCCGTTTCCATGTTCCTGTCCCAATACTGCGGATACTATTTCACCATTGTCTGCAACATGGAGATGAAAAGTTAGTTTGTAGTCAGGTAATCCCAGTGCAGGAGCAGTACACAAGAGATATTTGATGTGACGGAAGGCATGTTTCATTTCCTCATTCCATTGAATGACTTCAGAAGAGTCTTTGAGTGTGGCTTTGCGCAATTCTGCATCATGGACGGCATACTCAGCTATCTAGTTCACAGGTGTACAATAGTTCACCAGTCCTAGGAAAGACAACATCTCAGTTTTGTTCCTCGGTCGTACAATGTCCTTAACGCTATTCACTCTTTCTTGTGACAAAAATCGACAGCCATCCTTTAAGATGTAGTAGTTTACAGGTAGTTTACTGATTCTTCTGATTTTTTTTACTGAAGTTTAGCAAGTGAGGCTTGGTGTCCACCTGCTGCCAAGTGTTTTAGCAGGGCTATCGAATCTGAGACACATTCTGTCTCATTTCTGGCTGCCACCAGAATGTCGTCCACATGTTGCAATAAGGTCGAGTTACAAGGAATAGACAACTGGGCCAGATGTCTATTTACCATGGCACTGTAGACAGCTGCTGAGTCAACATAACCCATTGGAAGGCGTGACCAAATATACTGTTGTTGTTAATGTAAATGCAAATAATGGTTGGGTATTTTTATGTATTGGAATTGAGAAATATACTGAGGAGAGGTCCACCACTGTGTACCACTTAGAGTCAGCTGGTAATGCTGTTATTATTGAATTAATGTCAGGTACTATAGGTGAAATAGGTATGACTGCTTCATTAATATTTCTCAAGTCTTGTGTAAAGCGATACTTGTTAGTACCTGGTTTTAAAATGGGATTAATATGAGTGTTATTTGGGGACTGAGCTTTACATATAACACCTTGCTGTAATAAACTGTCAATGACAGGTTTAATCCCCTCTTCTTTTTCTTTGGATAAAGGATACTGTTTAATGTAAACTGGATATTTGCTCATGTTAACCTTAGCTTCATAAGGTGGTACATCCAATAATCCTACATGGTTGGCATGTAGTGCCCATAGAGTAGATGGTACCTCACGCAATACACATGGTGCACATAATGATATTTTAACATTGCCATGATTACGAATCTGTGGTTTCACGTCAGTTTGCAAATCTTTAATAAAGAAGTGAGTAGGTTCCACACCATACGTCGATATGACACAACTTTTATGAGTCTCCCCCTGATCAGGGGACTTCAATAAATATTGTTTACAAGAATCAATCAAATGTGGTACATCCGAAAAATCTTTTCTTACTGCACACACAAAGGTCTCAATGTTACCAGAAGTAGTCTTCCACAATAACAGAATCCCATGTGGTGAGATAAATATGTTCCTTGGCACTTCCTGCAAGGTATCTGGATCTATAAGTTTATCTGAAAAAGGAAAATCAATTGATTTCAGACTAACAATCCTAGCAGCTGCAGCAACATTACAAGAAGCTATTTTTTTTATACCACTAATGGTAGATAGTGTTTTGATAAACTCAACTTGTTCTAAAACAGACTTAGCTATGTGGTATGTCTTAACACAACCAGAGAAAAACTGATAAGCAGTATTTGGGGGTATGTGGACCTCCATCCCATCCTATGAACATAAGATGGTTGCATTCAATTTACTTAATAAGTCTCTTCCCAATAATGCCATTGGAGAAGTTGCACTAACAATGAAAGAATGTTGTAATTTATAATCATCAAAATCAATCTGTAATGGAAGTGAAACAGGGTCTATCTGAGGCTTACCACTGATGCCGACGGACTGGACAGTATTTTTACTCAGAGGACAATCAATATCTGTTTTCCTTAAACAGGACATAGTGGCTCCAGTATCAACCAAAAATTGAATTATTTTTCCTGCAATACTCAAACTTGATTGTGGTATTTCAGAGGGTTTACCTGAAATATGAAATTGTGGGGCATTAATTATACATTTAACATTGTCCAGATCCATCGATATACAGCGTCACTTATCTCACATCAAGTTAGCAGGTGTATCTGCTGGCTGTGTGGCCTGTGGTACCATGATTAACCTCTGGGGAGTAGCATGCCATGACTGGGAGGGGCCAATCCCATCTCGAGCAGGAGCATCTCTCTCTTCATCTTGTAGTCTCAAGAGACAATCTTTAAACCAGTGACCTTGTCTGCGACAGTAGCGACACGTGGCTTTATTTACTTTAAATGGTCTTGGTCCATTCCTATTGAAGTTGGAACAACCTCTATTTGAGGTGGAATTGTTCATGTGAAAACGTACATTCCTTTGATCTTCAAAATTTTGATGCACAACTTCAGTATTGTTAGTCAAGGGGAGATCCATTTGCACTGCCTGAAATCGTGACGATTGAACATTAAACAATCCGACTGCCTCAAGTTCCCTTATTTTCCTCATCAGTCTCACTGGACTCAATGAAAACACATCTGGTGCAGACAATTTGAGTGTATAGGCCGATCTAGGATCCAATCCATTTAAGAACATACTAACAAAGAAAGTATCTTCAGTGTCGTTAATGTCTAATTTATCTTCATCTGTCCACGTTTTTTGAAAGCGATTAGCATATGCAGAAACAGTTTCGTCAGATTTACGTTTACAATTTAGTACCTGAGTTACATCACATTCTTGGAATGCGTGTTTCTGCAAGAATTCAGACACCTCAGCAATGTGGTCTTGTTTATGCGCATGCGTCAACCATGGATGGACACGGTCCTCATCTTCAGGATTGTCAAATTCAACAGATAAAGTTGGACAAGCTTCTATTAATGTGTCTAACTTTACGTTTGGCATTAATGTAGTCAAAATATAACGGGAATCTTTACCACTTAAACCTGAATGCATCAAAACAGCCGTGTACCAATTTATGAATGCTTTTGGATGTAAAAACGGTTTTGGGGCGTCCTGCGCAATGCGAGAAATTTCAGATAAAGACAAAGGTCGATCTAAAATGTTATCCCCGAGGTTAAGGTCCAGCAACTGCATGACATATGTTGGTGTGTATAGAGGTGACAATTGTTGGCTGACCTATTTACTGACCCTTTGTAGCTTTCCCAAATGTTATTGGGGCTGTGGACTGCAGCCATGTCCGTATAAAGAGTCTGTCCGGTCCGTATGAGGCAGACTTCGTGAATAGGAAGTCATTGCACAGTATCAATGTGCAGGTAAGGTAGCCTATTGAGAATGCTTGCGTTGTAGAATAGACTCACATTTCTTTTTATGGCTATATCATTCCAGTCGAATGACCAACATTTTTTCAGATGATTTGTGATGCTGAATGTGTCATCACAAATGTGGAGGCAAAGTGGCCTGGCTCGGTGCATGACTCAAGAATCTTTCGAGCCTCATCAATTTCCGGACAATTGTCACAAGGTAGGCTCAATGAATAGGCCTATTGTAAATGTAATTTCAATGTAGGCTACAGCTTCTTTTTTTTAATACCGCCTTCAATTTTGGTATGCAAAAATTAGTCAGATAATTTATTTGTACTCTACCCAGGCGAAGTTTCAGTGGTTTTGCTGGGAGACAAGGGATATGCCTGCCAGCCCTATTTCTTGACCCCCTATCAGGAGCCGCAGACAGATGCGCAGCGCAAGTATAACCTTGTCCACGCACGCACAAGGGCGCGTATCACATCAACCAACCTTTTATGTAGTTATGCCTTTGACTACATGGCCGTGACTCAGAGGCTGTCCCACCCTCTATGCCTTCCATTACTGGCCTCCCCTTGTTCTGCTCCAAGGCCAGTTCCTCTGCTGGAGTGAAGTTCGCTGGTGCTGGCCCTCCCCCAGTGCCAGCGATGTCACTCTTCTTCCTGGCAGCTGCATTTGAACATCATGAGATTGGACAGTTCTTGCTTAAAGCTGATTATCCTAAAATGCTTGGTATATAGACATACTTACCATTATGAACAATTTTCTTGTATTTGGTTCTACTTGCTGCCACGTCCTTTTCTCCCCACTCAAGTTGTTGCTGTTTGGAGGTGCGCCCCCAATAAAAAAAAAGTTTAATTTGTTAGGCCTAGGTCTATAATAAAATTGGTACTAAATTAGGTTGGATTGCAGAATGTTTACATTTAAACATTGTTTCTACTTAGACCATACGCATTCAATCGATCCGTAATTTCTTGCCAGCTTTTCTCTCTCTTTTTATTAATTGGGGTGTGCTTGCCTTTCGGCGAGCACAAACCATTGTTATCTCACATATATATTATTTTTATTATTGTTTATTTTCGCGCCCCTGAGGCTCAGTCAATATTTGGACTACATAGACAACTTCGATGTCAAAAGGTTTGTCTTGGTCGCGATTGCGTTGGTTCTATTGGGATTTATGTTCCGTTGCACGGTTTTGGTTTTAATTAAGTTTTTGTGGCAAAAGTGAAGCTAACGGTGGCTAACTTGCTAGCCACAGTCACTGACGCTACTGACGTCACGAACGTCACGAAATATCGCGTGACTACCTCTAGCAGAACATTAGTTTAGCAGCTCGTTAACTTCTGGGAGATAACTAGGCTAACTGCTTTATTGCAAGGGAGGAGCAGAAACGCCACAAGCAAATAGGCCAGGGTAAAAACTATTTAGTAATTTTACTTTGAGATACTTTTACTTTGTGATATGAAACACAATTGTGAAGTGTAATGTACAATATAAGCTGATATAAGGAAGTAGTTACGTCTACTTTCGGAAACAGTAGTCTACTATTTCACTGAAGCATTAGCATCATGACATTAGCCTCTGTTGCCCGGGCAACACATACTACAGCGGTCTATGATGCATCTGTTTTCAATCGTTAAAATAAACATTCTTCTCCAATACATTTTCGTTGTAGGATTTATTATGACATTATATTACAAGTAAACGATTTTTGGGTGAAATTATCATTACCTGTGGTTTCAAACTAGTATAGCTCACTGCAACACTGTACAGAAGCCTAGTAGGCTACTTACAAAACAGCGTTAGCGGCTAGATAAAGACTACTAACAGACCAGCGCTAGCGGCTAGGTAAAGACTACTAACAGAACAGTGCTAGCGGCTAGGTAGCCTAGTAGGCTACTGTAGCTAACAAAAACATCTCCACAGCTGTTTACAGTACTGTAGGAAGTCAAACGGCGGCACATGTTTTTGGTGAAACTATCTGACTAGTGACTGCTAACCTGAACTCCATTGCCACAGCCTAAACTTTGTCAATCTGTTCATGAAAATAATTCATTTCAGCCTAGACCGTACAATGGAAGTAATGTTAAATCGAATTCAACCAACGCAATCGCTACCAAGACAGTCTAGTAGTAGTTGTAGCCTACAATCTACCGGGGCAGTTTCTCCACACAGCAGGGCTATATATCGCATTTTGCCTTGTTACTGACAATGATCGCTACCACTGACATTCTTAGGAATGAGTGATTTTCCCCTAAATAAAGGTCAAGCTCATTTACGTTTTTTGGGGCATATTTTCAGTTAGCAGATGATACTATTTGAATCGCGATTCCATCTGAGATAGCTAGCTACTGCTGGTAACTTTGTTGTTAAAATACATTTCAAAGGGGGTTCTTTATTAATGAATGAATGTAATGAGTAGGCTAAATGCCTGAAAATATCACGAGAAGGGAAAAACTTACAATGACGTTTAACTATGAGGTTGCTAATCACCATTCCCTCTTGCAGGGGAAATGAGAAGACAACTATTTCATTCTACTCTTCACTCTTAGTATTTTGACTTGTAAATGAGCAGAAAAAAATATGCTTTTAAATCTATGTAATCTTTATAAATAATAAGTAGGCTATGCATTTTAATATAAAATATACAGAAATGTAATTTAAATATGGACCCCTGCAACCAACACAAGTAAGCAAGCACACCCTACAATTTCCCCAGAAATTGTACCATCTCTAGTTGCCGCTGTAATGCCTTTTTTCGTTATTAAATGTTTGAACTGGTCGTAAAGATCAAGGAGTAAACGCAGCTCGGTCGCGTTGAATATGGTCGCACGCTCTTTTTTTGCCATTGTTAATCGATATGATTCCCGTTCTACCTCTCGGGCTGCTTAAGAATAGGGTGCACGCGCAATTAGCCTGACTACTTACATCTGACTTAAATTAGTAGGACTGCGTGAGCTGAAATTGTCCTTTATGGAACCGCTTTAGCCCCGCTTGACTAATTGAACTTATTCTGGTTTAGGACTATAAGTCTAGCTTTTTTGGGCGGCCTTTATGGAATAGGCCCCAGTAAAACGATCAATATAAACGTCAACAGTTTCTCTGTTTCAAAAGGTGAAATATCTTTTTGAATTCTGCCTGTAAACTTTCTTTGGTATATCTTAATTGTTCATCCTCGATCCGTCTCTTGTCACCTTTAAATTTCCTTTTTGCAATATCAAAAGCCCTGTTGCAGTTTTCAAGCCACAGGTTAATACATTGATCTCGCCATTTTTCAGCCATTTGTCCTGAGATTCCCCTTGGGAAGACATACGTAGCAGTAGTGCGGGGACAAGTCTGTGTTTTAGGCCGTCCGACTAAGCCGGAATCTAAAAACAACCAGTCGTAAATATAGTTATCCATCTCATCATCATAAGCGGGAGGGCTGTTGAAATCGGATACTTGAGGGTACAGGGAGTTAACAGCGCTTGCGGAGTTTGTGTTTGAACCAGGCTGAGCAGAAGGCTCAGTTTGGGAACTATTCTGCTCCATCGCAAAGTTTGTGAATTTCCTTAGCTTCTTTTTTTACTTTTCTTTCTTTTCCTTTAGCAATATTAGCCAGCCATTGTTCACCCATCAACTCCAATGCAATAAAAACCTCTCGCATGTAATCCATATCCCAATCCGAATTGCTGACAGCTAGATTATCAATAAGATATTTTCGAGCAATCTGCAACAGGTGTCTATCAAATGTGCCCTCAAACGGTATTTGTCCGTCTGTCCATTCATACAGATTAGTCAAATAAGGTTCTACGTAGAAGAATCCGACTTTAGTGAGCATCCATTCTCTTGTGGACATTTCGGTTAAACTCTTATTTGGAACTTTCTTTAAATGTGGATTGGTTTTCAAAGGTTTAGACATAACTTTACGTTCTTTACGGGGCAAATCTTTCTCAGTCTTAAATGTAACTACAATGGCAAATTCCTACTGGTTTGACACCCCATGTTTACATGCACTTTTATAAGATAATATTGTTAATATATTAATATCCAAAGTCAAACCTTTTATTTTTCACGTTCATTTGTGTATTTAGCTTTAATCTTTAATCATCTTTTAAGAAGATATTCTCGTACTCAGAAATTTAGCACTTTCATAACTTGTAATTCATTATAATATGTTTTCAGTCCTTGGGGAACATTGCTCGAGTCTTACACATAAATAACGTGTCTTTCAACACTTTACCAATCACAGGCGTATCTTCAACCATTAACCAAAGTTTTTATATCGTTCGAACCAGCAACGAGACTTGTTAAATGGACTTTACAGTACCGGGAATCCTGCCCTTAAATTACCGACCTTTCTAACCAAGTATTGGGAAAAGGGTTTTACGGTCTATACGTCACCATGACAACAAACAAACGGCCTTTCACCGCACATAACCTACGCAGATACCAAACTTTAACCGATTTTTAAAGCCAAGCGGATAAACCCTTGCTGACGGTATCTGTCCCGTAGTCTTTCGCTCCCCAAGTAACTATTTAGGCCTTCTCATATTACAAATAATTAGCAGTCATCGAGTGAAATAAGATAGTGTCCAATTTTCTATTAATTCACTAGACTATCTCAAAGTCGTGCTTCCCACCTTACTCCCGTACAGAAATCACCATGTCCCCTTTAAAAATTGCCCAGGTTCGTTACTACAGTCAGCCAGTCCTCACAGGTAAGCAGAAATTAACGCAACCATATAATAATGATAATCATAATCTGCTCACCTGTGTTCTTAGCTGATGAAAATGATGTTCGCAACGCCAATTGGTTAAGATGATTTTCTGTTGGAGGATGGGCCAAGGAACGCACCACAATGAAAAAGAGTTGACTTCGTTTATTAATCGAGCTGCTCGGATCAGGTCACCACGACAGGCAAAGTGGTTGGCATGACTGACAAACATGTCTCTCAGATGAACATTATATGCATGAGCTGGACCATACAAATATAGTAACCACCAAAACATATCCTTAAACGGTAGACATTCATAAACTTAAGGCATAGGAAGAACAACACACAGGTGGTGCAGTCATCACTCATCGTTTATACTATTTTCTGCAGGTTGCTCTTTCCAAAGGTTAAAGTTCACATTCTCCTATCTATATGTGTATTGTCCGAGACCTGCTGCTTGACCTCTTGACCACAGCAAGAATCAAAGGAATAAAAGGACAGGATGAGCCTATCAACGCGTTATGTTGTTACGTTTTCACAATAGCACAACAAATTTGCGCCACGTTGGGTATGAACGTGATGGCATGACTTTATGCTCAGCTAACACTAGCATAGTGGCTAGCACAGACTTTAGCCATGCTAACCGGTTAGCTGGCTAAAGTGACAATAGCTGCTATGCAAATGTTAAGCAAGCGTTAGCGTATGCAATACAGGGAAGAAAATTCACTTCCATTCATGTATAAACTCTGTACGAGTTACCAACTAACTTTAACGCCTTTTTAAAACGTTATATTGTATTGATATCGTTTAAATCATTATCGGTTAGAGGCTCACAGTTACTCACCAGAGAAGACGTCAGGAGCTCTGTCTTGTGACTCCACTAATCAGCTAATACCAATCACCTGTGTTAGTGGCATGTGTTTGTGTGGTTGCCACGGTGATGGTGCAGCTATAATTGCTAACGAGAATCCACACCTCAAACAAGTTAACCTAGACGCAAAACTATACGTCCAATCCAAAAAATATCGATATTTTCCGAGACCCAAGACTCTGCCGAAACCAGAGATGTCCTTTATATGTCTGTGCGGTCAGATATACGACTCTACCGGCAGTTTTAAAATCTTGTTCCTTTCGGCTTTCTCTGACAAATTTTACCCACCTCTCCATTGACGTTAGTGAGAGAATTTGAAAGGCTGCTCTCGCTTCTAGGCTCATTGCTGAATATCTGTAAATATGAGCTCTTTAGTAGTTACATTGGCTGAAAGAGGAAAATTTTTCCTACATTTTAAGGTATAACTTGTTTCTGTAAGTTAAACTATATGAACGTCAGAGGAATTTGTTTGACAATTTAGTTGAATATCAGAAAAAGAGCAGCCAGCAGTGTGCCACTCGGCTGCTCAGTCATAAAAATCAAGAAGGAGCAAAAATATTCATGTATTTAAAACTGTCATCATTCAAAATTGGCTGAATATTTGAAAAAGCTGAATCATTTATGAATAGCTGAATGTCTTGTGAACATTTAAAGGTTGAATGGTGTCTCTAGCTGAAAGTATGCTGAAGTAGTTCCATTCTAAGCGTTTCAGTCTGCACTCTTGGCTTTCACGTACACACCCATGTAAATCTCAGAAACGGTTTGAAAAAGTCATGAAACATAATCACTGATATTGAAAAAAGTTGAATAGATATCAAAAAGCTGAAATAGTTTAGGGTTTTGTCAACATTTTAAAGTTTAAATGGTGGCTCTAGCTGAAAGATTGAGGAAGAAGAAGGATTTGGAAGTTGAAGAAGTTTTAAGAAGTTTGAAAGGATTTTAAAGAAAACTCCATTGGAAAGGCAGAAAAGTACAGAAAAGAGAAAAAAAATGCAACGGTACTGGCAGTTGGAAGATACTGCTGTGAAAGGTATTTTTGAAAGGACCTGGAGCAAGATGAAGGCAGAAAACAGAAGAAGAGAAGAAGAAAAATGCTAAACAAAAAGGGGAAAAATTCAGAAAGATGAGCTGCAGGAAAATGTGAAAATTTAGCAGAAAACCAGTTGCTGAAATGGGTGAACGAATTTGAAGGTAAAAGGACAACACTGGAATGACTTGAATTTGCTGGAAAAACTTAGCAACCGTTGGTCATTGGCAACAGACTGGCAACATTTCTAATCTAGAATCCAGGTATCAGGTTCAAGACGGAGGAGAAACTAATCATGCGTGCCTGCACACCCAGTCCTGTTCAGACACTTAATTTAAGATTACATCAAAATAATAATTCATAGTGCAGGGTTGCCGATGTTGTCGTTGTCCCTGGTGAGTTTTTTATAGTAAATAACAAAAATCATGCTACATCTAACCAGCGGATAATTCTTGATCAAGATGGCAGCCACGGCAGCTCGGTGTGATCTGTTATGTCTTGTTTTGTCTGTTAATTCAGCGTTCTGCCAAGATTTATTCCTATATGTTTAATGTATGCACCTCCCTGCCAAAGTAAATTCCTTGTTTGTGCAAACATTCATGGCGAATAAAATCCCTTCTGATTCTGATTTCTTGCAAGTGTGTCAAAGTGGTATGTATTAACACCGTAGGCTTGAATAATGAATAACCGAAGGCATGAAGCTAGAGAGAAGATGCAATGGAAGATTTCCTACATAAGTAGATCTACTACTTCAAATTGAAAACGGAGAAGATATTTGGAGTAAAGACAAGTTACTTTACATCTGTGTTCAATATCGTCAATTAAAAGAAAAAACTTTCCAGTTACGAAGCGTTTGTTCGTAGGATTAACGCCAGCTGCAGCAAACACTTACCCCAGCCCTGGTTTGGCTGTTTGTGACGGTCAGCTATGACAGTCGAGCCTCGATTTTTGCAGATTTCTGTCAAACTTGCTAAAATAAAAACGATCTAGCTACATTATGTACACTTTAAGCTCAATGTACATACCTTGTTTGGCCAATTTGATCGATTGTGGAAAAAAGTCGAACCGTTTTTAGTTATGGAGAGCCATCGCGCTAGCTCGATTATGAGAAATGTAGCTAGAATCCACACCTCAAACAAGTTAACCTAGACACAAAACTGTACGTCAAACCCAAAAAATAAGGATATTTGTCCGAGACCCAAGACTCTGCCAAAACCATTGATATCCTTTATGTGTCTGTGCATTCAGAAATACAACTCTTTTGGCAGTTTCCAAAACATTACCCAATTCTGCTTTCATGGTGCGTGTCTGTTTGGTTGCCACGGTGATGGCGCAGCTGTGATCGCTAACGAGCTGGAGAGAGAGAATAACAAATTTAGCTGGAATCCACACCTCAAACAAGTTAGCCGATTTTAGAACTGGTAAGGGGGTTTTCGGCACTCCGCTTCGCGCCGTGCCTAACAACTCCCCTTACCTGTTCTTAAATCAGCGCAAAACACAGCCTCTTGGGGCTTATTGCTTAATTAAACTTGAGGGTGTCAAACGAAAAACAAAATCACTAAGGAAATGCAATACGCGCAAGGGAATTTTTGGGGCCTTTATTTGAGCGCTAAATAGTTTTTTGAGCTTTATGTAACATAAACATTTTACAAGCCGTTTTTCAATTGGTAAAATATTGTGTAGAGAAGGTGATGTCTTTTTGTCTCTTAATTTTTCAGCCCCATGTACCTTGCGTTTTTTAGCCTAGTTTAGGCAAGGAGCTCTCCACCTTTATTACTCATTTAAAAACTATTTGATAAATGGAATATAAAAGCATCATAGAATGTAAAGTAACAGCTAGCTGGCGTCAGTTACTTGTAAAATGCATAGATAATAGGGATGGGAAGATTCACCGATTCGCATCGGTGCATCGGCATAAATGCTCACGATGCGATGGCCCGGATCAAAAAAGTGTGCACCGGATACAATGTGGGATGAAATCGCGATGCATCGTTTCTAACATCTTTGCATCGGTATAATCCGATGTATTTATATAGAATTATGTGTATCCTATGCGAACACCTTTAGTATTTAGAAATTTGACCAATTATTTGTGACCAATAATTTTATATTTAGATAGTTTGTTAAGCACGCTCTTACCTCCACTGCTGTCAGTGGCTGATTCTCGTGAAGTCTCTCCGCAAAGTTTCGTGCGAGTTGGATGCGTGTTTGGCCGAGTGTTGGCGGAGGAAGAGTTCCTACAAATTGCAATAAATCCAAGGTTTGGCAACACTTTTTTTTTTTAAAGAAAGATGGGCAATTTGACAAGACCCATGCAATTGGCAAGATATATCGTACTGCTATAAAGTACACAGATAGCGCACGGCTAATTTAGGTAGTCACCTGAAGAGGCTACATGGTAGGCTATTTGTGTGGAGACGTCTGCCCCTCGGATTCAGCTATGGCTACAGTCAGTGGCTACCTCCAGCGGTACCCCTAGCAACAATAGGAAGCTATTCTCTGACAAAACAAATCCCTGTTGTGTACGACAAAGTAAGACGAGAGATAGCTGAGTCATTGAGAAAAATCTTAAGTAGGACGTATGAGTAGGAAAAGTAGGACATATGAGTTCAATTTAGTGTGTAGTGTTATGACAGTGTTTACAGCAGCTTGTGGCTGCCAGTAGTTCACCCATTTTTACATTCAGAGAACACATACAACAGGAACGACTGGTTTAAGGCAAGGTCCAGGCCTGATGTTATTTTATCTTTTGTCAGAGACTTTGTTTAATATGTGAAATAAAACGTTCAATTGTTTAGTTAATTGATGATTTGCAGTCTGACAAATAAATAAATCATAGCATAAAAGTAAATCATTATGTACCATATTAAATTGCATAGCTTCATATTCCCGTTACATCGCATCTCATTGAATTACATTGTGTCGAATCGCACTGACTGCATCGCAATAGGGGTGAATGGTATCGTATTGCATTAGTAGTTGCTTTTATGTATCTTTAATGTATCGGATCGTTGGCAGTGCATCAAGATGTGTATCGCATTGTCCTCAGTGATGGAGATGCACATCCCTAATAGATAATGTTTAACAATAAAATCTCAATTTAGCTTGCACTTAAGTTAAAACATTTGAGACGTTTACATTGCTAACATTAGCAATAACGTCAGCTAGTTTGAGGTGTATGTAGGCTAACCATTAAATTAGCAGCATATTTCCCGAATTTAACAATGATTAAACATGGACTTACCTGAAAGTGATGCACAGGCACCATCTTGCTAGCCTGGTCCTAACCAGACCCTCGTAAAAAAATTTCAGAGGGTCTGGGATCGCTCCATTGACAAACCTTAACTTTCTTGTAGGCGGGTCCTCTGTTGAAGTTTAAAACTATTGGATCTGCCCAGAGCCACTCTGATTTGCCATAACCAATCGCAAGTGTTCGCCTTCACCACTACTGTAACGGAGCTAGCTGCCGTAGCTGGAAAATCAAACTTTTCCCGAACCCCGTGGGGAGGAGGGCCATAACATCATGGCCACCAACAAAACTCAGCAAGGACTGTTCTTGCTCCGGCTGTAACCTATGGATATTCGGCAGCGTTGCCACAACCGCAGAATAGCTTCGCCCGCATGTCCGCCGCCATTACTAACTACTCAAACTAGTGCACGACATTAACGTCATAGTTCTCAGCCACTCCCTTTGTTCGCTGATTGGACCTACAAAACATTTGTTTCTGAAAACCGACTTCAAAGTCAAACTCCCAGACCTAGTACAGTAGCAAAATCCAAATTGAGCGGAAGTACGTAGGAGGGCAGAGCCAGGCTACCATCTTGCAGCCTCTTTCTTTCTTTTTTTCTTCCCCTGACTCCTGTTATCTTTTTAAGCCCATTTTAGAAAAGTTGACCTTGCCTACCATCAAAGTTTGTCAGGCCACTGAGATAAGGGCACCCACAGCGAGCTTTGGAAGTGGAGTGTGTATTTGTTCTTTTTTTTTGGGGGGGGGGCAAAATCATAACTTTTTTTTGCATTTAAATAGGCTATATCTCTTGTTCTGCCTGTTTTGTAATATATGTGCCTAATATTTCTATACTAAAATAATATCGGCAATATAAGTATTATAACTATAATGATTTTTCAGTTGGCTAATTTTTGGTGCCACCTCAGAAGTTGGTGCCCTACGCACAGCGCGTAGTACGCGTTATGGGAGCGGCGGCACTGGCTACTAGACTACACAAACACTGTTTTTGACGTGATTTAACATAATATTTTGATCAAACGAGTAGCAATAAAGTACTCACATTAAGGAAAGTTAGGACTGCGTTCATAACGTGATATAGCATTTTAGTTGACATTGTCCAGGGCCCCTTAGATGTCATGTGCCCCTGGGCAAGTGCCCAGTTGCCCTAATGGTTAATCCGGCCCTGATGTGAGCCTGACTCTGGCTCATCCATGACGCACAGGAGGCATGTTTTTTAATTTTTTGTTTTACATTAGACCATTTCTTCTTAATTTCTGCCATGGTCCGGTTTTTCCCAGAAACCCACAGAATCTACGACCCTAGGGCTAGTTTTCCATTCCGCCGACCTGCTTTTGTTGCTAATACCTGTTGACAGGCCACCAAACAGGACACATTTCCTCGCCTCCACCTTTGTTGTTAGAACCTCAATCTCACAGTCTATGATTTTTTTCTTTTTTGCTTGTTTAGCCATTTTAGTTCAGACAAAGAAATGACCTCAGGGGCGCATTTATAGTCCCTCATTATCATATTGGGAACAATGAATGAATGAATAAACGAATGAATGAATAAATGAATGAATGAATAAATAAATACATAAATAAATACATGAATAAATACAATGTGGACATTTATATATTCATTCATTAATTTCTAAATATGGCAGGTTTGGTCCTCCATACTGAATGAGAGCTACATATAATAGTTTTTTTATTGTTTGATCATGTAGTTTTGTTCTAACACTGTTCTTTTGAAGGTTGTTGATATGGAATGGGGAGTCCTGGACACTATCTCAACTGACCACATGACCACAGAATTGTGCCTCAGGGAGATTGAGGTTTGCAAGCAACTGTCAGCTGGTCCAAGTTTCATTGTGAGTATTCAGTTCATAGAATTGTTACTGACGAGTTAAGGTTTTCTTGGGATTTTAACAGATTAGTCTTTTGTGGGGGGTTTCCTTGTTTATAAAGGCTCTGCTCGGGAACAAGTATGGTCATCGTTCCATTCCTCGTGTCATCCCAGAAAAAACATTTGAGATGCTCCTGTCCAAAGTATCAAGGGATCAAGAAGGGCCAAAACTACTAAACCAATGGTTCCTCAAAGATAACAATGCCCTCCCACCCGAATATGTACTTCAGCCAATAACAAACAATTTAACACACTACAAAGACCTTCGACCTGAGAGTAAGCAGCAGCGGGACAAAGATATATCTTCCTGGCGCCACATAGAGAGCCGACTATTGCAATTCCTACGCACTGCTGCCATTCGGGCTGAGAAAGATGGGGATATCATGACTGAGCAGAAACATCAGTTCTTCAGATCGGGTTAGTCTCTGAATATTTTGAAAAAGACAAGTTTTTCTGTTAGGACCATGCTTTCTCTTAACTAAGCATGACTCATTTCAGGTTATTAGCTCTAGATTTTAATTTGTGCTGTTTACAGAATGCTAGTATTTAATAAACCAATTGTATACATTGTCTCTCATTTCCAGAAACAGAAACTGAGATTGAAGAGGGTCTCAGAGGGCAGGACAGTAGCACTTCAGCCATTCTATTTGTGCGGGAACTCCCTAGTAAGCACATTAAGGAAGCGAGGCCCAAACATCTGTCCCAATATTTAGACGTGACCCCAGATGGTCTATTGGACACAGAAGCCCAGGACCTTCTTGCAGTCCTCAAGTCTCGCCTCTATGCTTCTTTGACAGGCATCATCAACTTGCACTGTGTGGAACTGAACAAGGGTGCCATTGACTCTAAACATAAGGAGCATGCCCTTTACCTCAACAGCATGTGTGAGCAGTTTGTCTGCCAAATCAAGAAAAGCATCTCAAGTGAGAACTGGTCTTCAGGGGGTCTGGGAGTTGAAGGGAAGAGGGTTAATGGGGAGAGGAGCAGGGGGAAAGCTGAGGAAAACTGGACCTGGGTGATTGAGGACATTTATTGTCATACAGCATTGTGCAATGCTATATGTGCTAGGTTCTGTGGCAAGGAGGGGCTTCTGGGTAAGATGTGCCTAGCCATGTGGGAATCAAGCAACACATACCACGGACCATTAGTTGTCCATGGAGATGTAGGGGTGGGCAAGACAGCATTTCTTTGTAAGTTAGTGCAGGAGATGCGCAACGTCTTGGACCCCGGGGCTGTTGTGGTATTCAGGTTGATAGGCATGGGGCATCCACCCAGACCAGATGTGGATTATGTCCTCCATAGCATCTGTATCCAGATTTGCACAGCCTTCAGTTTGCCACAGCCAAAACCACAAATTGCCGATATACATCAGGAGCTGGTACTATTCTTCCACTTTCTTTTAGACAAGGTTTCCCAACAAGGCAACACATTGCTTCTCATACTTGACTCACTGGACCAACTGTCTGAGGTCAACCATCCTCACAAACTGTATTGGTTACCCAAAGACATCCCACCCCATGTTCATTTGGTGGTCTCCACTACAAATCAAAATTCCCTTGATCTTCTCAAAATGAATGAGGCAATTTTCTTTGAGGTAGAACCACTGTTATTTACTGAAGCTGAAGATATCTTGGACACCTACATGAGAGCTTTGCAACGAACCCTGACCCCAGAACAGAGAGAGGCAGTACTTTGTAGCTTTTCAAAGTGTGGCAAACCCCTGCAGCTGATGCTGATACTTGAGGTTGCTAAACGATGGCCATCTTATAAGCCTTTGACAGAGCAATATCTCTATAGTAACCCACAGGAAGTGATGTCACATGTGTTTCTTGGTCTGGAGGAGAGGCATGGAAAGCAACTTGTTAGTGCTACCTTAGGATACATAATTTCAGCGAGGTAGGAAAACGTAAGATAAATGTAAGATATTTAATTTTATATTTGGATAATTGACATTCCTAAATCTATTAGTATGGGACATTTGAATTGATTAAAGCAGCAATCCTGTTATTTCAATTTATTAGGAATGGTTTGTCAGAGGCAGAACTTCAGGACATCCTGTCACTTGATGACAATGTCCTTGATGAGATTTATCAGCACTTTCTCCCACTTAACAACAAAGTCATCCGCCTGCCTTTTCTACTATGGGCTCGTCTCAGACATGACCTGGGAGACCTAATAGTGGAGATACAGGCCCATGGTATGAAGATACTCAGATTCCAGCACAGGTAAAGATAGCTTTATCACAAACGGTTTTGAGGGTGAATAAAGGCCTGTTTGCTTAAGTTTTTTGTACTCTTGTGTGCACTCAAGGGTAAAGTAATTAAGGCTATGTTAAAGTGTGCCTCTCTTTGTGTTGCATAAATGCTTGTTATTTCTTTTTAGGCAGGTAACTAAGATGGTGCGGGAAAGGTACCTGAGTGCAGAGCTGCAACTTGAAAGACACAAGATCTTGGCAGAGAACTTTCTGGGTCACTGGAGCCAAGGCAAACTCAAACCTCTCATGCTGTCATCTTCCAAGGTGCCAGTGGTTTCTGACCGAAAGGTATCTCCACACCAACTTTAGTAGGATTAGGAATGGCACTAATTAAAATGGTCAAATACATGCAATGCTCATTTAAATTCATATAATTACAAAATAATTAATATTAAATTAACTAATACATCTAATTTCTTATGAAATATTTGTACTTTCCATGAAATAGTTGCTCAAAGGGGTGTTTAGGAGGGAGGAAAGGAGGAAGGGATCAATACTGATGAGTGACGCATTGACACCTTAAACAGTGATGCTGGGAACTTTGAATATACAGTTGGTCTCGGTTTGATCAACAGCTTTGATGAGGAAGTTATACTGACAATCAAAATTGAAAATCAACTTGAACTATGTTAGTTTCCTCCAGGATCACAATGACTCTTATTGAGTGACTTGTTGCTCTTGTAGGTTAGTTATAACAAAGTTAAGTCTTGTACTCGCTGTGAAATATGTTACTGTTGATTGTTCTTCTACAGGTACAGTCCTGCACTTTTTGTGGTTCATGTTGTTTTAATTTGTAACTTTTATAACTGCATGCTCTTATGGGTCTTCCCTTTTGGCACTTGTTTAGTTTTTTCACAATGTATGCTTCATGTTTTGGCTGCTTGCAATGTTTGGGACTACCTCGTTGTTATGATCAGTGACCTATGCTCTTTTGTAAAGCTCTCTCTTGGAAGTCGCTTTGGATAAAAGCGTCTGCGAAATGCATAAATGTAACTAGAGAGGGTACAATTTCTGGGGAAATTGTGGGGTGTGCTCGCGTCGGTTGCAGAGGGTTTTTTTACTGACATTTTTACTACTTTTATTTCTGTATATTTTATATAAAACTGCATACTTATTACATTTACATTACATTTATGCATTTAGCAGACACTTTTATCCAAAGCGACTTCCAAGAGAGAGCTTTACAAAAGAGCATAGGTCACTGATCATAACAACGAGGTAGTCCCAAACATTGCAAGCAGCCAAAACAGGAAGCATACATTGTGAAAAAACTAAACAAGTGCCAAAGGGAAAACCCATAAGAGTATGCAGTTATACAAGTTACAAATTAAAACAACATGAACCCCAAAAAGTGCAAGACTGTACCTATAGAAGAACAATCAACAGTAAAAATATTTCACAAGCGAGTACAAGAGTTAATTTCGTTATAACTAACCTACAAGAGCAACAAGTCTCTCAATAGGAGTCATTGTGATTCTGGAGGAAACTAACATCAGGTCCAATCAAGCATTCCTAAGTGCCATTGTACTCCCGGAACAAGTGTGTCTTGAGCCTTTTCGAGACAGTCAGTGTCCCTGTTGGAGGTGGGGAGCTGGTTCCACCATTGGGGCGCCAGTCAGGAGAAGAGCTTGTGTTGGGACCGGGCGGTCTTGAGCGGTGGTTATTATTTATAAAGATTACATAGATTTAAAAGCATACATTTGTTGCTGCTCATTTACAACTCAAAATACTAAGAGTGAAGTGTAGAATGAAACAATTGTCTTCTCATTTCCCCTGCAAGAGGGAATTGTGATCGGCTACATAGCAGCCTCATAGTTGAATCAAAACGAATAAATTGGGAAGTCCGGTGTAAAAATGGTCCTAATCTCTATGACTTAAACGTCCTTTAAGTTTTTCCCTTCTAGTGATATTTTCAGGCATTTAGCCGACTCATCTTGCATTCATAAAGAACCCCCTTTGAAGCTTATTCTAACAACGTTGTCACCGGCAGTATCTCAGATGGAATCAGGATTCAAACAGTACCATCTGCTTACTGAAAATATGCCCCCAAAAACTAAATAAGCTTGACATTTATTAAGGGGAAAATTGCTCATTTTCGTTCACTGGTAGCGATCATTGTCAGTAACAATGCAAAATGCGACCGTTGGGTCTCAGTTTAGAGCCCTGCATGGAGAAGCTGACCCCAGTAAATTTTACCACCGTTACTACTGCTGTGTTCGTCTTGGGAGCGATTGCGTTGTTGAATTCGATTTAACGTTCCGTTGTACGGTGTAGTAGGCAGAATGTATTTTTTTTCATGAACAGATTGACAAAGTTTAGGCTGTGGCAATGAATTTCAGGTTAGTAGTCAGATAGTTTCACCTATTTTAAGACTTTTGATTCAAGTAGGGGAGTGCCGAACATGTTCTGTCACTGTTTGGCTTCCTCAACAGCTGTGGAGTTATTTTTCTTTCTAGTGTGTCTCGCATATAGCGTTGCAGTGAGCTACACTGGTTTGAAACCACAGCAGTGGCGATTTCTTTGAGACTGTAAGGGAAGCTCAGCTTCCCCTAAAATGTCAAAAAAATTATGGTCAAATATTTACTATTGTGTTAACATTTTAAATGCGTTATAACCTGTGTTGGGAATAATGCGTTACAAGGTAACGCGTTACTGTAACTCCACTACTTTTGGCGGTAACAAGTAATGTAACTCATTACTTTTTTCAATTAAATAACGCAGTTACATTACTGAAATTTAAATGGGCTCGTTACTCGTTACTTTGTCTTGCATGAATTCCCCAATTTCCAGTTTTTAATCGAACTTGAACAAGTTTACAGTGACGCAGTGTATGAATGAATCACTCCGCATTTTAGACCAGCCCACACAATGGCCGACAGTTCGAACCAGTTCGAACCATTTCCATGACACTTTGTGTCATGGAAATATCAACATTATTTTTCCCTTGTCCAGATCAAGGATAAAAATATACTGGTTAATTGTAGTTTGTGTGCAGGTGCAAGAACTTTATCCACTGCGAAGAACAGTAATTATAATCTTCACAAAGCACCTAGTAAAACAACATGCTTCTACAAAGCTAATCGTGAAAGAACCCAGTGCTAGCTCCGCTGATCAAGCAGTCGGAGGCACTTCATCAAAACAGCCTGGGCTTGATTTTAAACAGAAGCATTTCCAGTCTCTAAGCCAGGCAGAACTAAACAGACTGATTACCAGGTATGTTGTCAAGACATGCGACCTATGTCAACAGTTATGATATAACATTTGACAGTTGTCGTGTCCCACACTGTGCCACTGCAACACTAAAATAGTAAACTATCTGTGTGTGTTAATTTGATAAAAGAAGCAGGGAATTAAAAGTAACGCAAACGTTACTTTCCCTTGTAACTAATTACTTTTCTATGCAGTAACTAGTAAAGTAATGCAGTTACTTCTGACATAAGTAACTAGTAACTGTAACTAATTACAAATTTTCTGTAACGTTGCCAACACTGGTTATAACACGTTCATCTCGAAGACGAGTTCGTTCAGAATCAGCTACATGAAGGGAGGAGTGGGCTGGCCTGAACGCCGGGCTTCTGCGTGATGATTGGAGGGTCTGTCGAAATACTTCATCTCCTTTTGAGTGACAGCGATTTTGTACTATAAAAAGTCGCTGAAGCTATTCAAGCTCAGTCCCATCGCGGATTTGGCAAGTGTAGTCGAAAGACAAACTGTTGCAACCTATTTCTTGGTATTTGCTAGGCGAAATTGCTAGCCAATTTATATCATACATTTCATACAACTACACACCACATTCCTTGTTTCAGTTTTACCTAATTCCCACATTTCCTTGGAGTTTAATATTTCGTTAGATCATTCATTCATTCATACAGTAGTCTAGGCTAGTGTTGTTGGGGTGAACTAGCCAGTGAAGTAGCAACATTTTAAACAAATTATATGATGTAAGCCGAAAATTAGCTTCCCCTATTTGAAAGACCAGCAGCTGCCACTGAACCACAGGTAATGATAATTTCACGAACAAATTGTTTGTGAAATTGAATTACTTTACTTCTAATCTAATGTCATAATAAATCCTACAACGAAAATGTATTTGTGAGGAATGTTTATTTTAACGATTGAAAACAGATGCATCATAGACCGCTGTAGTATGTGTTGCCCTGGCAACAGAGGCTAATGTCATGATGCTAACGCTTCAGAGAAATATTAGACTACTGTTTCCGAAAGTAGATTTACTTACTGTTTCCGAAAGTATGGAACGCCAAGTTAGTCAAAATTAAATAAATACGTAAATAAATAATAAATACATACATAAATATGGCTATGAAAAAAATTCTGAAAAAAAAGTTGGCAATAAATATATAAATATAGCATTATATAATTTATAGCTGAATCCATTTACCGACATCAATAATTTCCAACAACGTTTTTGTAAAGAAAAACCTTTATTTCCTAATGCCACATTTATTTATTTTTGGAGACTTTTCCACACCACATTTATTTCCACACCACATTAATTTCTGTGCTGTATTTATTTCCGATCTCACATGCAAATGTATTTTTCATTTATTTACCTATTTATTTATTTATTTATTTAATTTTGACTAACTCGGCGATCCATACGAAAGTAGATGTACTTCCTTAATAATATCAGCTCATATTGTACATTACATTTCACAATTGTGTTTCATATCACAAAGTAAAATGAGTAAATAGTTATCACCCTGGCCTCTTTGCTTGTGGCGTTTCTGCAGCTGTGTTGCCATTTTAGGTAAAGCCAGAGAATGTTTAAGTAGGGGAGAACTCCTAGCCTGACGTTGTCGTACTCATAATTCTATTCAGAATATGAGTCTGATACCGCTCCGTTGGGCTGTGAGTATAGGGAGTGTTTCAACTGAACCTGGAAAAAAATGCCTCTTCGCTCAATTGGATAGACCTACAACCAATCAAAGCAAAGTAGTCTGTTGTTTGTTGAAAACAAATTCAACCCAAGCGCTCTTTGGTGACGTGGTTGATTACGTTACTGTTGATCATCTGTCCATCATCGTATAAAGCCCGCCCTAACAATTTGATGTCCGAACAGCTCTTGTTCGGAGATTGTTTTTCCCCAACCGAGAAACCCCAGACCCAACTTCCCGACCAAATTGTGTGGGCGGGGCTAAGTTTGGCTGGCACCCAGGCTAGAGAACTCCCACTCTCTGGGAAACTTCTGGGTTCTGGTTGCAGTTCCACTCTCAAAAAAACCCTAGTAATTTGAATGTTGAATTCGAAAGGGTAAGGAAAAAAAATAACTTTACGGCAAGCTTTGGTCACTTCCTTTTTTCTCTTGAGGCATCGACAACACAGCTGACAGATTAGGCTCTCCCTGTCAATACACATGCTAGAAAGAGTTTTGGCTTGCTTGTGTTGTTGCTAATGTTGCTAATGCTCTGACGTTCTGGTTCCGCTTCGGATGCCATCAAGCGGGATCTCTGGTCATAGTCAGTCCTTCACTAACCAATCAGCATTCATTAGCAGAATGCTAGCGTGTTATGGGCAACAACGACTCACCCTGTAAGAAATCAAAAGGACATAACCTTTACATTTACATTTATGCATTTAGCAGACGCTTTTATCCAAAGCGACTTCCAAGAGAGAGTTTTATAAAAGTGCATAGGTCACTGACCATAACAACACTACCCCCAAATATTGCGGGTAGCCAAACTTGTAGCATACATTGCGAAACCAAATTAGTCCCAAAGGGAATAACAATACGAGCATGTAGTTAGACAAGTTACAATTAAACAGCAAGAACCTCAAAAGTGCAATAGTGTATAAAAGCAAGCAACAATAATATATTTCACAGCGAGTACAATAATTTTAAGATAGTTACAACATTGTCAATGTGATCCTGGGGGGAAACTAACATCCAGCCAATCATTCTTAAGTGCCGTTTTACTCCCGGAACAAGTGCGTCTTGAGCCTTTTCTTGAAGGTGGGGAGACAGTCCGTATCCCTGATGGAGGTGGAGAGTTGATTCCACCATTGGGGGCCAGACAGGAGAACAGCTTGTGTTGGGACCGGGCACTCTTGAGCGGTGGGACCACCAGACGGTTGTCAGAAGAAGACCGTAGGTGGCGGGTGGGGGTGTAAGGCTGGAGGAGAGACTTGATGTGGTCGTGTGCAGTCCCGTTCACCGCTCGCGAGGTCAGTACCAGAGTCTTGAATCTGATACGGGCCGTGATGGGAAGCCAGTGGAGGGAGATGAGGAGCGGGGTAACATGGGAGGGTTTGGGTAGATTGAAGACCAGACGGGCTGCCGCATTCTGAATCCTCTGGAGAGGGCGGGTTGAGCATGCTGGGAGACCGGCGAGCAGCGAGTTGCAGTAGTCCAACTTTGAGAGGACAAGTGCTTGGACTAGCAACTGGATGGAATGCTCAGACAGGTATGTCCTGATCTTCCGGATGTTGTAGAGGGTGAATCTACACGACCGGGAGACCGCAGTAATGTGGGCTGTGAGGGAGAGCTGTCATCCATGGTCACCCCGAGGTTCCTGGCAGAGGATGAAGGGGTTACCATCGCCGATCCCAGGGTGATTGAGAGATCGTGGAAGATGGAGGGTTTGGCCCTCCGTTTTGGATGATGAGGAGTTCTGTTTTAACTAGGTTCAGCTGGAGGTGGTGCTTGGTCATTCAGGCGGAGATGTCTGTGAGGCAGGCCTCGATCCTAGCTGAGATCCCCGGATCAGTCGGGGGGAACGACAGGTACAGCTGCATGTCGTCAGCATAGCACTGGTAGGAGAAGCCATGGGAGTTGATGATCGGTCCAAGTAAGGTGGTGCACAGGGAGAAGAGGAGGGTTCCAAGGACGGAGCCCTGTGGGACACCACTGGAGAGATGGCGGGGGCCCGACACTTTGCCTCCCCAGGAGACTTGGTAGGATCTTCCCAACAGGTAGGATGAGATCCACTGAAGTCAAGTGCCAGTGATGCCCATATCAGAGAGTCTGGCGAGCAAGATTTGATGGTTAACCGTATCAAAAGCTGCATAAATACTCCTTCATTCAACTTTCGACCTATAATCCATGTTGAACATGCACAAACTACAATCAAATCTGAGATTTCTCAACGACAATCAGGCGAAAGAGACAAATTTAACCATTTAGCTCCATAGACTCCCATTCATTTTCGGCAATGTGTGGTTCCCAATAACTTGATACTCTTAACAGTTCAATTAACTTCTGAAAAAGAACATCAGGAAATGATCTTGTAAAGGGAACCAATCTGGTCATTCAGATTGGTTGATTGATTGATTTCAAAGAACATTGAAATCAATCAAGGCTTCAGTTTAAAGTAATGTAATAGTGGAGTTTAGAAGCACATGACAAACACAATGCGATCACCCCCAGTGGAACTCACGTGTAACTGCAACAAAATTCAGTACAATGGGGCTTAATAGGGAGTGGACACTCTCTCCTTAAACAGGCTCTGGTAAAGCTTTAGTTAGCCTAGCTATATACCAGAAGTTAACAAGCTGCTAAACTAATGTTCTGCTACATTACTGCACGCGTGTTTTCGTGACGTGAGTGACTGTGGCTAGCAAGTTAGCCACCATTAGCTTCACTTTTCGTCACAACTTAATTTCAACCTAAACCGTTCAACGGAACATAAATAAAAATACAAGCATCGCAACCGCTACCAAGACAAATCTTTTGACAATGACGTTGTCTATGTAGTCCGAATATTGAGGGATCCTTAGGGGTGGGAAAATAAATATAATTTATGAGACAGAAGAAAACCATGATTGTGCTTGCCGAAGGCTTGAGCACACCCAATAATGCTGCTGTGAGTCAACCCCATTTCCTTTTGTTGGTTTTGTGCATAAATTGAACTTTGTTATTTAACCTTCTGCCATATTGTGGCCTTCAGGTTTCCCCGCAGCCGTTGTGGTTGGCTAAAGGAGTGGCTAACATGAGAAAACTGCAAGAACTACCCTACCATCTTATTCATGCAGGCCTCTGGGATGAGCTGCGCCAGGAAGTCATTGGTAAGGTCATTTAATCAAATGCAATCTCACAATCAGACTTTTTAAAAGACCACTAAAGTTTGTGTAAAAGGTGCATCTCACTTTCTTTCCCAGCCTTTCAACCAATAATCTTGGTCGGTGCAGGGATCATGTTGGCATGATCTGCTCGAAAATTGAAAAAAAGGCTGCAGCCTAGATTACCCTTTGTTACTTGGTTGGTTCAACCCTCACAGGGCTATTGAAAACAAAGTCAGTAATGTGATAAAAAAAATCCTAAAAAGGTTAATAGCTGGCTGGATTCTCAACTATATGATGTATTTCCAGGGCTGGACTGGCAATCTGGCATACTGGGCATTTTCCCGGTGGGCCGACGTGCTTTTGGGCCGAATCGCCGAATCATCTAATTTATAGGCCTCTGTTTTATTTTATATTTTTTTGTCCCGGCCCATAAAGAACTGACAGCAGCCCGGCCCATAGAGAACTGACAGCGACTCATTTGTTAATTTTCTTTATTGGCACTGGCCTGACCCAATCAAATCCAGGAACCCCCCTCCCCTGATTCATAATATCGCCTCCCGCAGGCCCTGAGACACGAGCAGTTGGCTAATGCGTATGCTGGTTTAGCATTGTTAAAGTTTAGCATCGCTAAAATGGAGACCACCAAAATGCAAGGAAGGCGCCGAAAAGTTAAGGGTGAAAAAAAATCTACAGGCAAATGCCATCAAATGTGCATACATTTCGAACCTGTTTAGGGGGGGGCTTTAGCTGCGTCAACATAAGCATTACCTGTAGAAGGAGGAGAGGTGGCTAGCTCAGAGAAGCAGAAACAACATACTGACAGGGTCAGGGAAGAAGCCTAGGAGGAGGAGAGTGGCCATGGGAGCGAGTGAGGAAAAGATGGAAGAAAAAGAGTAGTTGACGACATGGTAAGGATAAGGGTGCTTTGGCCACTGAAGGGAAAACTTGGGCAACTCTGACTTACTTTCCTCTTCCTCGAAAAAAAACCTCCTTATGTCCATTTAATCTGTGGAACAGTCATGTCTGACGTGCTAGCTGCAAGCGCGATGCGTCGATCAAAGAGTTTGGGAGTTGAATCTGCGTGCGTGATGCTGTTTGTCTAGAAAACGCGGAGTGGAATTATATTGCTATGGGTATTCTCCCTACTGATAAAGTGGAACGGATTTGATTGTGAAGCAATAGAAAGATCGCTGGACTAGTAGACCAGTCATGCACTGATATTTTGATTTCAAATGTGGGGGGGTCCAAACAACTTTTTTTTTTAAGTGAGGGGGACGTGACCCCCCCAAGTGACATTGCAGCAACGCCCATGCCTGTTGCTATATTCACTAGTGCACAGTGCTGCACGATGCATTTGGTGATTAAGATGCCACAAATATTAATAACAGGAATTATAGATAGTGCCGTGCCCATGATGCAGCTGGTGATGACAATGTACAAGAATTGTACTGTAATGTATTATACATTCTGAAGTAAATAAACATTTGACGACGACTTCCACACAAAGACGGTTTCTCTAAGGTCGTCTATGACAAAAAGACACGGCGTTGGCGTGACCAACAAGACCAACAGAATCGTTTGACCAACATTGCTGTAACTTTTTACAATTCATATTTCAGCTAAACAGTACATGTAAATCAGCATCTGACTTAAAATGTGACGAGAAATGGGCAGTGTAGTTGCAAAAAATGTGCTTATTTTATTGTTGAAACGGCTTATTTGTAATTTGTTTCCAAGGTCGTCTTTGACAAAAAAAACGTTGCGCCACCTACTCTTCTGGCGGTGAATTGTTTTCAGCACCCACAGCCTACAGAGAACCATAAACGAAGTCTGTCAATATCCGTCCGTATCCGTCGGCCCGCCCATCCATAAACAGAGTCGGAGAAGCATGTTGCGGCCTGAAGTCTCCGTTTCTATCCGTCCGCCCGCCCGCCCATCCATAAACGGAGTCAGAGTAGCATATTGTGGCCTTTATACTTCGGAACTAGCCTGCTTCGTGTCAGGCTAGAAGTCGAGCTAAACCAGAGCCTGTTTAAGGAGAGCCTTGCCACTCCCTATTAAGCCCCATTGTAACGAATTTGGCTGCAGTTCCACCAGAGTTCCACTTGGGGTAATCGCGAGCGAGTGCATGTTGAATGGGAGTCTATGGAGCTAAACGGCTAAATTTGTCACTTTTGCCTGATTGTCGTTGAGAAATCTTCGATTTGATTATAGTTTTTGCATGTTCAACATGGATTATAGGTCGAAAGTTGAATGAATGAGTACCTATGTCCTTTTGATTTCTTACATGGTGAGATGTTGTTGCCCATAACACGCTAGCATTCTGCTAATGAATGCTGATTGGTTAGTGAAGGACTGATACGACCAGAGCTCCCGCTTGATGGCATCCGAAGCGGAATCAGAATGTCAGAGCATTAGCAACATTAGCAACAACATTAGCAAGTAGGGGTGGAACGGTACACTTAACTCACGGTTCGGTTCATACCGCGGTTCAGACATCACGGTTCTGTACGAGTTCGGTACAATGGAGGGAAAAGCAAAACAAAAATGCAGAGCATTTGAGCAGGGCTCAATACTAACTACTGTACATGCAAGTCTTAGCTAAATGTCTTAAATGTATGATGCGCTTGTCGATCAGTCCTCCTACACCACGACACGATAGGCTACTTGCTGAGCAACAGCGCAAACACAGGCAGGGATACAGTAGCAGCAACGCTAGTGCTAAATAAGTATTAAGACATGTTCGTAGTCTAGGTATAGCAAAACATTGCCTGACTTTACTAGACTTTTAGCTGCGGTACTAATGCTGAGGGCTTGCTGATATCGCTTTCTTACTAGAAAGTCTGAAAGGACTTCTGGGAAATCAGAAGCGTTCTCGCTGGCCAAGTCACCATCCGATGCATCCTCGATAAAAGGGGCGGATCAGGAACATTTCCGGGTATTTTTGGCGTTCTTGGTTCTTTGGAATGGAACCGTACTTGGGAAACGAAAGATGACGTCCAACGAGTTCAAGAACGGAAAAAAACGTGGATTGATAAACGGACATTCTCTGGCTAAACTAAGATGTGTTGCAAATAATTTCAAACAGGCAGAAAACAGAATGTCAAAAGACAGTTCCGTAGAGTAAATTCCTGCGCGCAAAGCACTTTGTTCGGAAACAAAAGTGCAGGCATGAATGAATTTACCTGTTTACTTAATCTCCAAGAATGTATTCATTTAAATAAACAAGTTAAGAAATAATGTCACTTTAACTGTTATCAAAAGCCATTGGTTAATTGACAAGTTACAATCAATTATGGCATATCCGGTCTTTGACAACCCTGTAGATGAAGGTGCTCAGATTATACAAAGAGCGTTTATCCCACCAGCCCCAAGGGTCTTCAGAGACAGTCATATTCAGTGAACTGTGAACAGGTGCGCGTGTCAGAAGGGAGCGCGAGTGCATGGAAATATTAACGCAAAGGTCCTTGCATCACCAGTGCAGACCACCATCAGAAGCTGAAAGCACTCCTGGCCTCGGCGATTTACTTGACTGAATTTGGTGAATGATGGTTTCAATCATTTTTATATTTTCTGGTATATTTAAGTTTAGTTACCCAGGAGCTCTGTTGACATAGACTTAGCTAACGTTAGCTACAGCTTGATGAATTGAGTCATTAAACACAGCAGAAGAGAACGCAACGTTAGCCAGCTAGCTAAAGCTCCGGTGGAATTTTCAAATGAACGTATGCAGCCCTTAGTGCCGCTTACACACAACAGTGACACTGACAGAAAAGCAAATTTGAGACAATATAAAAATGGAAAACCAGGCTAAGAAACGTAAACGTAATTAACTACCTTCACTAGACAACGTTTTACCAATTGGACAAACGGCTATGTTTGTTTTAAGCTCCAAAAACTATTTTTCGCTCAAATCAGCCCAAAAAAATTGCTTGCGCGCTATGCGCGCTCGCATTAACCATGGAAGTCCCTAACTAGCATCACATCAGACAGAATTTGCATGCATTAGCAAGGCGCTCGGTGTGGTGGCGTATAGGGGACCGGTTCTGGTGGGCCGGTCTGGATCAAAGTCCAGCGCCTATTTTTACTTCCAGTCCGTCCCTGCCGTTCTATCAATAAGCAGACCTGCCAACCTGTACGCAATTTGTGTAGCGGATACTTATTTTTACTTCAAAATACGCTGGTACTTGTATTGGCTGTCAATCATGATGTAAGAGAAGACAAGTTAAGTTACAGCATGTCCACCATCTCTTGTGGGGGTTATGCATTAAGCCATTTGTGGTGCCCTTACCACATTGTGCCTCATATACTGTAAATGTTAGACCCAGTGACAGGCTGGCATGAAATGGCTTGCATAATACTTAGTAAGGAGGCCATAATAATTTTTGACTCATGGCTTAAGTTACGTTTCTCCAGTTCTCCCCAGGTTGGCAAAAAAGTATCTCAATATGAATCAGATTGATGCTTTAAAATATGGAATATTCAAATTTTTCTTATGGGGTAGCATGTACCCGGACCCCCTTAGAGGGGTAATATCCTTCTCACCTTTTTCACCCCTGACCCGTTTTCATGCCTGTAATCGCACATTTTTATCTATTCTAAATGTCCCTTGATTTCTTTTTGTCCAATATTTTTTTCTCATTTGAATGCTCTAATCAACATGGAAAAGTGGATTGGATTGCTTGGTGCAAATGTATTTTTTTATTGAAAACAACATTGCAATCGTCTGGCTTTGACGAGGGGGCGGAGAATTCGCATCAGCTGTGTGCTTGGCCATCAAGTGGTAGCCTATTTCAGATTGGACGTGCTGCGATGATAGCTCAGTTCACAAAGACAAAACACACATATCACTTTGCTCTTGTCAATGGGACCATTGGGCAACTTTTTAATAGTAAACTTTCCATTCAGAATCTTATTGGCATCCATTTAGGCGTCTCGCGCTCGCCATCCACTCAAAACGTAACGTTAGCCAATACTCTTTAGCCGGCTCGCAAGCCCAAACAAGTGTGTGCGGCGTGCCTGTTGTTTTGTTTCCGGTCTAGCTAGATCCGGTGTGGTGTTGTAGTTTTTCTAAAGTCACTAGTTGTTGCAACAGCATGTGAAAAAAACAACGTTTGCTAAGCCAAAAAGCGTTTATTGCGCGATAAAAAAATTGACGCCGTTAAAATGGGTTTGCGTTAACGCCGTTAATAACACGTTAAACTGACAGCACTAATATATATATAAACGCTTTAGCAACTCTTTAGCAACTCTTAAGGATGGCAATGAACACATAAGAGCAGCCTACCATCCTTCGTAGAAAGTAGTAGAAAGGAGAGTATTAGACTATAATAGTTGAAATGAGGGTAGTAGACAGCTGTCTATGTAGGTAGGCCTAGACTATGTAGTCTGCTGGAATCACACACAAGGAAGCAAACTCACTGTAGACAAGTCTTGACCACTGTTCAGTCTGTCTGCATCTCTGTGTGTCTTTGCATGTGGGATATTCTTGAACAGGGTTGGTGACTTAAAAAGGTTTATCAAAGGCAACTATACCAGGAAATATGAAGGGTATACCTTGCTCCAAAGGAGTACCTGAATATTATCATCAGTTTTCCAGATCATCTTGAAACACAAATAATCAAGGAGACTTCTTATTCAATTGTACAAAGCATTTTCATTGTTTAAAGTAGCCTATATGTTGACAAGCCTCTATTATACTATGGCGGAGTCAGATGGTTGAGCGGTGAGGGAGTCGGGCTAGAAATCCGAAGGTTGCCGGATCGATTCCCGATTCCCGATTTGCCAAATGACGTTGTGTCCTTGGGAAAGGCACTTCACCCTACTTGCCTCGGGGGGGAATGTCCCTGTATTTACAGTAAGTCGCTCTGGATAAGAGCGTCTGCTAAATGACTAAATGTAAATATTATTTCATCCTCTCTTTCTGGCTTCCCCAATGTTATAGGTGCAATATACTGTCCCCATGGGTGTATCCAGGCCCACTGGAAGACTCAGACATTTCTAAAATGCTTTCTGGAGTGACAAAAATGTGGCCTATTGTACATACTTTTTGAAATATGCTTGAGTGCCCAGGGTGTCCCTTAACGCAATAAATGATAGTGTGCCCTCTATACATTTCAAAGCATGTCTTAATATGTTCCTTTATAGTATAGAAAATGTGATGCAGTACCCCATAAGGTGCCCTTACAATAGTCTAAATTTGACTGTTCCCGTGCCCTTACTTCCAATGGAAAAGTGTGCTGTTATGAAGTGCCCTTTATGCTGCCCCTATAAGACCAAATGGTGCCCTTTCCATAGAAGACGATTAGATGCTGTGCCTAACAGTTTCCCCTACAATGTTCCCACTAGGACATGCTTTCCCAAAGTGAGACTGTGACGACACTTGGGGTGTCGTCCCATTCCCATTGTTACACTGGTGAGAGCCCATGTCGGCAGTAGCAGCCCTTTACATTTTTTCGCCCCTGCCCTTCAAACAGCCACATTCTGCCACTGTCCAAGCCCCCTCTGGATCTGTGGAGGCAGACTATGTTAATTGGAAATATGGAAATATGGGGCAGCTGTCCATACAACTGTCAGCCAGAATAGTAATAATTGGATTTGGATTAAATATGCACGCGTAATATAATAATTGTATATTCTTAGTCATGCTGAGCAATTTAAAATGACTGTTCTGCCAGGCAAAGTGTGATACAGTTTGGGTCACCCTCTGATCTGAAAGTTTGTGCTGGATCTGTGCAATAATATTTATTTCAGTGAATCCCCATTTTAGTCATCGTTATCTTTCCCTTTTATCTTAAAGCTCAGCATTTAGCCTATCAGTTTATAAATGTGTGTGGCAAAGTTATTTTGAAGTAATTTATTAATTTTGTTCAAGATGTGAAGACAAAAATATTATTAACCCACATCAAGTGCAATTAACCATGGCCATCTTCAGTGTTTTGAATTTTATCCTACAATTTTCAATTGCTGCCACGTTCTTTTTTGGGCCATTATTCTCAATCTCCTGTTGAGAATATTGGCCATAGGTTACTGTCAGAACGGTTTCAGACAGCTCATCAAATTACACTAATTATCAGTAGGCCTAAATGCATATAGTTATCTTAAATAGATTTGGTAGGCCTGCAATTTACAGATTTTAACGGTCGTAATGGCTTGACAAGTTGTTTCCCTTGCCGTGGTCAAAAATCTATTTAGGATGCTGAAAATAACACCCCTCTGCTGGTTACGCTTTGCTTTTTGCGACATCAACTTTTTGATGATCGCCTGATCTGGGCTGCACAGTGTAAGCTTATTGAGGTTTAGCTTGAATTAGCGTTGCCTGTTAGTGGAACGGAACGTTAGTGGAACGGCTTGAGGCTTAAGTCTAAGTTGACTTTTACCCAAGTGAGACTTATTCGTGTAAGCGCGACTTGCGTTAGCGAAGTGGGTGGAACACCCCCCAGATCTCTGAAAATAAATGACAACACAACACCAGGCTTAGATTTTTATGTCTTTCTCCGCTCTGAAGGCTGGAGGGCCATCTTTTATAGGTCACAAGAATGTAAACATAAATAGTGACAATAATGACGTTAAACAGTCGTAGAGAAAGAGATTCACAGCTCCCAACCCATGACCACTCTCATACTAGAGAGATCATAGTTGGAGCTCTCCTTGTAGTTATTTCAAGGAACGTTTAGCCAGTACTTTCTCCTGACCCCAAACATATATTAATCTTGACTCAGACACAATTTACTAATTATTAATAGAAAGCTGACATGACAACATACTAACTAGTATCAAATGAATAGTTCTATTGATTAGTGAATAATGTAAGCACACAGGAAATCCCAATTTCTTCCATAAACATAAACAAAATGTCAATTCCTGGTGAAATTCATTGAAGGCGGTTTGGATCGCAGGTTGTTGTTCTTTCTCTAACCGGAAACTGGACCAAGTCCTTAAATGAGACTACTGCTTCTGTCACAGCCTGTACCACTGCTGTCTCCACCTCAATCTCATGTGCCAGAGATGGTATAGCCTCTTGGGGCACTGCCAGTGGGTACCGACAATGATGCTGCTGGAGAGGGGCATGTAAATGTGGAGCCTTAGGATGGAGGTGAGGAGGGTTGCTGGCTTCCTGCAGAAGATGCAGTGGAGGTTGATGGGTTGGTGAAGCACTCCATGGTCTGTCTTGTTGCTCTCAGTTGCTTCACATGGTGCAAAAAGGGCAGCATCTACGTCAGGGGGGGCCAATCCTGGTCCTCGAGGGCCACTGTCCTGCATGTTTTTGTTTTTTTTGAAACTTTCTTTTTATTTGTTTTTCAGGTTTAGTGATAACAAACAAACAGACAAAGAACACGTAGGGCAACCATGGGCCATACTAGAATCTAAGTACAACAGAGTTCAAGAACAATAATTTAAAAAAAAAAATGACAGGAAAATGTACAATTAGAGTGGGTTACATTCCTCACAGTGGTCAGACCATTTTTTCCAGGCCTTGATATAGCGGTCAAACTGTAGCCTTAGGGAAAAGGTCAGTCTCTCCATACAGTTTATTTCGTTGACAATAGCGACCCATTCGTCTTTAGATGGTGGCTCTTCCCTTAGCCACTTCCGGGTGATGGCTTTCTTACATGCAACAAGAAGGATTTTGTAGAGGTATTCGTCATGGGTCATAAGGTTGTCCGGTAGTTTGCACAGGTATAGTATAACAAAGGAGTTAGCAACTTTAATTCCAAAAATTGAACTTATTTCTTTGGAAATCTCATCCCAAAATGGCTGGATAAAAGAGCAGTCCCAAAATATATGAAAATGATCAGCCATGGGTTTACCGCACTGCCTCCAACATCCACTTGGGCCCTGAGATCCCTGCTGCATGTATTTTATTTTTGGAGTCACAAAGAAACGTATTGTATTCTTCCAGGAAAATTCACGCCAAGATCTTGAGTTGGTAGTTGGTAGTAACCTGGTTTTCCCAAATATAACTCCATTCTTCTTCAGTTATCTCCAGGCCCGATTCCTTCTCCCATTTTTGTCTGACATGGTCAGTGGACTGGTCTTTAGAATTCTGCAGTTCCTTATATATCCGAGAGATTAAATGTTTGCTACCTTTGGCCTTGTATGCCTCAGAAAATATATTTATCAATTTAGATTCACTTTCCGCTCGATGTTTAATTTCTCTATTAAAATAGTCCCTGACCTGGAGATACCTGAAGAAGTCACATTTTTCAAGGTCAAATACATTCGAGAGACGACTAAATGACTCCAGAATACAACCATTGGTTATAGAACAATAAGCAGTTATACCTTTGTGGACCCATTGTTTAAATTGCTTATCAAGGCTAGATGGTAGAAAGCTAGAGTCATAAGCCACCCATTTCAATATTCTTGAATGCCTCACAAGGTGGAGTTTTTTGCAAGTCTTGAACCACACCATAAGAGATTGTGTGATCCACTGATTAAGTTTACACAGGTAGGTGCCTCGGTTTTGATAGTCACCCAATATAGACTGTGCTGGCGATTCAAAAAGCTTAAATTCTAAGTCCTTCCATTTAGCTGAATACTCTGGGTTGCACCAGCAGACAAGTGGTCTTAGTTGAGTGGTAGTGTAATAATCCTCTAGGCAAGGGAGGGCAAAACCGCCCTTGTCTTTGGGAAGTTGTAGGGTTTTAAATTTAATCCGGGGTCTTTTGCTATTCCACACAAACCTTGAGATCACTCTATTCCAGTCATTAAAGGCAGTAGGGGAATAGCAACAGGAAGAGACTGGAATAGGTGCAAAAGCCTGGCGAGCACAACCATCTTAACAGTTTCAATTCTATTTGACGTATCCAGGGGTAGTACCCCTAATTAGGCTACACCATTCCGGGAAGGGGGGGTTACAGGGCAAAAGCCGACAACCTTCTGATTACTAGCCCGACTCCCTCACCGCTCAGCCATCTGACTCTCTGCTATGCAATATTCAGTGATACATTTGCGACCCATTTGCTCAAAAAAACAACCATGAAGAAACACAACAATGGTTCTCAGTTGCCCCTGCCCGGAAGCGGGTCACCGGGGCCCCCCCCCCTGGAGCCAGGCCCGGGGGTGGGGCTCGATGGCGAGCGCCTGGTGGCCGGGCCTTTTCCCATGGTGCCCGGTCGGGCACAACCCGAAGAGACAACGTGGGACTCTCTTCCAGTGGGCTCACCATCCGCAGGAGGGGTCATGGGGATCGGGTGCAGTGTGAGACGGGCGGCGGCCGAAGGCGGGGGCCTTGGCGGTCTGATCCTCGGCTGCAGAAGCTAGCTTTAGGGACGTGGAACGACACCTCGCTGGCGGGAAAGGAGCCTGAGCTGGTGCGCGAGGTAGAGAGTTTCCGGCTAGATATAGTCGGCCTCGCCTCGACGCACAGCATAGGCTCTGGAACCAGTCTCCTTGAGAGGGGCTGGACTCTCTTCCACTCTGGAGTTGCCCTTGGTGAGAGGCGTCGAGCTGGGGTGGGAATACTGGTTTCCCCTCGGTTCGGCGCCTGTACATTGGGGTTCACCCCGGTGGACGAGAGGGTAGCCTCCCTCCGCCTTTGGGTGGGGGGATGGGTCCTCACTGTCGTTTGTGCTTATGCACCAAACGGCAGCTCAGAGTACCCACCCTGTTTGGAGTCTCTGGGGGGGGTGCTGGAAAGCGCTCCTCCCGGGGATTCCCTCGTCCTCCTGGGGGACTTGAATGCTCATGTGGGCAATGACAGTGAGACCTGGAGGGGCGTGATTGGGAGGAACGGCCCCCCCGATCTGAAGAGTGGTGTTTTGTTGTTGGACTTCTGTGCTAGACACGGTTTGTCCATAACGAACACCATGTTCAAGCATAAGGGTGTCCATATGTGCACCTGGCACCAGGACACCCGAGGTCTCAGTTCGATGATCGACTTTGTAGTCGTGTCATCGGACTTGGGGCCGCATGTCTTGGACACTCGGGTGAGGAGAGGGGCGGAGCTGTCAACTGATCACCACCTGGTGGTGAGTTGGCTTCGATGGTGGGGGAGGACGCCGGTCAGGCCTGGCAGGCCCAAACGTAATGTGAGGGTCTGCTGGGAACGGCTGGCGGAACCCTCTGTCAGAAGGAGCTTCAACTCCCACCTCCGGGAGAGCTTCGATCATGTCTCGGGGGGGGGGCCGGGGACATTGAGTCCGAATGGGCCATGTTCCAGGCCTCCATTGTTGAAGCGGCTGACCGGAGCTACGGCCGGTGCATGTCGCGGCGGTAACCCTCGAACCCGGTGGTGGACTCCGGAGGTGAGGGATGCCGTCAAGCTGAAGAAGGAGGCCTATCGGACTTTATTGGCTGGTAGGACTCCAGAGGCAGCTGATGTGTACCGGCAGGCCAAGCGGAACGCGGCTTTGGCGGTCGCGGAGGCAAAAACCCGGGCATGGGAGGAGTTCGGCGAGGCCATGGAGAATGACTTCCGAACGGCTTCAAAAAGGTTCTGGACCACCATCTGGCGGCTCAGGAGGGGGAAGCAGTGCTCTGTCAACACTGTATACGGTGGTGATGGTGCGCTGCTGACCTCGACGGGGGACGTCCTGGATCGGTGGAAGGAATACTTTGAAGACCTTAATTCCACCAACACGCTTTCCGACGTCGAGGCAGAGTCTGGGGACATCGGGGGGGGCCCTTCTATCTCTGGGGCTGAGGTGGCCGAGGTGGTTGAAAAGCCCCGCGGTGGCAGGGCCCCTGGGGTGGATGAGGTCCTCCCGGAGTTCCTTAAGGCTCAGGAAGTTGTAGGGCTGTCTTGGTTGACACGACTCTGCAACATCGCGTGGACATCGGGGACAGTGCCTCTGGACTGGCAGACCGGGGTGGTGGTTCCCCTCTTTAAAAAGGGGGACCGGAGGGTGTGCTCCAACTTTAGGGGGATCACACTCCTCAGCCTCCCTGGGAAAGTCTATTCAGGGGTCCTGGAGAAGAGGGTCCGTCGGATTGTCGAACCTCGGATTCAGGAGGAGCAATGTGGTTTTCGTCCTGGCCGTGGAACGGTGGACCAGCTCTATACCCTCCGCGGAGTCCTGGAGGGTACATGGGAGTTCGCCCAACCAGTCTACACATGTTTTGTGGATTTGGAAAAGGCGTTCGACCGTGTCCCTCGGGGGCTCATGTGGGGGGTGCTCCGAGAGTACGGGGTACCGGATTTCCTGATCGGGGCTGTCCGGCCCCTGTACGACCGGTGCCAGAGTTTGGTCCGCATTGCCGGTAGTAAGTCAAACTTGTTTCCGGTGAGGGTTGGACTCCGCCAGGGCTGCCCTATGTCACCGATTCTGTTCATTACCTATATGGACAGAATGTCTAGGCGCAGCCAGGGTGTTGAGGGGGTCTGGTTTGGTGACCTCAGGATCGGGTCGCTGCTTTTTGCGGATGATGTGGTCCTGTTGGCTTCATCGGGCCGTGACCTTCAGCTCTCACTGGAGTGGTTCGAATGGCTGGGATGCGAATCAGCACCTCCAAATCTGAGGCCATGGTAATCGACCGGAAAAGGGTGGAGTGCCATCTCCGGGTCGGGGAGGAGATCCTGAACCAAGCGGAGGAGTTTAAGTATCTCGGGGTCTTGTTCACGAGTGAGGAAAGAATGGAGCGCAAGGTCGACAGGCGGATCGGTGCGGCGTCCGCAGTGATGCGGGCTCTGCATCGGTCCATCGTGGTGAAGAAGGAGCTGAGTCGAAAGGCGAAGCTCTCTATTTACCAGTCGATCTACGTTCCAACCCTCACCTATGGTCACGAACTATGGGTAGTGACCGAAAGGACGAGATCGCGAATACAAGCGGCCGAAATGAGCTTTCTCCGCAGGGTGTCCGGGCTGTCCCTTAGAGATAGGGTGAGAAGCTCGGTCATCAGAGAGGGGCTCAGAGTAGAACTGCTGCTCCTCCGCGTCGAGAGGAGCCAGCTGAGGTGGCTCGGGCATCTGATTAGGATGCCTCCTGGATGCCTCCCTGGTGAGGTGTTCCGGGCACGTCCCACTGGGAAGAGGCCCCGGGGAAGACCCAGGACACGCTGGAGGGACTATGTCTCTCGGCTGGCCTGGTAACGCCTCGGGGTCCCCCAGGAAGAGCTGGTGGAAGTGGCCGGGGGGAGGGAAGTCTGGGCCTCCCTGCTTAGGTTGCTGCCCCCGCGACCCGATCCCCGGACAAGCGGCAGATGACGGACGGACGGACATTTGCGACCCATTAAAAATTACGATCGGAATGGTATTTCAAAACGTCTCAAATGCGACCATTTTGGTTGCAGTGTAGTGCCCTGCAAGGGGCAGGATGAGTCTGTGAGAATTTGGAGCGAGTTCGCTGTGGAGCAATTCAATTTAATTCAATCATATTTTGACATATCGAGGTGAAATTGCGTATGGTACTTCAGAATTATGTGATCTTGAAGCCAATAAGGTTTGAAAAACCATCAGTCAAAATTATATTTAATTTATTGACACAAAGATATTGAGGCATAAATACACCCCTTTCAGACCTTTTGTATTGCCTTTCTTATTACATTTCACCCTATATAAAAACATGTATTCTACAGGAGTATGGTTTTGAAGGTTATACCAAATTTGGACAGTACAGCAAAATGTATCATGGCAGACATTATGGGTCCTTGAGGCCTTTTTGTTCCCCATGAGAAATAAGGCATGTATACCTATTTTCAGGCATTGTGGAGTAATGGGGCGCAGGGGAAATCACGTAGATTTGGGGTGTATTTGTATTGTATTGAGCCATTTCATGGAGAAGAAGAAAAATTAGAATACTAACAATAACAATAGGTTCCTTCCTACCGGAGGAACCCTAATTATTATTAAAAAATTATATATATTATTATCACCAGATTCCTGCTTTCGGAAAAAACAATTGGTACACATGAAAGTGATCATAACTCCGGTTTGGTTCAGGTATTTACGACATATTGGTATCGAAATGGCCACTACACTCTGACCTTTCGATTGACACCTCAAGTGATAAACTCGCCCTGGGCGCAGAATGTGCTAGGACCGCCACTGTTTGGTCCTCCATAGAGATGAAGGAACTGGCAGTGCCAAATTGCTAACTTATTCAGAAATTTTACAAATTATATGAAAAAGCAAGTATTTTGAACCAAAATGGAAATGCAGAACTACCAGGTTTTGAGCCTTTTTTGTTAGCCGAGGAGCTGGGGGTGGGGGCTTGGACTCAATCCTGCAACACTATATTTAGCCGCCAAGACATGTACAAGTAATCCTGTACTGCCATCTGTAGGTTGGAGGTGGCATGGTTGTGGAAACCATGGTTTATTTACTGATGGTACACAGACACTTCATGGCGTGGTCCATAGCATACTAACAGACCAGCAGAACATCTGAGCTTGGAACAACACAGCACTACATCCAACGCATATTATTAGCCCACAGATCACACAAACACATGGGAATTATACACACTCAGAAACAATAAAAAAACAACTCATTTTAGGCAGTGTGGATGACAGTGGTACAACGATTCTCAGCTAATATTAACTATTCATTCACTAGTAATTTTTAGGGGCATTTTAGCACAGATATTTGTACGCATACATTGTTTCTCAAAGTTGAATATAATTACATCTCTTACTGGAACAAAAATAATACATATCTGTAGTTGATTTCCTGAAAGGACTCTTGTATTGATAGAACATAATATTTCTTTTTTAATTTCTTTTTTATCTATAGGCAGTACTGAGTGGCTGTACTGTAAAACCCTGGCCTGTGGAGTGACCAGTGTCATTCAAGACCTGTCCCTCTGCAGTGACCTCATGAACTGTACAGAAACCGAGCTGATTCGAGACACACTCATCCTGATGAAGCCGACCTTGGACTTTCTGGATGGAGACATTGGTTAGTATTCCTCTTAGGAGATGATTCATTCTTCACCTCTGACCTTTTTCCATTAAATGACAATTAAGCATACAAGGAAAATACATTAAAAAAATATAGCCGCAAGTAGCGATTCCAGGCCAACACAACTCTTTTTTAGCATTTTCAGTTGAATAAACTGTATTTTGAAGAGTGTGTATAGTCTTGGTTATCTAGTCCAGATATTATCACTTACTGGAATTGTAATTAATTGTACTTTTCACTGCTTGAAAAGGTTCTATTATTCCTCACACATTACAGTAAAAACTGGTCACCATATTGTTCATCGTGACATAAGAAACCTCTGGATTGTGCTCGCAATTCACTGGAAATCTTACATAAATTATAAAGGATAAATGACAATATTATAATTTTCAGCAGATGTTCCTTGCACAAGTCTGTTATTCAGACAAAGGTTAGGCCTATATAGTCTAAATAAGATACATCTAGCAAAATATGTAGAGTTTATAGGCCTAAATAGTCTATAATTATGTTCAAAATTAGTTGAGGCTACTTTTCGCTAGGTACCTAGTCTTAATCTGCTAGACAAGTGGGTTCCCCTTTGTTCTTTTGGTGAGCAGTCTCACGAGCCCAATTTACCCGGCGTCATGGAGCCGACCAGCTAAATAGTTATTTAAGACTTGCATGTACAGGTGATGGTGATTGGTTCTACACCAATAAGGTAGCTTCTTTGTGTCAACATGGATGGATATGGTTGGCAAATAGAGGATGGGACCTTGCACGTCACCTGGATGACCAGAAATTCGGCCCCTGACAGTGTTTTGCATGGAATACACTGCGGCTGCAAAAGTGCCTGTGAGACAGAGATGTTCATGTTTTTCTGCAGGACTGTGTAGCACAGACTTATGTCGTTCGTTTAAGTGTAGTCTTAGCGCAATCTCAGAAGGGACTAACCTTCCAGCCAGTAAGGAGGAAATATTAACAGATTAAGACCGTCTTTGACTCACTTATACCGGTAGAAATCTGTAGTAATAATAATATTCTAAAGGATAAAAACTGCCTTTATTTTTGCACTGACTGTGTTCTACACACCTTCTCCATCACCTTTATTGTAAACCCTTTGCTATTGTACAGGCCTGCTCACATACAAGTAATTATCCCACCAGGCTGCTTTTACAGCTAGGTCTACCCTGTTTAACCCCTAAAGTACAATTTATTAAACTCTTAACAATAACAGAGACATAACGTATTGTTGTATTTAGCACTAACAAAGGTTTGTTTAAAAAACACTGTAAAAACAGAATGGAGGCTCTTTCTCTATTCACATACATAAACTATGACCACCAACACACATCAAAGGCAAACATTCTAAGCCTGTCCTGTGCAGCAAAGGAGAACATATGCTGAAATATTTTAGTTTTGGCATGAAGCCCTCAGTCTTGCTCAATCCCAAATCTAGATCCAGTACTTTGCAGGAGAGACAAGTTTATGCGATAGTCCAAATTTCCTGCTGTTTTTTCCTCCACGTTTTTTTCCGTACTTGTGTCCTCGCGAACTCGTTGGACTTCATCTTTCGTTGCCCAAGTACGGTTCCATTCCAATGAACAGAAGTCACCAAGAACGCCCAAAATACCCGGAAATGTTCCTGATCCGCCCTTTTTATCGAGAATGCATCGGATGGTGACTTGGCCAGCGAGAACGCTTCTGATTTCCCAGAAGTCCTTGCGGACTTGCAAGACCATTCTCGCAAGGACGCTTGCAAGAACATTCTTCAAAAGATTGTTCTCAGCATTCTTCGGATTGATAAACAGCCATTCTCTGGTCCCATCCTCTATTTGCCAACCATATCCATCCATGTTGACAAAAAGCAGCTACCTTATTGGTGTACAACGATCACGTGTCGTAGCGTGCCACCAAAATCCTATTATGCTCTGAAGAAACTAGTTCTACATAAAACATAGACGCATCGACAATCGACTGGAATTTCAGTGACAAACTTTGTTTTGGTAGGTTAGCACGACTCGTTCTTTTTTTATGAGCTAAAGATTGTGTAGATGCCAGACTGTGGAGCGGGAATCATTTTCTTAAATACTCTTCGTGGTGCACCTTGTGGCCCAAAAGACTACGCAAAAAAGCAAAAGTGCAAATACAGGGAAAACAAGGTGACAAAGTATTTATGGTAGCTAGATCCGGTGCTTTGGACAAATAATGTCAACGGGATAGCAGTTACAGTAGGCATGATGTTCCATTATTATGCTCCAAATCTTTTTTTTTTACCATTATTGAGTATTTGGAGTAAAAATTACATTTGATTGCAAAAAGATTTACTCTTCTATTTGGTCTTACAATTAACAAATTGATAAACAGTATAGATCAAAGCCACAAACTGTTACTTGTGGTAAATGTTGTTTTCCCGACCATCTTTTTCCAACTGTTTCAATCTCGAAAGACCCTTCCCTTTTTTATATTGAGCTGAATGCCAGGCTCCACTCGTTAAATGAGTTGCACCCATCGCTAATTGGACGGCTCTGCTCCCAGTGTCAAGCCTGGCTAACAACATGTCCAGACCCCACCCTGGCTCCACAGTGCAGTTTTTTCCAGTCTCCAGGAGGGCCACTAAAGGCAACACTTGCTGGTTTCCAAAGAGGTTGTAAGAATTTTCATTATTACTTTGAATATATACTATTTGCTAATTTTGGATGTTCACGTTTTTTTCACTTTCATGTAGAAAACCATTATGCACTGTAATATGATTATCATATTGATTCTTTGGCATTATCAAATTGAGATATTGTTAAGAGAATAGATATGACATAACATTTATGAATTAATTATTCATCAAAGTAAATGTCAGTAAAGGTCTCTCTTTCAACAAAAGGGGTCACCGCTCTTGATATTTGTCTTGAGACTGGTGTATTGGTGGCAGGCTCAGAGGATGGGAAGATGATCATCTGGGACCTGAATGAGCTTGAAGTCATACAAACTCTAGTCAGCCACACAGGTGACCTATACACATTCAAACAATATTTGTTTAAAACATGTTCAGTATAGGTAGTCAAACTGCATGACTTATAATTAGACATTTTAGAATGTTAAAGTGTCCTTGTCAGTAGCTTACCAGATTTAATTGGTGTCCTCTAGTATGAATAAACATATTTCCTGTGAAATATTGTGGTGTGGATTGTTGTTTTTTGTTTGTGTGTCTGTACTCCACAGCTGCAATTTTGTGTGTCAAATTAATTAAAAAAGGCGCTCAGTGTGTATCGCTGGCTTCTGATGGGACACTGAGGAGGTGGAGCGTGTTGAGTGGCAGGCAGATTTTTTGTGTCAAAGAAGCTGCACCCAATAAGCCTTTGCCTACAATTCCACACATACTTCTGTCTGAGGAGAAGGAACTTGTTTTTGTACAAACAAGAGACCAAGTATGACAGATATAAATTAATACCTTGTATTGATCTAGACTAGAGTATCTGTGCTGTATGTCCTGTCAGAGAGAAAACAACTAGTTTTGTTGTGTTTGTCTACCTTTATTATTACAATGTAGAATGTCCTTATGAAGAAGAAGTTATTCTCAGAAATTTTAAATGTGCAAGGGATTTATTTAAACTGTTGAAACTAACAATTGTCTATTCACTATATTTATTTCAGATGAAAGCATGGCATCTAGATTCAGGAGAGCCTGCCTTTACTCTTATAGATCCAAAGTCAGTCATTCTTGGTGTTTTGAATGGAACAGTTGTGTCCCTATCAGACGAAGGACTTGTCACATTTATTTGCCCATCTACTGGAACAAAGATGGTGGAAACTAATTTAGGATATTCTGCACCAAGTATAAACCTGAACTGTACCCTTACAATGCCACAATGTGACCGACTTCTTATAGTATCTAAAGACGGCTTTCTCTATCAGGTATAGACACCTGAAATATGTAGTCTGAAATATTTCAATTGCACCACCAATAGAAAGACCCAGGATTTTGTTTAGCCCTTTGTTATGATGTATACCAAATGATAGGCTTTTAAATGTAGTATCAAAAAATCATAAAATACACTGTATTATATATTGTATTTAATGTTCTGATACCATTTTTATAGGTTTCCAGCACTGGGAGACTGTCTGTCACAGAGGTTAGCGTCAATGTCTCCTTTCTCTCCCTTGCTGAGGATGAGAGGACACTATTTGCAGGTATGATGTCTACAGGTATCACACCTGTACTGTAGTATTATCAACACAGAAAGTATAAATTAAGAGTTTCAATGTGTTGAGGTTCAAATCAGGAGGAGAAGGATACAAGGTTAAATGCCAGACCAAGTTCTTTGTAGTTTATTGATAAGAAATGATGCGATCAAACAATGAATACAATACAATATGGTGTCTCAATCTAGATCTGCGCTATCAGTCAATGTTACCAGTCTCGCTTCATAGAGTAGAGTAGACAAAGGCCTTTGTGAGAATAGTTTTGACCGAAGTCAAAGAGAGTTCTGCCCAGTCCAAATTCTGTCTACCTGTCCCGGGGAGACAGGTCTTGTACCTCTCATGAGAAAGAGGTGTTTGTTAGATGATTGGTCAGAAGACAATGGGGAGGGAATGTGGTCATCCTATCAAGTTTCAAGGGCACTCGTGGTCAACCAGGGTGGGCAGTCCAAGGATCTGCTGATGTGCAGGAGAAGGGGGACAAAGGGATTCTCCAAGGTGGGGAACAGACCATCCCAAGGTCAGATGATGTCAGGGAAAGGGGGGCAGATGATGTCCAAAGAACGGGGGCATCCAAGGGTGGGCAGAATATCCAATGGGAGGACACAATGTCCAGTGGGGGGACAGACCAGTTGGTCTGATGACGTCCAACCGCCAGAGGAGTTACATCCTCCACATCCAATGCGTCTCCTTATTTCCTGATGTTGACACTTTTTACTCAAAAGAGCTGAGGGGCCCATTGTGCTCACACCCATCTCTGGGCACCACCATTTAGCCTCCCCAGTCAGTGTACTGACCTTCAGCATTCCTTCTCACACCAAAAGTTACATTCAACATGACTTGGGTTACTCTCCACAGACCTAGAAGCATCCTGTTGCAAAAGTTCATCTGTTCTTAATTAAAACAATTGATCACATTTGGATATATGTTTTAGTATTAAGCATTACACATTTTATATACTTGAGATCGTGATTGTTGGAGCGGCATTGATTAGCAGTATAGATGTCATTCTTTCACACATGCTATCAGAAAATATGGATGGTGATTTTCATTGTGTTCTACTAATCATCTCTGTCTGTAGGTTGTGATAAAACATTGAACATGTTCAACATAGAGATGGACTCCATAGAGAAATTATTTGGTTTGCAACATGAGGACACAGTACTATGTGCTCAAGCGTCCAGGAAAAGCAGAGTGGTACTCACTGGCTCAGAAGACCAGATCATACGTGTTAGTATTGGATTTATGTTTTCTTACATCTCGCTTTTCATCTTTCTGACTATTTAATTTGATTAGTAGTTTGTTTGAAAGTAGTGTACGCAGCTTTGAAATAACAAAACTCAATATAAACTAGAGAGGGTACAATTTCTGGGGAAATTGTATGATGTGCTTGCTTGCGTCAGTTGCAGATGGGGTCCGTTTATTAACTGTAATTTTTACAACTGATATTTCTGTATATTTTATATAAAAATGTGTACTTATTATTTATGAAGATTGCATAGATTTAAAAGTGTAGGTGGTGAATTGTAAGGCCGGAGACGCTTCGTGTTTGTCCCCGGCTTGGGAAACACAATTCAATTCTGGTTAGATGTTCAGGGAGATAATTGACTCGTTAATATCTGACTCCAATTTTAGAAATGTGCACAAGTGCGTTATCTGTTACCTTGAGCGCTAAACAGTTAATGACATGAAACGTAGGTAAAAATCGTCTGCTTGATCAGGGCATCGACCTGTGTGTCTGGGTTGGTGATTGGTGATCAGTCATTTATCTCTACTATAATATGAATTTAACCAGCAACCTAGTATATAAACCGATCACTCAGAGGCTCCGGTAAATTCCTTTGGAGCGTGTAGATCCACTGTAAGTGACTCAGAGGCCTTAAATTAAAACCTACTTCAAAAGTCTATGTTTATAATCAGTATTAGCCGCATCAACCAGATTAGATCAAAGTTTTCACCGCCGCAGCTTGATAGATACGTTTCAAGGAGAACAAGTAACTTAAAATGCACAATAATAGTTTCTTATATACTAGTGTAATAATTGGACTAATACGCTGTTCCTATTGGTCCAGAGACGTTCTCAAAAGTCAATAAATCCGTTTATTGACCTCCCGAATGTTCGCAGAGGTAAATAAATGTTTTTAACCAACCAGAGAGTTGTTCTGTTCAGTTGTTGATATGTTGCCTTGGAGATGTAGTGACGTCACCAGTGCAAGTGCAGCTGATTGCTCTGACAACATGGCGTCTGTTCCAGATTCGACGTGTTTGATTGGGATCTTCCCACGTATTGTTGTAGTCAAGGGCGTAGGTTTGGTCTCAGCTTTGGTAGGGACACTGAACACTGAAGGCCAAAAAAAAATATATATATAGGTAACTGGTTCAGGTTTTATGGATCTGTACTAGGCCTACATCATCTGTACTGGACTTCTAAGCAATGAAATAATGATTTATATTTATACCTTTTTACTACCTACAAGTATAAGTGTGAATGATAACGTTCATGCGTAACAATGTTCTAAACATCCCTTAAAAAACAGCAATTTAATGCAATCTTTACCAAAGTGGACAATTCAACTTCTCACCTGAACCCCTGATGCTGATTCATCACCAACCTGCTCTACATCTGTAGCTTCAGGGTGCCGTTTTTCCTGTACAGTAATTCATCAATTTAATACAGACACTAACCATGCTTAGTTGACTGCTGACATTGGTCGAGATTATAGAGATATTACTTTCTAAGGGATCATATAGGCCTACTTATTACCAGTTAATATCACTTTTGAGTTGCTAGCCTGCTGGTACTAGGCTAAACTAGCACTGTCCCATTATGTGGGTAGATTAGCTTTATCCTTCTGGCTTCAACAAGACCAGCTGCTGCTAACACACTGGTCGAAAGATTACAGACGCTAGGGATAGATTTAATACAAGCAAAAGTTACATGCTCTACTTCTCTAACAACTTTCAAAACATGTTTCCATTGTAGAATGGGTGGCGATGTAAGGCTAGCAGGTTTGCACTGTTGGGTAGATTTCCTACTAGCTAACTAACAACGACCTTGCTACTAGCTACTTAGTCTCTGGGTGTTGAAAAAACGTCCGATAGGCTACATCTCTTATTTTGGGGTGACATTATCCTATCTACAAAGCACAAAAGGGTCCAAAATATCAATGCTGAGACCAAACCAAATACTAATATGAGGCTTTATTATTTCCTGGCGTATTTAGTAGTTTACCGTGTCAGACTACTGACAGCTCTCTTTCTGCAAGTCAAGATTCACGGAGTGTTTCTGACTCTGCCACTTCAGCCAATTAAATGACATAATCTTGTCTCGCAGGCTCTAGGACGCATTGGTTAAGTTTTTTCATGTTTCTGGGCGATGGACAATAATACGAAATGCGTTTTGCAAATATATTGTGCAAAATATTTTTTCGCAATCGATCCAAATTGCATTACCAAGGAGTTCACTAAAATATTGTTGGGGACAATTTTGTCATTTTCAAATGTTGGTGGGGACAAGTACCTAGCGTCCCCCCGACGTTGTCGCCTCGATTTGTTAAAACTATTTGTTTTAACCTACGGTCTCGGTTAACAAACATTTTAACAAATGTTTAAATAGTACCTAGCATCCCCCCGACGCCGTCGCCTCGATTTGTTAAAACTATTTGTTTTAACCTACGGTCTCGGTTAACAAACATTTTAACAAATCGAGGCGACAAAGCATTTGCTGACCTGTCGAAGAGTAAACATTTGCTGTTTATTATCTAAATAGTAAGACAATCAATACAATGATAATAAAATATTATCAAATACAAAACATACCTTCAGAAAAATGGTAAACAAACGTATTCACAATGAAGACTAGGTGCCTAAACACACCGGAGCTGTATTGTAAACAGAACTCAAAGTGATTGGTAAAAAGTTCTTCCTATATAAGGGGGGAGGGGGGGGGGGGGGGGGGGGCGGGGGGCTCGGTGGTGGTGCATTTTTAACACCCAATAGTAAACAGCCCAAACAAACAACACTCACTTATGTAACCGGTGTGAACTGGTGAAACTCACTCCTCAGGTATGTAATGGGCCACCCGCGTCAACGAATAGCTAGCTTTTCTTTGGCGTAGCTGGTAGTGGTTGCGCTTGGCAGTCCAGAGGTGGCAGGTTCGACTCCCGATGGCAGCGAACGACGGCACTGGCGGAGCAAGACCACGTCCGTTGCATACCCGTTACACTTACAGATTACCAAATGAAGGAGGGCATAGCTATGTGTGAACACCATATAGGCTAGCTATATGTAAAAAACATATAAAATATTTAACAGCGGCAGCACAAAATCTTGAATCTTACCGTATGATTATGGCCGGACTTATTATTGGTCTGACTGGGCTGATGCTGGGCTGATTGAGCCAGTGCGAGTGAGGGTTGTAAACAGGCCAGCCAGGGCTAATAAAAGCCTCCAACCGTGAGCTTCGAGAATATATATAACCAACCAAACGGCGTAAACTGATATTTATTATTTCAAATAAAAGAACACACATGTTGAATCGCATCTGCTACATTGGCGGGGAAAGAGTTAGCAGTTAAATAATCAACACGTTAGCTTACTAACTTTCATTTCCCTTTACAAAAAATAAGTATACTTTAAGTTTATTTTGTATATAAGTATACTTAGTACAAAAAGTATACTATTATCATGTTACTTAAAGTATACTAGCAGTGTACTTATTTATATACAATTTTTGTACTTATTTATATACAATTTTTGTATGAAGTAAACTGAATTGGCCCACTTTTTAGGTCACTTAGTACCAGTGTTGGGAATAACACGTTACAAAGTAACACGTTACTGTAACTCCACTACTTTTGGCGGTAACTAGTAATGTAACTCATTACTTTTGTTCAATTAAATAACGCAGTTACATTACTGAAATTTAAATGGGCTCATTACTCGTTAATTTTTTCTTGCATGAACTCCCCAATTTCCTGTTTTTAATCTAACTTAAACAAGTTTACGGTAACGCAGTGTATGAATGAATCACTCCGCATTTTAGACCAGCCCACACAATGGCCGACAGTTTGGACCGTGCAAGCATTGTGTCATGGAAATATCGACATTATTTTTCCCTTGTCCAGATCAAGGATAAAAATATACTGGTTAGTTGTAGTTTGTGTGCAGGTGCGAGAACTGTATCCACTGCGAAAAATAGTAATTATAATCTTCACAAGCACCTAGTAAAACCTAGTAAAACAACACGCTTCTACAAAGCTAATCGTGAAAGAACCCAGTGCTAGCTCCAATGATCAAGCAGTCGGAGCCACTTCATCCAAACAGCCAGGGCTTGATTTTAAACAGAAGTATTTCCAGTCTCTAAGCCAGGCAGAACTAAACAGACTGATTGGCAGGTATGTTGTCAAGACATGCAACCTATGTTAACAGTTGAGTCCGTTGCCTTAGGGCAACTGAGCAACATACAATGATATAACATTTGACAGTTGTCGTGTCCCACACTGTGCCACTGCAACACTAAAATAGTATAACTATCTGTGTGCGTTATTTTGATAATAGAAGCAGGGAATTAAAAGTAACGCAAACGTTACTTTCCCTTGTAACTTATTACTTTTCTATGCAGTAACTAGTAAAGTAATTCAGTTACTTCTGAAATAAGTAACTAGTAACTGTAACTAATTACTCATTTTCAGTAACGTTCCCAACACTGGCTACGAGCAAGCTATCCTAGCTGCTGTTGCTAGCCAAACTGCACTGAGGGGATTGTTTGAATTCGCCAGAAATGAAAAACTTTTCTTTTGACAAAGTTTACGCAGTGGCATTGAATACAGCAACGCAGCACACAAGCTTGAGTTTAAATACATTATTTAATGTGACATTACTTACTGTACATGCAAGTCTTGATTTGCTTAAATTAGTGCTGTCAGTTAAACGCGTTATTTACGGCGTTAACGCAAATCCATTTTAACTGCGTACATTTTTTTATCGCGAGATTAACATTCTTTTTAGCCTAGCAAACTTTTTAGTTTTTCTAGCTACACTAGAAATAAAACAACAGGCACACCGCACACACTTGTTTTGGCTTGCGAGCCGGCTAAAGGGTAGTAGGCTAACGTTAAGTTTTGAGTGGATGGTGAGCACGAGACGGCGAAATGGATGCCAATGAGATTCTGAATGGAAAGTTTACAAAAAAGTTGCCAAATGTTTCCATTGACCAGACCAAAGTGATCTGTGTGTTTTGTCGTTGTGAACTGAGCTTTCATCGCAGCACGTCCAGTCTGAAATACCACTTGATGGCCAAGCACACAAAATTATCAGCCCCCTTGTCAAAGTCAGGCTATAGACCAATTATCACCCTACGTCACACAACTGTCAAGCAGGCTCAACTGTGCATGTCGGTTGCAAAAGACGAACTTCTCCCGGGTCTATTACACTTGGAGTGTCGATCAGGTCATCAAAAGTCACTTGACCCCGATACCTTTAAATAGCCTGACCAAGTGATCGGGCAAAACTAGCCTGGCTAACGGAGGTCGCCTTCTCAGGCAAATGACGAATGAAACAGGCTCAGTAAAAGAAATCCCAAATGCTAGCTATCATCAGCAGGCTTGTATCTACACAAGGCAGTCCTCCCTGACATTTTTCGTGTAGAATGGAGTGAACGGGCAAAACTAGCCTGGCTAACGGAGGTCACTTTCTCAGGCAAATGATGATTGAAACAGGCTTGGTTAAAGAAATCCGAGATGCTGGCTATCTTTAGCAGGCTCGTATCGGCAGTACTCCCTGACGTTTCTGGTGTAGAATGGTAACGTCAAACCAGTGTAACGAGGACGCAGTCTCACTCAGATTGCCAGTTTTAAACGAATTACAAAATATAATTGGACCAGCTGGCTAAAAGCAGAATTCCCATATCTCTTGAAAGCTGCCCTGCTCAACTTTTTAGATGTAGAATTGACTGTAAAACTGTACAATTATGAACTTTGTGACATGATGAGAAGACATGGCTGCCGCCCAACTATGCGGTCTAACAGGCGTCATTTTTACTCAAATTTTAAGACTTTCGTGACCCAAATCTAAATTCTGATGTGACAGATCAGTGGGGAATCGTTTTCTCTCCTAAAGGCTGTCCTCCTCGACCTTTTTGGCCTTTTAAAATGTAACTATTTGTATGATCCGTGTGGTCCTTTTGCCGTTTTAAATGTTATCCTTTCCCGGTTTTCTGCAACCACATTGCGCACGCATCCCAAATGTTTACAAACAAATAATTGGTCTATTGCAATTTTGTTTAAAAAAAACTTTGCACTAAGCAAGCCGATCCACTTTTCCATGTTGGTAAGAACATTAAAATGAGAACAAATTATGGGACAAAATAAATCAAGAGACATTTGCTAGGTAGATAAAAATGTGCAATTAATTGCGAGTTAACTATGACATTAATGCGATTAATTGCAATTAAATAATTGTATCGTTTGACAGCACTAGCTTAAATGTATGATGCTGCTAGTACGGCACGATACGATACTTGCTGTGCAACAGTCTTACTAGCACATCTATGCACGTCGTATCTATGCGTCGTTACTAACGTGTGCTGACGTTGCGACGTTGGGCTAGCAATGAGTTCCCTTTGTGCACAGAAGGCACTTTTTGCCACAAAAAACTTAATTCAAGCCTAAACCGTCAAACGGAACGTTAATCCCAATACAAACAACGCATTCGTTAACAAGACAAACCTTTTGACACCGACGTTGACTATGGAGTCCAAATATTGAGGAATCCTTAGGGGTGGAAAAAGAATAATAATAATATACAGTTGCAATCAAAATTATTCAACCCCCATTGCGTATTAGGCTTATTGGGAAATTTTAATTGGCTATTTGCTATAAACAAAGTAGACAAGAACAGTTGAAATAGTTCAATATAAGTAATATTACCATGGTTTTCATCCAAATTCAACACGGAATGCTACTTTTAATCACTACTGCAGTCTAAAAATGATTCAACCCCTTCATCACAAGCATCTTCAGTACTTAGTAGAGCACCCTTTGAAATGATTCAACTCCCTGTATCAAGACACAGCGATGAAACAAAACTGGAACTTTTCGGGCCTATGGATCAGCGGTATGTCTGGAGGAAGAAGAATGAAGCATATGCTGAAAAGAACACCCTGTCTACAGTGATGCTCTGGGGCTTCTTTGCTGCCTCTGGCACTGGAAACCTGCAGCATGTGGAGGGCACAATGGATTCAGTCAAGTATCAGTAAATCTTAGGAAAAAATGAATAACCCTGACCCATGCCGTCTGTTATGAAGCTGAAGCTTGGGCGTCATTGGACCTTCCAACAGGACAATGATCCCAAGCATACCTCAAAGTCCACCAAGGCTTGGTTTCAGAAGAAGAAATGGAAGATTCTAGAGTGGCCGTCACAGTCGCCTCATTTGAACCACAATCTCTGGTGGGATTTGAAGGCGATTGCAAAACGCACACCAAAGAATATTACTGAACTGGAGGCCATTGCCCATGATGAATGGGCTAAGATTCCTCAGGAACGCAGTCAGAAGCTGGTGTCTGGCTATGCATCACGTTTTCAGCAAGTTATAACAGCAAAAATGGTTCTCTACTAAGTACTGAAGATGCTTGTCATGAAGGGGTTGAATAATTTTGAGACTGCAGTAAATTCATTAAGGTCATTAAAAGTAGCATTTTGTGTTGAATTTGGATAAAACCTTTGTAATATTAGTTTCATTAAACTACTTAAACAATTCTTGTGTAATTTGTTTATTGCAAACAGCTGAGAAATTGTAAATTTTATTGGCAAAATTTATTTTGCCAATAAACCTAATGTGCAATGGGGGTTGAATTACTTATTTCACTCAATAAAATGCAAATCAATTTATAACAATTTTGACATGCGTTTTTCAGTATTTATTTGTTGTTATTCTGTCTCTCACTGTTCAAATAAACCTACCATTAAAACATTTTGTCAGTGGGCAAACGTGCAAAATCAGCAGGGGATCAAATTATTTTTTCCCTCACTGTATATTTAATATGAACGGACAGGATGGGTTAAACACATGTCTTCTGTCTCTGCCTTGTATTGGATAGGTTTGGTCTATAACAACCGGCATCCTTCTGGACTCCTTGCATGGCATGGAAGGTCCGATCAATACACTTATATTGTTTGAGGGCACAGCTATCTCAGCCTCAAATGGTACTGACTATCTCAGGCTATGGCAGCTACAGTACAACAGGAAACACAAACCCAGAGCTTGCATTCCTGCAGGATGCCCTCACATCACCCTCACTAAAGATGGTGAAACAGTGTTTTATGTCAAAAGTAAAGGACAGAAAGAGGTTTTGGCATGGAACTGCCACACAGGTAAGATTGTGTATAAAGATAATATTTGATAAAATTGTGGCATTGTCAAGTAGGATAGGGACATTTGTTCATATTATCTACAATCCATTGCTGTAGTATTCATCCTTTTTCAAACATCTGACGCATTTCTAAATTTAAGTATATTACCTCAGACTTGCTGACTTGCTATCATGTAGTTAACAACCTATTCCATACTATGTCAGAGAAATAAGTGCAGACTCTGGTCTACAGCTGATTTCTCATAGACATATTGAAATGCAAAGTGTTTGTAGTATTAGCTTGGAGGAGGGCCAGCTAATAAAATGCCAAGAGATGGGTGAAGCTGATGAGCCAGACTTGAGGAAGTCAGTACATGCAAGACATATAAAGCCAAGTACAAAACTTGACTACCATATTTCTTCGATTAAACGCCTTCCTCGAATAAACACTGCACCAAAAATGAACATTGTGTAATAAACGCCGCCCTCGATTAAACGCTGCACCAAAAAAATCAGAAAACGATTATTTAATTGGTTAAATTCAAACACAGTATTTATTACACAAGTAAATCACAAGTGTATTATAATTCCCTCGAAGCACTGGCAGACACAAGTGGCTTTCTTGCCACAGGTGGATTTGAAGGTTCTTCTCCAAATCCACAGTGAAAACTAAACCCACAGTTTAACAAGGAAATAAATACCACATTTGGTTAATATGAACATACAATGTAAATAAGGTTCACCAAAGAAGAAAATACAGACACAAAACAACATGCCTTGTTGGCTGCATGCTGTACACAAGGGAATGTTATAGCAGATGTTTGCAATCTAAGGAAACCTCTTAACCCTTGTTCTGCCTTCGGGTCACATGACCCTAAGGCAGGGCCGGTCCAGGGCAGGGCCGGTCCTTCCTATAGGCAACATAGGCAACCGCTTAGGGCGGCATGAAGAGGGGGGGCGGCAAAGGGCGCCAACCGGGCCACATCATATGTCTGTGTTGTGGTTGGGGGGGCGGCACCCCAATTTGCGCTCCCGGGGGGGGGGCGGGGTGGTGCTGGTGATAAATCTTGCCTAGGGCAACAAATGTGCTAGGACCGGTACCGGTAAAAGTTGTTGCAATACGACGGTGGGTCACAATGACTGATGGGTCAGAATGACTCATTCAAGAGCTGGAGGTGAAGCTAGCAGATATGGAGGACAGAAACCGACGATGCAATATTCACATCGTTGGGCTGAAAGAGGGGTTAGATGGCTCCAATGCTATTCAATATCTCTCACGTTCCTTGCCTGAGTGGTTCCCGGAACTGGCAGATGTTCAGATCGAGATTGAGAGCGCACCAAATTTACAGTGATGGCCCAAAGAAGAATGCCACTACGAATCGCACGTTGATTTTAAACGTGCTTCGCTACATAACCAGGCTGGCGATTTAACAGGCTGCGCGGAAATCTCCTCTCGACGTTGGTGGTCGGAAAATTCGCTTCTCCCCGGATTACAGCAACTGTACAGTCAAATGACGCCAAGCTTTCTATCAAACCATGGATGCAGTACGAGTCAAGGGTCTGGATTTCTTCCTGCTTTATCCGGCGACTCTGAAGATCAAGGAAGGCACCCAGTATAGGGCATTCACCTCCACTGAGGATGCTGAAGACTACGTGAACCGAGCTGCTTGTCATCCTCTAGGTGCAACGGAGATGCCCGACGCATCGGCCTCTGTCACGGGCCACGCCGTGGAAGAAGATCGGGATTAAAACAACTGCCTGAAGAACATGGACCTTGGGTTTGCCCGTCTCTTAATGTGCCTTAGTTTTACCACTCTACTATTTGACATGATGACTGTGTCTCTGAATGCCACATTGATTTCGTTTGGTATAGCATACTCATAGGTTAACTAGGCCATTAGGCTGGAGATTCCTTTCCATTGTGCTTGCGATGTTGTGCTTCTAGTTTTCTGTATTTTGACGAGAAATGCGTTCATTTGAAAGTTATCTTGGTGTGGAACCAGTTGCTATTGCAACAAGGTATTTATGGGCTAGTTCCCTTTTTGCTGCCCCAAATCCAATCTTGATCACAGACCAATTTTGAGTGTTAGCCTTTTGGCTATGTTTCCCCCCCCCCCTTCTCTCGCTTTCCCTTTTGTATCACTGTCATGTCTGTTCGCGTTCTGTGTCTTACATGTTTTATGTATTGAGGGACTTAACTTTGGATGTACCAGTGCTAGGATATAACGAGTGAAATGTAGTAGTAATATGCTTTCCCACATATGCTTTCATTTAGAACGCAGCTTTTTGGATAATGGGTGATCTTTCATTTTTAGTTTGGAATTGTGTTGGACTCAATGCCCCTCATAAACGAGCCAGCACTCAGGGTTTACTAAAAAAGAAAAACGTTGACATTGCTTTATTGCAGGAGACGCATTTGCTACAGGCTGATACCGGCTGTTTGGCCAATAGATTCTATCATACAATTGCATCCTCCTCAGCAAGTTGGAAAACAAAAGGAGTAGCCATTGTAGTCAAACGGAATCTCCCAGTTGGATTCCCAGCATGTCAAGTTTTGTCTTCCTGGTCGGATGATGCAGGCAGGATTGCGATCTCCACATTAGAATTTAGCGCTAGTAAAATTGCACTTGTGTCAGCTTATGCGCCAAATCATTTTGATGGCAATTTCTATAATACGCTCTCCAGTCAGATGCTGGAGTTAACAGACTTTTCTTTTATTGTTGGTGCGTACTTCAATGCTGTGTGGGACCCAAATGTTAATCAGTCGAACGCAAAGGCCACTGGGGAGCAGGCTCAGGCCACAAAGGCTCTAACATCATGGGCCATCAGCTTGGGGCTTATAGATATTTGACGTGCAGTTAATCCCATCTGTAAGGATTACTTCTTTTTCTCAGGTAGACATGAATCTTTTTCCAGAATAGATTTTCTTTTTGCATTCCCTCAACTATGTCATTTAATTGATAAAGCGGTGTTACTTCCAATGGCATTGTCTGACCATAAAGGGGTCTTTTGCGTCACCACCCTAGGCCGACTGTCTCAATGTGCTGCAAGATGGCGTGTCAAAACTTCTTTATTGAAAAATGAATCCTATATCACTCAGTTTATTGCAGAATTCCAGATATTTGCAGAAATTAATGTAGGATCTGTAGCGGACCCCAGGATATTGTTGGATGCGATAAAAGGTTTTATCAGGAGCAATACCATATTATTCTGCTCTAATGCGCGCAAAGCTAGGTCACTTCACCTACAAAATCTTGAAGCTGAATATATCAGATTAGACTCATTGTTGCAATCTACCTTTACTGATCAAATAGCTTTGGAGCGATCGCTAGTAGAAATCTGAATTCTTAATACATAGAACGAAACAGCGTTATTATTTCCAGGGCGCTACACCTAGTCATTTACTGCCATGAGAATTAGGACCAGTGACCATTTTGCAGATATACCTGCTATTAAATATTCAGATGGCAATATTAGAACTGACCCCCCTGAAATAAATAAATCCTTTCAGACATTTTATTCTAATTTGTATGAATCAGAGGTTACTCTGGATGAGACCACTGCTACATGTGGTTAAATAAGCTTAACATGCCTCACTTATCAGTAGAGGAATCGGCCAACTTCGACAAATTAATCACTATAGAAGAATCAAGAGTGGAAATACAGAGTATGCAAAAAGGAAAATCACCGTGCTTTGATGGGATACCCCCTGAATTTTATGCAACTTTTTGGGAACAGCTGGGTCCTTTGACACGGTTAACTTCTCTATTGAGAAGGGTGAATTCTCAAGGGATGTAAACATAGCCTTGATTTCCTTGCTCTTGAAAAAGGATAAGGATCCTATAGAGTGCTGTAGCTATCGACCTCTGAGCCCGTTAGCCCTGTTAGCCCTTCGTTTGGAGTCTCATATGCCAAAATTAGTGAATTCTGACCAAATAGGATTCATAAAAAATATTGTTAGATGCCTTCAACACATTGTTGATGCTGCAGAAGACAGTAAGACGCCGAGGTCACTTCTCTCTCTCGACGCAATGAAAGCCTTTGATAGCATCCGAACGCGGACTACCAGACTAACAAACAGCTTTTTCCCCCAGGCTGTAAGGCTTCTGAATCAGCAACCTTGATCCACTGAACAGTCGCCATCACCATTCACTTTCTGCTCCCACATTCATACAACCACGCTTCCTACATAGTTTTGCACTTTTATTTTATTTTTAACTTACTTTAATATTCCTCATTTTAAACTGCTGCTAGTTCTTCTTGTGTTGTTGTTACTTGTTAATGTTATATTGTTATATGTTGTAGTGCTATAGTGTTAAATGCTATTTTTGGTATATGTTACTGTGTTATCTGTATCTACTGTCTGCTGTATACTGCGTAGATGTTGCTGGCCAAGTCCTAAGAATTTCGCTGCACTGAAGCAATTTGGTGTATGCGACAATAAAGTCTTTGATTTGATTTTTGACTTGAATGGTCATTCTTATGGTCAGTCTTGGAGGTGATGGCTTTGGTAAAACTTTCATTGGTATAATTAAAGTTATGTACTCTAACCCTTCAGCCCGAGTCTTAACCGGATGCACCTCCTCTTTATTTCCAGTGTCCAGATCTGCACGCCAAGGTTGCCCCTTGAGTCCTGCATTATTTGTACTCTCCCTAGAGCCTCTGACCCAAGCCATTCGGCAATCGACTATGGTGTCACCAATATGCATTTGCAATACACAGCATCACCTATCATTGTTTGCTGATGATGTTATGTTTTTTTTAGAACATCCCTCTGTCTTTTCCTCACCTTCTATCCTTATGCAAAGAGTATGGAAGCTTATCAGGCTTTAAAGGTCATATGACATGAAAACTTCACTTTAGGAGGTTATTTAACATTAATATGAGTTCCCCTAGCCTGCCTTTGGTCCCCCAGTGGCTAGAATTTTCGATAGGTGTAAACCAAGCCCTGGGTGTTCTTCTCCGCCTTTGAAAAAATGAAGGCTCAAACGCTGTGTTTGAAAATCTGCTCCTTGTGACGTCACAAGGAGCCTCTGCACAACCAGTAGGCTATCTTAATTTTATTTTCGCTGGAAATGCACCGACACAACCTCTCAAAGTTTTGCATGTCTGCGCCAAACATTTCAGCCACCACTTTACTTAACTTGAGCCGATACAAAGTTGGCCTTGCTGACCATCTGAAATAAAATTCTGGATCAGTACTCCTTGGTCCAGCTACAAACCTCGGACAAGTAAGTCAACTAACACTATATCATTTTGTTGCTTACTATATGGTTACCTAGCTAGCTACCATTAGAATCTGGCTGTAACATTAGCTCTGCAGCTATAAGCTGAGGTACTGTCTCTAATGTAAAGGTAGATGGCATCAAGTATGTGTGTGAATACACATTCTGTAATGCAGTATTGTACGCTTCGTTGTTATGTGGATAACGTTCTACTGTTGGTGTTATGGCACGCGCGATATCCGCCTTTCCCCACATTGAAATGACTGAGTGTGCAGCTCTGCAAACCAGGGTTATCAAATGAGAATGGGCAAATTCGAGGCATCTTACAGCAACGGGTCTACGAGCCATTTCGATACATCCACTGTAAACATTAGCGCATGGTGCCGCCTCTCTCCTCCTCATTTAGCATTTAAAGCTACAGACACAGAAACAGCGCGTTCTGAGGAAAGCTCATTGTGGGACTACTCGTAGAGGCTATAATTCTGCACCCAGGCTGAATTTCGGGAAAGAGACTTCAGATACAGTATTAGGGGACCACTAAGGCCTATATAAAAGCATCCAAAACCAGCATTTCATGTGACCTTTAAAATTAACTGGTCAAAGTCTGCACTACTTCATTTAAATGATTCTGCTTGCAATTCAACCATCACTGCTATCATCCCCGTGGTTAAACATTTTAAATATTTGGGTATAGAGGTTTTCCCTTGCTTAAACCAGGTTGTTAGGCATAACTACTCGGTTGCTCTGAACAACATTTCGAAAGATATCGGACAATGGATTGGTCTTCCCATGTCTATTCAAGCCTGTATCTCTGTGGTTAAAATGAATGTTTTACCCAGGGTTAATTTTGTGAGCTCTATGCTACCTCTTTCCCCTCCTTCTGATTATTGGCATAAATTACAGTCAGCAGTGTCAACATTTACTTGGAAAGGCAAGCGGCCGCGACTTAAAATGTCCACTCTACAGAGGAGGAAGGGAGATGGTGGCCTTTCAGTTCCCAACTTTAAACTTTATTTTTGGTCCTATGTGTTAAGGCCTCTCCTCACCTGGTTTGAGCCGGATACGTCTGTTTGCTGGCGCACTTTAGAAAGTGCTATGACAGTGCCATGACGTTCTTTTTGCTAATATCTCTAATAAATAGTGCCAGCTACACTTTGGGCCCATTATCTCTCATCTTATTAAAACGTGGAGATTGGTTGAAACATATTGCCATATAGCATGTACCTGGCATACACTCTCTCCATTATTCAACAATACAGCACTTCTGATTGGTGGGAGGCCTATAACACAGTGGGAACAGAGGGGGGTTCATTATCTAAAGGAAATTTTTAGCGAGGCTGGCTTGTTACCTTTTTCAGACTTACAAAACCTATTCAGTCTACCACGTTCCGCATTTTTCTTTTACCTTCAACTAAGATCAGCACTGAAGGCATAAGGTGTCCCCTGGCAGAGATCTCTGCCCATCCTATCCGGAAATTATTTTACTATGCAGCCAAAAACTTGTGGTATGGTATCCAGGCTTTATCAGTTTTTGGTGATATCCGTCCGCTCTGGCCTTCCTATTGAGAGGGTCTGGAAACGCGATTGCCCAGTCCTTAACACAGATCTTGACTGGCATGATGTATGGTTTAACATTCCGAAGTATCACGCAATCCAGACCATCAGCAGATTCACTACAATTTCGTTCATAGGACATATTTCACCCCTGTGAAAATGCATCAGATGAAAGTAATTAACAGCCCTTTATGCACTTTCTGCCCACTAAACGTACAAGGTACATATCTTCACATGATCTGGGAATGCCCTCCTGTTTGTCAGTTCTGGAACATTGTTGCATCCAAAATGTCTGCCTTGATTATTGTTACTGTACCTGTTACTATCAGTGTTTTGATTCTGAATGATTTGTCAGCCCTTCAGCTCTCTAAACCTCAAAAACGTGCTGTATTCGCTGGACTTACAGCTGCCAAGAGAATGATTGCAACCCATTGGAAACCACCTCATGACTCTCTACAGCTCGCATAAATGGAGCGTTAGAAAATACTTAGGACACATGGCTCAACACTGCTGAATCCTTGAAATCCATGCTGTACACTTGTGCGATAACCTTCTTATGTCTATTTGTGCATGTGTTCAATTGTGATCCCTTATCTCTTATGTCTGTCTTTTTGTCAATGTATTTTGTTTTTCTGTGTGTTTGTGTATGTCTGTTTCTGTATGTCTTATTTGTAAGCCCTAGCCCTCTGTGACATGCTTGCGTGTAAAATGGGCTATACAAATACATTTGATTTGATTTGTAAGCTGCAAGTCATTCTTACTGTTGTGGTTTTTATTATGTCTCCCTCCCTTCTTCCCCTCTTTCCTCTCTGTGTTTTTTGGTCCTGGGACACGTTCTCATGTCTCAGCATATTGTTTGTAATTTGAAAGAGCCCCATGTGATGGTGCTCTGCCACCCTGTGTGACTATACCGAATAAAAACATTTGATGGCAAAAAAAATATAATGTCCGTGCTTGCTGCTTTGCTTGTCAACTCTCACTCACGAGCCTTGCAAAAGCCTTCAAAATAAAGGCACTGTACTCTTACCAAACAGTCACTTAATAACACTGAATGCAAATATATAATTCTAAATTATGACATTGGTTGAAAACAAAATATACGTTATTATAATGCAATTGCGACAATTGCATGTACAATATAGCAAGGTAGCTGACTTCACCACTCGCGAATTTGCCTTTCATCAACCCCAAGTTCATGTGCTACAGATCCGTTGCTGCTGGTGAGTGCTTTCTGCACAGCTTTCTGTTTGACAGCTAAAGTGTAAGAATGTTTCGGCATGCTGCTTCAGATTTCTACACACTAGACACACGCGCGGATTCAATTTTACACTAGGCTTTGTGTTTGACCTCCTTGTCTATTCTTTTTTTGTCCATGGCCGCACTGCAGCTATAATTCACTAAATCTCTCTTACTAATTAAACGCCGCCATCGAATTAACACCTCCCTGAAATAAACGCGACACCAAAAATGATCATTGTGTAAAAAACGCCACAGCGTTTAATCGAAGAAATACGGTATATGTAAAATAAAGGGGGAGGGTAAAACTTTGCAACTTCGGCTAAATGTATTCCATTCATTTGATTGGAATGGAGGGAAATACTTTTGCAAATCCATTCAATCATAAATTAAATATGACTAGATTTTCTCCCACATTCTGTTTAAATTGTGAAGTAACCAACGGTGCTTCAGTTGATGCTCCAGTTGACAACGATGCTCTTTTTTGAAACAAATTTAAATGGAATTTATTCAAATGGATAATCAATTAACATGTATTTTTATACCGTGTAACGATTTTTTAAAATATTTTTGGGGTTCTTGGGTAGTAAATGTTACTTCCTAATTGCTTATGTCTGAAACGTATAGAAAATGTTTGTTATTCCCCACAAACCTTTCTTTAGTGACCGGGACAGTGATATTTTATATTTACCTATCTTCAATGAGAAAACAGTCTTTTCGTTCATATTAAGTCAGAAAACAACATCATATTAATCAAAATTAACATGTATTTATTCTAAAGCAATACAAAAATGACAAAAAAATATTTTAGAGTGAGTTGTTTTTCGAGATTTACGATTATACCGTAAATCACAAATCAGCCCCCAAATGTAGTCTTTCAACATGTTGTCGTTATACTGCCCTTGGAAGCGTTGTTCAACGTCCAGTATATCCTGGTAGAAGTGCTCGCCTTGCTCCTCCGAGTATACTACCTGAAAATATCAAGATGAGCATCAAGGTTATGGACTTTGAGGGACATCCCACAGCCCACTGTGCCGTAGTGCTTCACCAGAGTATAAATTATCTCCACATCGTTTTTTCGGCCTTGTGAAAGCTCAGAAAGTTACCCTACTATCTATAACCTATGGGACAGCACTACCACAGGCAGGGCTGGCCACAGCAGAGCGAGGTCTCTGTGGGGAGGAACAACGTCAAGTGGAAGCCACTAGTGGACCCCCGGAAGGTGCTGATGCTACCACTGCACATACAATTGGGCTTCATGAAACAATATGTCAAGAGCCCTAGATATGGTGTTGGCAAGCCATCAAGTACCTTCAAGACTTCTTCCCTAAGCTGTCTGAGGCAAAGGTCAAAGCCGGTGTCCTCATCAGACCACAGATAAAGAAGATCCTGGAGTGCAATGAATTCCCCAAGAAGCTCATGTTATGGATTGAAGTTTGCTCTTTAGAAGGAAAAAACTCAAAGATAGAGTCAGAGACGGATTATCTTTCAAAGTCAAGGTGGCTTGATGATTCATTCAGCACGATACCAGTGGTACATGGAAGGTAAAAAAAGCTATCACATTTCTCTAGACATCCCATTATACAGACAGATATGAGGAACAGTCCCCTGCCCTGCCTGATACTATTTCACAACCTTCTAAAAGTTTCTAGAATGTTCTTCCCACAGTTTGACCAAAGCCAACCTGTCCATAACAGTTTTGTCACCTGGCTTCCTCGGCAATCACAAGGCTGAAAACTGTGGAGCCAGTTGAGACTGGTGAAGAACTATGGCACAATGGGCTGTACGATGTTCCTCAAAGTCCATTTCCTTGATGCTGTTCTTGATAAATTCAAGGACAACATGGAAGTGTACTCGGAGGGTACAATGCTAATGTAAGCACTTCGACCATGATATACTGGACATTAAGGTTTTGACAGTATAACAACAACATGATGGAAGACGACATTTGGGAACTGATTTGTAAAAGTAATTTACAGTATAATCATAAATTATTAGGGCTGTGAAATGATTAACATTTTTAATCAAATTAATCACAGGTTTCTGTGGATTAATCATGATTAATTACATATTACCGATTTTCCGAATTTTTGTCATTAGTGTGCGTCTTTGATTTTGCGTGTGCTCAAGCACTCCTAATATTTTTTAATATTTTCTTAAATATATTGTTTATTATCATTTGATGCTGGTAGTTCATGAAGAAAAAGGACATCCTTAGTTTTTTCATTCAATATTTTGCATAATAATACATTTACATTTACATGTATTCATTTAGCAGACGCTTTTATCCAAAGCGACTTCCAAGAGAGAGCTTTACAAAGTGCATAGGTCACTGATAATAACAACAAGATAGCCCCAAAGCATTGCATGTAGCCAAAAACAGAAGTACACATTGTGAACAACCAAAAATAAGTGCTAAACGGAAGAAACCATAAGAGCATGTAGTTAAGCAAATTACAATTACACAACATGAATCTCTAAGTGCAAGTGTACCTGTAGGAAAGCAATAAAATAGGATTAAATATAATACATCAGTTTAAATCAGCTACCACTAACTAACAAGAGCAACAGTCTAAGCAAGAGTCATGTGATCCTTGAGGAAACTAGCGTTGGGTTCAACAAACCATTCCTAAGTACCGTTGTACTCCCGGAACTGGTGCGTCTTGAGCCTTCTCTTGAAGGTGGAGAGACAGTCTGTGTCTCTGATGGGGAGTTCATTCCACCACTGAGGGGCCAGGCAGGAGAAGAGCTTGTGTTGGGACCGGGCGGTCTTGAGCGGTGGGACCACCAGGCGGTTGTCTGAAGAAGACCGTAGGTGGCGGGTGGGGGTGTAAGGCTGCAGGAGAGACCTGATGTAGTCGGGTGCAGTCCCGTTCACTGCTCGGAAGGTCAGTACCAGGGTCTTGAATCTGATGCGGGCCGTTATGGGTAGCCAGTAGAGGGAGATGAGGAGCGGGGTAACGTGGGAGCGTCTGGGTAGATTGTAGACCAGGCGGGCCGCTGCGTGCTGAATCCTCTGAAGAGGGCGGGTTGCGCATGCTGGGAGACCGGCGAGCAGCGAGTTGCAGTAGTCCAACTTGGAGAGGACCATTGCTTGGACAAGCAGCTGGGTGGAGTGCTCAGACAGGTATCTCCTGATCTTTCGGATGTTGTAGAGGGTGAATCTACACGACCGGGAGACCGCAGCAATGTGGGCCGTGAGGGAGAGCTCGTCATCCATGGTAACCCCAAGGTTCCTGGCAGAGGATGAGGGGGTCACCGTCGCAGATCCCAGGGTGATTGAGAGGTCGTGGGAGATGGAGGGTTTGGCCGGGATGATGAGAAGTTCCGTTTTGGCAAGGTTCAGCTGGAGGTGGTGCTCGGTCATCCAGACGGAGATGTCTGCGAGGGAGGTCTCAATCCTAGCTGAGATCCCCGGATCGGTCGGGGGGAACGACAGGTACAGCTGCGTGTCGTCAGCGTAGCAGTGGTAGGAGAAGCCATGAGAGGTGATGATTGGTCCAAGTGAGGTGGTGTACAGAGAGAAGAGGAGGGGTCCAAGGACGGAGCCCTGTGGGACACCAGGGCTCCGTCCACATAAATGTATTAATTGTTATCCAGTGAAATTAGGGATTTATATTAGCAAGGGGGTTTACATTTAGCACTTTTGCAAGGCACTGTATTCATGTCACATTCTCATTGGGGGCTGAGCACCCCTAAAAGTCTGATCCTAGAATCGCCCCTGCGACGCACCATATAAGCTTGAGTTTAAATACATTATTTAAATGAGACATGTAATGCTGTTTTTGGATGCTTTTATATAGGCCTTAGTGGTCCCCTAATACTGTATCTGAAGTCTCTTTCCCGAAATTCAGCCATGGTGCAGAATTATAGCCACTACGAGTAGTCCCACAATGAGCTTTCCTCAGAACGCGCTGTTTTGGTGTCTGTAGCTTTAAATGCTAATGAGGAGGAGAGGGGCGGCAACATGCGCTAATGTTTACAATGGATGTATCGCAATGGCTCGTAGCCCCCGTTGCTGTAAGATGCCTCCAATTGAGTCATTCTCATCTGATCACCCTGGTTTGCAGAGGTGCACACTCATAGTCATTTCAATGAAGAGAAAGGCGGATATCGCGCGCCATAACAGCAGAACGGTTATCCAAATAACAAAGAAGTGCACAACACTGGCGTTACAGCGTTTGTATTCACACACATAGCCTACTTGATGCCATCTATCTTTACATAAGCAACAGTAACTCAGCTGTTAGCTGCAGAGCTAATGTTACAGCCACATTCTAAGGGTAGCAAGCTAGGTAACCATATACAGTAAAGCAACAAAATGATATAGCGTTAGTTAGCTTACTTGTCCAAGGTTTGTAGCTTGACCAAGGAGAGTTAGTAATGATCCAGAATTTTATTTCAGCAAGGCCAGTTTTGTATTGGCTCAAGTTGAGGAAACAGTAGAGGCTGAAATGTTTGGCGCAGACATACAAAACTTTGTGAAGTTGTGTCGGCGCAATTCCAGCGAAAATCAAATTAAGATACTGGTTGTGCAGAAGCTTGGATGAAGGAACTAAATAACATACTTTTGTTTTGATTGCACATCCAAGCAATGAGCAACTGTTCGTTTGTTTGCTCGCCATGGTGTCTCTCCAGGAAAAAACGATATCGCACTCGCCCTTGCACGGTGGCAGCTCAGTTTCTCATGGGCGGGCCAGATGATCTGAGAGGGCAACGCAGAGAGAGGGGAGGTAACCTTTCTTGTATCTACGTCACTTGGAGGAGATTTTCAAACAGAGCGTTTGAGCATTCATTTTGTCAAAGGCGGAGAAGAACACGCAGGGCTTGATTTACACTCATCGAAAATTCTAGCCATTGGGGGACCAAATGCAGGCTAGGGGAACTCATATTAATGTTAAATAACCTCATGAAATGAAGTTTTCATGACATGTCTCCTTTAATGTGACATTAGGTACTGTACATGCAAGTCTTAGCTAAATGACATAAATGTATGATGCACTTTTCTATCAGTCCTCCGACGCCACAACACGATACTTGCCGAGTATGACAGCGCAACAGCTCAAACACAGGCAGGGATACAGTAGCAACGCTAGTGCTAAATAAGTATTTAGCTGCTAGGCTCCATGACGCCGGGCAAGAAGGGCTCGTGAAACTGCTCACCAAAAGAACGAAGGGGCACCCACTTGTCTGGCAGATTAAGACATGTTCGTAGGAACCTAGCGAAAAATATCCTAAACTTTCCAAGACTTTTAGCTAGGTTTATAGGTACCTAGCGAAAAATAGCCTCAACTTTCCTAGTCTTTAAGCTACGGTACTAATGCAGAAGGAAAGCTGATATCGCTGTCTTACTAGAACGTCGTATCTATGCGTTGTTGCTAACGTGTGCTGACATTGTGCACACCCAATGAATTCAAAATTTGTAGGTCGCACATGCGCGAGTGCTTGTAAAAAATGCTTGCACTGTCTCAAAAACTGGTCGCAAAATGCGACCATTTGGTCGCAGTCTGGAGCCCTGCCGCAGAGTGTGCATATCACTTTGGTTTTATTGAATGTTCCATCTTAGTTTTTTTGGAACACAAACTTCTCATCCAGAAGTTGCAGATTGGGTGGAATTGTGGTTATATTACGTTAAATGCGTTAAACAAAAATAACGAATTAATCCTGTAATTTAATCATAACGCGTTAACACGTTAGTTTTCACAGCCCTATAAATTATTAATTAATTTTGAATAATATGTTGTTGTTTTCTGACTTTATGTAAACAAAAACACACGTGCCTGTTTTCTCATTCGAAATATGTACATTTACATATATTACTGTCCTGATCACTAAAGCAAACTTTGTGGGGAATAATAGTACATTTCTACACTTTTGAGGCATAAGCAATTAAGAAATAACACTTACTACCTAGGAACAAAAACTGATATCAAACATTGTACTCATGTTTATTCATTTTACTTACATAAAACCTACTTAAACGTTATGGACAGATTTGGTGATCCAATAAATACAACTTGCATTAATGTTATGCATGAAACAAGTCAAGTTTGGCATTTGATGCACACCAATGATTCTTCCCCTTTTCAACCAAGGTTCCCTTACTGACATCATGGCTACCTCTGCTGAAGTATGCTGCCTGGAGCTGGCCCAGGACAAACGCCTGCTCTTCTGTGGCCTCAACACAGGCACCATCCTCATCTATCCATTAGCTTTCCCACACGAAACTCTGTGCATTCCTCCTCTTGAGACCGTCCCCAGAGTGTGCTGCTTGGCTGTCAGCTCCCAAGAGGAACACCTTGCTGTAGCTTATGATGACTCTGTGTGTTTGTTTGAGATCACAGACAGGGACAGCTTCCCTAGTGTGGAGGGACCCTTTGAAAGATTCCCCCTATCTCTCTTCCTTCTCTCCTTCTCTGTGTCCGCCATGACACTTTTGCCAGACAAAAGGTAAGTAACCCAGGGATGACAATATCTCAAGTGACAGGTGGGAACTAAACTGGTATACGGATAAACTGCTGGCATTTAGAAAAGTTAATCTTATTGACATCGAAACCAGAGCAAGAAAATCCCATTATTGTGGTTAATGGTGGAACAATGTTAAATCCCCAAACTTCACAATGGGCACTGAGCTTGTACTCTGCTGTGTGTATAAGGACAACATTCTGCTGTAACTTAATGATTCACATGAGGGATCATCCACTAATAGGCAAAATACTTTGTAGGCTTCTCTACGGCACAGACAGTGGGGAGGTGACAATCTATGACTTCAAGAGTGCCACAACCATGTCCCTTGACGGTCACCATGGCAGGGTGACCTGTATCACGGCCAGCAACTGGGGGACACATGCTCTGGTGGGGTCAGAGGATGCGGTGCAGAGGCTATGGGGGTTGAACCCCGTGGTGTTGGATCACACAATGGAATACAAGGTTAGAGTTCAATGGTTAAAATGGCTAACTTAAATTGATTATATATATTTTATATTAAACTATATTATATGGTTAATTTATTATAAGGTTCAGCCTTATCTGATAAACCTTCATTTTACTTCACTTCAAGCATCCATTTGGACTCACATTACATGTGTTTTGAATAGTAATTTCAAAAATTTTAAAAACAGATGTGCATTTAATGTTGTGTATTGTGAAAACCACAAAGTATACTGTAGTGAGCCTTGCACAGTTACAGACAGGCGTTGCACACCAAAGGATTTAATCCAGTGTGGATTTATTAAAACAAAAAATTATACATCCATCATCTTCCCCTTATCTGGGGCTGGGTCGCAGAAGCAGCAGGTTAAGCAGGGTATTCAGCTCCTCCTTGGGGATCCCGAGCAGGCCTGGTTCTTGACAGCTATGAAAGGGTGGGCTGGCATATATCCTGAATGGGCAATTATGCGTTATAAAAAAACAAATACAGATCATGAGTCTCCAATTATTGAATAGCAACGTAATTTACTAGAGTTTCTGACAAAATGCTAAATGCTGCAGTTGTAGCCTGTATAGATTGGTTAAACATCCACGTCAGTAATATGACAGCTTTTAGTTGGCGTAGCTTGAGAAGTCAGAGGTAGTGGGTTCAAACCCAGGTGTGTGCAAAGACCGGTCAAGTGTACATTCAACGATGGTGCTGCCATGTTTGTTGGCAGCACCAACTGTACACAGTATATCAATATTTCGTTAATGGAAAAATCTGTGTTTATGAACAACAAATCACTTGAATGGATAATTAAATTACTTTTTTTCTTTTTTACCGTCACTTGTTTAACAGTTACTGGTGTAACAATGTAATTGATACAATCATTTTTTGAATTGTTAAGTTACTTCCAAAAGGAGATTTACAAAAAATGTATCACTACTATAGATATCACATTATTCCGGTGCGCCTAAGAGATGGCCGCGCCGACAAGAGCTCCGCAAAAACCTAGCTTTTTGTTTGTCATTTTAGTGTTTGTTACTTGTTTTGTCAATGTTATATTGTCGTTTATTCAGTACGACCGGCAGACACTTCTGGACATTAAGTTGTCACTTGGCAAGGACTATTTTACGAACTTTAATTCCACTTTTCGGAGTGCGAGCTCGGACTGCAGCTGGCCCTTTGTTGTTCCGCCGCTCTGTCTACCTGCAAGACGGAGGAAGAAGAAACGAGGCCGGCGTGCTGGAGTTCTTGTTCGAACTCGGAAACGGTGCTTCAAACCTGCTTTTCCAACCATCTTACTAGCTAACGTTCAGTCCATCGACAACAAAATGGATGAACTTAACGCTCGTGTCAAATTCCAACGGGACATCAGGAACTGCTGTGTACTGGCGTTCGTCGAGACCTGGCTGTCTCCGGAGATCACCGATGCATCGGTTACACCGTTGGGATTCACCATATACCGCCAGGACAGAACAGCTGATTCAGGGAAGTGCAGGGGCGGAGGGGTCTGTGTTATGGTTAACTCTCTCTGGGCTACGAATGTAGCGGTACGAGCATTTCACTGCTCTCCGGTCCTTGAGCTGCTAACTGTAAAAATCAGACCCTTCTACCTACCTCGGGAATTCACTGCAGTCGTCATGAGTGCAGTCTACATCCCCCCCAGGTAGACAAAGCCGCTGCTTTAGATGAATTGTATGGGATTATCAATGGTCTGGAAAATGTGCACCCAGGGGCAGCCTTCATTGTTGTTGGTGATTTCAACAGAGCTAACATGAAGAAAGTCCTGCCCAAGTACTATCAGCACATTGACTTCTTCACACGTGGAGACCAGATCCTTGACCATTCTTATACAACATTCAAGTGCAGCTACAAACCCCTCCCCCGCCCTGCTTTTGGGAAGGCTGATCACACCTCCACTCTTCTCCTCCCCGCATATGAACAAAAGCTAAAACAGGTCAGAGCGGTTGAGAGGTCAGTTCACCTATGGAGTGACGAGTGTGTGGCGACCCTCCAAGACTGCTTTGATACCACTGACTGGCTGATGTTCAAGGAGGCAGCGAATGGGGACATTAACGGGGACAGACACTGTCTCCAGCTACATCCAGCACTGCATTGATGACGTTGTCCCCAAGAAGGTTGTCCGGTCTTTCCCAAATCAGAAGCCCTGGGTTGATGCCGCGGTCCGGGCCAAGCTGAGAGCCCGCACTGTCGCCTTTAACTCTGGGGACCCTGATGAGTACAGGAAGGCCAGATACGAACTTCTGAAGGCCATCAAAGCAGCGAAAAGGGCTTACAGGACCACGGTGGAGTCCAGCTACCATGGCTCTGACCCGAGGCGCATGTGGAGTGGACTTAAAGCCATTACTGACTACAAAGGCAGAGGCTACAATGAGACCCAATCCTCTGTCCTACTGCCAGACGAGCTGAACTCCTTCTACGCTCACTTTGAGAGGGACAGTGAGCCCCCTGCAGTGGAGCTACCTGAAGGCCAAGCCAGTGGTGTGCCTACACTAACTGTAGCCGAGGTGAGGCTGTGCTTTAAGAAGATCAACCCTCGCAAGGCACCTGGCCCAGACGGCATATCAGGTAGGGCCCTCAGGGGCTGCGCTGACCAGCTGGCAGGGGTCTTCAGTGACATCTTCAACCTCTCCCTTAACCTGTCTGTACTCCCCACCTGCTTCAAAAGTTCCAGTCTTTTATTTGTCAGATGCACAGAACAACACAAGGTTAGACTGGGCACTGAAATTCTTAAGACAAGACAACGCAAGCACCTGACATAACATAACATATAAGTACACGGAACAAAGAGGACCACCATTATCCCTGTGCCCAAGAACACCAAGGTCACATGTCTGAACGACTATCGCCCGATAGCACTGACCTCTGTCATCATGAAGGGCTTCGAGCGGCTAGTCAAATTATTCATCTGCTCCTCGCTGCCCCCCACACTGGACCCTATGCAGTTTGCATACCGGTCGAACAGGTCTGCAGACGATGCCATCGCTCTGACTATGCTATCTATCTGACAGAGAGGAGGTTGACACCCTGACATCATGGTGTCAGGACAATAACCTCTCTCTTAACATCAGCAAGACCAAGGAGATGATTGTGGACCATAGGAGGCGGCAGGAGGAGAAGCATGCACCCCTACTCATCAATGGATCGGAAGTGGAGAAGGTCAGCTGCTTCAAGTTCCTCGGGGTGAACATCAGCAATCACCTGGTCTGTTCACACGGACAAGGTGGTCAAAGCGGCCCGTAAGCGACTCTTCTTCCTGAGGAGACTGAAGAAGTTTGGTATGGACTCAGTCATCCTCACTAACTTTTACAGATGCACTATTGAGAGCATTCTGACTGGTTGTATTACAGTGTGGTATGGGAGCTGCACAGACAGGGACTGCAAGGCCCTACGAAGTGTGGTCAGTTCTGCTGAGTTCATCATCGGCAGGAAGTTCCCAGCCCTACAGGACACCTACCACACACGTTGCCTAAGGAAAGCCGGTCAGGATTCTAAGAGACTGTTCCCACCCATCCTTCAGTCTCTTTACCCCGTTGCCTTCTGGCAGGCGTTACCGCAGCATCCGGTCGCGCACACGCAGACTGGACAACAGTTTCTACCCAAGGGCCATCAGGCTTCTGAATGGACACTGATATGGACATTGATTTACTGCACACTAGTCACTTATACTCTGTCACTTTCAGCTACTGGTTGCACTATCAGTAACATTGCACTACTGTACCTCACTGTACCTCGCCACCAGGCTCCTGTATGGTCATTGACTTAGTCACTGATCTACAAATTTGCACTATTGTACTGTACTCCACTTAGGTTAGAATAGGTTATAGGGTTGAAACAGGTTTTATGTGCATTTAGGGTTAGTATAGTGTACTAGTATTGTTATCTGTAATTTAGGAAGTTTTAGTATTAGGGTTAGTGTAGTCGATTATTTATTGCTATCTGTATATTTAGGAAGTTTCACTTATTTAAGCTCAGCATAGATGTAAATTATGTTCCGTGTACTTACAGTGCCCTCCAAAAGTATTGGAACAGTGAGGCCAATTCCTTTATTTTTGCTGTAGACTGAAAACATTTGGGCTTGACATCAAACGATGAATGTGAAACCAGAGATCAACGTTTCAGCTTTTATTTCCAGGTATTTACATCAGGATCTGATGCACAAATTAGAAAATATCACCTTTTTGTTCGAACCCACCCATTTGTCACGTGAGCAAAAGTATTGGAACATGTGACTGACAGGTGTGTTTTGTTGCCCAGGTGTGTCCTATTACATACATTATTCAATCAATAAATACCACTGAATGTCTACACTCAGGTTCAGATTGGGTAAGATAGGTTTTGTCTATGCAGACTGTATTCAGAGGTGAAAACAACATGAAAACCAGAGCGCTGTCTTTGGGTGAAAAACAAGCAATTGTGAGTCTTAGAGAAGATGGAAAATCAATCAGAGCCATTGCAGAAACATTGGCCATAGCCAGTACAACCATTTGGAATGTCCTGAAGAAGAAGAAAACTACTGGTGTACTAAGTAACAGACGTCGAACAGGTAGACCAAGGAAAACATCAGCAGTTGATGACAGAAACATTGTGAGAGCTGTAAAGAAAGACCCTAAAACAACTGTTAGTGAGATCAGCAACAACCTCCAGATGGCAGGAGTGAAGGTATCACTATCTACTGTTCGCAGAAGACTTCATGAACAAAAGTACAAGGGCTACACCAGAAGATGCAAACCACTCATTAGCAAGAAGAATAGGAAGGCCAGGCTGGAATTTGCCAAAAAGTACAGAGATGAACCTCAAAAATTCTGGGACAAAGTTTTATGGACTGATGAGACAAAGATTAACTTTTACCAAAGTGATGGAAAGGCTAAAGTTTGGAGAAAGAAAGGAACTGCTCATGATCCCAAACACACAAGCTCATCTGTGAAACACGGTGGAGGTAATGTCATGGCTTGGGCTTGCATGGCTTCTTCTGGGACGGGCTCATTAATCTTCATTGAGGATGTAACACATGATGGCAGCAGCAAAATGAACTCGGAAGTCTACAGAAACATTTTGTCTGCCAATTTAAGGAAAGATGCAACCAAACTGATTGGCAGAGCCTTCATCATGCAGCAGGATAACGACCCAAAACACACTGCCAAAACAACAAAGGAGTTCATCAGGGGCAAGAAATGGAAGGTATTAGACTGGCCAAGTCAATCTCCAGACTTAAACCCTATAGAGCATGCATTTTACCTGCTTAAGAGGAGACTGAAGGGAGGAACCCCACAAAACAAACAACAACTGAAAGAGGCTGCAGTGAAAGCCTGGGAAAGCATCAAAAAGGAAGAATGCAAAAGTTTGGTGACGTCAATGGGTCACAGACTTGCTGCAGTTATTGAAAGCAAAGGATTTGCAACTAAATATTAAGTCTTATTCACTTAAATATGTTTTAAGTATATCTGTTCCAATACTTTTGATCACATGACAAATGGGTGGATTCAAACAAAATGTGATATTTTCTTAGTTGTGCATCAGATCCTGATGTAAATACCTGGAAATAAAAGCTGAAACGTTGATCTCTGGTCTCACGTTCATTATTTGATGTCAAGCCCAAATGTTTTCAGTCTACAGCAAAAATAAAGGAATTCTCCTCACTGTTCCAATACTTTTGGAGGGCACTGTATATGTCATGTTATGTCAGGTGCTTGCGTTGTCTTGTCTTAAGAATTTCAGTGCCCAGTCTAACCTTGTGTTGTTCTGTGTATCTGACAAATAAAAGACTTGAACTTGAACTATCAGTGTTTATATGCGAACTATGACCATTATCCCTGTACTCCTGTGATAATTTGAATCCTTGTAACACAGAAAATTATGAACTGTGTGGTTGGAAAAAAACGATTTCACATGACAACTGCTCTCTCTGTATCAGCGGCAGTGCCAACACATATTTGAATGTCCACTGTGATCGTAATCGTACTTATAGACAGATAGATTAATGTTATCGCTCGTGTCATGTCTGTCAGAATCTGCTTTTCCGCTACTGAAGGCAAGTTGTGAGTGTGAAGTGCAGTTGCTTTCAGCCAGTAAAAACATAGAAAAATACTTAATCTTTTGGTGTAATTCTTTTTTTAGTTGGGGTAAGTCTACAGCCCTCCCTCAAACTTCTCGACACACAGCCTGCCTTAGATTGCTTTTAACCCATGCACAAATCTTTTAAAAAGTATTTGCCAAATTCTGAGTTCTGGGTGGGCAAGACAAATGTCTCAGACAGACGGCTCAGCCCACCCCTGCCCATGCCTAGATCCTTATTGGCCCTGATCACGAGGCATTCCCTGGGCAGATGAGATATATAGTCCCTCCATTGAGTTCTGGGTCTACTCCAAGGTCTCCTCGCAGTTAGACGTGCCTGGAAAACCTCCAAAGGAAGGTGCCTAGGAGGCATCCAAGTCAAATGCCGGCTCAGCTCCTTCTTCAACCACCACCTGGTCTGCCATTCCACAGGCATTGTTCGCAACTCTCATGCAACACTGAAGAGGGGTGTCAATCAAGACAGCCCAACAATGTTCATAACCTCAAGTATCTCACGGTGAATTTAATTCCCACCTGGCGCTTTGCCGCCGCTGAGCTTTGTAACTACCATGGCGATCTCTGCCAGGGAAATGGGTGAGGCTTCCCCCAAATCTTCTGACTCTGCCTGCCTCCTCCACCGAGGGTGTGATGGTCGGGTTAAGGAGCTCCGTAAAACCGTAAAGACATGAAAACAAAGACCAGTCAAGAAAAACAAAACCAACCATAACAGAGCTCTGCCAACCCTCTCTCACCCAAAAACACACAGAAACAAAATACTTTTAAAGGGGAACAGCTGATGGGAGATCTGGAACAAATGTGGCAATGAATTGACGACAAAACACAAAACAACAACACAAAACAGAACACAAGACATGCAGGGCATACATAACGTGCATGCACGTAACACTCCCCCCCATAAAGCGATAATTATAGACACCCCCAGTAACCACATACCAGCAAGTTTCACACACGAGAAAGAGCGTCCCCAAATACATTCTTTGTGCCCTTTTTGTCGCAGGCGCATCACTTTTCGCACCGGCATCAATGCAGCTTGCATCAACCTCAAGGGAAAACGGTTGACCAAAATCAGGAGCACCGAGTACAGGGGCATTAAACAGGAGGGCTTTACAGCTTTAAAAGGTGGCATTACACCTAGCCGACCACACAAACTGCACCAGGGGACTGATCAAGGCAGTCAGTGGGGCTACAACAGCAGAGAAGTTCCTACAGAACCCTCTGTAGTAACCAGTCATTCCGAAAAATCTGCGCAACTCCCGCCGAGTGGTCGGCACTGGGAAAGATGTTATGGCTGCAATCTTGGCCTCCAAGGGACGCACCTTGCCTCCTCCCAACCTGTTTACCCAAATAGGTTACCGTCGCCTTCTCTAACTCACATATCTGCAAGTTCAGGGTCAGGGACACGTCAGCCAGTCTCTGAAACACGGTTCTTAGCGAGTCCACATGAGCAGCCCACTCTGTCGAGTGCACCACCACATCATCCAAATACGCAGTACAGTTAGGCACACCACTTAACACAATGTTCACCAACCTCTGGAAAGTGGCCGGAGCATTTGTCATCCCGAAAGCCAGCCCTGAATATTGTAGGAAACAGACAGGAGTCACAAAAGCACTGATCATAGAAGCTTGATGTGAAAGGGGAACTTGCCAATAACCTTTCAATAGATCCAACTTTGTGACATAGCAAGCTGATCCTATTGTATCAACGCAATCATCTACGTGGGGCAAAGGAAACGAGTCAGGCACAGTGACATGGTTTACCTTCCGATAATCCGTGCAAAATCTGACAAAAGTAGCGTCAGGCTTCGGAACTAACAAGCACAGAGAACTCCACGGACTGGAGCTGGGCTGTGCTAAGTTATGGTCCAGTAAATGATCAACTTATTTTTTCATCAGAGATCTTTTGACTGAGTTTACTCTGTATGGGTGCTGCTTAATGGGCCTAGACTCACCCACATCTATGTCGTGCTCTAGCACCATAGTGCGGGTAGGCACATCTCCAAACAGACGGGAACTGATGAAGAAAGTGTTTGGTCCGTCTCTTCATAAACGGAGTGACTAAGTTCATCTGCATATTGGAGGAGAAAACCAGACCTCAGACAATAAATGACAACACAACACCAGGCTCCTCCGCTGTGAAAGCCGGAAGACCATCTTTTATAGGGCACGAGAATGTAAACATAGATTGTGACAGTCAGGCAGTAATGACGTTAGAACAATCTCAGAGAAAGAGATTCACTGCTCCCAACACAACTCTCAGACTAGAGAGTTCATAGTTTGAGCTCTCCTTGTAGTCATGACAAGGAAGGTTTAGCCAGTACTTTGTTCTGATATGATCTATTAACTCTGACACCCTGACATATTAACTAGTATCCAATGATTAGTTCTATTGATTGGTGAATAATGTAAGCACACAGGAAATCCTAATTTCTTCCATAGAACTCAGAAATGAGGCGGAGTAGGTCAGCTTGCTGCTCCATACTTAGATGAGGCATTAAGGATGGAAGTCTCAACAACATCTCTGAGTTGAACAATCAAGGGGTATGTTTCTGGGCATTTTGCATACTCAGGTCATCCTCATCACACACTTTGAGAGGAGTAGTGGAGCTCACAGCTACCGACACTACAGCAGTGGCTACAGGAGGCTCATTGCAGGTCTCAGTCTGGACGTTGTCTGTAGGGTGGTAAGGCTTCAGCAAGTTGATTTGAGACACTCTTGGTTTTCCGTCTCATATCAGGGGTTCGGATTACATAGTCAGTGTCGCTCAACCTCCTGTCGACGGTGTACGGTCCTGAAAAACGAGCACTCATAGAATTCCAAGGGATTAGCAGTAACACTAAAACCAGGCCACCCGACTGCAGAGAACGTGGACGTGCCTTCCTATCGAACTGCCGCTTCATACCCTGTTGTGCAATAGAAAGATTCTCCTTAGCGATACTGCAAGACCCGTGCAGTCGTTCCCGAAAACGACTCACGTAGGTCAGCACGTTTTGCTGGGTGGGCGAACTCTCGCCCGTTAGCTGGTCCTTCAAAACTCCCAAAAGGACCTCTCACGGTGTGACCAAATACCAGCTCTGCTGGACGAAAACCCAGGGACTCTTGCACTAAGTCCCTTACTGCAAACAGAGCCAGGGGAACGCCTTCATCCCATTCCCTACCGCTCTCCATGACGTATTTGCGCAACACTGACTTAAACGTCTGATGCCATTTTTCAAGTGCCCTCTGCGACTCCGGGTGATAAGCACTGGAGGTCCGGTGTGTTATAGACAGTGAAGTTAATACCTGTTTGAATATACCAGAGAGGAAATTGGTACCTTGATCTGTTTGTACAATGTTAGGGAGGCCGAACGTAGAAAATAATTTGATCAGGGCCTTTACTACTGACTGGGCTGTTGAGGGATCACTTCAGGGTGCCGGGTAGCAAGACACATTATTGTTAAGAGGAACTGGTTGCCGGATTTCAACTTTGGCAGAGGACCAACACAATCGACCAATACGTGTTCGAATGGTTCCCCTATAGCCAGAATTGGCTGAAGAGAGGCAGGCTTGATAATCTGGTTAGGTTTCCCTGTGATCTGAAATACATGATACGGCAAAACCTTGACACATCTTGTTTCAAACCTGTCCAAAAGTAATGTCTTAACACTCGGTCATACGTCTTCGTAATACCAAGATGACCGGACCAGTGATGGTCATGAGCCAGTGATAGAACGGACTGTCGGTACTGTGTAGGCACAACAAGCTGAAAAACATCACCCCACTCATTATCAGAATCAGCATGCGATCTCCACCGCCGCATCAGGAGACCATGCTCCACAAAATACGTCGCTGCTGTGTTTTAGCTCTCTCTGGAGCAAGAGCAGCAGCAACTCTTTGCACTATCTGTATTTTTAGGTTAGATTGTAAATTATGGCTACTTATATTTTATTTTGTATTCTAAATCCCCTTAGTATTAGCTGGACTTTGGTCCTTTTGTATAGTTAGACCACATATTTAAGTTTCAAGATTCCTATATGTTTACTGTATGCACCTTCCTGCCAAAGTAAATTCCTTGTCTGTGCAAACATTCATGGCAAATAAAATCCCTTCAGATTTTGATCTGATTCTGAAAACACTTGGCTAGAGTAACATCTTCCTTCTGAGCAGCAATAAGACTATCACGACCCATAGGTAACCTGATTGACTCTGAGGTGGACTTAAACTGGACACTCGGCTCCGCAGTAGACTGAGAAAACACTGGTCGACGCAGGCTGGCCAGTCAATGCAGTCGCGAAGAGGGTGTCTGACAAATCAACTGCTTCATCCAAACTACGTGCTTGAGCACGGGTGACTGCACACATAGAAAACACGTGTGGGCAGTCCTGTGCCAACACATCAGGCTGCAAAATCGTCGTTCTAGGACCTCTAAAACTGGCATTACTTTGCCACCAGCAATGTCATTCCCTAGCAGAAACGTAACAACTCTAACGGGCATAGACGGGTGCACGCCCACCTTAAACTCTGTTCGCCAAGCCACTGGTCAGATGTATCTGATGGAGTGGTACAGATACAAAGCTCATTTAGATGCCTTGCACAAACACACAAGAGTGTCAGTAGAAAAAAGTAACACGTCAGACAATATAAAAGACTGGGCTGCTCCAGTGTCCCTTAGTATGCGCACAGGGAACTGGTTCAGCGCATCCGCACTGAGGGAAACCAACCCGTCTAACATAAACGGTGCATAACAGGGCTCCAGTGTGTCACCCTCCATCTCAAGCACAGCAGCTTGCGCTATCGTTCACTATAAGTCACCAACCGATCAGGCAGACTATTCTTGAACTCTTCGAAGAGAATCAGCTTCAACAAAGATTCAAAATCAATTGCATTACTTGCCTTGCACCATTGAGTAAACAGTAACACCATAAACGTTCTACCGGGCGCCTTCTTATAAGTCCGGAACTTCGGTCTGTATGCCTCAGGCCCTAGTTCGTAGGCACAAAGCACAGCTGCCTTGATCACTTCATACAACAAACCATCTTCAAAAGAGAGTGCAGATAAAACCTCCTGGGCTTTTCCCGTCAGGCCATTTCAAGGAGGTAGCAACTCGTTCAAAAGCACTGAAGTACGAGTCTACTTCCGCCTCACGAAACTGGGTAACTAACCCTACATTTCTGCCTACGTCAAAACCCCCTGCAGCCGCGGAGGAATCTGCACTTAGGGACCTATCAGGACCAGGAAGTGGAGTTCCTCTCACAGCAGCGGCTTCTAGGTGTAGGCGTTTTAGCCTTACCTCTTTTTCTATTTCCAACTCCATCCTGCGGTTAGAGACTTCCGCCTCTGTTTCCAACTCCATCTTCCAAATAGCCTATAATCAGCGGTTGGCGGTGTCTCTCTTGTGCCTCAAACTGTAAACGTGCCAAGCATAGCCTATGGCGGGCATTATCACAGGAAGCCGGAGATAATCAGGGCACAAAACAAGGAGGCTTAAGCTCCAAATCTGAGGGAACCGTCCCAACCTCAACCAGCTCTTTCTCAACTACCCCTTCCTCTTTGCTGTCCAGCACCTCATTGTGCACCAACGTGCGCACCACAACATCCTTCAGTTAGGCCTTTAACAGGCTAGATGAGACTACCAAGCCAAAGTGTGCCGCAATGGCATACAAATCCTCTTTCTTGCAGGCGTCAATCTGCTCCACAGAAGGATCCCCAAGAAAACCATCAAACCATATCGAAAGTGCTCATGGTGAGGCCAAGAAACACCACCAGCCTACTTTCCATGTGCACTGCACACCAACACTAACCAAACCTGTAGCATAAGGATCAAAGATCCCGGACGAGCCCCCACTTTGTTACGCCTCCCGATGGCTCGGAGTGGAAGTACATAACATAGGGCTACAGGTAAAGCCAGTGAGGATGCAGTCACACAAACCAGGTACTCAATATAAGGAAATCATGTATTAATTTACTAACAGCAACACAGGGATCAAAGAGGACTACAGTGGCACCAAAGAAAATAACAAACAAACCCGCCCGCCCCTTAGACCGGTGCTAAGCACCTAAAAAGACAGTGGGTTGTGCTCACTGCTAAACTGGGGTGGTAACAAAAGGTACAACTACGTGGATGTAATATGGAGACCCCGAGGTATCTTACCTATCCCTGTTTGTCCCGGTGTGCGCAACAAAACAGTCAAGAAACAAAAGACAAGTAGGCCTCTAACTACAGTAAACGGTAAAGACCAGTCAAGAAAAATAATACCAAGTATACCTGGGGCCTGTACTACGAATCAAGATTTGGCGTTAGCGAGGTAACTTCAGCTCCAACCCAGGGTTTTCTGTACTATGACGGTGGATCACTTGTTACCGGGGTAGATCGCCATGGTAACACATGCTGAACGCCTAACCTGGTCGGGAGCAGGTTAAGTTGGAGATCAGCAATCAACCGGTATAAAAGCCCCGCCCGCGAACTCATTCTTGAGGATAATGTCGTCACCGTTCATAGAAGATCCTGTGGAGCTTGCTGCGCGGATAGTGAGAGGTGCGCTCAGAAGAGCCAGAACATTTAGCGTTAAATTATTTCGCTACGGGTAATTTTTTGTAGTGTCATGTTGATATGTTATTCCTATTCACTGGGGTGTCTCCCCTTAACCCCTTCTGTTGTCCTTGGGTTGCTTTGACCCATTTTCCAATTATTTCCATAACAGAAATTTGGTTTTCCTTCAACTAAAACATTTCAAACCAAAAAGAACAATGTATATGGTACCGTACAATGCTCTTCACAACTTCAATTGAAGTTCAACAATTATCAAATAAATGATCATTTCACTACTTTCATTTAATTTGGATGTTTCATTCACTTTTATAGCATTTTTCAAAAAGAATAAATAGGACATTGAAAGAAAGAAATGGTGAAAACCAACACAAAAAACTCAAAAGGCACAACAAAAAAAGCCACAAAAAGGTATAAAAAGACCAAAACGTATAAAAAGGTTTAACAAATACATCCTCATGTATTCTCCCTTTCCTAAGAACACAGAAAAAGAATGTCAGTGTAACTAAGTTCAGTGTAATTCATTCAGTCATGTACTATCTCTTCTCATATTCCAGTTTTTCTATCTCCAGCCATTATCTGTTTTTTGAATTAAAAGCCTCTTATACTCTATATCGAGCTCCAGGGGAGGAAGAAGTTCCTCTTCCTGCTGAGTTTAACACCATAGCAATTTAATCAATTGAGTCATATTTGAAATGAGCACTTTTAGGACTTGTGTCTCATGTTCAGGCCACCACCATTGGTAAGTCATTACAGACACTTCAATCACAGCCACACGTTCACACACTCTCACCATCTGTGTTGCAAGTGGTAAAGAAAACTCAAAAGTGTACCCCCAAAATGCTCTCTGAGCAGGCAGACACAGTTTCCTGATCATCTAGGACCTCCACTTGAGAAAGTAAATGGCATATTTGATAAATATTCAGCAACCACATATGGCAGACATACTGGCGTGTGACTATTAGTTTCACTGTTACCTCTGTGATGGTAACACAGTTGGACGACAGTGGGTGGTGGCAGCAACACCACCGTATTTCCTGTCCACTGCAGAGAACAGTAATACATTTCACTCCTCAGTATTCATAAATAATTGTTGAATGAACATGGTCACATAGATTACTTGAAACATACATATGCCTGGATTTCCGAGCTGCTGCCACCAGGGTCTGAAGAAATGCCCCCTTCCACTCCTTCCATCATGGGGCGACCCTGATAGCTGGAGAGGGCCAGCTCCTCAGCAGGAGTGAAGTCCTGTGGAGGAGGGCCCCCGCAGTTTTCTTTGCTTAATTTTTTTCTATAGGCCCCTTTGTAGCTATACCAATATCCTACAAAAGGGACTGACTCAGGCAATTCAGCCTCTTACTTGTTGGCCTTAAAATATGTAAGTATTGCCTACTGCTTCTTACCGTTTTGAATTATGGTTTTATATTTATTTGCTCCCACGATCGTTTGCCACTGCCAAGGTTTCAACTAAAATAATACAGCAACAAAAGTTTAACGTTATGGAATGCACACGTGTAATTATGGACATTACCTAGCCGTAAAATAATTTTAATTTTCCAGTACCGAATTTACAAGATATATCTGTAATATTACATTACATGCTGTTCTTTACCGGTACTTTTATTAACTAAACTTCAATGTTAAATTAACAGCATCATTAAAAATATTCAATAAAGCCAAATCAAGATATCAAGTCGTGTGCACAACATACAGCATCCAGATCCTGTTATCAGTATCCAGATATTTACAACAGTAGCGCCAGCTAGCTGTACAAATTGGAGAGGAATATTGCTTACAGCTTGTTTGTCTCATTAGACAAGTTAGATCGCCATCTAACTGGACAACATTCATACTCCGGGTAAACACCAAACTACAGACCATCACATTACACATTTTAAAATAGAACGAACAAAACTCCAAACAATGCTTATCTAACTAAGCTTAAACCTTTAACTTTGCAGCTTTTTAGCTTGCCGCAGGCCATTCTGGGTAACAGGAGTGTTGCCGCTACACAACTATCCAATCAACTTTCCTTCGTTTTACTCTGGAGTCTTTACATTTATTCATTTAGCAGACGCTTTTATCCAAAGCGACTTCCAAGAGAGAACTTTACTAAAAGTGCAGTGGTCAATGATCACTGCCCCAAAAAGGCTTTTTGCAAGCTTTTGTGGTCTTTGATATTGACTGGTGCATGCTGGGATTGCATGATGTCAACTACCCGAGCTCGGTTCACATTTCAAGGTTCCTATGTCTAAACCAAAAATTATGTTATTAAGAATTTATTTGTTCATAGGATGAAAGTAAATATCTGCAAAATAACTGTTGAAATAGCTAGTTTTGATAAAGTGAAAGTATGTGTTTTAACAACATTTTGGTGGAAATGTTATTAATATTTGTAAAAAATATTTAGTGTATTTTTAAGTAACAATATTTTGCTCTAATATTTATGTAAATATATACATTTACATTTTGCCATTGTCTTTCTATCCGTATTTCCCGTCATTCAGAAATACAGAAAAAAACATATAATTTACAGAAAAAGTACTGTTATTTAATAGTTTTGTTTACAGTGTATATAAAAGCATCCAAAACAGCATGTCATTGGACCTTTAAGCAGATTAACTCAGTGGTGAAAAACACTTTGTATCAGTTACGACTGACTACTAAGTTTAAATCTGCATTGTCTTTTAAAAACCTGTTCACGTTCCTGGAGCGCCCACGAGCCAGAAACGCTGCCCCCCTCTCCCTCAGTTACAACGCACGCAATCGTAAGTAATATATTTTTTAGACGGCTACACAAATGATACATCATTGGAAAGCTACGATTCTTGTGCTTCCATTGAAATAAACCAATTCAAGCTCAACTCGCAACAGTAAGTACCGTCAACGTCTTTGTCCAGAAACATATCCATCAACAATGCCAGAGAAAAAAGTTTGACTTACCTACCATTACTTCGGAATGTTCCAGGTATGCACACAACCCATCAAAACCTCTTCTGCGTAATTCCCAAAGGTCCAAAGTATCTAACCATGTCGAGTAATTGTCCAAACACTGAATTATATCCACACATGGACACGATCTTGTTGCTTCATTCTTACTTTGCCCATTATTTTTATTTCAGTCTCTCACGCACAATCGCTTATAGGAGATGATGTGGGTCGAGTACAAACGCGCGGATAGTCTTAAAATGGCCACTACACTCTGAACTTTTGATTGACACCTTGTTTGAACCAATAGGAGCTTCCATGCCCCGGTGACAGCCCTCTAAAGCCAAGCAGGTCTGTGCGTCCCGCCCCCCTGCCCCCGCACCCTCCACACGATTTTTTCTAACTGGCTTCGACTGGCTCTGAAATTAGCTAGTTATCCTTGTAGCTTAGCGCTAACTGTAAATGGCAATACCCCATTTGCTAGGTGTTGTGGAGCATTCAAAATAAAAGTCGATTGCGCAATATGGTTGACAGAATCAGTGTTCTTTGTGTGCCAATCCTGGGAATCAGATAAAGCACTCCAATGTGTTCATGCTTCAGTTTTTGTGTTTCAGTAATACTAATGAGGGATTTAGCTGTTATATATGATAGTTCTAAGTACCACCTTTCATTAGAGATATCAATTATACCTTTTTATCCTAAGAATTTGACCTTGGTTACAAGGGTCATTCTGGAGTCTCCAAAAGGCCCTTTTGGAAAACCCCTGGATGTACTCTTATAAAAATATGTGTCAAATATGAATATATTGTGGTATTATGTTTGACTTTAGATTTGAATTGGGTAAGGCTTCAACCTGTGGTCCAATTCTGTCTTCCAGCTAATGCCTACCACCTCTAGGCCTCTTCAGGCCTCTGTTTTCCAAACAAAATCTAGGCGGAAATAGAAACTTTAACTTTCCTTGTGTTCAAGCTTCTATTACTCAACACCAGTAGGACTGACAGGGGTCCTGACAACAAGGAACATGACTTCAGAATGTCAGCTTTCAAAAGAGCCCATTTACATGCATGTACTCCAAATGGTTCAAGAACAGCTGTCAATTTAAAAAAACAGTGAGTCAGTGATTCTGAGGCTAACGTAAACAAGATGCAGTCTCAGTCAAGTTTTACACAAATCTCAAAAATATGCTGATCCGCTGGCTGTCTTTGGATTCGCCATATCTTTAAAATACTGCCTCTCTTTTGATGTAGAATTGACCCTGGTACGAAATTAAGAAAATACTCATCAGGCGCAGATCGACAACAGCTGCCGCAATCGTCCATGGAGGCTGACGGGGCTCTCATGTAGCAAACAAATCACAAAGTTTTTACAGCAACCTACATTAAAATCTCACCGCCTGGCTGTCTTCACAATAGTCATACCGTCATAACATTTCCCTCTTTCTGTTTTTTCGTGTAAAATTTAACTATAAAATTATGAAAATACTACTATGATGCTTTCTAGCATGGCTACCGCCAAAAAAAAAGACTTTCACGACCTAAATAAAAAATCGGAGATGGCAGTTCCACTCGAAATCGCTTTCTCAACAAAGTCCAATGGTTGGGAATTTTTGGGGGTGGTATTTTTCATTCATAATCCAAGCTCCAACTTGCGTGGGAGAACATTTCTATAACCTTGTATCCGTGCGTTGTGCTGACGTAGTGACGTAGGCTTGCGAGTACCCTTCGTTGACAGAATGCACTTTTTTGACACAAAAACGTTGTAACCTTTTAACCTTTTAACCTTTTAGGGAGTCAGGTGGCTGAGCGGTTAGGGAATCGGGCTAGTGATCTGAAGGTCGCTAGTTCGATTCCCGTCCGAGCCAAATGACATTGTGTCCTTGGGCAAGGCACTTCACCCTACTTGCCTCGGGGGACTGTCCCTGTACTTACTGTAAGTCGCTCTGGATAAGAGCGTCTGCTAAATGACTAAATGTAAATGTAAACCGTGCAACGGAACGTAAATCCCAAAGAAGCAACGCAATCGTGACCAAGACGAACATTTTGACACCAACGTTGTCTATGTAGTCCCAATATTGACTGATCCTTAGGGGTGGGAAAACAATAATAATAATATTAGGATATATGTGAGAGAACAAAAGTTGTGCCCTTGCCGAAGGCAAAGCACACCCAATTGATGCACACAGCTAGAGGCAAATGTCCACAATTGTGGACTATAAATATCATTACACTCAGTTTAGAAATATAGAAAACCATGGACTTCTGGGCACTTGAACCACCCCTTACGGAAAGAAAATGTATTTACCAATATATAATTTGAAATACATTTTAATATATTGTAATATATTATTTTCCATTTCATTGACCAATATATCATATATGGAAATACATGGGATAATATATTGATGATAAATATATTACCAATATATTATAAACTATAATATATATTCATGTAATATATTGCAATATATTGCAGAATACAGCAATGATTGCCGTTTTCCATATATTGCAATATATGGAACATGAATATACAATATATGTGGTTATATATCCCAAAATATATGCAATTATGTATTCATAAATAACCACCATAATCTATGCCGCTTTATATGGGAAAATGTATGGGTAATATATGTAAAGATATTGTGTCACATGCATGCTTCATATATGGTAGAATACATTTTAAATATATGTTAAATTATATGGAAAGATATATTGTACAATGCATGTGTACATATATGAGAACATGCCCATACAATGCATGTAAGACATATATGGTGATATTTACATTTAGTCATTTAGCAGACGATCTTATCTAGTGACTTACAGTAAGTTACAGTAAGTACATGGACATACCCCTAGGAAAGTAGGGTGAATTGCCTTGCCCAAGGACACAGCTTCATTTTTTTGCGCTTCCGGGAATCGAACCGGCAACCTTCTGATTAATAGCCTGAGTCCCTAACCGCTCAGCCATCTAGAAGGTATTCGAATAAGGTTGTCAACGGCAGTATGTCAAATGGAATCCCGATTCAAACAGTACCACCTGCTAACTGAAAATTTGCCCCCAAACACGTAAATACCGTAAGATTGACATTTATTTAGGGGGAAGTGGCTAATTCATAAGAGGTTTGCTGGAAGCGATCATTGTCATATATTTCAAATATTTTTCCATATAATTTTACCTATATTTAAAATATATTCCACAATATATTGAACACATATCTGTACATTTATTTCATGTATATATTTCCATATAATTAGGATTCCCCCGTCAGGAATAGGCTTTAAGGTGACTTCCCCCTGAAGTACCCTGCAAAGTTTCACCTTAATATGTGAAAATATGACTGAATTAGAGCTGTTTGAGCTTGGACCAAATGTGACTATGATTGCCATAGGAGAAATGTCTTATTTTATTATTCAGTAACTGAACACTGCAAAGTCTAGATCTTGGAATGGCTCAATTGAATGAGAAGTTGTGCTGGTAACCTAAGGGTTCCAGGTTCAAATCCAGACATAAGCATTTTTTTTTTTTTTTTACAAAACAGTTTCTAGTTTTCTGGGTTATCCCGGTGTAACTATCTATTATGTCAATTTTACAATATTTTGCCATTTTGAAGGAGGAATTCGCCATTGCTGCTTACAGCTATATTTTTTTACATATAATTCAAATATATTCTACCATATATTGAACATACATGTGACACTATATCTTTACATATATTACCAATACATTTTCCCATATAAATCGGAATACATTATGGTGGTATTTATAGATTTAATATTGCATATATTTTGGGATATATAAACACATATATCATATATTCATGTTGAATATGTTGCAATATATGGAAAACGGCAATCATTGCTGTATTCTGCAATATATTGCAATATATTACATGAATATATATGATAGTTTATAATATATTAGTAATATATTTATCATCAATATATTATCCCATGTATTTCCGTACAATAATTATTAAATCCCATATATGGACATATATTGCCTAATATATCACATCATATTTTCCAATATACTGCAATATATTTTCCTTCCGTAAGGGACTCTCCCTGCTATTATTAGGAAACACAACACAACTATTACTGTAAAACTAAATATTAAGGATTTATAGATTAATTTAACACAATCAATTATCTTTCATAGAAAGTGCCTGTTCTTATCCACTTCTTCGTTGTGTTTCCTCACCCCGGTGACCTTCGTCCAGTTGCATAGCGATATTGTCTCTGCCTAGCATGGCTAGCTTAATTGTATTCTCCATGTGTGTCTTTGTGCACTTGTTTTGTTTTCTCAGATAAATGTTTAATGTCCGTAGCTCCTGTAACAGTCCATGCTGCAGGGCGGACGCAAACACCTTCGCCGCCTTAGGCAAGATGTTTCAACACACCCCCCCCCCCCTTCCCGGGAGCGCAAATCGGAGAGATGCCCCCCCATCCTGCCTCGGCGCCTTCTGCTGGTAGTGCGGGACTGTTAATTGATGGACGCACTTAGGAATTTTGCTCCCCCGGGTTAGTCCGTGAACCTACATTTAAGTTTCGGCATGGCTGCAGACGTCATGTGCTGTTGTAAACAATTGAACTCGTTTATTATGGAGGATTATAGACCAATTTTTGGGGGGTTAACATTCGGGAGGCGCGCGCAATGTGGTTGCAGAAAACTGGGAAAGGATAGCATTTATAATGGCCAAAGGACCACACGGATAATACAAATTGTTCGATTTAAAAAGACCAAAAAGCTCAAGGAGGACAGCCTTTAAGAGAGTAAGCGATTCCCAATTGATCTGCAACATCAGAATTTTCATTTGGGTCACGAAAGTCTCGAAATTTTTGTGAGAATGTCGCCCTGTAGACCGCATTGTCTTAGGCAGCATGTCTCTTGTCTTGGTCGCTTCATGTCACAAAGTTCATAATTTTACAGTTTGGTCAACTTTTGTACATGGACAAGTGCCTCAAAAAGTTCATGTCAAGCCCTGCAATCCAGTGGCCAGAGATGTATGATGACCTGATCGACACTCCAAGTCAGGGGCGGTTCTACACGGGGGCCTACAGGGGCCAGTGTCCCTGTAAAAATGTCCCTGGCCCCCCCTGTGGCCCCCCCCTTTTTTTACACATAGTTTTTCTTCTTGTAGTATTCATCATGAAACGAGGAAGGGACATTGCAGCCTTTTTTGCCCCCAGTAAATAAAAAAGTTACAGAAACATATCAAGGTATTGAGAGAACTGAGGAGCTGGAAGAGGGATAGCCAGAGCCGTTTGTATCATTTTAAAGTAAAGCAAAATTAAAGTATTTAATGTTAAAATATCATTTGTTTCCGTTTTTTAATGTGCCCCTCTGATTAAACATTGCCCCCCCCGTAAAATTTGTCTAGACCCGCCACTGCTCCAAGTGTATTAAAGCCCGGGAGAAGTTTGTCTTTTGCAACCGACATGCGCAGTTGAGCCTGCTTGACAGTCGTGTGACATAGGGGCCAAAACTAAATAAATAAATGGATAAATAAATAATTATATAACACAAAGCTTAAATAAATGACTAATTACATAATGAAATGCCTAATTGACATACAAAATATATAAATTACAAATTAAATGAGACACTAAATATATGAATATTACATGTACTTGTGTATATATATATTTACGTTTTAATGTGTTCACATTTATTTGTTTATATTTACATGTATTTATTTATCCTTACATTTATTTATTTATCCTTACATTTATCCTCGGTGTACCTTGCTAAAGCCTCTGATTGGTGAATGAACAGTATTTATGAAAGTGTTGCAATCACTAATGTTGAATATCAGGAGTTTGGCAAGATCTTTTTTGAATGCCTATCCGTTTTCTGGATTGGCTGTATCAATGGACTCAGCGAGAAATTATTTACTGTTGGTATTTATACTCTGAACAAAGGGGAGTGTCTTCATGCAGGTAAGACAGTTCCATTTGTCAATTCCTTGGTTGGAGTGGTCCGAGGTGGTTCACAGTTAAGTGTAAACTGGAATGCAATTTCAGGATTGTGGCCTTTAGACCTTTGTTTAGTAAGGACAAATTAAATGTAACATGTAAAGGTCACATGACATGAAAACTTCACTTTAGGAGGTTATTTAACATTAATATGAGTTCCCCTAGCCTGCCTTTGGTCCCCCAGTGGCTAGAAATTTCGAGAGGTGTAAACCAAGCCCTGGGTATTCTTCTCCGCCTTTGAGAAAATTAAAGCTCAAACGCTCGGTTCGAAATTCTCCTCCTTGTGACGTCACAAGGAGGAAGGTTACCTCCCCTCTCTCTGCTTTGCCCGCCAAGATAATCTGGCCCGCCATGAGAAACTGAGCTATGACCGTGCAAGTGTTTTTATCCTCGACATCATGGCTTGCAAACAAACAAAGCATTACATTTGTACAGTTTGGATGTACAAAGGAAAACAAAAGTATTTTTACAGTTCCTTCATCCGAGCCTCTGAAGACCCAGTGTCTTAATTTTATTTTCTCTGGAAATGCGCCGACACAACTTCTCAAAGTTTTGTATGTCTGCGCCAAACATTTCAGCCACGACTGTTTCCTCAACTTCAGCTAATACAAAGCTGGCCTTGCTGAAATAAAATTCTGGATCAGCACTAACTCTCCTTGGTCCAGCTACAAACCTTGGACAAATAAGTTAACTAACACTACATCATTTTGTCGCTTTACTGTATAGGGTTACCAAGTTTGCTACCCTTAGAATGTGGCTGTAATTCTGCTGTTGTTATGGCGCGCGTGATATCCGCCTTTCCCCTCATTGAAATGACTGAGTGTGCACCCCTGCAAACCAGGGTGATCAGATGAGAATTGGGAAAATTCGAGGCATCTCAAGTCTCAAGTTTTTTTGGGTCAGGTACACGGAACAACACAAGGTCAGACTGGGCACTGAAATTCTTAAGACAAGACAACGCAAGCACCTGGCATAACATAACGTACACAGAACATAATTAACATCTATGCTGAGCTTAAATAAGTGAAACTTCCTAAATTTACAGATAGCAATAAATAATCCACTATACTAACCCTGATACTAAAACTTCCTAAATATACAGATAACAATAAATAATACACTATACTGCATCTTATGGCAACGGGGCTACGAGCCATTGCGATACATCCATTGTAAACATTAGCGTATGGTGCCGCCTCGCTCTTCCTCATTAGCATTTAAAGCTACAGACACATAAACAGCGCGTCTTGAGGAAAGCTCATTGTGGGACTGCTCGTAGTGGCTGTAATTATTCACCAAGGCTGAATTTCGGTAAAGAGACTTCAGATACAGTATTAGGGGACCACTAAGGCCTATATAAAAGCATCCAAAAACAGCATATCATGTGACCTTTAATAACATTGAAAATGAAATAAATCAACTACAAGGCAAACATGTTACAAAATGAAGGTTACGTCTTACTTACTCTATCATGATTGTTGTAAACAAGAGATAGAAAGCAAGAAGTGAGCAAGGAGAATAAGTAGCCAGAGCTGAGGAGAAGGTCTCAGGAGATCAAGAATCCACAGAGCAATGCTTCACAATTCCCTTTATACACAAGAACAACCAATCAGATACTTCTTGACCCTTATCAACAAATGACTAGCAATGCTACAGTAAGTTACACAATGTGGTGTGAGAGCCATCAAGTAGAGAGTCCGTCCAGCCACTCCAAATTTTAGCATATGAGAGGTGGGGGCAGCTTGACACCCAGCCATACAATGTTGATAAGAGCAGTGTAAGTCTCAGAATTGGGCACCATGGCAGCCGATTCAAATGAGTTAACCCAAATATTTTTGGGACAGACTCTTCAATCTTTTCATCTGAACTAGTATAGCTGAAAGCCATGACTGCTATGACTGCATGGCTGGTTAACTGTTCAGTTAAGAGTGACGCATGATTTCCCCTGATGCAGGGATTTGTATTATTGTAATGTAGTCCTTACCATCAACCAGTGTGTTGATGATAACAAAACATTGATGTATGTTACACATTGATATTCAATCGTAATGTACATCCTATACACTGATGACAAGTGTGACTTTAGGACTAACAGTTAAGCACAGTACAGTCAAATAGGCAATAGGCTTGAGTAGCTGGTGTATCCACTCCAACATACCCCAATTTCTAAATTCATCTGTATACTTCAGCTTTGTACGTGTATGTACTAACGCGAAAGCTACACATGCGGCATTGTTCACATACTCGACATACTGCGTTCTTCATGTCAGCATTGATGTTTAAAAGTCCACTAGGAGGCAGGTCAGCGACATAACATTTTGTGACTAAATACGTTGACAACTAACTACGTCAGGTTTTGTAGGCCATAACAGCAATACCCATGGCTACATAGGTGGAGGTATTGCTAATGTATGTCTAATTGCTAGCCAGCTCACATATTTGATGGAAACAATTTACCGCAGGTGTATACTTCTACTTCTTTGCTCTTTCCTATTTTTGATCTTTCAGCACATCAGAGGATCTTTTGTTAACTGCCCCATTATTTCTGTTGGTATTGCACCTTGTGTATGTGTACATTTAAGGGCCAGGGAGACATGCACAAAGTACACACCAAACAAGCGTTGGTTATGTGCGGCAGCCCTTCAGCATATACATACACGTACTTAGCGTGAAGTATACCGAGGCCTTTAGACGGAAATCTGAAATGCACTAAAGGTTAATATGTACTGTCAGCCTCTGACACACATGCCACCTACATCCCTTCTTAAACTAATCTTAAAACTCCTGAACTATTGCAGACAAATTCAATCAACCATTATCAAACTTCATAGCCTTGTTCTGTTAACAAATGATTTTCTTTTTTTGTTTTACCTCATGTACAGGGGTTCTTCTTTGAAGGGGTTCTCTGTGCTACTTTTTCTAAGTGTGATCAGTACATCTTTACAGGAACACAAGATCGAACCATCAATATTTGGGATGTGGCGTCTGGTACGTATCTAAATGCATATATATATATATATAAATATATAATAATATGTAGCATTATATTTCAAATGACACAATGACAATATGTTTCACATGTAGACTGTCAATTGGTGGGTACTTCAATCCACTGCCATCAGTTATAAATGACAGTAATGTACAGTGCCTGTAGAAATGTATTGACCTTTATGCCTAGAAAGTCTTGATTACGTTAAAATATATTAGACACTCTGAAGTCATGAAGACCTTCATCTTTCCTCAGAACATTCTAACATGGTGTGACACGTAAAATTAATGGTTTATATTTTTTATAGTACAGTGTATTTTGTGTATACCACAAATCTTTACGGTTTGTAATTTACTGTTTACAACACTGCTGTGAATTCCTATTGTCTCAGACAAATGATATTTACATTTTCTGATGTCTTATCCTATTTGACATTTATTTAACTAATGACAATAATTTATTATCAAATTATAATCCAAACAGGGTGTTAAATCTTTTCAACCTTTTTTTCATAGGAAATCTTTTATATGTCCAGTATGTTTATGCTCCCATCATCAAATTGCTGTCGCATAGAAGTGGCTTCGTAGCAATATCCCAGCTCGGCTACATTATCAAAGCAGGTTTCCACTGTCCTTATAAGATCCGTCCAGAATACAATCCACTCCGGAACATCAAGGCCCAGTACAGAGTCACCTCTCGGGAGAAGAATCTGGAAAACAGAGACGTTGTTATCTCAAAAGTCCCTGGTTACAATCCAGCCCAATTCGACTTCATGGGAATGCTTAAATCTAAAACCTCAAGCACATGCCAGTTGCTATGAGTTGTTGGTTGTAATGTGAATTTCCAGATTGTAACACCACTGGTAAAGCATGGCATGTATAAAACTATGGTTATGTTCGCATTTGGTTCTGGGACTTGCAGCTTTCATCCTAATTTAGCCAGTGTTAGCTGGTTGTTTATTGGTCAGATAGTTCATTGGTTATATTGTCTAGACCTGTGTCTTGGTAATGGGTTAGTTATTTAGTTAGTCCCTGTGTTTCCTCGGCCGCTTTGTGGAGTCTTGAACTTTTCATAGTTTAGTCCGAACACTTTATATTCCAGAGTCTAGTCCTTCCGTGACCTTTTGCCTGCCTTACCACATTTTTGGAATTCCTGCTCTGCCCTGTGAATCCTACCCTTGCCTGTCCCTTAACAAAATGTATGGATGGTTGACCAGAGCTTGTCCCCGGATTAGCACAATTCTCATTAATTTTAAAATTCCTTACTTCATGCCTTCCCAAGCGAAGTTCTGATGGGTAGCTAATAGGAGACAGTGATTGTCCCAATCACAATGTCCCCCCTACACCCTAAGCCCTGGACCCTCATAGACTTACTTGACATCACATGGTAAGTGAAGTAAAGGCTGCAAGGGCTCACAATGCTATAAATAAGAATGGAACAGCACTTTGCTGCATTATCTGCAAAAAATTAATGTTGTTGGATCAAATCTGATGAAAGCATATTTGGAATTGATAATCAAAGGACAAACTAAACACAATTTTGTCTATATGAACCATAAGTGAGTTTAGTGCATGTTAACTTTTATTTCTAACCATGTTTACGTGAGGGTTGGTTGCTCTTTCCATGCATGAATGTTTGTTTACTGTTCTTCTTTCCTGTCTTATGAGGCGGGTTTGCCGGGATTTTTCTCTCACTTCCAGGCTCAACCCTGGTAACCCTTGTTGTTGAAAACTGGGCCTGCCCCTTTAAGAAGAAGGACTGTGGTAGCGTTTAACTAGCACTGTGACGGTTATTTTTTATTAGAGCCTGCAATAAGCCAGAAAGGCTTAAGTTGAAGTTAGGGGGAATTTTATTTAAAATTCTTTACAATCTACATCACAATAAAAGTGAAGGGATCAGAATACCCTCTGAAGCCACTATATCCATTAAAACATGAAGTGTGGACTGACATTGAAATGGGGGTGTTTAGTAACTCCCAAATGTTGTGCACTGTCACCCATAAAACTCTAAAGTTCATATTGCACAGGTTAGCAGTCAGGGCGACAGGACAACTCTCGACACCCCGACACTGTACCCAGTACAAATATGCATTGTCAATGAGTTGTGGTAGCATTGTAAAAGTAGGGCAAGTTAATGAATTATGGGGTTACATGTGAAAGCTGTGCATTGGTCTGTTTTATAAAGATCCCCCCATTTACAGTAGAACGCTTGCTTTATGAATTGTGGAATTCTGCAATGAATTAGGACTGACTTGTTACAAGGTGACTTAAGTGATAAATCATTCAATCACACTCACATTGTTTTGGAATTCAAATAACATATTTCATAGCAAAACTAGCTCACCCACAATAACTCCATAGACTAATAGACCTACTTAATATTTATTATTTATTTGCCAGCTGTCGCTTGAATATGCAGACTGTAACTATTGCACGTTAAATATTTATACAAAAGTTGTAAGATGTGTAATAAATAATTAGATGTCATGAATGTTATGTTATACCTTTTCTATAAAGATAATTATAGAAAAATATAGTCCCTGTAAAGTTAATTTCTAGTTTTGTGTTTTACCACCCCCAAAAATTGAAATGTAATGCTTAAACACATTACAAAGTCTGTGAACTGTGTAGTACTGAATCAACATTTTTGTGTTCATTATTTTTTTGGTGGGGCTGAAATCATGCCTCGATGATGCAATGGAGGCACTGAGAATAGCCCCTTCCCTAACACTCTAGTAACTAGAGAGCGTATAAGATTATTAAAAGTTATTAAAACTAATAAACAGTAAAAAATCAGTAATGGAAAATTTTCGTTTTCCATTGCCTGATCACTATTCTTTCAGGACTACATTTTTACTACAGCTCAACACATTTATTTATTTTTAATTTTTGATTTACCTCACGCGGGCCGGATTGGGACAGCCTGTGGGCCGGTTGTGGCCCGCGGGCCGTACAATGCCCAGGTCTGCCATAACTGATTCTCTGGTGCTCAGGTCATAATTTCAATCACGCAGCACGAGGCAGTGTAGGCCTACAGGAATATCTGGACCACAGTCAATCAGAGGCAAAGACCCGCCCCATCTCTGTCTCTGATTAGTTTAGACCACGATATGATCCAACCATTTGTGTGAGTCCCGTCAAAGAAGAAACAAATGCTTTGTTCCTGGAGAGGCAGCGGAGGTTAGGTGCAACGTTGCGACCTAGGAATTTTTTTTGTCGCACCCGTACACATTTTAGTTGCACTCTAGAGCTCTGCTAACCAACAATAACATTACAAACATCTAACTGAACGAACACAACAACTAAAATCCCTCGCACGGCTGTTGTAACCAAACTATTCAAGCCTGTGACCTTGCACTTTGTAGAACACCGTTTCAACCCATTGAGCTACCCTCAAGGATGAGAATACGTGGTCAGTTAATGTACAAAAAAAGGAAGCCGTTTCTCCTGCACGGATTGTTCGATTCGGCCAAAGTTTAAACAGCTGTAATTCAATGATCTTTTGACATATCAAGGTGAAATTGCGCATGGTACTTCAGAACAATGTCATCCTGTTTAACGAAACAGATATTCAAATTTAAGACAGGCTCAAACACTGGCTGGATTCCAACCTACGACCTTATACTTTGCAGGTCACCGTCCCTGCCCATTGAGCTATTCTCAGTGTTGAATATAGTCATGTTCAGTTACTGTATGAAAAAGTCAGCTAAGTTTCTCCTGTGGTAAGCGTTGTTAGATTCAGCCAAGGTTGAAACAGCTCTAATTCAATCAAATTTTGACATACCAATGTAAAATTGTTTATGGTACTTCAAGGGCGTGTCACTTTAAAGCCTATTAGGTTTGAAAACCCATCATTCAAAATGACATTTGATTTAGTGACACAAACATATTGAGGCAATGTGGACATTTACATAAATACACCCTTTTCAGCCATTTTGTATTTTATTCAATTGCCTTAAGTAAAAAATTTAAATACGTCAACGATACATATCTGTACAAAATTTCAAGTTAATTAGGCCTTTGGTTCAAGAGAAGAGGAATTTTGAAGGTTTTCCCAAATTATCATTGTACAGGAAAATTAATCAGGCGGACCTTATGGGTCCTTGAGGCTTTTTTGTTCCTCATGAAAAATGAGGCATGCACACCAAGTTTCAGAAGAATTGGAGCAATGGGGTGGAAATGCAATCACTCTGAAAAGTGGACATTTGGGTGTGGCCTGTGGCGCCCCCTATGGTCTGATGTGGGCCTGTCTGTGTTTGGGCCGTAGTTGTGGCATGTTGTATCTCTATGGTCTGATGTGGCCCATTATTGGTGTAGGGGAACCTACTTGGATGTAGTATCAACGTACCAGGGACGTTTTGAGATATTGGGGCGCAAGGAGAAGAAAAATAATAAGAAGAATATTAACAAAAACAATAGGTTCCCTCCTACCGGAGGAACCCTAATAATAAAACGAACGAATACAATCGGTTCCCTCCTACCGGAGGAACCCTAATTAAAGCTCAACCAACCTACCATTGTGGTGCCGAGACTTGTAGGCTTAGGCCGAATCCCAATACTCCCCCTTACCCCTTCCCCTTAGTTTTGTGCATTCCCGTGAGAGCTAATGGTGTCCCAATACTCTTTTTGAGCTAGGGGTAGGGCTAAGACGAAGGGGTATACAGCCCATAAAAACAAGTAAGATCGGGAGCTTACTTCAAACCTAGAGCTATGTGAATACTGCGCGACCAGCAACAATGGCGGCCAGATCATCCAGAGTCCGATAAATGTAATATTTTCATCATAATTATTTGATTAAAAAAAGATTATGACAGTCTTGTTTTGTGGTATATAGTCCTGTACATATATATTTGCAACCATTTTCCTAATTGAAACAATTCTAAAAATCTCTAGTTTGGTATGCTAATGTCACACTGCTGATTTGCACAACAATACCGCATTTCTCTGACTAGCATGTCTAGTTTTAAGTAAACTCCATTAGCAGCGAATTTCGATTGATATCAGTGCATAACACTACTTGCTTTGGAAATATCGATACGTGCTAGATGACGTACCCGTAACCAAGTGGCGTCCCATTTCTTATGGATATGTAGCCCTTACCCCTCAGTTTTGAGGGGCCAAGGGCTAGGGGTAAATTAAGGGCTAGGGGTAAGGGGTAAGGGGGAGTATTGGGATTCGGCCTTACTAGGCTAGCTTCTTGACGCATGGTCACTTAAGTTATTTTTACTATCAGCTGATCCTGTTATGAACAATTCGATTGGCTAACAAGATGATACACGAGTTCTGGTTGGTTGGAGAGTTTAGGTAGTTGAGACGCTTGCCTGGTCAAGTTGCTAACTTTGAACTAAGCTACAAAAAAATGTGCAAGAATTGGAAGTGCCAACAATTGAAAATGTTTTAGGAAAAAACGATGTTGATAATACCCTTAAACCAGCTCTTCCATTGCCGGGAACAGGTCATTTAAAAAACTAAAGCAGATACACGGGCTCGGCCCACCATCAAATATTTACTATTGTGTTAACATTTTAAATGCGTTAGAACACGTTCATATCGAAGACGAGTCCGTTCAGAATCAGCTACTTATATTAGCAGGTCGACTGACTGATTTCCTTCTCATACATTCCCGTAGCGTCACAGTGCATTTCCCTGTTAAAGCCCAGCTTCCATGCACTTCATGGGGCTGCTTTGAACAGTTTTTACAGTGCTTCAAAACTATACGGTCATTGGATAAATGCTGCGATTATGTCCCGCCCACGGACGCTCAGCTTCTCTGGGGGTGAATGGAGGAGTGGGCTGGTCTGGATGCTGGGCTTCTGCGTGATGATTGGAGGGTCTGTCGAAAGACTGCATTTCCTTTTGATTGACAGCGATTTTGTACTATAAAAAGTCACTAAAGCTATTGACGCTCAGTCTCATCGCGAATTTTGCGAGTGTAGTCGAAAGACAAACTGCTGCAACCCATTTCTTGGTATTTGCTTGGCCAAATTGCTAGCCAATTTTCATCAAACATTTCATACAATTACACACCACATTCCTTTCAGTTTCACCTAATTCCCACATTTCCTTAATGTTTAATATTGTTTTGTTATATCGTTTGTTCATTCATTCAATCATACAGTAGGCTAGGCTAGTGTCGTAGGGGTGAACTAGCCAGTGACCTAGCAAAATAAATGGAAAATGTATATGATGTAGGCCGAAAAAGAGCTTCCCCTATTTGAAACACCGGCATCCGCCACTGCTTTACAGAATGTTAAAAAGTCACCCTAAAAAACAATACATCTCATATTAGCCTGATACAAAAACACATTAATTGGCCTAATTAAAAAAAGTTACAACGTGTTTCCACAAGCACACTAAATCATTTATATACATTATATAAGTAGAACATTTTATTTGAACCCATATAACTTACAGAAACGCAGCAAACCACCGGAAGCAAAAAACGTCCGACTTGACGGCTCCATTTTCGACTCCTTCCCTGACTGCAAGCGGCAACTCTCCAATTAAAAAATACATATTCCCATGGTTTGATGACCTGGATATAATCCTGGGTACAAGACCAATGAGCAACCCAAAAAACGTGGTTGTGCAACACCAAATCATAATTAAAGAGAAATTAAAAGACCGTGTCAGTTTTTTGTTTGTTTTGTTTTTTACAAACGTTGGTTCGCTTAACACAGGACCGTGTGAACACTAACCGGACCAAATGAAAAATGCCACAAAGTACCAACTCATCCACTGATTTGGACCAAAGCAAACAAACTAAAGGTGTGGAAGGCCTCTTATATGGCTGTGTAGAGCCAATCCTGCTAGGAGCATCCATTTTTGTTGTAGAGTTGTAGAGTTGTTGTTGTAGAGTTTAACCCTTTTGTTGAAGTGGTATTTGACAGTTGAGAGGAAAGTCAGTTTGACTTTTACGCAAGTGGGCATGGTTTCAGCGACCTCAGCGGACATACCCCCAGCATTTGAGATCAGATAACAAAAATTGATAAGATTTTGATAACAAATATTTGTTACTTCAAATTTGGCTGGGTGGTTAGGGACACATTTTTCTGCGGTGTACCAAACTCAGAACACATTTTATTGTCACTTTACAGGGACTTTAACATTTGATATGGTTTGCAACAAGAAACAATTAAATGCACTCCTGGTCAAGATTATTGGCACCCCTGAATTTTAAGTACAGAATATCTTAAAAAATAAATGCAAATACTTACTTTGTCTCTCTCTGGAGAATGAAGGGTCCAGACTGCAATTTCTTGTCTTCTTCATTTGCACATAGTTTATTATATACACCTGTGCAGCAGCCAATGAAAGCATGCAAATCTGAAATACAAACCGAAAACAAGGTAAGGTACCCCAAACTCCTTGTTTGTGGAGAATGTTACCATAAACATTGTCAGACCGATTCATTTCATGTAATTGTTTTCTCTTATTAATAACTCCAAAAGGATAACAAAATATCAGTCTTTATGTCTGGCAAAACACCACTATTGAAGTAAAGCGGTGCTGGAAGTTTAGCTTGCTACTTATTTTCTAGGAACATGAATCAGTGACCCTGTTTCCAACGTCTTCCAACGTCCAATTGTTTTGACTACATGACTTATGACTGAACAATTGGTGAAGACATGTTTAGTCTGAAAATTGTTTATGTAAATAAAGCATTTTTTGCCTATTTTGTAGATATTTTATAACATCACACAGGAATATGTTATAGATCCTCACATTTGTTGTAAAAAGGCACCATAAAATTGTTCCATGCATGAATAAATAAATAATAATAATGTATTTTGAATTACTATCTGATCAATCCCCCCTATCCTTGTCATCCTCCTGAGGTCATAAACGAATGAGAAAAGATGTATGACCCATATTATCCAGACTGCAATGCCTGCTAAATTCAACATCAAAGTCAACATCAAAATTGTATTTATGTGTTTATCTTTCCACAAATGCTCCTGGGCACCGTCTAAACGCTACTATATCTTGACAAATGATCCGGGCCAAATAATTGGTTTTCTATATGGCACAATTACATTGGTGGGATGGCAGTACAAATGGGGTTTTGGTCTGGTTTATATTTTGGGAGTAAAGTGAGCATGGAATGTGTGCAGCTTTATAATCATGTCATTGATGAACTGAACATCTTTGTGAACTCTCTTGATACGTCTCTTCTTGTAAAAAGCACAAAGTTACAGAAGTCGAGTCCGCTAAGTAATAGTTGCCCTTGAATTTGAAAACAGCTGTTGTGCCTCTTTGAGACAAATTTCTTAATCTTTAACACATAGAAGTCTTTGATGGCTATGGCCTACAGTCATATTGCATTTTACAGTTGCATCTTATTTTATCTTATACTTTATATCTTACATTGTACAGTATTGTTTTTAAATTATTTAGACTTTTTCTTTTATATTTAAGATTCATTAAGATTGTTTATCGTATGCACCTTCCTGCCACAGTAAATGTCTTGTTTTTGTGAACTTACATGGCGAATAAAGCTAATTCTGATTCTGGCTACTGTCATGTCCCTTGCTACACTTCACCTCAAGCAAGCCTGTCACATACTATGGCGTCAGGTGTCGCGCCAAGGAGTGGAAGATCTAGTTGTAGCAGGAGGCCACAGCTATGTGTACATGCCTTTCTGAAAATTACTCCTGGTACAGCTGCTTAGCGTTTGGCTCAATGGCAGAGCCATAGCTTGTTGCCACAGCAGTGAAGGGCTTAGAATAGTATGTTGACTGTATGAATAGTTCTGAAACTTTTCTCTTCATTATTTTGCCGAATTCTGAGGCAGTCAACCTCCCTTCTTCCCACTTCTGGCACAAGGAGCCACTTCCTGTGGTTTCCAGTTAGATTTTTCTAGCCTCAGCCAGATCAAAGCTATGGTTGCAGAGCTGCCAACTCTCACGGTTTCGCTGCGTGACACATGCATTTCAACCATTTCTCACGCTCTCACGCCACACCTTGTATATCTCACGCTGAAAAGGCAACGCCAAACAAGTAGCCAAGCAAATGTAGTAGGTTGAGAAACGCTACATCTATAGTGTGTGAAGAAACAGACACCCCCTCTATTTCTTTTTTCCTGTGTCTTTTGTTTGGAGTGACATCCAAACCAGTAGAGGGCGCTAAGCGCTACTGTGGGGATTACATTACATTACATTTATTCATTTAGCAGATGCTTTTATCCAAAGCGACTTCCAAGAGAGAGCTTTACAAAGTGCATAGGTCACTGATAATAACAACAAGATAGCCCCACAGCATTGCGGGTAGTCAAAAACAAGAAGTACATATTGTGAACAACCAAAAAATTGTGCTAAAGGGAAGAAACCATTAGATTGGATTAGAGGGACAAAGCGCGGGCGCAGCCTCAGAAATAAATGAGCTGTGGCAAGGCTAACGTCTCCTTCGTCTCTCCGCAGGTATAATCTTTAAAAAGTTAATAAATAACTCCAACTTGGTCCAAATTTATCAGAATTGTATGTAAAATGTTTCAGGAAGTAATGTTTAACTGTAGAATGTATTTTTGTTTGTACTGCTTCATGTAGCATCGGTTTGTATTACGAGTTGCCATGTTCAGTATCAAGTAAATTGTAAAAATGTATTTAAAGCCTTAAGCAAGTAAACTTGCTCAAGTGCTTTGGAAAATGTTAGTAACATGCAAGTGTGTATTTTGTTGATCGTAAATGTTCCATAAATACAAGTTTAAGGTAGCTACCGTGCAGAGTGTTCATAAAGTTTTGCCGCCATTCGGAGGCTTTTGTTCTTTAATGTTGCTGACCGCTTGTGTGTGTGGGTATGAGATCGGAGTGTAGGAGAAATGTAAAGAATAGGTAGTGCAATTAATGCCCTTCTGTAGCAACAGATCTAATCAAAAGTGGACATATGGTTTAATGTTTAATATTTTACTATTTGTATTTGCACTTTATGCTTTATTTTATGGTCTATTGTTTTTAGTCGCTTTGGATATGACTTTACTGTCTATTACCAAATATGTGGTTAATTATTTATTGTCCTATTTAATTTTATTGATTTTTGTGAGCATGAGATAATTGAATGATTCTCAGAAATAAATTAGCTGTGGCAAGGCTAACGTCTCCCCGCAGCGTTATCACACCTTTAGGCTACACAGTCTACCTTTAACTGTGTGCCACTTGTTACCGCCCAGCTTCCCCTAGAGCTGGCGCCGGTAATAATTGGGGGCTCGTCCGGGATGTAAACGAAGCAACTGGTGCCTGGTGAAGAATGCACCTGTATCGTTTATGTGCCCGGAACTTCAGGGAAGACTCCTACTGCGTGTGTCATCCAGAGAGTATCCAACACCATCAATACGTGTTCATACGGCATCATCATAATCGTTAAAATCCAGAGACAACTTTCCAGTTTGAACACAAGCCAGCTACAAGCCATCACCCAATATATTGATGACGGCAGTATCACAGACAGCATTGACGAGTTCAGTGACACTGACTTGTATGAGCTGATCGTTGATTTCCTGAGAGGTGACATGCTCAAGTCACAAGAGGATGAAGGTATGACACAACTGCTCCTTCTAGATGACTTGATTGCCGACCTACAGAGATCTACAGCTGCACCGGGTCCTGGAGGCGAGGGTTCCGTTCACATCCAGAGAGAAGACCAGACCACTGTTCCAGCTCCAGCACTGGTTCATTCCAACACCTTTCCTTCCACCACCCCAGAAGGAAACGTCGCTCTGTTATCACCTCAGCCCAATGATCTCCACTCTATACCACATGACTACTCTCCTGGACAAGACAGAGACATTGGCACACCACCAAGAAGTCTCGCTGCTGCAGGCCAGACCAGCAGAAATGTTGGCCCTCCACTGAATGGGGTTAGTCCATCATCCAGTTTAAGAAATCAGGTATTGAGTATCAGTGATGTTGCAAGTCTGCTTCCACGCAGAGAGTTTAGGCTCCATGGTGGACAGATTTCAGATACTAGTTCAGATGTTTCCTATGGTAACCTGTGTAAGCAAATCAATGAAGGTTTACTTGAATGTTTTTCTAAATCTGAAGTTATCAGAAGTGTGTTTAAAATCACAAAGCCTGGTACATTTAGAGATATTTGGGATGTGACCTCATGGGAAGGGTCATCAAAATGGCCGCCGCCAAAAGAATGGAAGAAACAATAAGAGAAATGAATGAAACACTGAAGAAATTGACGCTAGATTTAAAAGACGTTGCAGCAAAGCAAACTGAGATCACAAACATTTTGGCAGAAGTCAAAGAACTCAGAGAAAGTATGGCTGCAAAAGATCGAAGGATTGCTGTACTTGAAAACAAAGTGTTGAAGATGGATGAACTGGAACGTAAAATCCAAGACATGGAACTGTTCACCCGCAAAGAAGATGTAATAATAAGCGGCCTTGGTGTTAAACCGAGGACGTATGCTGCCGCGGCAACCAAGAGAGACGGCGAGGAAAGTTTAAGCTCGCAAGATCAAGAATCGGTCGAATCGCAGGTAATATCCTTTCTCCAAAGTAGGAACATCCACCTGGACAAGAGCAACATTGCAGCTTGTCACATTCTACCAAGTAAGGACCGCGCGATCAAGCCCAGAATCATAATGCGTTTTGTGAGTCGTAAACACAAAACAGAGCTATTGATGCAGGGGAAAAAGCTCAAAGGCACGGCAGTGTACGTCAACGAACACCTAACATCTAAAAATGCTGAGATTGCTAGAGTAGCACGGCAGCTATGGAAGGAACACAAAATAAAGGCAACCTGGACTAGGGATTGCAAGGTGTTGATAAGGTTGAATGGCCCCTCGCCTGAAGCGGAGAAAGTGTTGATGATTAGGGAGCTGAAAGACCTGGACCGCTACAAATGAAGATGATGCCAAATATGCTTTTGGGTAATATAAGAATTCCGTGCCAGGTGAAGACCAGAAGATTAGCCACGTTTTTGGCTGGATATTCATTCTATTTTCTACTTCTTTTGAAGGGCGTTCGAAAAGCCTCTATCCTCATGGTTCTATGTCTTTTAAGTTTTGAATGGAGTTCTGCGCGCCTATTGGAACAAGGTATGAAGCACTTTTCCACCTTCATTATGACTGTATATAGTAGGCCTATATTCTCTGTTAATCGATCTGGATCTATAATGCTTCCATGGAGACATAGGCTCAAGCTCTATAAACTGTTAAAACCACACTGCCTCTGCTACCGCTGCTTTTTCATAGGCCTATATAGCCCTACTTTCGTTTTCTGCCGCGGGGACTTCCCCCAGATCTTTTTTTTCTTTTTTTTCTCAGGATTGCAGCTGAGCCTATTTTTTATTTTCACTTTGGACTTATTGTGGACTAAATTATTTATTTTGTTCTCAACCTGGTTGCACTTGCTGCTTGATGTAGGCCTATATTTTATAGTTTCTTTATGGGACTGTGTGGATGGATGCGGGCAGGGGTGCCTATTTGCGCCGTGGATGCAACAGTTATACCGAAAAGATTCTGGTTTGAGGGAATGGCCTGCACCCGCAGTCTTATTGGCATGGGCATGTTATCTAACTGATAATAGAAAATGATGACTGAGACGGATTTGCCCGTGCCTACAGGGGACAATTTTTCAGTCATACATTTTAATTGTAGGAGCTTGTATGCAAACTTTGCCATGATCCAGGAATACATAAGGTCTTTTAAACATACATTTTCAGTAATAGCGCTGTCAGAAACATGGCTTGATGAAGATCGAGGTGTAGATTTCTGTATGGAAGGTTATGAACTGCATCATTGCAGTAGAAGAGATAAGAGGGGAGGCGGCGTTGCCTTATTTGTGACCACTGATTTTAAATGCAGAATTGTAGAATGTATGACAACAGCCATTACTGATTTATTTGAATGTGTTACAGTGGAGATTGATATGGAAAATAAGAGGAATGCTGTTGTTACATGTATTTACAGAACACCTGGGTCAAAAATAGAAACATTTAATGAACATCTAGAAAAAGTGTTGTGTCAGCTTAACGAAAAGAAAATGTATATTTTGTGTGGGGACATAAACATTGATTTGTTGAGTCTGCATAGACAAGTACCAGCTAGTGACTATTTGGAGATGCTATACAGTAGAGGGTTGTACCCATTGATCACCAAGCCAACTCGGATAACATCAACATGTTTGACATTGATCGACCATATCTTTACAAATATTTTAGAGAGTAAAACCAAGAGTGGCGTGTTGATCAATGACATAAGTGACCATCTGCCAGTATTTCTTGTGTACAATAACAACTACAAGAGGGAAAAAAGGGAAAAACGGGAGAGTACATTCAAGTACAGAAGAGTACGGACAGAAGAGGCAATAAACACTTTAAAAAATGAATTATTAAATCAAAATTGGGAACCATTATATAAAGAAGAAAATATTGATAAAGTTTATGAAATATTCTTGGGGATATTTAAATTGTTGTATGATAAGTATTGCCCATTAAAAGAAATTAAAATGAAATTAAAATATTCAGATAGTCCATGGATAACCAAGGGATTACAAAATGCCTGCAAAAAGAAAAATACACTATATAAAGAGTTTATAAAGCTTAGAACCAAAGATGCTGAACATAAATATAAGAAATATAAAAATAAACTAACTAACATTATGAGAATTAGTAAGAAAGAATATTATAGAAAATTAATAGATAATAATAAAAACAATATTAAAGGTCTATGGAAGATACTGAATAATGTTATTGGAAATGGTTCTAGACAAGTTAATTATCCGCATGAGTTTATTGAAAATGATATGACTATTGACAATATGGATGATGCAGTAAATGGCTTTAACCAATATTTTGTAAATGTTGGACCAGTACTGGCTGAAAAAATACCTGTTCCTGTGAGATCTGATGACAGGATTAATGATTTCATAGACATTAATCCAAAATCAATGTTTCTAACAGCAGTGGAAGAGAGTGAAATTATAGAGATTGTCGATAAATGCAAAAATAAAACTTCTACTGACTATGGTGACATTGATATGAGAATAGTCAAAGAAGTAATTCACGGAATTTCGAAGCCATTGACGCACATCTGTAATTTATCATTTAAAACTGGTAAATTCCCAAGAAAAATGAAAATTGCAAAAGTCATACCGCTGTAAAAAACTGGAGACAAACACCACTTCACAAACTACAGGCCTATTTCACTGCTTCCTCAATTCTCAAAAATCTTAGAAAAAGTATTTGCTGCTAGACTTAATAAATTCATCAATAAACACAATTTACTAACTGACAGCCAATACGGATTCAGACCCAACCGATCCACTTCATTAGCAGTCATTGAGCTAATTGAAAATATTACAAATACCCTGGACCAAAAGAAATATGCAGCTGGTGTTTTTATTGATCTCAAAAAAGCATTTGATACCATAAATCATGATATATTAATTAATAAATTAGAACGGTATGGTATCAGGGGGGTTGTATTAAACTGGCTGAGGAGCTATCTACAGAACAGGCAACAGTTTGTGAAGATGGGTGAATACGTGTCAGCTTGTTTGGACATTGCTTGTGGCGTCCCCCAGGGGTCAGTGTTAGGGCCAATTCTTTTTATTCTCTACATAACTGACATATGTAAAACATCAAATATTTTACAATTTGTGTTATTTGCAGATGACACAAATATTTTTTGTACGGGAGAGGACTTGCAGCAGCTTCTGGAGTCAATTACATCTGAAATGAGCAAATTAAAAAGGTGGTTTGACAATAATAAATTATCATTGAATTTAAGCAAAACTAAAATCATGTTGTTTGGAAATTGTAATTTAAATAGTGATGTAAATGTCAAGATAGATGGTGTTAACATTGAAAGAGTGTATGTAAATAAATTCTTGGGTGTGACAATAGACCACAAGCTATGCTGGAAACCTCACATAAATCATGTTAAATCTAAACTGTCACGAAGCATCTCAGTCCTGGGTAAAGCAAAGCATATATTGGATCACAAATCATTGCATATTCTTTACTGCTCAATGATCTTACCTTATTTAAATTACTGTGTGGAGGTCTGGGGGACCACTTACAAAAGCTCACTGCAACCACTAGTCACACTTCAAAAACGAGCCATAAGAATAATCAACAAAGCTGGATATTATGATCATACCAACCTCCTCTTTTTACATTCCTGTATCATAAAGTTCAATGACCTGGTTGAATATCAAGTTGCACAAATCATGTTCAAAGCTAGAAATAAACTGCTACCAGGTAACATACAAAAACTTTTCTTTGACCGAGAGGGGGGTTACAATTTGAGGCAACAGTTAAACTTTAAGACACTGGCGGTTGCATCTCAATTGGGGGTGTGAAACTGTGGAATGGGATGAGCACGGAGCTAAAGCAATGTCCAAACATGATCCAGTTTAAAAGAAGGTTCAAATCAATGATTTTCATAAGGTATAGGGATGAGGGTGTGAATTAAGAAGGAAATTATAATGATATGGATATAAATACTGATTGTATAGATATGTATGTAGATATGGATATATTGATTGTTTATAAATATAAATATAGATATATGCATTGTATAAATATATAAAATATAAAAGATTTATAGTATATTGGGTTGTATGTAAATGGCAAGTGTGGTGTGGAGGAAAGGGGCAGGATTAAATAAGTGTAAACTTCTTCCTGCTCCTTTTCAGGCATATCTCAACAACACAGATAATTTGTTTGGTTTTGTTTTTTTTGTTTTTTCTTTGTGAAAACATAGTTTTTGTTTGTTGTATTTCCATGCTTTTCATTTTGTTTTGTATGTGGATATGTCTGAAATAAAACTAAATCAAATCAAATCAAATCAAAAGATATGTTACTCAACAAAGGTGATTTAAATGTAGATGAGCTTAAGGAGATTTCTTCGCTCTCACATTCGTGACAAAAACAGTACAGAGCTCTTTCAAGAGTTGAGTAATGCCAAACAGTCAGAAAAGGGGATTCCACAGCAGGTCTTGTACCGAGTAATGGGGTTGAAACAACGTGTTCTTTTTGAGCCCCAACAAGTTGGTACTAGTTTTACTTATGATGTTAAACTTGTTCAAGGTACTTTTCTCCATACGCTCTATCAAGGGTTAAATGAGAAATGATTGTCAGGCACGACTTAAAATCCTTCCTTAGTGACATGCAAGTTAGTGATTATCTTTTATTAGAACAAATCAGTAAGTCAACAAGTGAAGAGGCAGAAAGACAGAAAAGACTTGGTACAACTGGTTAGACTAAAACAGTGACTGTTGCTGCACTTGACAGTGGTGACAAAACTACAGACAACAAAACTGACAGAGAGCAGTAAAGCCAGAATGACGCTGTTAGAGAACTAACAGCACAAGTGTCCTCACTGACTAAACATCTAGCCCAAATGACCAAATCACCTGACAGTCCAAAACCCATTGACTAGCCGTGAAACACACAACCCACAGGTACGAGGAGAAACAAGGGGCAGATGCAAATCGTGTGTATAACAAAACATAATCCCATGTCATCATTGCTTTGTCTGTGGTCAAACAGGACAAAGGGCTATAGGGTGTCTCCAGCGAAAAGTGTTGGGAAACGCCACATGGTCACTGGAGAGGGGCAGCCAGTGATCGAGACAGTTTTGCAATCAATCAAATTTTGTAGACATGTTAACTAGTCCACCAATCTTAGGCCCCGTTTACACGGAAGAAAAACGCATATATTTTCATGCGGTTTGGCCTTTCATTTACACGAAAACTGAGGTTTTATCACAGAAAACGATCATTTCTAAAAACTCCGGCCAAAGTGGAGATTTCTGAAAACTCAGTTTTTGTGTTTGCGTGTGCACTAGCTTAAACAGAGTTTTAGGTTCTCAAAGCTCACAGTATGGGACTAAAAAAGCATCACGTCATGAGAGCGTCCTGTTTATGTAACACGTGCGTTCGACTTCATGCAGCGCCGGCGTCGCCTGCAGCCCGGCTGACTTGAAGCAGCCAATGGCTTTCTCAGCTTCAACGCAGCCGGCTGTCGGCACCGCTGGTGGTGCATGAAGTCGAACACAACTAGCATAATGGGGTCATTTATTTGTGAATTGCGTTATATTTCTGAATCACGAAATATATTTGTGCATTGCATTTGTGAATCATTCAAACAAATGAACCTCGCGCCTGAAAGGTAAAGGAAGTCGGTCGTGTTATTCGTAGTTGTTGATTTTGAAAATTGTGATTGGTTTGCATGGCTTTATCCTTCAGATTACACTGCCGCCTACAGGTTTGGCATAGTTATGATGGCGCTCGGGGGCGTATATGCGGGTTCATGTAAACAGAAACATTTTTGAAAACGTACTTGTGTGTTCGACGTTATTTTAGAAAACGGAGGGGCAAAAATATTTGTTTCTGTAAATACCCGGCTATGTGTAAACGTAGCCTTAGCGTACCCAGACTTTGACTTACCTTTCGTCCTCCATACAGACGCTTCTAATGAAGGACTGGGGGCCATACTTTACCAACACCAGAACAACAAACTACGTGTCATTGCATATGGTTCCAGGACACTCACACCCGCTGAAAAAAAACATAACTTTCATTCTGGCAAGCTTGAGTTTTTGGCGCTCAAGTGGGCGATCTGTGACAAATTCAGGGATTACCTTTATTACGCTCCCACCTTTACAGTATTCACGGACAATAATCCCCTCACATATGTTTTGAGCAAGGCCAAGTTGAATGCAGTTGGGCATCGCTGGGTGGGTGAGCTAGCGGATTTTCACTTTACTATAAAGTATCGCCCTGGTAAATCAAATGCCGATGCTGACACATTGTCCAGATATCATGTTAAACTGACAGATCACTTACCCGAGTATTTAGAGACAATGCCACCTGAAGTCATTTCTGCCATTTGGCAAGGCGACAAGGCTATGAGAGACAGAGAAGTGCCATGGGTTGCCGCTTTTTCATGGGTTGCCGAATGTCAATGACTTCAACACTGAAGGTACTCCTGTAATCTCACCTGAAGACTTTCGAACTGCTCAAAAAGAAGACAAGTCAATCAATGAAGTGATACAGTTGAAAAAAAGAGGATGGAATCCAAATGATAAGGATAAGAGACAAATGACACGGGAAACAAGGAGACTAGTACACGAATGGAACAGACTAAAACTTGACCAAGGACTGCTGTACAGATGTACTGGAAAAAGTAAACAGTTAGTTCTACCAGACACACTGAAAAAGACTGTTTTGAGACATTTGCATGATGATACGGGTCATGTGGGCGCAGTCAGTCATTCACTTAGCAAGAGAACGCTTTTATTGGCCATTCATGCAGTGCGACTTAGAGGATTAAGTTATTCTCCAATGCACTTGTCTAAAACAAAAACGTCCATGTGTTCCGGACAAAGCTCCAATGGGTTCAATCACTACTAGTGCCCCATTTGAACTTGTATCAGTTGACTAACTTCACCTCGAACCAAGTAAAGGCGGTTACGAGTATATATTAGTCCTGGTAGACCACTTTATGCGTTTTGCGCAAGCTTATCCAACGAAAAATAAGTCACGCAAAATGGCGGCCGAGAAAATATTCCACAACTTCATCCCAAGGTTCGGGTACCCTGAAAAACTCCACCATGATCAGGGCAGGGAGTTCGAAAATAGACTCCAACAACTGGCAGGAATAGCTGACTCTCGAACTACCCCTTATCATCCACAGGGGAATCCTGTTGAGCATCTAAACAGAACACTTCTTCAAATGTTACGCACCTTGCAGAAAGAAAAGAAAACGCAGTGGAAAGATCATTTGCCTCACATTCTCCATGCGTACAATTGTACGAGACATGAAGGAACTGGGTACTCACATTTTTTTCTCCTGTATGGTAGAATGCCTAGACTACCCGTAGACTTACTTTTTGACATCAAACCTAAAGTTTCCTTTTCTGGCTGTTTTCTGAGGCAATTTTATATGCTTCTTGCATACGACATGCCCATTTTTTAGCATACTCTTGTGTCGTTTTACAGTCACTTTCAGGTTTGTAAAAAGTACTACGCCAAAAACGCAAAAGGCATCCCTTTACAACCTGGAGACAGAGTACTTGTCAGGAATCTCTCGGAACGAGGTGGACCTGGAAAACTAAGAGCTTACTGGGAAAAGTGTATCCACAGAGTTATTGAAAAGATTGGAGATGGACCTGTATACAAAGTTCAAAGTGAGACAGGAGACCGAAAACTTAGAATTCTACACCGAAATCTCCTTTTGCCAGTCAATGACTTACCAGTAGAACCAGAACAATGTCAAAAGGAAAACCAGACAAGACAAAAACAAAGAAAGGAACAAAGACAAATCCAGAATGCTCAGAACAGTCATATGGGGAAGAGGACTACACCTACAACTGGCACCGTGTGCCTGTATGTCAAAATAAAACTACTCCTCAACCACATCTTGGACTCAGAGCAGCAGAACCTGCGTTCCAACCGGAAAGACAAAGTATTCCACAAGTTCGAGTGCCACAACAAAGTGCGCCTTCACCAGTTGAGATACGAATGTCGAATGTGTTGATCCCAGATGTTGAACTGGATTCCGCAACAAGCACATTTATCCTGTAAAAGAATGATTCTGTGTTCAGCATTCCTTGTGTGTATAGAGAAGCCTACCCCCAAATCTGAACTTTGGGTAACATGAGGCATATGTAAACAAGGTGACCTGGGCTGAACACTTTCTCTTACTGGAGAGGCCATAAAAGATGTCTGGCCTTATCTGTGTTGGGTGAATCATGTGGTCAAGCTTACAGGGGTCAAAAGGCACACACTCAAACACGCACGCACACACGCACACCAGGTCTACGCAAGGAGCCAATGAAGAAGAGCCATGGAACATTTGCATGCCTTTGTCTTAACCAATGACTGTAAAGAGTGGGGCTGCTTAAATAGCTAGCTAGCACAACATGCTAGCAGACAAACTTGTAGCACAATGGCGTGTGATGTTTTTGTCTCCTTGTGGGCCGGCCGCAAGCAATAAACTTTCTTAAACTTGTTCATCGACTGACTGTGCAATGCTTGATAGATTAATATTTCTGACACAATGGTCCTTCCAGCCTGGAATCCAATATCCATTCCACCATCCAGAACCCAAGAACTAATAACTAAAATCGTGCAGACGTGCACGACGGTTGAGAACCTCGCAGCAAATATGGCTCTTTAAAAAGAGCCCCCGTTTTGGGGGGGGGGGGGGGGGGGGATGGTGGAATTCTGGACTAGCTGAGAGGCACAGCCTTCGATGGACAAGGTAAGAATAACATTTGTCGACTTGTGTTTTTGGGGAAGAATTTAGAAAAATTCCACAGTGTAGTCATTAAAAATGCACTCTGGTCCTATATCTGCTAAAATCTGATGATAATCCAGTGCAGCTATTATAGGGCGTCATATTCTACTGAGACCGGTATTGGTGGTGTATCAGTGAAGTGATTTTGCTAAAGCCAAATAAGTGTAACTGTGTGCTTAAAATTGGTCAAGCGAATGTTTTGAAAACTGATGCAGGAGAAATACTGGTGAAGTAAATAGGCGAGGGTTACTAACAATGGCGTCGGGAGATCCGGGTAGCAGAATTAGTTACGGCCTGACTGACCAGAACTTAGATATTTGAAGTATATCTGAGTTTGGTGGTAGTCAAATACCTAACCAAATGGAAAGATTGTTGCTAATTTCTGTGAGAATGCCGTTGAAGTAAATGTAAAAGTTCATAGCTAATATTGAGGGAGGCTACGGTAAAGAATATACTCCGTGTAGCACGTAAAATGATGAACCAGTCAGAGAGACTAAAGTGTATACAAGGGGAACTAATTCGAGAAAAGGTTCATAGCCAATATTGAGGGTGGCGACGGTAAAGAATATACTCCGTGCAGCACGTAAAATGATGAACCAGTCAGAGAGACAAGTGTATACAAGGGGAACTAATTCGAGAAACTGAAGCGTGATTGTTTTTAAGGCCTGATTTTATTTAAGGGCAAAGGTGCTGCATATAAGTGTTTGATGCTGCTGAGGTTGTTTTGCTGAAATGTATGAGTTTGGTGGTATTAATATTTACCTAATCAAATGGACTAGTTGAAGACTAGTCCAACCATAACTCTTATTTGTGTAAACATCTCTGACGAGTAATCTTAGGTGCATATGTAGACTTTGGACCAAGTTTTATGTTGAAATTGAAATAGTACTAAGAGTTGATAGACTTGTAAATATTGAGGTTCTATGTAGGTAAATATAACCATGGTTAATTGTTTAAAAAATTGTACAGAGGAAGTGTGAAATGTTTAGAAATATGGAAACCAAAATTCGGGTTCAATGGTGAAATTGAAGTTTTGTTGAGTTCCGATTTTTAAAGTTAAAGAATATAGTGTGGAGAATGTGGTCACTTTTGTCTCAAATGTGTCTCAAATAAGGCTGATATGATTCTAGCGAATTTGCCAATCCGCAGTCTGTTGAACAAAGTCTTTAACGAATTGCTAGGATAGCTTTGGGATCTGACAGGAAAATATCCAGGCTGTGACGTTGTTAGCTAATAGCTAATGGCTAACGGTGAAAACGTGGAGAGTCCAGGAAGTTGAATTTGCAACCATGGCAACGACATTTGTAGCTAACAAACTTACAGACTCAACAGCGATGGCGGCGGGTACAGGTAGTAAAGGAATTGCAACTTGACGTTTGAGATCCAGATGAATAACCACCCAGCTAACACATTTACGTTGCCCTGACGTTGTCGCAACGTCACGCGATGACCAAACATACGTTGCCGCAACGTCTTTGGCGACGTTGCGGGACCGTGCATCTGTGGGGCGCCAGTAGGTTGCCGCAACGTCATCTTGTGACGTTGCCAGTCCGTAACCGCGACGTCGTGGCAACGTTAATTTTCCGACGTTGCCAGTCCGTAACCGCAACGTCGTGGCAACGTTATTTTCCGACGTTGCCAGTCCGTAACCGCAACCTCCTAGCAACGTAATTTTCTGACGTTGCCAGTCCGTAACCGCGACGTCGTCGCAACGTTATTTTCCGACGTTGCCAGTCGGTAACCGCAACCTCCTAGCAACGTTGTTTTGGGACGTTGCCAATCCGTAACCGCGACGTCGTGGCAACGTTATTTTCCGACGTTGCCAGTCGGTAACCGCGACCTCCTAGCAACGTTGTTTTGTGACGTTGCCAGTCCGTAACGGCGACCTCCTAGCAACGTAATTTTGTGACGTTGCTAGTCCGTAACTGCAACGTCAACAATTTACTTAATTATGAAGTAACCTATATTTCATATGCAGACCTCATTTGCCCAGAAGGCTACTTGTTTTGGTATAATAGATAGCCAACGTTAGGAGGAATATGTTTGTGTGATGTGTAGCCTGACTCAAGCTAAATCATAAACGAGGCAGCATTTCAGAATCATAAAGTGTTTTAATCGCCATGAAAGTTTGCACAGACAAGGAATTTACTTTGGCAGGAAGGTATATACATTCACCATATAGGAATCCTAAATATGTGGTCTACCTATACTAAAGGGGAGTCAGATGGCTGATCGGTTGGGAAATCAGGCTATTAAATCAGAAGGTTGCCAAATGATGTGTCCTTGGGCAAGGCACTTCACCTTACTTTCCTCCAGGGAATATCCCTGTACTTACTGTAAATAAGAGCATCTGCTAAAATGACAATGCACAAAGTATGCATGTAACATTTACAATTAAAAAACTAAAATGGCCAAAATATATACATACGTGATAAAAAGTGCCACTGCAAAACAAACACTGCAAAACAAACACTGCAAAGAAAAAAACACTGCAAAACAAACACTGCAAAACAAAAGTGCCAAACAAACAAAGTGCAAAAAATGAATTAAAATCTTCTTCCAGTCCCCGCTATGAGTTCTGTCTGTTGGCCCTGACAAGGAAGCACAAAATAAGTTAGTGTTCGATTAACATAATCGCACGTGTGAAAAGGGGCTATACAAGTCATTAAAAAAATCACATCTAAAATAATATACGTCATCAATTAAAATATTATGTGATTCTAGATTTGTGTCATAGCCATGTGAAAGATTGGATATGGAAGTTGCAAACATGATCATTCACCTGGCTGGTTTTGAATGGGCTGCCGGGGTGTGTTTGAGTGTTTCCTCTATGCGGAGCTCCACAGCTTTCTCTCCCAGTCCCGTCTTCTACTTCATCACAGCGTCTGGAATTAGAAGTCATTAACTTATTGTCAGCACCAATGTGAACGTTGAATGCGTGTAAGCCATAGTTTGTGGGATCTCCAAACACTTACCGCTCTCTTTCGCAACTCCAGCACCTTAAGGCACTCCTCAAGGTCTTGAAGTTCAGCCTGTGTTTGGGCCACCTGTAGGTCCATCACTGGCACCTCTTCAGTGTGTCTGCCCTGTGGTCGCCTGAACAGGAGAGCCTCTCGCTGGTTCTCTTCCAATGTCTCCATCTTCCGGAGCATAACCTGTAATGTGTCTGTAATTAAAGACAAGTAAAACAAGTTTACAAGAGTTTGCATGATTGGCATACACTGTGGTTCTTCTAGATTAGCTGTAACATTGATGTACATAACAAATGTTACCTTGATTGGTCTTTGCCCAAGATGGTACAGCTGAATGGGGTATACAAAGCATTAGTAAGACAACATTTGTTGTTTTGACAAATATGTTTCCCCCACGATCAGAACAACTTAAGTATGCCTTACAATTAGGTATGCCTTACAATGGCAATGGTATGAGTATTTTTTTGAGTGTCTTATATTTGCACTTGCCTGGCTGCCAGCTGTTTTCCGGGGCACCCTATGGGTTCTCCTCCACCAGACCAGAGTTGACACCTAGAGGTATGGCATCTGGTGATGCAAACGTTTTAAGTCATACTTTTGCTTCAAAGCATAGCCTTTAGGGTTGCCATGGCTCATACAATTATTGTCACTGTTATAAACGGTCATTCATTACTTTACCATAATTTCCAAGGGACACAGTACTTGTGATGGTGGTCGGATCACCTGTACAGAAATGAAAGTGGAATGTAGTTTACGTACATAGTAGCCTATTAGTATATTGATATTGAAGAAGCATCGCACATATGTGATCGTTCGAAAGCAGGGCCCCACAGCGTAGCATCGCACATGTGTGATTCTGAACATTCCAACCAACTATTTTCCGATGGGCAGAAACTATATGATAAACACTACAGTATGGCTTCAAAATGTACAATTAGTAGGCTAACAAGTAACACTAGCAAGTAGTAGCATTGGTACGAGTATTATCTTAGGTTGCTAGGTAACGGAAGCTAATTAAAGCTACATACCTTCCGTTTTGGAAAAATAACTCACGTACTCTGGTGAAAGTGTCTGAAATATTTAGAACTCACGCATCTAAAGGTTAAAACGAATACACTTATCCAAAAACAAATGTCATGTACAAATTGGAAGAATTAGTGACATGATACTTTTACAGACGCCATTGCTGTGCATGCCATGACCGACTGTGAACGTGATCAGCCACGCGCTAGCGTCTTTGAAAATTCAGGGCTAGCTAACTAAATAAACTATTTTGGGACAAGGTTTTCTAACAGTTCTGAACTTTTATTTTCACTGATTCTTTTGAGGGTGATTTTTGAGACTCTAAACTTTGATAACATGTATGCATTTTCAGTATTTCAAAACAACTTTCTGGAGGGTTTAACCTAGCTAGCGAAATTCTAACGTAGGCCTACTAGTAAACAATGTGAATCTGATATAACGCTATAAACAACTCAATTTCAAACCTATATGCCCCATCCAATTTCTAAAAATATGTTTATATATTTAAAACTATGTCTGTAAAGAAACTCACCTTTGAAGTAACTTATTTCCAGGTAAAATCCATTGTGTGAAAGACGGTAGGACCCCGGCAAAAACTGTTTAGGAAGCCCAGTTTCAGCTATGCCTTGAAATGGGCATGCGCAAAGTTGTTGCTCAGGGGCAGACTGAGGGGCAGGTTTGCTAAGGAAGAATTGTAATATTCTGTGATGACTTGTCTTTGAAAATGAAACTCTTAAGAGTCGCTTACCTTTTGGTCACATTTAACAATTTTGTAGGCCTATTACAAAACTATTGGAGCACAAATTTGCATGTCATACAGCTTTGGTGTGCTATAGCCTACAAATAATGTTTGCTTAATCATGTTACTCATCACACATTGATTGCTTTTGTACATGTTTATAGTAAAGAATGAAAGACTAAATTATATTCCACATTCTGTCTTTTTTAATTTACGATGTGTCTGCATATGAGAACATTGATGACCAATGACCTGCTGGGGCTGAGCAGCACATGAATTACATGCAGTGTCTACATTTATATATATAAACCACTATATTGCACTCAAGATCCGTTGTCCTGCGACAAAAATAAGGTAACCAGCCGACCAAGGGACGACGTCGCGGCAACGTTGTCCACGGGTCTAAAAATAAGGTAACCAGCCGACCAAGGTACAACGTCGCGGCAACGTTGTCCACGGGACCAAAATTAACGTAACCAGCCGACCAAGGTACAACGTCGCGGCAACGTTGTCCATGGGACCAAAAAATAAGGTAACCAGCTGACCAAGGTACAACGTCGCGGCAACGTTGCCCACGGACCTAAAAATGACGTTACCAGCCGACCAAGGTACGACGTCGCGGCAAAGTTGTCCATGGGACCAAAAAATAACGTAACCAGCCGACCAAGGTACAACGTCGCGGCAACGTTGCCCACGGACCTAGAAATGACGTTACCAGCGGACCAAGGTATGACGTCGCGGCAACGTCGCCCACTGGTCTAAAAATAACGTAACCAGCGGACCAAGGTACGACGTCGCGGCAACGTTGCCCACTGGTCTAAAAATAACGTAACCAGCCGACCAAGGAACGACGTCGTGGCAACGTTGCCCATGGGACCAACTGGCAACATTCCCTTTATAACGTTGCTACGACGTTGCCACGACGTTGCCAGAAGGTAACGTCGCGGGTTACCAACTGAGCACTTACTGGCAACGTTGCCGCAACGTCATGTGTTAGCTGGGCACATGACACATGACACGCAGACTAATTGAGAACTTGAGAGATTAAAAAGACGCGAATTTGAAAAATGAGTATTTTGATACATTTGCTAACAAGGTTTTTGGTTGTTTGAGTAGATTTTACATGAGTTTCAGAAATTCCAAGGAAAGGTGGGGGCTAAAAGAGTCCCGTTACGTTGAAGTTTTACAAAGGTGATCCCAGAGGGTAATTCTGCATAATTATGTGAGTATTAATGCTGAGAGATGTGTTCGTTGGAAGAATTCCAAGTTTGGTGGTTAACAAATGCGTGATCAACATTTGTTGTAATTCCTAGCCAAACAGGGAGTTTTTTGAAGCTTTTCCGACCAGAACTTGTATTTATAAGCGGCATATCTGTGATGTGTGATGGTGTTCAATAAAAATGCAGAAATTGAACCCCTGGTTTATAAATTGGTTCTAATAAAATCAGAAGAGTTATACTAGAGCAAAATTAAGTAAATAGAAGGTAAACGCCAACCATCTGTGTTGTTAAAAAAGAACAACACAGATGGTTGCTTTGTTCCATCGCGCGCTGTTCGAAGTTTGAAGCGGGTGCTGATAGAAACAATTTGATAGATTTTAGTTATTTGAGTAAAAACTAAGAGTAATTGAGAAAGTAAGAAGAGTGTTACATTAAATCATATACAAACTACAAATTATTCGTTTTGGGTTTTTGGTCCACAACATTGAGATTTGAAGAATTGTCCGTGCATTACGTATGTTGAGGGCGTATGGTGAATATAGGAATATTCAAAGGAGTATTCTTTGTATGCTTTGATAAGACTTTTGAGAAGTTAAAGAATACGGTTTTTGTTTTACGGGCTTATGTTACTCTTGTTAAATTGTGAATTGAAAGGTTTAAAAAGAAAAGGGGAGAATTTATATTTTCTATTGTCTTAAGGGCATTGTTTGGTTGACGTAATTACGGAGCGTAATACTGGCATGAGTGACTTAGGTCTGGGAGCAGTTTTAACTGTCCGAACATGGATTTAATGAAACAAAATGATAACGATAGTTTAAAGCAAATTAAAATGTGGGTCAGAGAATTAGTAGAAGACTAATTTTGAAATCAAAAGGCGAGATTCACTCACTAATTGCAACCTTGTGTGTTATGGGAACTTATGGGAAGTTTGTGTTTAGACAGGAAGGTTGTTTTTATTTGGCGAAGGAATGTGTTTTGTTTAAGGATTTGATTTAATTTGAAATGTTAACATTATTATCTACATCTGATTTTAATAACCACTTGCACATCAAATATCCATTGACATGGAATCAATTGGTGGCACTTTTCAAGTTGGGTTATTTTGAAGCTGTATTTTTCACAAATGTTTAATTTTGTGAGGAAATTATTAGAAAGTTACATACAAGATTGGTTTAAGAGGATCATGGAAGGTTATGAAATGAAACGGAATCATGAAGAAATGATTGGTTTAAACACTTTGATGTTTACATTTACATTACATTGATGTTCTGAAAAGGGAACTATGCATGTTCTTTAGGCATATGGGAAAACATTTCAAATCAAAATATTAGAATGTAGGGATTTTAAGAGTTTTGATAAAGGTATTAGATGCAAATTGGTTAAGAATGAAAAAGATAAAATAATTACAATGTACTTTTATTTTGAGTTTGATTGTAATTTGGCTTTAAGTTTTATTTTGATGTTTTGTCAAGAGCCTGACACAATGTTTGACACAGTTAGTCTGTGATATGGTTGTATTAACGATGGTATTAGTGCATAAAGGCGGTTATTTTAACCTTCGTTCTGAAATAATTTGGGAAGACTCATTAAGTCTGATAAATTGTTTGTGCTAATTAGCTTTTGGACTGCAGACAAACCAAGTTATGAAGTTCCACCTATCTGACCTCTATTGAAAATATAGTTGGAGAAAAATGTTTGGTTAATAGCTACACTTTAATTTGAGAAGCCTATAGATTAAATTCTGGTTTGGGATAATGACAATGGTTTTTATCATATCTTTGACAAAAAGAGGTGCGATTTGGTTAAACAGAGAATCTAAAATAATTTATGTTTTTGGAATGAAAGAAATTAGACTAACAGTTGATTTTGTTTAAAAGGGAACAAAGAAACAGATTTCTAGACATAAGTAATAGGAGTTGAATATCAAATGATGAGGTATTGTCTTGTTATATATGTTTGCTCAACAATGGATAAATAGGGCAATGATCACCTGGAAAGATAAGAATTCTGAAGAACTTGTGTTGGCTCTACTAGAAGTAGTCCAAATTCCTGAATAGGTGGATCAAAAAGTTAACCGATTTCATACAAAATGCTAACTAGAAAAGAGATATCTTCTGCTAAATTCTGTTCCAGGTGAAGCAGTAAACCAAAGAGTGGATGAGTCAAACCAGGAGATTGGTTATTGATTAAAGTTATTAAAAGAAAGAACTGGTCCAGCCCAGGTGGGAGGGACCGTATCAGGTACTACTCACCACAGTCTTGAGGCACAAGTCTGACTACCAAGGGGAGTCTTTCTTTAAACTAAAAGACACGTCTCAAACTCCGTGAAGAAATCAACGGCCAACAGAGACATATGGTGTAGACTAAATAGGCTAAAAAGACTATCTACAAGGAAAGGTATTGGTTATGAAGAATTTCTTTGGTCTACTAGAAGTTCATACTGATAACATAGATTTTATTTTTCTGGGAATGCAAAAGCTGATGTGGCGGCAAAAGAGGCAGCCATACAAGATGTCTTAACGTTAGGAAAGGTATAATGTGGATGTGACTGTCTTGAGAGATATACAAGAAGTGTCACAAAAATTATGGGTTGTGTAAATTCACAGGAGGAACTTATTATGTTACTGAATAATCTATTTTTGTATGCTATAATATTGAGCCATGAGATTAATCATGTCTCAACAGGAGGCAGTGATAACAAAAGAGTGTTCACAGCATATGGATTTGCAAACTATTCAAGAGAAACTTTTTTAGCATACTTTATTTGAGAGAGAACATAATATGCATGAACGTTATTGAGCTAAAGAAATGTGAAGATTCAGTAATGGACCAACGGCGATTCAGTTGCTTTCAACTGACCTCTGTGAGAATTAAATTGTAATTACTGTGTAGTCTACTTCTTCTGAAATTCGCAGACAGGAGAGAGATGCTGTCTCAATCCAGTGAGAGGTCCCTGGCCTAAGGAGACTGGATTGTGGTGACCGATTTGTCACGTTAAGTCCTGGAAAATGACCCAAGGTGAACGGGGTCATTCCTGGCTAGTTTCAGAGAGGATGGCATGGTACACGTGAGTCAAGAGTGCATTTTGTTTGACGTCAAATTAAGGAAAACTCTGTGCTGTGCCTATAGTACAGTGCGTTGAGGTTGCCTATAGTACAGACAACATTTTCTATGAGAAGATTACACAATCACCATGCGCACAATCATGGCATCCGTTTCAGCAAATTGGACTTTGAGAAACAAGGGGAATTGTCTTGGGGATGACATTCCGTTTCGTATGTTGAAAAAGGTATGAACAATTCTGAATGGTGCTATGACTATGGAAGTAGTTTCATTGGGAACAATGCAAATGTTAAATAGATTCAGAAGTGAAGTTTTAATCTTGATATAAATTATAAACTTTTCTGTGGAATAAAATGTAGGTACAAACACTCCTATCATGATACGTTCTATCAGTTACATAAAGAAGTTCCAGTTGATTTGTTATGTTCCAGGGTAGAAGTTTGAATCTTTTGACAACAGTTATTGACTGTCGGAAGAGGAGATAACAATACTGTGATACTACAATATTTCATTTATGTGACTTGATGAAGTATTATTTGGGAGTTGCAATAAACTGGAGAGAAATGTCTGTTTATCTAAAGTCCTGACTGCTCTGTAAGAGACCACCTTCGGGGGAGGGGGAGCTTCTTTTTCACATCTATAAAATTGAGATAAGTTTGACCAGGGGAGTACATTTGGAGACAAAATCTGGGGAGAAATGCTTATCACCTAACCTGGAGAGGAAGAGCACAATCAGGGCCTGTCTTAGAAAAACCTGACTGACAGTCTACTGAATGTTTTCATGGTTTTAGAGATGACCATGTTGACAACAATTAGGCACATTCTTATATCCTGATAATTTCTGTATTGATGTCTTTGTTGCAATCTTTGTTTCCATTTGATTTTGTGTGAAGGAGATCTGAGATGAGGTCCAACGCATTAGACGCCAAATGACCATTCTGCTGCGTGATGACGGGTTTTACCCAATACCATGGGCTTCCGTCATGCCCAAGCATTCACACTACTAGACTATAATGATGTAAAGTCTTATTGATTATTACACATTTTAGATTTTTTATGAATTATTTTTCTTTTATGTATTTTTCTTTTATTGACTGTGCAGGCGTGGCTTTGGAATAACACATTTTATTCAGGATAAACAGGAGGGATATGTTGGAAAAATTGAACATTTATCCTGTAAAAGAATGATTCTGTGTTCAGCATTTCTTGTGTGTCTAGAGAAGCCTACCCCCAAATCTGAACTTTGGGTAACATGAGGCATGTGTAAACAAGGTGACCAGGGCTGACCACTCTCTCTTACTGGAGAGGCCATAAAAGATAGATTAATATTTCTGACAGTCGCTTTGGATATGACTTTACTGTCAATTACCAAATATGTGGTTAATTATTTATTGTCCTATTTTATTTTATTGGTTTTAGTTATGTGAGATAATTGAATGATAGCTAGCTAGCACAACATGCTAGCAGACAAACTTGTAGCACAATGGCGTGTAATGTTTTTGTCTCCTTGTGGGCCGGCCGCAAGCAATAAACTTTCTTAAACTTGTTCATCGACTTGTTCATATGACTTTACTGTCAATTACCAAATATGCGGTTAATTATTTATTGTCCTATTTTATTTTATTGGTTTTAGTTATGTGAGATAATTGAATGATTCTCAGAAATAAATGAGCATCATCACACCTTTTGGCTACACAGTCTACCTTTAACTGTGTGCCACATGTTACCGCCCAGCTTCCCCTAGAGCTGGCGCCGGTAATACAAACGTTGTAAAAGGTAACAGACGACGCGCAGGTTAACCGAGTGAAGCAACATTGACGCGCAAACAGCCGTGTAAACTCGCCTTTGGGGGAGTAAAGCTTGCGAAACCTCGCCTGGGGGGGGGGGGGTGCTACCAAATCTCACGCCAAGGTTTTTGGAAAAGTTGGCAGCCCTGTGGTTGTGATTTTGTGCTGGTTTACAAATGTCTGGAGAGGCATGGGGATGTTCTTGGTACAGCAAGACTAGGTTAAGCAATCACAGTAGTAATTAAAAATAAATATTTGAGGACTCCCCAAATCAAACAATTTATTGTACCTAGAAAGGGTAAAATTTCTGGGGAAATTGTAGGGTGTGCTTGCTTGCGTCGGTGGCAGATGGGTCAGTTTATTATGAAACAAAATGAACCCCCTTTGAAACAAGCTATTCTAACAACATTGTCACCATCAGTATTTTTCAGATGGAATCGCGATTCAAACAGTACCACCTGCTAACTGAAAATATGCCACCAAACACGTAAATAAGCTTGATATTTATTTAGGGGAAAATGGCTAATTCAAAAAAAGTTTGCTGGAAGCGATCATAGTCAGTAACAAAGCCAAAAGCGACCATTTGGTCTCAGTCTAGAGCCCTGCGTGGAGAAGCTGAATTGTGCTACGAGCAAGCTAGCCTAGCTGCTGTTGCTGAATGAAAAACGTTTCTTTTGACATAAAGTTTAGGCTGTGGCATTGAAGACAGCGACGCACCACTCAAGCTCGAGTTTAAATACATTATTTAATGTGAAATTACTTACTGTACATGCAAGTCTTGAATCGTACACAAGCACATAGCCTACATATTTCTCTAGTTTTACCAGCCTTCAAATGTGGCCATCCCTTTCCCGGTTGCAAAACCACATTCCAAAACCTTAACCGCTAGCTTACATTATCATATAATAATGTATTCATTTAGCATATACTTCCACTAAAACCGGGTGAGCGGATGCAATCTCACTTTGTCTGAGTGAGAGGCTGCGCTCTTTCCACGAAGCCATACTCAGTTGAATACTTTGTGTAATTAATGTTATAAGAACCTACAAATAAATTTTATAAACGTAAAGTAGCAAAAACGTTACGTTGTTTATAATACAACAAGATATATGATAACATATTTTTGACACTTGCAAACATTTGTCACACAACCTTTATTTATCAAGTTGTCAATGACAATTGTGAGACTGATGTCTTGAGGACTTGACATCACTTGCTTCTTTCCTTCGCTCGATACAGTCGCCATACCATAAACTGACCAGCAGATGTCCCTATGGAGATGATGTATCGAACGCTTCGAAAAAGCTTTTTCGAGACAATTCTGTCAAATAGCTTGTTGCTTCGGAAAGCTTTGTTTCCCCCATCACTACTAAACAGCAGCTAAACACCTGTGTAAGAGACTGAGTGGCGCGTGCCATGGCGCAGCTGTGACCGTTAACGACCAGAGAGAATATCAGAAATGTACCTATAATCCAAACCTCAAACAAATTAACTTAAACGCAAAACTATACGTCCAATCAAAAAATAAGGATTTTTCCGAGACCCAAGACCCAAGAAACCGTAGATATCCTTTATATGTCTGTGCGGTCAGAAATAGGACTCTACCGGCAATTTCAAAAACGTGTATCTATTGATCCAAAAATGAAGCATGACGGGTGAAACTTGTGGCAATGCTGGCAAACTAGAAAAAAAAAGTTAACCAGATTCCGAAGCTCCTCTGTTATGATCCCGGCTGCCCGGACAGTGACAGGTGAACCCAAATGCAACACTCAGATGCTGATGGGGATATGAACCAGGTTTATTGTAGCCAAACAGAGGGTAATGATGGTGAGGTCCGTGGATTCCAGACAGGAGGAAGCGGGGTTGGAGCTGTAGGTGGTGGATGGTGGTGTCTGTAGCACACAGGGACAGAAACAGATAGGGCAGGGCAAGGCAGCAACGTTGAACTGGCAATGAGATTGTGGGAAGCCAGGGTAGATGAACTGTGCAGGTAACGATAGATGGGTAACAGGTGCGTCTGGTTGGGAGGTGAACTGGAAGATGTGAACCGGAGTGTTGGACAAAACCAGGGCTGGACAAGACAGAACATAACATCCTCTCCACAGTCAGCACTCTAGGCCAGTGGTTCTCAATCCTGGTCCTCGGGACCCCCTGCCCTGCACATTTTAGATGTTTCCCTCCTCAAACACACCTGATTCAAATTAATGGGTCATTATCAGGCCCATTTATTTGAATCAGGTGGTCCTACATATTTGTAAATCTGACTTTGAAAGAGTCAGTGCCTCCCAAGCCACAAACATCACCGCCAGGGCCGCCCCATAGAAATGGCTGGGCCCCTGAAAAGGTCCAGTGAATGGGCCCCCCCTAATAGGTCTTGACTTATATTAATGAACGCACATGTGTGCTCTCTCTCTCCTACATAAAACATATGTAAACTGAGAGAGATTTACTCAGTGATGGGAGCTACATTACAGCAAAACAAATACATCTTTATACATAAAACTTGAACATGACATTTAAAAAATATACCTGAGAGGCCTTAACAACTTGTGTGGCGCCGGGCCAGACACAAACACACACACACATTAAAATAACAATTTGACACACTGAGATCTGCTACACTCACACCACATTTTCTAGTATAAAATGCAATTTACCTGCCTTCATCTTTGCCTATTATACAGCCATTTTCCTTGTCTTTCTGGATGCAAAGTCTTCTATAATGTTTTTGAAGTCAATTTATTTAGCCATTTCACACTCAATGGCAAGTATTGTGATTGAGCCTCTCCTGGCTCATTGTAGAGCGTAAGTAATTTTTATGATTTTGAGTTTACAGTTAACCACAGTTAAGTGGTTAAGGTAAAGTGCAGAATATATTCATTATGAAAACAGGCAACTATGCAATGTTTATGTTTATCTTTTTTAAGTAATGGTGATTATTTGAGTAAAAAAAAAAAATTGTTATAATTTCTTAAAATATTTAAGATATGAGTATTGCTGGCATCACGGCTGGGCCCCACCGCGGCTGGGCCCCTTAAATCCATCACAGACCCTCTACTGGACCCCCTGCAGTTTGCCTACAGAGCCAACAGGTCTGTGGACGATGCAGTTAACATGGCCCTCCAGTTCACTCTACAGCACCTGGACTCCCCAGCATCCTATGCCAGGATCCTGTTTGTGGACTTCAGCTCTGCCTTCAATACCATCATCCCAGCCCTGCTTCAGAACAAGCTCTCCAAGCTGAACGTGCCTAATTCCATCTGTAGGTGGATCACAGACTTTCTGTTTAACAGGAAGCAGTGCGTTAAGCTGGGAACACAAGTCTCTGACTCCCGGTCCATCAGCACCGGATCACCTCAGGGCTGCGTTCTTTCTCCTCTGCTCTTCTCCCTGTAATCCAACAGCTGCACCTCCAGTCATCCGTCCGTCAAACTCTTTAAAGTTTGCGGACGACACCACCCTCATTGGGCTCATCTCTGGTGGAGAGGAATCTGATTATAGGTGGGAAGCGGCCAACCTGGTGACCTGGTGCAGCCAGAACAACTTAGAGCTCAATGCTCTTAAGACAGTGGAGATGGTTGTGGACTTCAGGAAGAACACACCCCCACTCACCCCCATCACCCTGAGTGACTCCACAGTGGAGTCCTTCCGCTTCCTGGGCACTATCCTCTCCCAGGACCTCAACTTTTTTGTATTTTTATATTGTAAGTGGTAACTTATATTTGGGGCTGTGTGCTCAGCCCTCTCCTGTTCTCTTTGTTCACTCACGACTGTGTGGCAACGCACAGCTCCAACCTCCTTGTTAAGTTTGCTGACGACACAACCATCATGGGCCACATCTCTGACAGTGACGAGTCAGCCTACAGAGAGGAGGTTGACACCCTGACATCATGGTGTCAGGACAATAACCTCTCTCTTCACATCAGCAAGACCAAGGAGATGATTGTGGACTATAGGAGGCGGCAGGAGGAGGAGCATGCACCCCGACTCATCAATGGATCGGAAGTGGAGAAGGTCAGCTGCTTCAAGTTCCTCGGGGTGAATATCAGCAATGACCTCACCTGGTCTGTTCACACGGACAAGGTGGTCAAAGCGGCCCGTAAGCGCCTCTTCTTCCTGGGTAGACTGAAGAAGTTTGGTATGGACTCAGTCATCCACACTAACTTTTACAGATGCACTATAGAGAGCATTCTGACTGGTTGTATACAGTGTGGCATGGGAGCTGCACAGACAGGGACCGCAAGGCCCTACGAAGTGTGGTACGTTCTGCTGAGTTCATCATCGGCAGGAAGCTCCCAGCCCTACAGGACACCTACCACACATGTTGCCTAAGGAAAGCCGGCAGGATTCTAAGAGACTGTTCCCACCCATCCTTCAGTCTCTTTACCCCGTTGCCTTCTGGCAGGCGTTACCGCAGCATCCGGTCGTGCACACGCAGACTGGACAACAGTTTCTACCCAAGGGCCATCAGGCTTCTGAATGGACACTGATATGGACATTGATTTACTGCACACTAGTCACTTATACTCTGTCACTTTCAGCTACTGGTTGCACTATCAGTAACATTGCACTACTGAGAATGTCCCTGTACTTACTGTAAGTCGCTCTGGGTAAGAGTGTCTGCTAAATGACTAAATGTAAATGTATATTTTTGTATTACACGTGTCAATTAAATGTCTGGTTGTTGTATTGTATATAAGCCATCATATAAATCGCATTCTTGCGATATTTAGAATTGTAGTTTAACTTTTATTTGATTAGCCATTTTCGTTTGAGCTGAAGCACATTTGCGTTGGTCTGACGGAATTTTTGATGTGGAGTGTATTTTGTCTAAGCGGACCACATTCATGCCGATGCTAATTAATTATATATTTGATGACCCATTCTGCAGGTAACCAATTCGATTTGTTGTTCAAGTTTTATGTCTCGTGCTGTAAAATGATTGTTGTAAAATTACACTGGTGGCGTTGCTAGCATTCTTGATCTAGGATGACGAGTGAAGGCTAACTACTTACTAACTGAGAGTGAGGTCCTGCCGGGAAATATCAAACTGAGGCTTTAACGTATCGACCGAGCTTTAACAAGGTTGATACGCCGAAACGGAAGTTATATGGATAGTAAAACTCAGGCCACGTTTACACATAGCAGGGTATTTACAGAAAATAATATTTCTGCCCCTCCGTTTTGAAAAATAACATTGTACACACAAGTACGTTTTCAAAAATGTTTCTGTTTACATTAACCCGCATATACACCCACGAGTGCCATCATAACTATGCCAAACCTGTAGGCGGCAGTGTAATGTGAAGGATAGAGCCATGCAAACCAATCAGAATTTTCAAAATCAACAACAACTACAAATAACACGATCGACTTCCTTCACCTTTCAGGCGCAAGGTTCATTTGTTTGAATGATTCACAAATGCGATGCACAAATGTATTTCGTGATTCAGAAATATAACGCAATTCACAAATAAATGACCTCATTACGCTAGTTGTGTTCAACTTCATGCAGCACCGGCGGTGCCGACAGCCGGCTGCGTTGAAGCTGAGAAAGCCATTGGCTCTTTCAAGTCAGCCGGGCTGCAGGCGACGCCGGCGCTGCATGAAGTCGAACGCACCTATTACTATAAACAGGACGCTCTCATGACGTTATGCTTTTTTAGTCCCATACTGTGACGTTTGAGAACCTAAAACTCAGTTTAAGCTAGTGCACACTCAAACACGAAAACAGAGTTTTCAGAAATGTCCACTTTGGTCGAAGTTTTTAGAAATGATCGTTTTCCGTGATAAAACCTCAGTTTTCGTGTAAATGAAAGGCCAAACCGCATTAAAATACATGCGTTTTTCTTCCGTGCAAACGGGGCCTCAGACTGATCACTTTCGCACATTTCTTTTTTTTTTTGCCAGAGGGCATTACGGATCTGTATTGACCTGTGAGCGGGTCACCACGCGGATGGCATGACCGCGCATCAGCCAATCGGAAAGCTCGTACTGGTAACTTTTTTGAGTCTTTTGGTTTTAACTGAAGTGTTGTCTCATGTGAGGCTGTTGTTTTTGTTTGTAATAAATAATGGAGTTTGATGATGAGTACGGTATGGTTATTTTGTTCCATTTCTTAAAGGGGCAATTGACTGGGTTTTTTGGGTATTTCACACTGTTCCTTAAGGTCTCCTAATAGGGTATGTAACATTGGTTGGGTTGAAAATGGCCCGGGTGCTGTTCTATGCCCTCTGACAGATCCTCTGAAATGTTCCCGGGAAAAAACACTAGCTTTTCTCCTTTTATGGTATGCTCATTAATATTTAGATAAGCTGCGCGCTGATTGGTTGGTTATCAACAAGTGAAGCTGGGAGCAAAAACGCAACACGGCCAACAGCAGCACTGGCTGAAACACCGAAGTTGGAGACTTGAAATAAAATAGCGCAAATAAATCTATTGTGTCTACACAACACTGTTTTCAACAGATTGACTATATATCATTTGAAATGATAACATTACTTGTTTCCACTTCTGTTGTTGAAGCAAACCGGATTGACTTAGGTGGGTAGAACGCTAGGCTACAGCTTAGCAACCAAACCATATCGTGATTCTACTCGGCTTCAGTTAGCTAGCTAGGCTAGCTCTAGATATCTTGCTGTAAAATAACATGACAAAGATCTGGACAAACATGCATCGTGAATTGTAGATTTTCATTACACAGGTTATTTACTTGAATGAAACACAGTCAGGAACATGAATCAACGTTAGCCCCATTGCCAATAAACTAGGCTAAATTATCACACATTCTACCTATGCTCTTGCGTTAACTAGCAAGCTAAACTTGTTTACATGCCTACAGTCTATGTGTTACTAGTAACAGTTACTAGCAATGCTAACGTATCCTGTATCTAGAACCTGCCTTTCTCCAGTTCTTTCAAATAGATTATCTAGACAGGCGTTAGCAATAAGCCAGACTGCAGTTCGTTTTCTGGCTATTTTTCGGAAGCTTCCCTTCTAATGCCGACTACAGCTAGTCTAGCTAGAGTCATTTGATGTGTGTAGAAACGTATTTAGCATTCTACCTGGTATGCTATATACAGGAAACGTTAGCATTGCTAATAACTGTTAGCACAACATCATACTGTCCTTATAGCTTGCGGTTGCAATGAGCATACGGTTGGAACAGCACCTCTTTCCAGGTTCAGCTTCCTAGCATATCCTGCTTGAAATTGTCCAAGGTTGTCAAAACTGTCTTGGGTGAAATGTTCAGAGCAAATGAATGATTGAGTGTCGAACTTCGCCGGGATCTTCTCATAGACAACAGCAGCCATGCCTGTTGAATGTTTGGCTCCTTGGGAAGACTGTGAGTGTTAGCCTTCCCTGTACAGCCTGGAACACAGCATTTACGACCGTGGTCCATTTTCAATATCCTTGTTATAATTCAAAACGTTCTTCTTTGTAATTCCTTATTAAGTAGCCTACACAGAGCAGCGCGCAGCTAAACTAGTATCGGAGATAGACACTACCTCGGGCTGGTCTGGATGTAAATTCTGGGGCGTGACAAAGATACAGACCAGAGCCAATAAGAGGGCGATCACCGGTCCTACGTAGGACCGGTGGCTTTGTTGAAAAGCTAGCGTTTTACAGACAATTTTTTTCTTTTTGAGATTTGAATAGGAAAGAGGTGTCAATGGACTTTGATATTCACGGTATGTTCAGTTTACCCTCCAAACTGTCGTTTTTCAACAATGACAAGGTAAAATCAGTTTTGCAGTCAATTGCCCCTTTAATTGAATTTACAGAACAATTACTATACCGTGATATATACCGTAACGTGATATAAAATTACTCATACCGTGATAGGAGATTTTGGCCATATAGCCCACCCCTATAGTGTACTATTAATTGTTATCTGTAATCTGTAATCCTGTATAGTTAGGAAGTCTCACTTATTTAAGATCAGCATATATGTAAATTATGTTCCGTGTACTTATATGTTATGTTATGCCAGGTGCTTGCGTTGTCTTGTCTTAAGGATTTCAGTGCCCAGTCTAACCTTGTGTTGATCTGTGTACCTGACAAATAAAAGACATGAACTTGAACTTATATTTTATTTTATGACAACTTAGATTTTATTTTATTGTACATTTTATTTAATTCTAATTCCACTTAATACTGCTAGTTTATGTACCCTTAGTATAGATAGTCCACATATTTAAATTGTAGGTTCTTATATGTTTATTGTATGCACCTTCCTGCCAAAGTAAATTCCTTGTCTGTGCAAACTTTCATGGCGAATAAATCCCATTCTGATTCTGATTCAGAAAGCTTTCCCCCCTTTCCCCCCTTATGGGTGGCCCTGCTCACCGCACGTCACTGTTGGTGGTCTACGATTAACAAGAATACTGATTGGATTCATTATGTTTATTATAATCAGCAACATTTCAATAACTATACGGTTGATGCCATTTATGGGTTATCAGAGCAATTAGCGAGGACTTTGGGGATGAAATGGCAAAATGGAATTGCGTTAAATGTTGTTAGCAGAAAGAGGGGAAGTTTGTGTACTTTTTGGTGATGTATGTTGCACATATATTCCCACTAATACGGCAAGTGATGGGTCTATAGCTAGAGCATTATCAACCATCTGTACTTTGGCTAAATAATTGGTCCTGATTAGAAGGGACTTGGGGAATGTTTGGTAAATGGATGGCTATATTGGTGTCTGTATTGTGTGGGTTAATGGTTATCTTGATGGGATTAGTATTTTTCTGGTTGTTGTTTAATTCCCTGTGTAAGGAAAATAGTGCAGGGTGCAATGGAGAAATCTTTTGCAGTTCAAATGATGAATTATAGTCCTTTTATCTAAGATTCTTGATACAATGGGGATTAGTTTGACCTAGTAGGAAGTTCCTGAAAGGGTCAGTTGGAGACTTTACAGTAAGGTGCTAATGAAGCAGCTGTTTGACTTAATTGCTGTTGAGTCCTTTTGTTATAAACAATCCACTATGGAAAAGAATGTGTTCATTGTTTGTATTGATTAACAATTGTTTAGAATGACCAGATGTGAGTCTATATAAGACTGTGTGTGTTTGGAGTCGGGATCACTTGGCTGAACGACATTTATGTTAGGTGTCCTCCAGTGGATCAATCACAGAGCGCTCTGTTAAGTAATGTACGGTACAGAATAAATAATTTGTAGTAATCCGGCATCCTGACTATTCAAGTGCACAGTGTCTTCCGATTTTCCACCTCCAACTATACAAATCTCACATATACAGAGAGATCAACAATCGTGCATGCAGTCCTTTGGCCCAACTGTGGCATAAAACTATCATGCTTGCCATGGTCTTTTTGCAACAACTATGGAGGTAAATGTTTTACTAATGTTTAACAAAGTAACATAATTAATTTTGAATTAAGGTCAGCATAACAAGCTGCCCTGTTATGCTGCACCAGGGCAGCTACACCAATAGTAGCTCTTTAGTATGTGGAGAAATATTGTTGCATGGAACCTCAAACAATTGAGAATGTAAAGTTTGTAAGTCAGTCACAACAAATAGGAGAATTGAAGCATATAAATGAATGAATCATTCATCTATGAGTTACTACTGCACTGGAAACCTACTACATAAGTAAAACCTGCTAAATATTTGGTTTTATTTTACACAGACCATAAAATAAAGGGTAACCATTATCAAAGAATATGTGATAACAAAAATAAAAAAATACTGTAAAAAGTTAATACTTTGTCTTACCTCAAGAAGGAGCAGCCCCCCAGTCAGCCCACCCACAAGGAAAAGGTTTCTTTTCCCCCACCATACAATCCTGTCAAGACAGCCTGTGGTGTACACTCTCCCCTGTGCAGTGGTCTCCTCCAAATCCTGGACCTTGTAGCCACACATGGTGTTGAAAATGGTCTGGTAGTGAATACATGCAAAAGTAAACGACACAGTCACATTGATATTAGGATAGACTGTCCACCCAATCTCGGTATTACTTTTGAGTATCGTGTGCTTTACAATAGTATGTGAATGATTATCAAGATCTGGTAGAATGTGTAGGTTGTTGTTTATGGAAAGCCACTTTTCAACCTTACAGCCTAAATAAAGTCAAACATATTTTCTAAAAAATAAATGATTTAAAATGGGTATAGGCCGGTACTGAATGTTTTTATTAATATATTGAAAATTATTATTTGAAAACATTACCATTTGAAAATGATTATCCTTTTGTCTGGTTTTAGAGACTTACTTGTCAGTATCAGTGAAGACCACCTAAACCTTTACTGAGAACAAGTCATGACCAAGACCAGTTGATTTTCTTATGGTAACAATGAAATAACATAATCTTTGTGTGTAACTTATTGTAAACATTAAAAAGTAGTGTGAGGTATGCAGCTGACATTAGCTGTTGATATAACGTAACATCATTAGCTACATCTTCATGTGGTCTTTCTCGTCAGTGTTAGCAAACAAGTAAACCTATCTTTGGAACGTAACTTTGGGTGAGGGGTTCAAAGTTTTGGTGGCAGCACCACCAGCCAGCACCCAAAATATCTGTGATCAACACCTATCACAAAGTTCCTGAGGGTGTTAGATAAATTAAAGATGTAACCTTTATACTGCATGAAAAGAACATTATGTGGACATATTTCCTACCTAATACTGTGTTATGAAAACTGCTCTGGCGTGCAAGACAGATATGAAACACTCAAGGTCTTTCTCCCAGTTTAATCCGCAACTTGTCATACTCATAATTCTAGTCAGAATAGGAGTCTGATAACTCTCTGTTGGGCTGTGACTATGGGGCGTGTTTCAACCGAACTCGTAAAACAAATGCCTCTTCGCTCAATTGGATAGACCTACAACCAATCAGAGCAACGTAATATGTTGTTTGTTGGAAACGAATTCAACCCAAGTGTTCTTTCGTGACGTTGTTGATTACGTTACTGTTGATCACCTGTCCATCATCGTATAAAGCCCGCCCTGGCAATTTCATTGGTCCGCCCAGCTCCTGGTTTTATATAGTTTGTCCCCAATACGAGCCCCTCCAGACCCAACTTCCCGACCAATTTTTTTTGTGGGCGGGGCTAAGTTGGGCTGGAAGCCAGGCTAAAAGAATGTTAGTTTCTTGAGCTGAAATAGCAATTGTAGGAAGAATACTATCATCAGCTAGACAGCTGCTATGCAGGGGAGAAGAATTCTCACCAATGTTGTATAAATAATCATGCATGAAGACTAGATTTTAGACAACTCTGAACCGAGTTGTTTCCTTGCTGGCAAGGATAAAACTATTGGACTTTCTTTGAAACCGACGACTCTTCTTTTTAAAGATTTACCCTAACAACTCGGTCCTTCGAGCCAGAACAGCCTTTCCGTCATCCAGAACAGGGACTGAAACCGTGCAGGGGGGAGTCTGGGATACCTGACTAGAAGACCTCCAGCTGAATTGCTGTCACCTAGAGGCCAATTCCCCGGGGGGACGGAAAGGTGACGAGATCCCAGAGTGACCAGTGTCAGTTTCGTTGTACTCAAGGTAAGAATAACATTTGTTTTACTAAGACCTGTGAAATATCAGTAAAGTAAATATAGATAAAAAAGACCAGTCTATGTGAGAAGACAACAGGAATAAATAACTCTTTGCGCACGTTAAAATAGAGAAAAAGTCCTGAGGACTTAAAAATAACCATGGGTAAATGTTTTACATGTTGTAAAAGAGAAGATGTAGAAATTACTGGAGATGCCAAATACATGCAAGCTCGGGGACAAGAGTATGTCAAATATTTAAGTACTCGAGTCCATAATCCATGTTGAACACGCAAAAGTAGGAATAATAGGAATAATAGGAATAGGAAGCTCTTATTGGGTCAAACAAGATGTAAATCGAAAGGGCAGAGTGTAGCGGCCATTTTAAGACTACCCCCGCGTTTATACTCGACCCACATCTCCTCCTATGAGCGATAGTGCGTGAGTTAGTCAAAATGAAATAAATAAATATGGCTATGAAAAAAAATCAGAAATTTAAAGAAAATGGCAATAAATACATAAATATAGCATTATATAATTGAATCCATTTACCGACATCAATAAATAAATACATTTATTTATTTCATAATGACTTTTTTGTAAAGACAACATTTATTTATTTCATGGGACTTTTATTTCCTAATGCCACATTTATTTATTTTTTGAGACTTTTACACACCACATTTATTTCCACATATATTTCCACACCACATTTATTTCCACATCACATGTATTTCTGTGCTGTATTTATTTCCAATCTCACATGCAAACGAGAGGGGCGTGGTTATCTTCAGACAAATTAGCCTACTTAAATCATCACTGTGAACCCAGACAATAGGTTATGATCAAAATACGCTAAACCCTTGTCTTGCACACAAACACGGTGCTTGATAAGTCTCAAACCATTTAAGACTTAACGCTTATACGCCCAAGTACCTCTACAAAATCTAAAACGTGTGCCAATATAATATATCCTGACAAGCCATGCTGATAAATTTGATCTACAAGGCCAGCATGCGATCTCTGACACGACTAATGTCTTCCATAATCTACCGAATCTAGGTGTCCCTATCTGCCTTCGATCTTGTGTGGAGCTGCGTTGGTCTGAAGATAACCACGCCCCTCTCGTTTGCATGTGAGATCGGAAATAAATACAGCACAGAAATAAATGTGGTGTGGAAATAAATGTGGTGTGGAAATAAATGTGGTGTGTAAAAGTCTCAGAAAATAAATAAATGTGGCATTAGGAAATAAAAGTCCCATGAAATAAATAAATGTTGTCTTTACAAAAACGTCCTCTTGAAATAAATAAATGTATTTATTTATTGATGTCGGTAAATGGATTCAGCTATATAATGCTATATTTATATATTTATTGCCATCTTTTTTAAATTTCAGATTTTGTTTCATAGCCATTTTTATTTATGTATGTATTTATCTATTTATGTACCTATTTTTTTATTTAATTTTGACTAATTCAGCGTTCCATAGTGAGAGACTGAAATAAAAATTATTGGCAAAGGAAGAATGTAACAAGATCGTGGCTATGTGTGGATATAATTCATTGTTTGGACAACTACTCGACATGGTTAGATACTTTGGACCTTTGGGAATGTAAGCAGATGAGTTTTTGATGGGTTGTGTGCATACCTGGACCGCTGGATGACACTCAAGCTTTTAGGGTAAGTAGAGCCGTAGGGTTAGGGTTAGCATTTCCTTTGTTTACAAATTTGAGACTGGACAAATACGTTGACCATACTTGTTGTGACTCGATCTTGAAATGGTTTACATATCTACAAGCTCGAGAATCGTATCTTTCCAACGGTGTAACATATGTGTAGGAGTCTAAAAATACATTTGTTAACATTTAGTGCGCAGTAGCTGGGGGGGGGGGGGGGGGGGGGGGGGGTCCTTAAACAGTTTCTGATAGAACACGTCATTTTTGGCCAAGGCTAACCAACTGTCAAATATGGAAGGCCTAGTGGGCAAGTATTAAGACGCCCCCGTGTGTTAGCACGCGTAATTAACGCCGACTTGGCATGCAAAGTCGGCGTCTTTTGCGCCTTGTTTGACACGGCCCCGTCTCAACCACGCGTAAAAAACGTCTTTTTCGCCTCGAATTGAGGCATGTCACGTGACACGTTGCATTTACACACGTAAATTACGTCTCAAACTTTGAGACGTGTCTAGCAAACCACACGAAATTAACGCCTGGTTTGGCACAATCAGCGTCTGGTTTTCCAAAATTAAAGTCTGCTTGCTTGAATCTCCGATGGGAAATTTTGACAACAATTGTAACAACTAATACCTAAGCCAAGTAGGTCAAAGGATGCTCATGCGAGCTACTAACAAATGCAATGTTGGTTAGCTAGTTAGCTATTAGTATGAAGTTGGTGGTCACAATTGCAATCCTAAAAAGGGGTGCAGACTAGAGACAAATAAATGCAGTAATATCAGACTGGCTGGTTGTCTGGCTTGAATATCAGTGACCTATGCACTTTGTAAAGCTCTCTCTTGGAAGTCGCTTTGGATAAAAGCGTCTGCTAAATGAATAAATGTAAATACAAATACCAATGAGAGAACAGTTTGCTAGCGCGTGGAGTTTGTTTACAAGATTTAGTCCGCTGTTAAATGTTGCAGTGTAAACACAAACCGAACAAAGGGGCAACAGCAACATTTTATCATATGAATCAATGAATAGGAACAAAGCAAACAAACTACATGGGTGAAAACGCCCTGTTTTGCAGAGTAGGTTTCTGCAGCGATCCTGGCGCAAGTATTTGACCCAGTGTTAACAGTGCAGGTGAAAGCTCTCATGGGAGAGAAACGAGAGAAATATTTATTTGACAGGAACACATCAATTTACATGCTCAAGTCACGTGCCAATCTTGCTGGTGTTACAATTGGCTAACATGTACCTTTAAATAGCCTGAGGAGTGAAATGGGCAAAACTAGCCTGGCTAGCTAGTAACGGAGGTCACTTTCTCAGGCAAATGATGAATGAAACAGGCTTGGTTGAAGAAATCCGAGATTCTGGCTATCTTCAGCAGGCTCGTTCTACCAAAGGCAGTCCCCTCTGACGTTCTAAGTGTAGAATGGAGTGACAAACAATATTGTGCAGACTGCCAGTGAGCGACCCGAGTATGACTGAGGCTAACGTCAAAACACTACTGTACAGTAACGGGGACGGAGTCTCACTCAGATTGACAGTTTTACACAAATCACAAAAATAACTGGACCAGCTGGCAAAAAGCAGAATTCCCAGATCTCTTGAAAGCTGCCCTGCTCGACTTTTTTTGTGTAGGACTGACTGTAAAACTGTAAAAAATATTAACTTTGTCATGACGTGAAGACATGGCTGCTGCCTAAAGCAGCTTACACACTGCCCCAACAAACTCCAACAAATCCCAACATTCTAAAGTTGGCAGTTGTTGGTGATTGTCTTTAGAATGTCCAGTAAACCAACTGCCAGTTTCACACTGCTCAGACAATAACAGATTTGTTTTCAGTTAACTAATTAGCTACTTTTTAAATTGTGTGTTGTAGCCAGTATCATAAGATGAATGAGGTTGATACCTACTTGCTGAATGTAGCCAGGGTCATGTTAGTCTACCTGGCCTACAAAGTTTCAAGGAGGATTCAGGGGAAACAGCCAAGACAGATGAGGAGGAGACTGTGGTGTAAAAGCTGGATACTGCGTCGTGCAAAGCAGGGAGCCTACCCTAATACCCTAATATGCAGGGAGCTTAGGTCTGAAGACACCCTGGGTTTTGCAAACTTCGCCCGTTTTGCGCCTCAGGCTTTTGATAACTTACTCAATCTGGTTACACCACTAATTAGAAGACAAAACACAAATTTCAGAGACTGCATTACTCCTGGTGAGCGTCTGATGGTGACATTACGGTTTTTGGCAACAGGTAAGCTGCTACAACTCCTATAGATTCTCTCACATTACAATTCTTTAACTACACAGTGTAAAGATCATTATGTAACAAGGTTAATGCCAATCTGTGTTATTCAACAGGCGAAACTTTCCAGAGCCTTGCTTACTTATTTCGAATTGGTTGCTCAACAATCCAAGGAATTATTCCTGAAACATGTGCAGCTATCCACCAGGTGCTGTGTGAAAAATACCTCAAGGTAAGCATAATTTATTATTAGGTCTAACTCAGTTAGTTGTTTCTGTTCTTTGATGTGTGTAGGCTATATAGATGCTTAGTTGAGTGAGTACTGTTCAATAGGCCAACAGTGATATGGATAATAACAAAATGAAAGTGTAGTCCCATTTGTACATTACAAAGATGCCAAAACAAACAAATGATCAAATAATTTGACATGTTTAATAAATATAATAAATAGAGCTGTCAAACGATTAAAATATTTAATCGCGATTAATCGCATTAATGTCATAGTTAACTCACGATTAATCGCAATTAATCGCACATTTTTATCTATTGTAAATGTCCCTTGATTTCTTTTTCATCCATTCTTTTTTCAAATGTTAATGCTCTTCTCGACATGGAAAAGTGGTTAGGATTTCATGCAAATGTTTTTTTTTTATTGTAAACAACATTGCAATCGCCTGGCTTTGACGAGCGGGCGGAGAATTCGCATTAGCTGTGTGCTGCGATGATAGCTCACCACGACGTGCTGCGATGATAGCTCAGTTCACAACGACAGAACACACTGATCACTTTGGTCTTGTCAAAGGAACCATTTGGCAACCTTTTAAAAGTAAACTTTCCATTCAGAATCTTATTGGCATCCATTTTGGTGTCTGGCGCTGGCAATCAACTCAAAATGTAACGTTAGCCTACTACCAGAGAATGTCTAATCCGTATACGGGCTCTGCTACTACTCTTTAGCCGGCTCGCAAGCCCAAACAAGTGTGTGGCGTGCCTGTTGTTTTGATTCCGGTCTAGCTAGATCCGGTGTGGTATTGTCGTTTTTCAAACGTCAGTAGTTGTTGCAACAGAATGTGAAAAAAACGACAAAGTTTGCTCGGTCAAAAAGAGCGTTAATCGCGCGATAAATAAATGTACGCCGTTAATTTGGGTTTGCGTTAACGCCGTTAATAACGCGTTTAACTGACAGCACTAATAATAAATAATTAAGCCAGAGAGAGAGAGGGGAAGAGAGAGAGACAGATAAGAGCGGGGCAGAGAAGAGAATATGGAGGAAGAGAGGGAGAGAGCTGAATGCACTCCTTCACAAACACACACATTCACAATTGGCGTTCGGAAGGTCCATATGGATGGTTGGGTGAATTAGGGTTATAGATAAGCCGACCTATTTCACATTGCACAAATCGAAAATACTGTGGATCTAGTTGTTCCATTGCTCTTAACTCATGTTCCAGGTATTGACAGTAAGATGTAATGTGGTCTTGTTGTTGCTTCACAGCTGTACTCTCAGTGAGAGAGCGCAGTGTACAATTGATAGCCTCAAGCATTTGTAAGTCTCTGTCTTGAGCCTGAGCGTCTGGAGACTTCCTCTTACGTCGAGGTGTAGAAAGTGGGGGGGTGAAATAAGAAACACTGGCAGTTTCCTCCTCTCCCCCATCAACTGCCGTCACATCAGGGTCTTCTGAGCTGATGGTGATAGCGGTCATAGAGCTATCTTCAACCTCAATCCCTTCTGATGGTGCATCGTCGGTTGCAGTTAATGTATCCTGCTGACAGAAAATATTGACATATGTTTTTTATCTCATTTTAGTGCCCCAACACAACATCTGAGTGGTTAGAGATTGCAGAAGGATTCCAGAAGAACTGGCAGTTTCCCAACTGTCTGGGTGCTTTGGATGGGAAGCATGTTGCCATCAGACCTCCACCAAACAGTGGTTCACTGTATTATAATTACAAACACTTTAATTCAATTGTCCTCATGGCCCTTGTGACTACAAGTGACTACAAGTTCCTATATGTTGACATAGGATGTAATGGCAGGGTGTCTGATGGAGGTGTGTTCAGGGGGTGTACTCTCCAACAATCGCTGGAAAAGCAAACAGCCAACATCCCCCCACCCTCTCCCCTGCCAGGATCCGAAAAAATTGTACCGTATTATGTAGTGGCCGATGAAGCGTTCCCGATGGCTTGGCCTTTAGGTAGCGACTGTACTGTGTTCTCATCGACTCCATCTTTGCTTTGACTGCATTTTCTGTAACATACAATAGATTGAGACTAAATTAACAACAACATATATGTTGTTGTGTATCATTATTGTATCATTATTAACCACACAAATGCTTTTGGTGCATTTCTCAATACACGGATACTTGTAGCCTACTAGATCAAAGAGATACTTTCGCATTTCTCAATACACTGCTACTTGTAGTCTACTAGATCAAAGAGATACTTTCGCATTTCTCAATACACTGCTACTTGTAGCCTACTAGATCAGGGAGCAGTGAACCATAGGCTACTGATGAAACAACCGTGTTAGCAACTAGTTCGATTTTTTTTAAATAATAATCCTCCTTTTATTTATAAAAGCGTCTGCTAAATGACTAAATGTAAATAGGTTATCTTGTTAACAGATTAGCTAGTCTAACATGGTAGAACTACAGTACAGTACAGTAGCTAGATACTCACCAGTAGTCTCCAATTTTTCTGCAATGTTTCGTATTGCGGCACTTTTGCTATCTCGGTTGGAGTATGCCTGACTCCTAACGTCGTATAGATTGTTTCTCTCTTCCCATAACTCCAGGAGTACATCTTCCCGTTCTTGGGTCCAGAAACCAGCCATTTTCAGATTTTAAAATCAGTTAAAATTACGAAGTGAGTAAACAGTTAAAATCAACATCAAAGAGAGCTCGAGGATGTTATGCATGCGAGTAAACCTAGTTGTAACTAGGTAACGAGCTGTCAGAATGTTGGAGTTCGTTGGAAATCCCTCCACATTGGTCAGACATTCAACAACTTCACCCGACCCGACTGAACATGTTGAACTCTCCCGACAGTACCCGACAATGACCAACAAACACAAACTGCTGGCCCACACTGACCCGACTGTTGGGCTGTGTTCGAAAACTTAAGACAGCTGTCTTAATCCTTGATGTCTTACTAGACAGGTGTCTAATGAGACAGCTCTCTTCGGGGTAAGGTATCTTAAAAACCGTTGTTTTCGAACAGCCTATTAAGACAGGATGTACGTCATCGCGCTGCGTGTACTTGTGTGCTCGCACTAGCGCACTTTGTCAGACGGCAGTCAATTGCATTGAGTTTATTGTCACACTAAGTCAAGTTAAGCTGTATTTAAACTTGTGTTAGATATAGGCTCAATAGCTCATAACATTTGTGTTTGTATTTCACTCATTTGATAGGATTATGATAAAACGCAGCAACTAGCTAGTGTCTGCTCTGCACTGCGATGCTAGGTACTGTACGTTATCGAAAAGTCGGAGCAAATTTACAAATTAGGAGTGTTATCAATAAAATAAGTACATTTTCAGCAACTACACTGCCCATTTCTCTATACATTTTTATTCAGATGCTGATTTACAAGTACGTTTAGCTGAAATATGAATTGTAAAAACTTGAGAGCAATGGCGGTCAAAGGATTCTGTTTAACTTGTTGCTCACGGTAACCCCGCGCACAGAGTTATGGGTAATACGTGCTGCCATTAAGACAGCAAGGCAGCTCAGATGCTCTCTTAAAAAATGACCGTTATGTGACGTATTTCAAGGTATCTTATTAGACAGGAAAAGAAGATTTAAGACATTTCGAACAGACCTCGCTGTCTTAAAAGGAAGGAAGGAAGGACGCATTTTAAGACATTTCGAACACAGCCTTGGTGTTTGTTGGCGTTTGTTGTAGAATGTTGGCGTTTGTCGGGGCAGTGTGTAAGCTGCTTAAGACTATGCGGTCAACCGGGCAACATTCTCACTAAAATTTCAAGACTTTCGTGCCCCAAATCAAAATTCTGATGTGACAGATCAATGTGGAATCGCTTTCTCCCAAGAAGGTTGTCCTCCTCGACCTTTTTGGTCTTTTAAAATCTAACTATTGGAATAATCTGTGTAATTCTCTAGCCCTTATAAAGGCTATATTTTATAGAGCAACACGAAAAAAGTAAGAATACAGTAATGCCTGCACGAGGGAGAGGGAGACAAGTACCAGGACAAAGGAGAGGAAGACAAGTACCAGTACAAGGGAGAGGAGTGGGACAAGGGCAAGGGAGAGAGACGGGAAGACAAGTACCAGTACAAGGGAGAGGAAGACGAGTACCAGGACAAGGGAGAGGAAAACAAGGGAGAGGAGTGGGACAAGGGAGAGGAAGACAAGTACCAGGACAACGGAGAGGAAGACAAGTACCAGGACGAGAGAGAGGAGTGGGGCAAGGGAGAGGAGTTAGAATGTGTGGTGGCACTCAGAGAAGGGCCAGAGCTAGGGTATACAGTAAATGGAAGCTATATTGCATATTTCTTGCAGTATAGTCCTGTTGCAAATTAAGCCTTTACTGCAGCAATTATGTTTCTGTCTTCTTTTTTAAATACAGTAACCCTACATTCTATAAAGCTTCTCTGAGATGGGTCATTCATTTTTTTTTCTGAGTTTCTGCATCAAACCAAATTCATGCGTTTACAAAACCCAACAAAACAAATGTAGAAAGGCTTCAAAACAAACTGCATTGCAAACACAATCTATAATCCATACACTGTGAGACCTGACACATACCTGCATAAATCAATGCAGTTTCTATAATTCCATCTGATGTTAGTGTTTTTTATGACATTGTGCTATGATTGACTAAATGTTGCTGTGAAAATAGAACGTGTGTTAATGTTTGGTAGACATGGTGTCATGTTTAGTGTATTTTTGTGTTATGACAATTATTGTTTGAGTTTAGTTTACAATGTGTGATTTTGAGTTTTGCCAGTTTTGCCAAATGTGTGTGGTAGGTTTGTTGGTGCGTTAAGAGTTTAGAAAACTTGTTAAAGGTATTGAAAAAAACTGTCATAGCGATTGTAAAAAACTGTAATAGGCTAACTAACATTGAACTTTGGTTTTAGCATAAGTCAATAGTGTTATAACATAGCGAAAATTACCATTGCGGCTAGCATTACGTATGGCATTACGAACATTATCACAAAATATTGTTTTAAAATGATTAAATTAGCTGGCTAATTTACAGCTGAAGGGGAGCAGCACTAGCCTGGTCCTAACCAGACTCTCGTACATTCCATTTGTACAGAGAGTCTGGGCTCGCTCCATTGACAAGCGTTGACTTCCTTGTAGGCGGGTACGCTGTTGAAGTTTAAAACTATTGGATTTGCCAAGAGCCACTCTATCTGCCATAACCAATCGCTAGCGTTCGCCTTAGCCAATTCCTTCACCACTACTGTAACAGAGCTAGCTGGCGTAGCTGGAAAATCAAAACTGTTCCCGAACCCCGTGGGGAGGAAGGCCACAACATCATGGCCACCAACAAAACTCAGCAAAACTTGTTCTTGCTCTGGCTTTATCTTATGGTTATCCGGCAGCGTTGCCACAACGGACCGAATGGCTTCGCTCGCATCTTTCTCCGCTGCCATTACGGAACTACAACACAAACTAGCACACAACATCAACGTCATCATTCTCAGCCACTCCCTCTGTTTGCTGATTAGACAGGTAGAAGGTTAACCTGAGACATCTGACTTACATACTTCAATCCCAGACACAGTACAGAAGCTAAATCAAAATTGAGCGGAAGTACGTAGGAGGGCAGAGCCATCCTAGAGCAGCACAGGGAAGACTTGCAAAAGTTTTGTTATCATTTTAGATCCAAATAGTCTTTGGGTTTGTGGTAAATTACCATAAAAATATATTAACAAATAGGATCATGATGGAGATTATTACGTGTAGTCACAAATTAGCATGTCAAATCTTGTAACGTTTGTAGGAGCCATATTGGGTTGTTGGGCTTTTTGGTTGTTTTATGTTTCTTTTTGTGAATAGCAGTGAGTGTGTGTGTGTGTGAGAGAGAGAGTGAGTATGTACAAGTCTGTCTACGCCCACCTTAAGGACGTTTGGGAGGCTGAAGGCGGATCCCAAGGGAAATGGCCTTAAAACCCAGGAAGCCACAGCAGTGGGTGTGGCCGGAGAGGGAAACAGTCTTTTGACCGTGTGGTGGTGTGCCATGTGGGGTGTGACAAGCTGTTTACTACATTGCTGAAGTTTAAAAGTTTTCTATCTGTAACAACAACAATAAATGGTCCTCATTGATACAACAACACACGTCAATCCTTACATCCAGCTCTGCTACCAGTAGGAGCAAAAGGAACAGGAAAAGGCTACTACAACGTTTAATATACTTAAAAATAACTTTAAACTCTAGCGCCTCATGATGCCAGTGGGACAAGTCAAAATGACATTTTTGATGTTAGAGAAGCTAATGATTTAGTGATTGGTTTACAGGAACAAGTTAGCATAGTTAACGACACTAAAATACAGTACCAAAAGGTAAAAGTAGATAAAATAACTAAGGAACGCAAAGAAGGGGCTTAAAATATACCAGACTTAGAAAGAAATAAAATCGCTTAGAACTAAATTAATCAAATCGACGGAAGTCTGGTCAATGTAGCCTACGTAACATAAATAGAAAAATTAAGAGGAAAGACGATCAAATAGATCACCTTAAAACTCCATGTAAAGGGAATTTGCAAGTAGCGCATGAGTTCGAGCAGGTAAATGCAGAGCACAAAACAAAGAGAGAAAGACTACAGCAGAACATTGAGAACTTGCATTCCAAATGCAAAGTCTTAGGGTAAAAGATACAAAGAAAAGCAAAAACCTCAAGAGGAGAGATGGATCTTTACCGGACAAAATTACAGATTTAAATGACCAAATACTACTGTAGGCCTACTGGCAGGATCGAAGCTAAAGCTGAAGATCAGGGGCCTGTTTGTCGTAAGGGTTGAAGCTAAGCTAATCAATTGTCCCTTTAGCCCGTTAACATTAGCGAGCTAATTGAGAACCGCAAATATCGGTTCGTCGACGGCTGATCCGCATCCAAATCATGTGGTTAATTTTAATCAGGCTAAACTCATCGGGGCAAGTGCACGCGCACGTCCTACTTCAAAAGGCAGGAAAGGTCGATCACCAAAACCGTGATTTTCTAATGGTATGATGGCAGGAAAGACCGGACTTAAAGAGAGAGCGGTGATATTCTCGCAATCAGAACAGCATTTAATAATAAGTCGCTATGAAGACTTCAAAGACATAATCATGGCTAAGTCAAACAACGCCACCGCTGCCAGAGCAAGACAGGCAGCTTGGCAAAAAATTGCAGATAAACTAAATGCGTAAGTTTTGGGAAAATGTATAGGCTCATCTTAAGTGCCTCATTACCCCGATCAATCAGATCACATTTCTTTAAATGTGCCTGTTGGCAGTATGCTTAATGGAAATTAATCATCGAATGAGATCTTGCCAGCGAAAATAATTGTCTCAACTCTTACAGAATAAGTAGGCCTAGATAAAACCAAGGCCAAAGATTATCTAATTGATACGAATTCATAGACACTTATGAGGATGTATGTAGGCTACTGAAAGCGCTTATTTAACATGTACTATATATGTGCATATGCATGTATGTGTAGATGACCATATAGAAGTAGGAGTTTGAATATGCATGTGCAAATCTGTGTATGGGCGGATCACAGTATGTACGTAGTATTATTCATAATCAGAAATTCTATCAATTGATGCAGTGAAAAGAAATTGTTGAGTCCACTTTAATCATTTTCCAAAATAATGATATGGTATGGTGTACTGTATGGTATGGTGTGATATGGTGAACACTGTCATATAATTATGAGTGCTTTCAAACCCCATGTAGTTGCAACCCCACCACTAAGAGGACTTGGGAGCAAGTAAAAATAAAACACAAAAACATCATTCAGGCTGGTGAGTCATTACAATATGTGCCACAGGCTCGGGATAGGGGGTCATGAACCAGGGCCTGCAGGCGTAACCCCTGTCTCCAATTAGGAGCCCATCGTAGTTACCTAGTATATGATATGAACAGTGTTGGATCACCTCTACATAAAATAATCAATTTCTGAATGACATGAGATTTGCTATACCTTGCTCAAAGCTGTGGCATAGTGTGGAGTCTCGGAATATCTGGGAGTCGTGGACAGACCCCGGCCACTTGACCTCAACATTTGTGATCAGACAGGTGGAGTCACAGATCATCTAAGATGAATTACAGTCAAGTCATGGGTATTGTACAGTACATGAGTAGCCTACAGCGGGCAATTGCAAGGTCCATGTCTATTGTCAAAGACAAATGATTGTTTTTAGAACAATGTAATTTGAGGAAAATTATGTAATAAGTACCTGAACATTAAGGCTGTGAAAGACCTTTCTATTCACAAAATCGGCCTCGTTTGGCTCAGAGGGCTTTTTCAGGCGGATATGGGTGCAGTCCACTGCGCCAATGACATTAGGAAACTCTGCATAGTGATAAACTCCGTAATGAATAGTGATAGGAAGGCATTTTCATGAAAAGGTAAAATATTTATTTACTCAATTACCTGCAATTGCATAAAATCCCTCTTTGATGTCATTGACTGGGACATGGCCTGGGAATATGATGAATTTATTCATCAGCTGGTTGAGCGCCAAGTACACTTTTCTTACAGCAACGCATGCTGCGGCTTTGCCAATGTTTTCTGCATCGCCTATACTGTATAAAATTGTACCTGACGCAAAAAACCTCAAGGCTATGCACAGAGTCTGAAGCACAGTTAAAGCTATGCTGCGGCGTGTGACATTTGCAATGTACGGCCTGAGAAGGTCTTGCAAATAAATGAGTCCTTGTCGGCTGAATCGATATCGCTCAAACAGGAACTCATCCGTGTGACTTAAAGGATCTTGGCGATCGCGAAGAACTCTATCGGTATGAAAGGCTAATCGAACTAGAATAGCTCCTTCGTCAACTGGGTCTCTCAAAAATGGAGATGCCATGTTTTTTTTCGGGGGTATGGCAAGCTTATCCAGCTATACTTACGTTAGCCTGCTCTGGAGCAGGTTAGTGCTAATTGATATGTTACTATGGTGATTGATCGAAAGTTGCTTCCACAAACCAAAAAGAGGGGCGTGTTTTATCTTAGCCTGAAAATTAGCTCGCTAAACTGCTTAGCGAGCTACGACGAGCCCAGACCAGAAGCATGTTAGTCTCAACGTTAGATGGTCATGTATTTAATGATAAAACTAGGCAGACCGTAATGCAGCTGACTTCGGTATTAGGGGTAAGTATGAACAAAGCAACGGAAGTAATAGATGGCATTTTTTTAAGATGTCAGGATTAGAAACAGAGCGTTTACCTAGCGTGTCAACGTGTAAAAATGTAACAGAGGGGAGACATATATCCTTTCAGCAGATTAAAGGTAGGTTGATAGATGAAGACAACCTCACTCTTACAACAGACGGTACTAGTAAACTGGGCCACAAATTTTGAACCGCTTGGGTTTGTTTTTCTGATGGGACTAGGCTACATGTAGGTCAAGCAGAGAGCAAACATCCGGCTCTGCCCAATGCATGGTGCATGATGTAGTCATCACGGTGTAGAGGACGATAGGGGTGGGCTCTCAGACAGGATTTTTTCGTCGATACAGCAAGTAATTGTTGAAAAATTGAAGATGTAACTGTTATCCTGTATAAGAATGATTCTGTGCTCAGCATTCTTTGTGTGTAGAGAGAGGCCTACCCCCAAATCTGAACTTTGGGTGACACAAGGCATATGTAAACAAGGTGACCTGGGCTGACCACTCTCTCTTACTGGAGAGGCCACTGTAGGGCTGTTTTGGCAGCCCCTTTGTCACTGGTCACCCAGACACTCGTCTGGGACAGTTCTTGATTTGCATGAATGCTAAAATGACAATCACACCTTAATGACACACCTCTGGAGAGGTGGTGTCAACAGTTGAAGAGGAAGGTGGACAGAGGATGAATCTGAAATTATCATTAAAAGTTGTGTTCTTGTAAATATCGTTCTAAACACCTTTTAATGTCATGTTTGATATGCTTTTGTTTCTTATTTTATGTATTACATGTTAGTAATAATTGTATTACTGTAACATGTACAGGATTTACAGAGTTTGTGCCTGCAGCAGACCAACATGTGTTTAAGATATTCCCCTGTGGGCACCACCTGGTCTACTGCAGGCTTGATTAATGATCCAATTTGAATTTGTATGCGTTAGACAACTTTTCAGTCATATGACCGGTGTCCCCATTTTAGTCAGGTTTGGGTGTATATAGGAAGAAGTTTTACCAATCAATTTGAGTTCTGTTTACGATACAGCTCCGGTGCGTTAGGCGCCTAGTCTTCATTGTGCATACCTTTGTTAACCATTGCTCTGAAGTAGGGATGTCACGAGAACCGATACTTACGGTACCTTCCGATGCTAAAATAACAAAACACTGACGATGCCCATTTTTTTGAAGCACCGTAAGTACCGTGAGCGCCGATGCCAGATGTTAGCATCGGTGCTGCGCCTTCAGGAGTGTTCCAGTCGACGTTTACATTAAGAAAAACAAGATAACAACTGCTGCTTTAGAGATCGCCCCGCTTCGACTTGTTGACAAGAAAGGCAAAAAAAGTAGTTTGCGTTTGAGGCAGATGACCGTGGCGTTATAATTAATCCGCAGAAGCCATTATGCAAAAAATGCTACCGCAGTCTTCAGACCAAGGGGGAATACTTCTAATTTAGCTAAGCACCTGAAAGATCGTCATCTGGATTTGTTTAAAGAATTCAAGGCAAGTTCTGATTCAGTTCCAGAAGAGGCGCAGCACCGATGCTAACATCTGGCATCATACAAAATAAATCAATGTTCGTTGAAGTCGCGGCGAAATTCTGAATACATCCAAAGAATGCTCTTTTTCTGTTTGTTTAATCTGTCATACTAAAATACACGTTACATGATGTTTGAGATGGTGGGCACGTGTGTTACAATGGCTTATGTACATAGTTTAGGTTAGCTGTAGTTTTAACGTTAGCCCATAGCTTAGAAGGTAAACTCATGTCATGTTCATCTTGTTAGCTGAATGGCTTAATTGCACTTTATTATGTTATGCTATGCTCTATTGCACATGTTTTGTATGTCTTTGTAGGACATTTTGCTATTTTTCAAATATTTTAAAGAAGTTCATGGTTCAAGTAGCCTACATGGAATCTTAGACAATCCTCTTTTTTTTTTACCATGGTATCGAAATTGGCATCGAGAATCGTGTTATTTTAATGGTATTGGCACCGACTACTGAATTTTTGGTATCGTGACACCCCTACTCTGAAGGTATGTTTGGATTTGATGATATTTCAGTATCATTGTATTGATTATCTTACTATTTAGATAATAAACTATTATTGTGCATTTTGAAGTTACTTGTTGAAACGTATCTATCAAGCTCTGGCGGTGAAAACTTTAATCTAGTCTGGTTGATGCGACTAACTGATTATAAACATACACTTTTGGAGTAGGTTTTAACTTAAGGCCTCTGAGTCACTTACAGTGTATCTCCACGCTCCGAAGGAATTTACCGGAGCCTCTGAGTGATCGATTACATATCCTACTAGGTCTACTATGGTTAAATCCATATTATAGTAAAGATAAACGACTGATTAGTGAACACCGCCGCAAGCAATAAAGCTTTCTTAAACTTGTTCACCGACTGACTGTACAATGCTTGATAGATTAATATTTCTGACACAATGGTCCTTCGAGCCGGATTCCGAAATCCTTTCCATCATCCAGAACCAAGAATTGAAATCGTGCCGACGTGCATGACAATGAGAACCTCGCAGCAAATATGGCTGTTTAAAAAGAGGCCAGTTTTTTTTTTGTGGGGGGGGGGGGGGGGGGAGTGGAAAGGTGACGGAATTCTGGACTTGCTAAGAGGCACAGCTTTTGATGGAAAAGGTCAGAATAAATGATATATATATAGTCGACTTTGTTTTATTTTTATAGGCCTATGTTGTGAAAAAATTCCAGAGTGTAAAGATGCACTCTGGTCCTATATCTGTTAAGAACCGGTGAAAATCCAGTGCAGCTAGTATAGGGCGTCATATTTTACTGAGATCGTGTTGGCGGTGTATCCGTGAATAAGGTCATTTGGCTAAAACCTAACATGTGAAGTGAAAGCGTTTACATAGACGGGGTTGTAATTGCTAACGTGGTGACGAGAGATCCATCATCTGGGGAGCAGAATTAATTATGGTCTGACCGACCAGAACTGAGATATTTGAAATATATCTGAGTTTGGTGGTAGTCAAATACCTAACCAAATGGAAAGATTTTTGCTAATTTCTGTGAGAATGCCATTGAAGTAAAAATAACTTGTGAAAGTTAATAGCCTTATTGAGGAGGCTACTGTAAAGAATATATTCTGTGCAGCACGAAAATGATGAAAGAGACATTCATTATTATTACATGTTGTTAAGGGCAAAGGTGCTTCATATGTGTGTTTATTGCTGCTGAAATGATTTACGCCCACCTTGCTGTTAGGGTGGAGGGAGGGGGTGGGGGAGGTGGGTTAGGAAGGGTGGAGAAGGTAGAAAAGAGTTTGTGGGGGTTTGAGGCAGAGTTAATTTTGTTCAGAAAGTAGAGGGTTTTAGCACAAGTTATGTGAGAAGAGAAGGATTTAAGCTAGCTACTCTTTGACCAGTTTAAACTGGTTATCTAACTGCTGACCCTTCAGCTCTACCCAAGAGACTACGTTTTAGCTTAACTCAATATTATACTACAGGTCTTGATCACTCGCAGTCAATGCGGCGTTCTCAACTTTCACTTCGGCAGGGCCCTATACGCTCTCAGCTGATTCCAGGTGACTGCAGCTTTTAAAACTAGACCTAGAATCTACAACGCCCCCAATTACTGTCAAACAAAAGAATACCCTGAGTACCCTGAAACCGAAAATGATTCACTGGCTAGCTACTCTTTGACCAGTTTAAACTGGTTATCTAACTGCTGACCCTTGAGCTCTACCCATGAGACTACGTTTTAGCTTAACTCAATATTATACTACAGCCTTGATCACTGGTAGTCAATGCGGCGGTCTCGATGTTCACTTCAGCAGGACGCTATACGCTAGTAGAAACAATGTGATAGATTTGAGTTATTCGAGTAAAAACTAAGATACATTTAGAGTGGAATTAATATGGATTATATATATATATAAAATATTTAAATTAGTGGTGGGCCGTTATCGGCGTTAACGTGAGACTGTTGTTGGGCGATAAAAAAACTATCGCCGTTAATCTATTCTCAAAGTTGGGTTGGGAGCTGGTCTATACTTCGCAAGCTATTATGACTTTCAACTTGATATTTTAGCACGGATGTATAACTAGCCAAATTGCACTGTAGGGGGCGAGAACGAGTCTTCGAACCTGTGAGTATGCCTTGTGTATTAAATTATCACATCAAACGTGACCTGCTAACATGGATGCAGCTATGAAGCCGCCTGGTTTGCTTCAGGGAAAATGTCTTTTTAAGAAGATTCCCAATGGAAATTTTGACAAGAGTAAGGTTGTTTGCACCTTGTGCTATGCGGATTTAGTTTACTGTAGTCGTTCTTCCAGTGTCAAATACCACCTAAACGCAAAGCATCGCTTAGCTAATGTGGAAGATGCCGGGCCAAGCACTGATGTAGCGCAGGGGAAGAGTTGTCGTCAAAATACTACGTTTGAATGCAACCAAGGCAAGCCCGTCAGCACAGCTCTATCAGCCAAGCTAACTAATTTAATAACCTGTTAATAAACACAAGTACATCTTATTTAACATTATTTATTGTCATCACCAATTATCATAGTAGAACAGCTTTCTCAAGCATTTTGCTTGAGATGCATTTTGGAAACAGGAGATGAGTCCCTGGTCTAAAGCGCTACCTGGCTTGAGAAACCCGTTCTCAAATACTTACTTTTAGTCATTATTTTTGGTAGCACACATATTCTGAATGCCTATGGCGGAAATCAAATGAGCCATTTTAATCTAAATTAATCTAGATTAATGCCAAGATTACAGTGAGATTAATCTAGATTAAAAAAATGTATCTATGCCCACCAGCAATTTAAATATATCATAATCATGTGTTATATTGGTCAATTAAAAAATACATTCAGAGTAAACAATCATTTGTTTTATGTGTTTACTTTTAGATGGCAAAAAGGTACAATGTTCAAAATGTCATTAGTATGATTATTGATGGCGATTCAAGTGACATTGGGCAGTTAGAGGAAGATCGTGATAAGGAGGAAGAATGGACTCCTAATGTAGTGCTTACTCACGGAAGCTCAGATAGTAGCGAGGAGGAAGACTTGCGCGATGAAAGTGTTACGCAATTGAGTACAGAGGGAAGCACAGAGGGCCCAACAACACAGGATACAACAAGGGGGTCAGCAAGGGGTAAAGTGAAAAGGAAAGAATACAGGTGGAGAAAAGTACAATTTGAACCTCCAGCTGTTGTATTTCTAACAGTTTGTTACTGATGAAATGCTGCAGGAAATTGCAGAACAAACAAACTTGTAGTGTACAGAAAGAGGGAAAGCCAGTTTACACAAATGCCAAATAAATTGAGCAGGTTCTTGGTATGTACATGCACATGGGGTTATCACAGATGCCCAATGTATGATCGTATTGGGAGAAGGAACCAAAGCACACAGTTTGTGATGTCAGGTCTCAAGATCGATTTTAGAAATTGCTGACAATCATTCACTTTCAGGATGACCTCACCATGTCTGATGATGCGAAGAAAGACAAATTGTGGAAACTCCTACAACAACACAGATAACATTTCCTTTGCACACCTCCTGAAGACTGTCATGCAGTAGATGAAATTATGGTGCCATTCAAGGGAAAATCTCATCGATGTGTCTATATGCCAGCAAAACCTCACAAATGGGGATTCAAGATGTTGGGACACGCTGGACAAAGTGGCTTTCTTTATGATTTTGACGTTTGTCAAGATGCAGAAAATCTAAAGAAAAGTCAGACATTGGTATTACTAGAGATGTTGCCCTGAAAATGACTTCAACCCTTCCAGCCGGATAAAACCACAAAGTTTTTGCAGACAACTATTTCACATCAGTTCAACTGGTTGAGCGCCTAAAAGAAAAAGGAATCCCCTACATCGGCACAGTCTGAATGAACAAAGTAAAAGACTGCAACATGATGGAAGAAAAATAAATTAAGAAAAAGGGGAGAGGCTCATGGGATTCTAGAGTAAACCAGGAAAACAACATAATTGTAAGATGGTGTGACAACAAAGCTGTGAACCTACTTTCTTTGTTTGTTGGCATCGAACCCCTGGGAAGTGTGAAACGCTGGGATCGAAAATCCAAAAGTCACATAATGGATCCCAGACCTGCCATGGTTGAGACGTACAACAAGTTCATGGGAGGTGTTGTCTTGCTAGATATGCTGTCCGCACTCAACAAGTTCAGCGTCAGATCCCGAAGGTGGTACATGTACATTTGGTGGCACACTGTCACAGTCATCAATGCCTGGAACCTCTACACAAGAGACCAAAAGAAACTGGAGCCCCAGAAGAAACCCATGGCCTTGCGAAGGTTTCAGGCTTCTGTTGCCACTTCTCTGACAAGCGCAGGAAAGGGCAGAATCAAGTGCGGCAGACCACTATCCTCTCCAGAACCATACGCAGCACCCCCTCGCAAAAGGCCAAAAGCTGGTGTGCCCCCTGATGTCAGAAAGGATGGCATGGATCACCTCCCAACATGGGAAACCAGACAGAGATGCAAGCACTGCACAGGCAATCACTTCTCCCATGTCTACTGTGGGAAATGTAAAGTCCATCTTTGCCTGAACAAGGAGAGAAACCGTTTTTGTACCTGCCACAAGTCAAAATGAAAAGACTGTAAAAAGGTTCCTGTTACTGAAAAAGTAAGAACCAAACAGACTGAAAGGTTCCAAATGTTCCAAAAGGAGAGAAAAGTATTGTTTTTTGTTTAAAAAATATATTGTTGTGATCGATAAATTGATAAATATGCCTGATGTATCAAATATGATACAAACGAAATATCATATATGTAAAAACATATATATATTTTTATTTGTTTTGACTAAATGTCCAATAAACACTATAATATCAAAAAATCGAAATTTTCTGGATATTATTTGAGGTGTCAGGCTTCACAGGGTTAAACCATGCAACGGAACGTAAATAAAAATACAAGCAACTCAATCGCTACCAAGAATTTAGTTTTGACACCGACATTTTCAATGTAGTCCAAATATTGACGGATGCTTAGGGGCGGGAAAAGAATAATAATATATATGTGAGAGGGCAAAGCACACTCAATTAAGTACCTTCTGAGTTTCGTATTAATTTAGGATTATTCATCCATTAGTTAAAATATTAACCTTTTAGGAATTTAGGAATTTGCCTGAAAATGCCTAAACAGCATACCCAAAGTAAATTCAAAGCTGTTCTTGAACCATTTGGAGTACATGCATGTAAATGGTCTATTTTGAAAGCTGACACTCTGAAGTTATTTCCTTGTTGTCAGGACCCCTGGCCCTGTCAGTCCTACTGGTGTTGAGTAATAGAAGCTTGAAGACAAGGAAAGTGAAAGTTTCTATTTCCGCCTATATTTTGTTTTGAAAACAGAGGCCTCAAGAGGCCTAGAGGTGGTAAGTATTAACTGGAGGACAGAATTGGACCACAGCTTCAAGCCTTACCCAATTCAAATCAAAAGTTAAACATAATACCACAATATATTCATATTTGACACATGTATTTATAAGAGTACATCCAGAAATTTTCTAAAAGGGCCTTTTAGAGAATCCAGAATGACCCTTTGTAAAGGCCCCGTCACACCATAACGTTCTGGTAAACGTTCTCTGAAAGTTCTAATCGTTCAATTTCGAGCGTTCTATGGCGAGGTGGACACATCTGGCGTATGACTAACAGTGTTGGGAACGTTACCGAAAATGGGTAATTAGTTACAGTTACTAGTTACTTATTTCAGAAGTAACTGCATTACTTTACTAGTTACTGCATAGAAAAGTAATTAGTTACAAGGGAAAGTAACACAGATAGTTATAATATTTTAGTGTTTCAGTGGCACAGTGTAGGATAAGACAACTGTAAAATGTTATATCATTGTATGTTGCTAATTAGTTGCCTGAAGGCAATGTACTCAACTGTTGACATAGGTCGCCTGTCTTGATAACATACCTGGCAATCAGTCTGTTTAGTTCTGCCTGGCTTAGAGACTGGAAATACTTAAAATCAAGCCTCGGCTGTTTTGATGAAGTGGCTCCGACTGCTTGATCAGCAAGCTAGCACTGGGTTCTTTCGCGATTACTTTGTAACGCGTTATTCCCAACACTGATGACAAACGTGTGACTATAACGCATGACTAGCGTGGGACTGACGCATGAGGAGCATGTAACAGCGACCAAGTAAGACACCCCTGAAAACTATTAGCGTGATGACGTGTCACTGGGTCGCGACGACGTGTGACGAAAGCAAATTATGAAAACGAAGCAATCGATGAATAACAACCAAGTAACGCTAGGGTAACGACTGACTAACAATAGCCAAACACGTGCAACGTTAGTCAAACGTTCCACAAACGTTGTTCAGCGTGTCGAGCATTTAAAATTGCGCGTAAAAAAAATGCTGGTCTCCATGAGAACGTTTGTGCATGTTCAAAACGTTTTTTTGGGACCAGCGTTCTCTGCCAATCACCGACGATTACCAGCGTCCACACAATGCTCTTTTGGCGCTATACCAGCGCTATACCAGCGACTATGGACAACGTTTCCTCTTAACGTCATAGAACGTCGACCATGACGTTATGGTGTGACGGGGCGTTAAAAAAGGTCAAATTCTTAGGATAAAAAGGTATTATTTTTTATAATTGTTATCTCTAATGAAAGGTGGTACTTAGAACTATCATATATAACAAAATCATTAGTATTACTGAAACACAAAAATGGAAGCATGAACACATTGGAGTGCTTTATCTTATTCCCAGAATTGGCGCACAAAGAACACTGATTCTGTCAACCATATTGCGGAATATACTTTTATTTTGAAGGTTCAACAGATACCAAGCATATAGGGTATCAGGATTTACAGCTAGCGCTAAGCTACAAGGCTAACAAGCTCATTTCAGGGCCTGTCAAAGCCAGTTTGAGAAATGTGTTTAGAACGAGTGTGTGTGTGTGGGGGGGGGGGGGGCAGGACGCACAGACCTAGTTGGCTTTACAGGGCTGTCAACGGGGCATGGAAGCTCCTATTGGGTCAAACAAGGTGTCAATCAAAAGGGCAGAGTGTAGCAGCCATTTTAAGATTATCCACTCGTACGTACTCAAATCATATCTCCTCCTATGAGCGATAGAGTATGAGAGATTGAAATAAAAATAATTGGCGAAGGAAGAATGAAGCAACAAGATCGTGGCTGTGTGTGGATATAATTCATTGTTTGGACAAATACTCAACATGGTTAGATACTTTGGACCGTTGGGAATGTAAGCAGATGAGGTTTTGATGGGTTGTGTGCATACCTGGAACCAGGGACGTGCACAGGCTATGGCTAAGGTTGCCCAGGCAACTGCCCGTTTGCCCTCCTCGAGTCAAAGTGCCCCTCCGAGAAAAAATTATAAAATAACAGTGAATTTAAACAGCTGCAGATTTCATGTAGACCTAGATTTAAAAAATCGCCACCCGAAACATTTCATAAAGTAGCCTTATTCGCATCAAATCGATAAGCCTATGGGCAACAAGAGTGGAAGTGGTATGCCCCCTACTCTGTTTACTCTGAGGTACTGCACGCGACTGCCACCTGAGCCTGCATTTTCTTTCACTTAAGAGACGGTCACGGTTGTTTTATTCTGTGTCGTTAAAAAATTGCTTTGACGTTGTCAGAAAAGGTGAGTTTTAAGTTGTCGAAATGTATAACAAACGAACAATCATCATAAAGTTTTATGAAATTAATTAAAATCTTCATAAATCCAGGCTCAGTTTGCCACGTTTAGCCTAAATAATCAGACGGACAACCAGCCCGTTATCACATGTACATTTTTTGGTAGGAAAACTAAGCTACATGTCTGATGGTTAGTTTATAATATTTTGTTTTAACAAGAAGAATAACTGATTGAAGTAATGCATTACATGAATTATTATCATTAGTAGGCAGGCGGGTGCCCTTTTTTCAGGCCAGAGCAACTGCCCTTCAAAATTCCTGTGCACGTCCCTGCCTGGAACATTCCAAAGTAATGGTAGGTAAGTACAACTTTTTTCTCTGGCTTTGTTGAAGGAACGGTCACCGGACAAAGACGTTGACTGTACTTGCTGTTGCGACTTGATCTTGAATTGGTTTATTTCAATGGAAGCACAAGAATTGTAGCTTTCCAATGATGTATAATATGTGTAGCAGTCTAAAAAATATATGTGTTAACATTTAGTGCGTAGTAACTGGGGGAAGAGGGGGCAGCGTTTTGGGCCCACGGGTGGGTGTTCATTAATGCACCCTTATTGTAAAGTGTTACTGGGAAACTCTGCTATCCACTGTATTGACTCCTGAAGCACAACAAAAAAATGTGCACATGGGGAACACCATGTTTCGGTTTCGAAAAACAAACAAGCTAAATGGCAGGACTTAGGCAAATTAGTTGTAAGAAGGATTGAAGCAGCTGACTGGCAGCCGCAAGGGAACGGGGAAAGTTATAGCCCCAATCAAGATATTTTCTCAAAAACTCTGAACTGGACAAGAGGTGCTGTGGCACCTATTGGAATTGTTAGTTTTTTATTTTATTATTATACTTAGGACTAGGAGTCTATGGCAGCCCAGAGAACCAATGCAAAGTTGTGAAATGTATTATTATATATTATTGTCACCAAGTTTCATGTCGACCATTGAAGCACTATAGCGCCACCAAGGGGTCAAAGTTGGAAGTGTCTATATATTAAGTCAGTCGGTGAACAAGTTTAAGAAAGCTTTATTGCTTGCGGCCGGCCCACAAGGAGACAAAAACATCAAACACTATTGTGCTACAAAGTTTGTCTGGTTCACAAGTCTTCAGGTAAGACCATTTATTGGTGCGAAGTCTCCTCCCCTGCCAGGGCTCCAGACTGCGACCAGTTTTTGAGTAAGTGCAAGCATTTTTTAAAAGCACTCGCGCAGGTGCGACCTATAAATTAGGAATTTATTGGGTGTGCACAACGTCAGCACACGTTAGCAATGATGCATAGATACGACGTTCTGGTAAGACAGCGATATCAGCAACCCCTCAGCATTAGTACCGTAGCTAAAAGTCTAGGAAAGTTTAAGCAATTTTTCTCTAGGTACCTATAAATCTAGCTAAAAGTCTTGGAACATCAAGCCTATTTTTTGCTAGGTTCCTATGAACATGTCTTAATCTGCCAGAAAAGTGGGTCCTCTTCGTTCTCTTGGTGAGCAGTTTCAAGAGCCCTTCTTACCCGGCTTCATGGAGCCGAGCAGCTAAATACTTATTTAGTCCTAGCGTTGCTACTGTATCCCTGCCTGTGTTTACGCTGTTATATTCAGCAAGTATCGTGTCGTGGTGTCGGAGGACTGATCGAAAAGCGCATCATACATTCATGTCATTTAGTTAAGACTTGCATGCACAGTATGTAATGTCACATTAAGTGGTGTATTTAAACTCAAGCTTATGTGGGGTGTCACTGTTTTTTAGTTGTAAAAATGTCAGTAAAAAAACGGACCCATCTGCAACCGAAGCAAACACACCCCACAATTTCCCCAAAAATTGTACCAGGGCGATTATAGGATCAGACCTTTAGAGGTGCTCAGCCCCCAATTAGAATGTGACATGAATACGTGAGTGCCTTGCAAAAGTGCTAAACACCCTTGCTAATTTAAATCTACCAGCATCAAATGATGATAAACAATATTTTTTATTAATTTTTAGGGGTGCTGAGATTAAATTTAGGGGTACTTGAGTAACCCTAAAAAGGGTCTAAAATTGCCACTGAATTGTACCCTCTTTAGTTACATTAATAATTGCATTGCAAGTTAATATAAGGTGTGCCCAAAATGTTCTGCTTGCGCTCCTAAAACTTTTCGTCAGGGGCTACTGTGCTCCTAGTAAAAAAAGTTAGTCTGGAGCCCTGCCTGCATATCAGCTGTCAATATGATCGATCCCAGAGAAAGAGTGCACGTGGAAACTTACAGAGTTCTCCGACCCTAGGCGTGACCATATGATTTAATCAACACAGATAAGGTTTATTGCACCTCTAGCAGTGGCGGCTGGTCAATAGAGGGCGCTAGGGCGCCACCCTCCCTGGTGAAAAGTGTTTTAGATTTTTGTTTTTCATGTACTATATTTTCTAAACAATAACTACTCATTTTAAGCATGACTGTGTTAAAAATACACAATAAAGTGTTGTGTATATATATAAAAAATTCTGTTTTGGGATAAATTTACTTCATGCTCGACATCTGGGGCGCTAGAAAAAGCGGCCATCGAAACACCTACCAACCTGCTGGCAATAGGTGAATTGCTGACCGTTGCTAACAAGAACACATATTTAGCCAATCAGCGTCCTCAAAAATGATGCCAAAAGGGCGCTGGAATTAGCGCCCCGAGCAGAGTTAGAGTATAGAAGTGATTTTGCAACTGTAGGGCCTACTTAACGTTATTGAAAATGAATGACTCCGGACCAGACTTTTTCTCCTCTACTAAATTTCTCAAATTCTGTCAGATATCCTCTCCAAAATCCTTTTGAGAGGAGAACTTTAGTGGAGAAAATAAAAATAAAAGAGTTCAGCCCAACCTGACATCAAAATTACACAACAGGTGAGCGAAAAGGGTAGAGGTAAATCATACACAGAGGTTTCTCCCACGTTTGGTAAACTACAACAGAAAGGCCTGGCTAGCTGGATGCAGTCATGTCAATGCCTTATTTTGCTTCCTGTGCTTGCTTTTTATAACATTCGGAACAGATACAGCATGGACTGTTACAGGAGTTAAGGACATAAAACATTTATCTGAGAAAACAAAACAAGTGCACAAAGGCACGCATGGAGAATACAATCAAGCTAGCCATGCTAGGCAGAGACAATCGCTATGCAATTGGACGAAGATAACCAGATTGAGTTGAGGAGAAACAACAAAGAAGTGGATAAGAACAGGCACGTTCTATCAAAGATAATTGATTGTGTTAATTTCATTTATAAATCCTTAATATTTAGTTTTACAGTAATAATTGTGTTGTGTTTCCTAATAATACCAGAGTGACTCAAGTGCCCAGATTTCAATATTTCTGAACTGAGTGTAATTATATTTATAGTCCACAAATGTGGACATTTGCCTATAGCTGTGTGCATTAATTACATCATTACTATTTCACAGAGAACTCGTATCATGCAGTTTGTGTTCAATTGTATTAGGATGGTTACCGAATATTTCACAGCCCCACCTAGAATAATTTTCACCAGCCGCCACTGACCTCTAGTATGATAATGGACAACCTAGGTCAGTTTGTTTACGTAAGCCTAGTGTTACCCAGAGTTCAGATTTGGGGGTAGGCCTTTCTGCACACAAGGAATACTAAACACAGAATCATTCTTATACAGGATAACAGTTACATCTTACATTTTTACAACAGAGGTGTGTTTGTGCCCATAACTTTTGAACCATAAGACCGTTTTTGTGAGGTACCTCACGTCTAAGTGAGGTATCATTAGATTCCTTAGATGCAGACAATTCGACTGAACTGGTGTCATTTTCTGTCATTTGTATTTTAAGAAATGACAACTTTTTCGAACTGCTCCTAGGCCCTTGCTCCGTTTTCATGAAAATCGTAACAGATCATCTTCAGACCATGCCGATGAAAAATCTTTAGAATTGTATCAATAAGTCAAACCGTTCACGAATAATGCGCAAACGATTTTGACAAAGAGCACACCAAAGCGGACGTGATGCCTTGACTCTGCGACGGTTTACCATATGGAGATAAACTTTGGAAATGTCATCACGAGCATGTAATCACATTATTTTCCTTATCATATCACCTTGATATGTCAAAATATGACTGAATTACAGTCGTTTATACTTGGGTCAAAGCTGACAACGCTCGCCACGGGACAAACGGCTTCTTTTTTTATTAAAGTTACCGAACACAGCATTTCCCAGCAGTGAGAATAGCTCACTGGGTTAAGACGGGCTCCTTTGGAACGCAAGGCCGTAGGATCGAATTCAGCCACAGTCATCTAGCATATCGTGATACCGGATTATCTGTTTAGCGAAGCCACAGTAGCCGTCTAGCAGTATAATCATAATGGTAACGATAATGTTTAGTTCTCAGGGGATTTATATTCAAGAAGAGCCGTAATAGGCTTTAAGGTGACACCGCCCTGAAGTACCGTGCACAATTTCACCTTGATATGAGAAAATATGACTGAATTACAGCTGTTTGAGTTGGGACCAAATCTGACAATGCTTGCCTTAGGAGAAATGTCTTATTTTATTATCCAGTCACAGAACATAGTAAAGCCCAGGTTTGTGAAAACGCTTACCACAGGAGAAACAGCCTTCTTTTTTATACAGTAACTGAACATGACAATATTCAACACTGAGAATAGCTCAATGGGCTGGAATGGTGACCTGTAAAGTATAAGGTTGTAGGTTGGAATCCAGCCATAGTCTTTTGGCCTATCATAATTTTGATAGATTATCTGTTTAGTTCAACAGGATGACATCATTCTGAAATACCACAAACAATTTCATGCAATTTCACCTTGAAATGTCAACCGTTTCTTAACCCTTGTCCCAATGCTGACCGAAGCTAATACTCTGCCATTTCTATTCATACAATCTCAACAGTTGGTATGTAGCAGAGAGGATAGAGAGACTGGCTTGTAACCTTTTGCTCATGAGTTAAAATCCCCATTCAGCCTGTTGTTGGCCAAACATGAAGTAGTTTGGTTCTCTTGTTATCCAACTCTCGTTCTTCTACAGGCAGGGGTGTTCAATCCTGGTCCTCGAGAGCCCCTGTCCTGCATGTTTTAGATGTTTCCCTGCGCCAGCACACCTGATTCAAATGAATGGTCATTACCCTGCTTCCACAGAGCTTGATAACAACCCACTCATTTGAATCAGGTGTGCTGGAGCAGGGAAACATCTAAAACATGCAGAACAGGGGCTCTCGAGGACCAGGATTGAACACCCCTGTTCTACAGTGTACATGTTTATAATATTTTGCCATCGCTGCTTGCAGCTATATTTAGGATACCTCCGTAAGGAAGAAATATGGTAACTTTTTGTGAAATTTGTCACACTCATTAAGGACAGTCCCTTCTTCATTCACACCAAGTTCCATGTCTCCCATTAGACCACTCTAGCGCCACCAACGGGTCAAAGTTGGACTTGTGTTTACACACACAAATTTTGAACCGTATAACCGATTTTCAAAAATGAGGTACTATTGGATTCCCTTGATTAAGACGAGTTCAACACACCCTATGGCGTCAATTTCCCGTTTTATAGATTTCCACAATTTCCGGTTTTATCAAAAACCTTTGAAAGCCTACTCCTCCTACAATTTTAGTCAAATCTTCTTCAAAATTACCAGAGACGATCTTCAGACCAAGCCTCACAAAATTTAATAGTAAAGTAGTTAAAGTGCCAAACATGAAGTAAAGTCATATATCAGCAAATCTTTGAGATATCAACACCAAACTTGGTATGTCAAAAGGAAGACACTACATCATGTTACCATGTGCAAAGGCAACTTCATATCTCCAAATGTTTATAAAGCAAATCAAATTTATCGCTTATGCAAAAATAATGCTTTACACATCCGCCGGTCAATTTTTTTAAAAATCTGATTCAATCACAAGTTCATATGAAGACTCTTGATAATTTTTAGTACACAAATCTGTAGGGCTGTTCCCACTCAGTCGACTAGTCGATTTTCTGGTCGATATGCTCTTGGTCGACTACGATTTTTTTAGTCAGTCACTTTTATTTGTCAGGTACACAGAACAACACAAGGTTAGACTGGGCACTGAAATTCTTAAGACAAGACAACGAAAGCACCTGGCATAACATACCATATAAGTACACGGAACATAATTTACATCTATGCTGAGCTTAAATAAGTGAAACTTCCTAAATATACAGATAGCAATAAATAATCGACTATACTAACCCTAATACTAAAACTTCATAAATTACAGATAACAATAAATAGTACACTATACTAACCCTAAATGCACATAAAACCTGTTTCAACCCTATAACCTATTCTAACCTAAGTGGAGTACAGTACAATAGTGCACATTTGCAGATCAGTGACTAAGTCAATGACCATACAGGAGCCTGGTGGCGAGGTACAGTGAGGTACAGTAGTGCAATGTTACTGATCGTGCAACCAGTAACTGAAAGTGACAGAGTGTAAGTGACTAGTGTGCAGTAAATCAATGTCCATATCAGTGTCCATTCAGAAGCCTGATGGCCCTTGGGTAGAAACTGTTGTCCAGTCTGCGTGTGCGCGAACGGATGCTGCGGTAACACCTGCCAGAAGGCAACGGGATAAAGAGACTGAAGGATGGGTGGGAACAGTCTCTTAGAATCCTGCCGGCTTTCCTTAGGCAACGTGTGTGGTAGGTGTCCTGTAGGGCTGGGAGCTTCCTGCCGATGATGAACTCAGCAGGACGGACCACACTTCGTAGGGCCTTGCGGTCCCTGTCTGTGCAGCTCCCATACCACACTGTAATACAACCAGTCAGAATGCTCTCGATAGTGCATCTGTAAAAGTTAGTGAGGATGACTGAGTCCATACCAAACTTCTTCAGTCTCCCCAGGAAGAAGAGGCGCTTACGGGCCGCTTTGACCACCTTGTCCCGTGTGAACAGACCAGGTGAGGTCATTGCTGATGTTCACCCCGAGGAACTTGAAGCAGCTGACCTTCTCCACTTCCGATCCATTGATGAGTAGGGGTGCATGCTCCTCCTCCTGCCGCCTCCTATAGTCCACAATCATCTCCTTGGTCTTGCTGATGTGAAGAGAGAGGTTATTGTCCTGACACCATGATGTCAGGGTGTCAACCTCCTCTCTGTAGGCTAACTCGTCACTGTCAGAGGTGAGGCCCGAGATGGTTGTGTCGTCAGCAAACTTAACAAGGACGTTGGAGCTGTGCGTTGACACACAGTCGTGAGTGAACGAGGAGAACAGGAGAGGGCTGAGCACACAGCCCTGGGGGGTGCCTGTGTTGGTGATCAGTACGGATGAGGTGCGGACACCGATTCTCACCACCTGTGGCCTCCCGTCAGGAAGTGGAAAATCCACTTGCAGAGGGAGGTGCTTAGTCCCAGGTCCACAAGCTTGGAGACTAGTCTGGAGGGGATGATGGTGTTGAATGCAGAGCTGTAGTCAATGAACAGCATCCTCACATATGTATTCCCCTTGTCCAGGTGGGAGAGAGCGTTGTGCATAGTCAGAGCAATGGCATCGTCTGTAGACCTGTTGGACCGGTATGCAAACTGCATGGGGTCCAGTGTGGGAGGCAGCGAGGAGCAGATGAATGATTTGACTAGCCGCTCGAAGCACTTCATGATGACAGAGGTCGGGGCTATCGGGCGATAGTTGTTCAGACATGTGACCTTGGTGTTCTTGGGCACAGGGATAATGGTGGTCCTCTTGAAGCAGGTGGGGAGTACAGACAGGAGTCGGTGATCGCGCCGGCGCGATCAGAGCGCAGGTCAGCTTTCGGACTACGCAGCATGTAAACAAAGACACTCAGAGGGCAGCCGTCGATTTCATGCGGAAGTGCAGACCTGAAGCTACATTTGAGTGCTTGGTTTGTGTAAATACACCAAGTAAAACTTAAGATACCATCATTTCAATTCCATGAAAAAAGTGCGTCCAAAAAATGCGCTCTTTTATGCGCGCGTTGCATTTATTGTAATATTTTTCTCGTTTTTTGTCCAAAAATGAAACAGAGAAAAACGGGTGATTCTACTGACTCATAGCTATAGGATACACGAGAAAACGAGAGGACAAAGAGACGTCTAAGAAAAAACTAATTCGGTTTATTATGACTAGTTTTCGAAGTATTTTGAGTAGTTTTGGGGAGATTTTGAGTAGTTTAGTTATACATTTGGACTTATTTAGGGGGAAATTAGTCGGACATGCTGTCCAACATGCCGGCGACTTGTTATTTCTACCTCAGAGCAAAAAAAAAAAAAAGATGGACGACCAAGATTGGTTTTGTTTACAACGAGAGGTGAGAAAAACATTCATTGCTTTCGTTTATCTTATTATATTATTCTATTCTACTTCACTGTAGTATAAAATGCCTCAGAACATATAGATTTTTGAATCTTTTACATATATTTTTTTTTTACGTTTTATTGACATACAGAGAATAAAGAGCCATTGCCACGGAGGTCAAAGAGAAAGTTATAAATGAGCCAAGTCTGAAAAAAAAGTGGTGCAGCCGAAATTATTTTTTTCATTTTTCCAATTTTTTCGTATTTTGTACAGTTATTATTGACAAATATACATGAATAACAGTGCATTTGGATAGACCTGCTCTCTTTGTAAATAGCTTGATTATATATCAAATTGACCTTTTTATGTTCACATATACAACTTGTGCTTCAATTTCAAACTTTTGAAATGCTTCATTGAGCATGCGTGTGTGTATTATAGTCAAAGAAACATAATTTTTCCACACGGAGCTTGTGTTTTTGTGTCTGTTTGGGTCCAGTATGTTGAAAAGTATGCCAAAATGAAAAACTTAATTTAACTGGTCAAGCAGGTGAGATTGTGCTGAAAAAAAGATACCAAACATTGGTATGATAAACATTTCTTTATGTAGTATATCAAGGCCAAATCAAAGGTACTCAAAAACGGACAAAATAGCTCCAGACTCCATAGAGTTAAGGGAGAGGTTGAAGATGTCACTGAAGACCCCTGCCAGCTGGTCAGCGCAGCCCCTGAGGGCCCAACCTTTTCGCTGCTTTGATGGCCTTCAGAAGGTCGATTCTGGCCTTCCTGTACTCATCAGGGTCCCCAGAGTTAAAGGCGACAGTGCGGGCTCTCAGCTTGGCCCGGACCGCGGCATCAACCCAGGGCTTCTGATTTGGGAAAGACCGGACAACCTTCTTGGGGCAAACGTCATCAATGCAGTGCTGGATGTAGCTGGAGACAGTGTCTGAGTATTCGTTAATGTCCCCATCTGCCGCCTCCTTGAACATCAGCCAGTCAGTGGTGTCAAAGCAGTCCTGGAGGGTCGCCACACATTCGTCACTCCATAGATGAACTGACCTCTCAACTGGTGTGACCTGTTTAAGCTTTTGTTCATATGCGGGGAGGAGAAGAAAGGAGGTGTGATCAGCCTTCCCAAAAGCAGGGCGGGGGAGGGGTTTGTAACTTCCCTTGAATGTTGTATAACAATGGTCAAGGATCTGGTCTCCACGTGTGAAGAAGTCAATGTGCTGATAGTACTTGGCAGGACTTTCTTCATGTTAGCTCTGTTGAAATCACCAACAACAATGAAGGCTGCCTCTGGGTGCACATTTTCCAGACCATTGATAATCCCATACAGTTCATCCAAAGCAGCGGCCTTGTCTACCTGGGGGGGATGTAGACTGCACTCATGACGACCGCAGTGAATTCCCGAGGTAGATAGAATGGTTTGATTTTTACAGTTAGCAGCTCAAGGACCGGAGAGCAGTGAGATGCTAGTACCGCTACATCCGTAGCCCAGAGAGAGTTAACCATAACACAGACCCCTCCGCCCCTGCACTTCCCTGAATCAGCTGTTCTGTCCTGGCGGTATATGGTGAACCCCAACGGTGTAACCGCTGCGTCGGAGATCTCCGGAGACAGCCAGGTCTCGACGAACGCCAATACACAGCAGTTCCTGATGTCCCGTTGGAATTTGACACGAGCGTTAAGTTCATCAATTTTGTTGTCGATGGACTGAACGTTAGCTAGTAAGATGGTTGGAAAAGCAGGTTTGAAAAACCGTTTCCGAGTTCGAACAAGAACTCCAGCACGCCGGCCTCGTTTCTTCTTCCTCCGTCTCGCAGGTAAACAGAGCGGCGGAATGGACTTTGTATGTCCATTTTACCCACTGAACTGTCGTTATTCAACTGTGACAAGTTAAATTCGGTTCTGCAATCAATGACCCCTTTAAAGTAACAACTCAATATAAGCGCATCTACACTTGCATTTTAGTTTATATTGATAACCTCTCTTTTCTTTTTGCAAGATAGGCATCTTTTGCGGCCGGATCCTTTTTTATGCGCTCCCTGTCTCATGCTGATTTTTGTTTACGTGATAGCGGCATCTAAAATTATAAAACATGAAAACGTACCTTAAAGGAGACATGGCATGAAAACTTCATTTTATGAGGTTATTTAACATTACATTTACATTTAGCAGACGCTCTTGTAAAGAGCGACTTACAGTAAGTATAGGGACATTCCCCCCGAGGCAAGTACGGTGAAGTGCCTTGCCCAAGGACACAACGTCATTTTGGCACGGCGGGAAATCGATCCGGCAACCTTCTGATTACTAGCCCGACTCCCTCACCACTCAGCCATCTGACTCCATTAATATGAGTTCCCCTAGCCTGCCTTTGGTCCCCCAGTGGCTAGAATTTTCGATAAGTATAAACCAAGCCCTGCGTGTTCTTCTCCGCCTTTGACAAAATGAAGGCTCAAACGCTCTGGGGTGCGTTTCCCGATAACGATGGATCGTAGCTGTTACGAGGGTTCTCTACGATGAAAATAACGATCCATCGTTATTTCTTACGTGCGTTTCCCGAACATGCTCGTAAGGAGAACCATCGTACGTATCTCTTAAGTTGCACTTAACAAGACGCTGTCCATTGTACTGAAATGTGATTCTTCTGACGCAACTTGAAGACTTTAAAATTAAAACGTTAACCAAAATATTTGACGAATTACGGTACACAAAAAAAAAAATTCTGTAGCTACAGAAAACTTTACATTCATTACAGGCTACTTATTTGAGTACTTTTCAATGTGATGCTACATGATCGAAGACAATAAGGTGAACGTGCAAACTATGCTGCATCTGAGTTTTACACCGGTGTTAGGACCTTGCAATCAGCGACACAGGATGCTAAATACCAATAGGAGGTCTTGGAAATTAAGTGGGCTCGTCTCCAAATTGAGGTGAGGAAGCTTTTGTTTGAAGAGATGAAGTTCACAAGGCCCTCCATTTCTGTGCCTATTCTTCTGCCCAATCAACAAGGTAGTGTCACATTTAGGTTACCTTATAGCCTAAAGCATACAATGTTTATTTAAATTAAGTAAAGGCTGAATTGTGTATTGTATCATATATTCAGTGTTGCCTGTCCAATCCTTACATGTTTACCTTATAGATCCATGTGAGGAGCAGAAGCAGGGAGAACAAACTCCCATAAAACAACTATTTCTCAAATTACTTGTGCCTTGGTTTTTAACTCTTCTTGGTACTCCACTTTCCATAGGCATATATATTTGAGTCCTATATTTACTACTTGATTGAACTACAAGGTTAAAAACCATGCATATGAATGGTATCACACATGGCATGTCCCAGCTAGCATCCTAAACAATTCAATGTACAAATACAAGCATCTCAATCCAACATATTTACTGTCTTATTTTCTAGTGCTGACTATATCTACAATCTTGCATAGGCCAACAGCTTCCCAAGACCATGTTTGCAATCTCATAATTATCACATATTGGCCACAAATGACATTGTGACAAATGACAAACACATAAGTAATGAATACCCCATGTCTTTAACATGGAATCATTGTTTTTTACATGAATAATCAACTCTACTTTAATTGATGGTTGATCAATTATACTCATTATGAGTGAAAGATATGTCAGATGACATCATGATATCATGATGCTCCTGAACCACATAGAAGCAGACCTGCAGAGGCTAACAAGGAGGTCCTTTGCACTGACCCCTGTAACCCAACTACTGGCAGTGTTAAGGTTCTATGCCATTGGCAGTTTTCTGGAGGTTATTGGAGATGGACATGGGCTCGCCAAGGCCTCAGTGTCAAGATCTGTGCAGGCTGTCACAACTGCATTACTTTGCCACATCTCAGACCACATCCAATTCCCCATATCAGAGGGGACAAGTCTGCAGTGCAGGACTTAGGCTATCTTCAATGGCTTTTATGATTTTCGTACGAGTTTTCACTCCCTCCCAGCCCCTTCACCCTGTGTGACTTCAACCCTGTGGAGTCTTTCCATTTCCTGGGCGCCACCATCTCCTAACATCAGGCTCGGCTCTGCCACCAGCCTCTTCATCCACCGGGCTTGGCGTGCTACCAGCCCTATAATTCTAATAAACATCTTCAATGTTCAATTGTTGTTGTGTTATTGTACTCGTAAAAGCGTTACGTTAATGCATTTCTAGTTTCTATTGCACATTACAACAGCCATATTTCAATGTTATAGTATTTTGAATAAGACTGACATTTGTTTTTTAAATACCTTCATTGCATGCGCCAAACCCACTAAATCAAATTATTTTGTGTAACCTAAATTTACTTGAGGATAAACCGGATTCTGATATTTTTTCGGCAGTTAAACTTGTATGGTTCACTAAGAAATATCCCAGTTCGAGCGTAACTGGTGTAAAAAGAGGACCAAAAAAATCTTATTTTCCATCGGAATTAACTTTCAGCATGAGTTTAATGTAGTTTTCATGGTCGGCCTACGCGTGTCTCCACTGAGTCTCTGTGCTACGATGCACTTAGCGATCTACGACTGGTCTGGAGCTCTCGTTGATCTACGACGATTTTCAAGTGCCTCTTTAGCTACGATGGTTTCGGGAAACGGCCCGTACAACTAAGATCCATCGTACGATGGACTCTACGATCAACTTAGGCTTACGATGCTTTCGGGAAACGCACCCCTGTTTGAAAATCTCCAAGTGACGTAGATACGAGAAAGGTTACCTCCCCTTTCTCTGCTTTGCCCGCTCAGATCATCTGGCCCGCCCATGAGAAACTGAGCTGCCACCGTGCAAGGGCGAGTGCGATATCGGTTTTTCCAGGAGAGACATCATGGCAAGCAAACAAACGAAGCATAACAGTTGCTCATTGCTTGGATGTGCAAATCAAAACAAAAGTATTTTTTTAGTTCCTTCATCCAAGCTTCTGCACAACCAGTATCTTAATTTGATTTTCGCTGGAATCGCGCCGACACAACTTCACAAAGTTTTGTATGTCTGCGCCAAACATTTCAGCCTCTACTGTTTCCTCAACTTGAGCCAATACAAAACTGGCCTTGCTGAAATAAAATCCTGGACCATTACTAACTCTCCTTGGTCAAGCTACAAACCTTGGACAAGTAAGCTAACTAACGCTATATCATGTGTGCTTGCCTTTGGCGAGCACAAACCATTGTTATCTCACATATTATTTTTATTTTCCCACCCCTAAGGATCCGGCAATATTTGGACTACATAGAGAACTTAGCTGTCAAAAGTTTCGTCTTGCTAGCGATTGAGTTGCTTGTATTGGGATTTACGTTCCGTCGCACAGTTAAAGAGGTTACAAAGTTTTTGTGGCAAAAAGTGCCTTTAGTTGACTAAGGGTAACTCTAACACCACGTCAACACACAACGTGATAAAGATGTTCTAGCACGCAAGTTGGAGCTTGGATTATGAGTGTAAAATACCACCCCCAAAAATTTCCAACCATTGGACTTGCAATTTCGAGTGGAACTGCCATCTCTGATTTTTTATATAGGCCGTGAAAGTCTTTGTAATTTGAGCGAGTGCGCCCGTGAGACTGCCTAGTCTTTTAGGCGGCAGCCATGCTAGAAAGCGTCATAGTAGTATTTTCGTAATTTTATAGTTTAATTTACACGAAAAACCTGAAAGAGGGAAAAGTTATGACGATATGACTATTGTGAAGACAGCCAGGGGGTGAGATTTTAATGTAGGTTGCTGTAAAAACTTTGATTTGTTTGCTACGTGAGAGCCCCGTCAGCCTCCATTGACGATTGCGGCAGCTGTTGTCGAACTGCGTCTGATAAGTATTTTCTTAATTTCGTACCAGGGTCAATTCTACATCAAAATGGAGAGCAGTGTTATGATATAAAGATATGGCGATTGCAAAGACAACCAGCAGGTCAGCACATTTTAGTGATTTGTGTAAAGCTTGGAATTTGAGTGAGAACTGGTCTTGTTTTGACGTTAGCCTCAGTCAGACTCGGCTCGCCCACTGGCAGTGTGTAGTAGTAGGCTACTGCCTTCAACGAACATTTTGACACAGCCGTTGTCAGTGTAGTCCAAATATTGACTGAGCCTTAGGGGGGCGAAAAGAAACAATAAATAATAAGAATATATATGTGAGATAACAATGGTTTCTGCTCGCCGTAGTAAAACCCTTCTGAGATAAAATTACTTAAATGCTTTGGCAAAAAGGTAGATTTTAAGCTGTCTTAAAAATGTCTAGCGTGTTTGCTTCCCTAATATTTATGGGTAATTTGTTCCATAGTTTTGGGGCATAATTAGCAAAGGCTGAATCACCAATCTTCTTATGACTGCTTCTGGTGACCTCTAATAGGCCTGCATTTGATGCAGTGTTCTAGCTGGTGCGTAGTTTATAAGGGAGTTAGCAATGTAGCTAGGTCCTTGTCCGTGTAGAGCTTTGTATATGAGGAAAAGGACCTTAAAGTCAATTCTGAAGGTAACAGGGAGCCAGTGTAAAGTAGCTAGGACAGGACTAATGAGTTCTCTCCTTTTAGTTTTGGTTAATAATCTAGCTGCAGAATTTTGAATGAGCTGTAGTCTTTCAGTGGTTTTCTTGTGAAGACCAGTGAAAAGTCCGTTACAGTAGTCCAGCCGGCTGGATATAAAAGCATGAATTAACTTCTCTGCATCATTTTGGTTCATGAATGGTCGGACCTTTGCTGTATTCCTCAGGTGAAAGAAAGCTGTTTTGGTCACTTTATTTATGTGAGAGTTGAAATTCAAATCTGAGTCCAGGATTACACAGAGACTCGTCACTTCTGGTTTAAGACAGGGGGTTAAGCCTCCTAGATTCTTAGTAAGCATCTCTCTTTTGGATTTGGGGCCACATAGTAGGACTTCGGTTTGGTCTTCATTTAATTTAAGAAAGTTATCATTCATCCATTTGTTTATTGCCATGGTATCAAATGTTGGTAATGGAATTGATGGCCGTTGCATCATTGGGTTCAGTGGATATATATAGTTGTGTGTCATCCGCATAGCTATGGAAATCTATTTTATGTTCTCTGATTATGTCGCCGAGTGGTAACATATAAAGAGAAAAAAGTAATGGACCTAAGCAACTTCCTTGAGCAACCCCATAGCAGTTCTCATGTTTCCTGGACCTATGGTCTCCTAAACTAACATAAAACTTCCTTCCTGTGATATATGATTTTATCCAGTTCAATACACTATCCGTGAACCCAATAAGCTTTTCCAGTCTATTGATTAGGATGTCGTGATCAATGGTATCAAATGCTGCACTGAGATCTAGCAGGATAAGGATAGAGACTTTATTTGCATCAGAGTTTAATCTGAGGTCGCTAATTATTTTGGGGAGAGCAGTTTCAGTACTGTGATATTTCCTGAAACCTGACTGCGAGACTTCCAGGATGTTATTTTCTTCAAGAAAATAATTGAATTGGACTAAAACTATATTTTCCAGTACTTTACTAATAAATGGAAGGTTTGATATTGGTCTGTAATTTGCAAGTAGACTGTTATCCAATTTGGGTTTCTTTAATAGGGGCTTTACAACAGCTATTTTGAAGGCATCTGGGAAGACGCCAGTTCTGAGGGATGTATTTATAATCTCTAGCACCGGACCTGAGACACTATCAAACACTCGCTTAAAGAATGTTGTGGGTATAGGATCAATATCTGAGGTTGTGGAGTTAGATTCGCTGACAATTTTGGAAAGTTCACTAAGTGTGATACAGGAAAATGTGCTCATGGTTATGTTGCAGAATCTACTGATGTCAATTTCGACCCCGCTATTAATTATACTAGCTCTGATCAAAGTTATTTTTTTCTTGAAGAACAAAGCAAGCTCTTCACATTTAACTGCTGAGGATGGGGGTTGGACAGAGACAGTGTTTTACAGCTGGTCAATGGTGGAGAAAAGAACTCTGGAATTTCTGGCATTTTCTGTAATAATGTTGGAGAAAAATTCTCTCCTTGCTAGACGGGTGGTTTTGTTATAGGTGGTTAGTGTATCTTTGTAGATATTGTAGTGGATAGTGATCTTTGTTTTCCTCCATTTTCTCTTTGCTATACGGCATTTTCTTTTCGTTTCACTAACATTTTTATTTCTCAGCCATGGAGAGGTTCTGCTTGTGCACTTCTTTTTGGTTTTCAGTGGTGCAACAGAGTCTAACACAGATAATAGTGCATCATTTAGGTTCTCTACCATTTCATTCAGAGAGCAATCATGATTAGTTGGCTCATATAGAGCGAATTGTTCAGAAAATTTCATCATAGCTGTATCGTCTAAATTTCTTCTTTGGACTAAGAATTCTTTTGTGTTTTCTGTTAGGATGATTTCCACATTAAAAAGTATATAATGATGGTCTGAGAGGGGTAGATCAGTTATCGAAATATTATTGATATTTAGTCCAGTTGTTATCACTAGATCTAGTGTGTTTCCGTGCTGGTGTGTTGGGTCTGTTATGTGTTGAGTTAGATCGAAACTGTCAAGGAGATTTAAGAGCTCAATAGTTCTTGGGTCTGCTTTTTTATTTACTTGGATATTTAAGTCTCCGTTTAAAACTACTTTGTCATATCTAGTGACACATAGTGATAATAGTTCAGATAATTCTTGTATAAATATTGGCGAGTGCTTGGGTGGCCGATATATAAAACAAAAAGTATTGATTCGGTTTTGAGCTCTATAGCAAGATATTCATATGATGTGAATTCACCTAGCTCAGTAATTTTGAACAACAGTTTAGAGGAGAAAATTGCTGCGACTCCTCCACCTTTTTTTGATTTCCTAGAAACTTGGTGAAAGCTGTAATCGGGCGGACACGCTTTCTATCAGAGTTGCTGTTGCCGTGTCATTGTTTAGCCAGGTTTCTGTTAGACAGATGCAGTCCAAGTTGTTTTCTTTGATCAGATCATTAACTAGAAATGTTTTGTTATTTAGTGATCTAACATTTAGAAGGGCCAGTTTCATCTGTGGGGTATTAACAGATAAACCAGGGGCTGATAAATCTGTTGGAAGAATATGGATAGTTCTGTGACTTCTAAAACTAGTTTCAGGTTTGTAACCATGCATTTTACCATGCCATTTTCTGTTTGTGATGATGACCGGTATGTCTAATGAAATAGCATGGTGGCTGTCCTAGCGTAGCTTTTCCTTGGGAAAGTCTATGTCAATGAGCTGTTCCATCACAAGGGAATTCATCTGGGGGGTACAGATCTGTGCAGGGCCCATGTCCTTGCAGGAGGCTGTTTGAATGTTCTCTTCTGTTCGATGGGAGGTTGTTTGGGATGCGTCAGTCAGCTTAGACACAACAGGGATAGGGAGAGAAACTTGATTTGTGGTCAGGAGCATGTGACTGATGTTTGCTGTTAGTAGTCGAGATCCTCTACGATTTGGGTGGAGTCCGTCAGCTTGAAAACGGTCTGCACAGTTCCAGAACACATTGAAATTATCGATAAATCTCAGTTTGTGTGCCAGACAGACAGATGCCAACCATGTGTTGAAAGATAGTAGTTGACTGAAGGCTTTTTTTCCTCTGCTAAAGCATGCAATCGGTCCACTGATGAATTCATCTCGATATCTGTTGAGTGTGTTCAGTAGCTGGGTGAAATGTTTTTTAAGTATCTCAGTGCCAGTTTTCTTGTGTAGGATATCAAACAAGCCAGTGTGGATGATAATCTTAGGGTTGTTTGGTTTATTGTTGAGGATTGTTTGTACCTCTGACGACAGTTCCTCGACAGATGTGTTGCTAAGACAAATATTTTCTGTCTTTGCCAGTTTAAAATGAGCTGTCATGGCATCTCCAATCAAGATAGTGGCCATATGTGGTATTGTGTTTGCATTTCTAACGTTTGTTGATAATCCTGTGGTATTGTTAGTTTAGACCACGATATGATCCAACCATGAGTGTGAGTTCCGTCAAAGAAGAAACAAACGCTTCAATCCTGGAGAGGCAGCGGATGCGAGGAGGTTAGGTGCACCGGCGCGACCTAGGAAAAGCTTTAGGCACCCGTACAAATTTTGGTCGCATATGCGACCAAATTGGTCGCACTCTAGAGCCCTGCGCAAGCAAGCACACTCTACAATTTCCCCAGAAATTGTACCCTCTCTAGTTGGGTGTGCCTTGCCTTCGGCAAGGGCACAACCATTGTTATCTCACATATATACTATTTTATTTATTTATTTTCCCACCCCTAAAACTTTGTAAATATTTGGACTATATAGACAACCTAGGTGTCAAAACTTTCGTCTTGTTAGCGATTGAGTTGCTTGTATTGGGATTTACGTTCCGTTGCACGGTTTAGTAGAAATTAAGTTTTTGTGGCAAAAAGTGAAGCTAACGGTGGCTAACTTGCTAGCCACAGTCACTGACGCCACTAACGTCACTAACGTCACGAAAAGACCGCGAGACCATCTCTAGCAGAACATTAGTTTAGTAGCTCGTTAACTTCTGGGAGATTGTTACTAGTGATGTGTCGATAGTGAACGATTCGTTCATTTTGAACGAATCCTTATAAGGACTCGGGAGTAACGAGTCCTCTCAACGAGTGATTCGTTAATTTCCCGACTCGGTCTTTCTACGAGTCTTTGGATCATTTTTCACGTGACCTGCATAGGCTCTGTAGCTAGAGGAAACAAACGATTCGTTCATTTCCCGACTCGGTCTTTCTACGAGTCTTTGAATCATTTTTCAAGTGACCTGCATAGGCTCTGTAGCTAGAGGAAATTAACGATTAGTTCCTTTCCCGACTCGGTCTTTCTACGAGTCTTTGGATCATTTTTCACGTGACTTGCATAGGCTCTGTAGCTAGAGGAAACGAATGATTAGTTCCGTTCCCGACTCGGTCTTTGTACGAGTCTTTGGATCATTTTTCACGTGATCTGCATAGGCTCTGTAGCTAGAGGAAGCGAATGATTCGTTCCTTTCCCAACTCGGTCTTTCTGCGAGTCTTTGGATCATTTTTCACGTGACCCGCATTGTATTTTTTAGTAGAGGAAACAGTTTTCTTATTCCCTTTCGCGTTGCCGCTATTTTAGTAAGACGTGAATGATATTCGCTCAAGTCATCATACTGACTGGTTTTGTTATTTTCACTTTACATTTACACTTACAGTTTAGTGCAGTGTAATTGTTTGACGTGATAATTAAATGCTAGTGTGATAATACATGACCAAATCATACAAACTCATGATACATTATTTTAATGCAGGAATTTATTTTGAAATAGTATCTGCTGGTGCACATGTCATGCACTAACCTACATGAGAATAGGTGCGTTCGACATGGACTGCGGCTGCATGAAACGACCGGCGAGAGTGGCCGCTTGCAGTCGGGGAGGAGTTGAAAACGGCTCTGTGAAGTCGGACATTTCAGCTTCTCGTGGTTTGCTGCGTTGACGTCAGTCACGGCCGATTAAGCGCTGTTTGCTTACTTAACTTTATTTATAATTAAACGTAGTCTTTCCGTTAGTGAAGAGGTGGGTTAAAACCCTTTCTTCCATAAATGTTTTATTCAATTCAACAGTTTGGTCCGGATTTGAGCATTGGCAAAACTGAAGGTGTCCGAATATTACAAAACACGCGTCAAAGTTGTCGTGTGTGAGTCTGGCCAATCATGAAATAGCTGTGTCGTCACTTGAACCCGTGCAGTTGCTCTTGAGAAAATGCGCTCGGCTACACAGCCGGCAGTTCTCGAATCAATCTCACGGTACTTTGATGGCAACGTTACAGTGACGTATCCTCGGCGCCATCTCAAGTCGGACAAAAAGTCTAACCAGAATGCACTTTTTCCAAGTCAGCCGCCTGCAGCCGCGTGAAGTCGGGTCATGTCGAACGCACCTATTATCATACGTGTTTGCAGTGGACGTAAACCCCCCCCCCTCCCCCGTTGAAATGAACGAATGACTCGAATAAAGATTAGTTCATTTTACTGAACGAGATTCAAAGAACCGAATCTGTAAAATGAACCGAACTTCCCATCACTAATTGCTACTGTAGGCTAACTTTTTTACAGCAAGGCAGCTGCAGAAACGCCACAAGCAAAGAGGCCTGGGTGACAACTATTTGCTCATTTTACATCGTGATATGACACACAATTGTGATGTGTAATGTACAATATAAGGTAATATTATTAAGGAAGTACATCTACTTTCGGAAACAGTAGTCTAATATTTCACTGAAGCATTAGCATCATGACATTAGCCTCTGTTGCAGCGGTATATGATGCATCTGTTTTCAATCGTTAAAATAAACATTCCTCACAAATACATTTTCGTTGTATGATTTATTATGACATTAGATTACAAGTAAACGATGTGTTGGTGAAATTATCCTTACCTGTGGTTTCAAACCAGTGTAGCTCACTGCAATGCTGTACTGTCTGTAGCCTAGTCTAGTAGCTAAAAAAACCCACAGCTGTTTACAGTTCGTAGGATGTCAAACGGCGGCACATGTTGGGCACAAACCTTACTTCAATCAAAAGTCTTTCAATAGGTGAAACAATCTCACAAGTGACTACTAACCTGAACTCCATTGCCACAGCCTAAACTTTGTCAATCTGTTCATGAAAATTTCAGCCTAGACCGTACAACGTTATTGTACGGAATTCGATTTAACGTACATGTTAAATCGAATTCAACCAATGCAATCGCTACCAAGACAGTCTAATAGTAGTAGTAGCCTACAATTTACCGGGGCAGCTTCTCCACACAGCAGGGCTATATCGCATTTTGCCTTCTTACTGACAATGATCACTACCACTGACATTTTTATGAATGAGTGATTTTCCCCTAAATAAATGTAAAGCGTTATTGGGGGCATATTTTCAGTTAGCAGATGGTACTATTTGAATCGCGATTCCATTTGAGATATCTACTGCTGCAGTGGTGTAGTCTATGTTTTTGTAGTGAGTATACTGTGATTTTCCCCTCCCAGCCTCATACTCGCCTGTCCCAGAGCGACACCCCATACAGTGGCGATTTTAGATCCTTTTAGGGGTGCTCAAGCACCCTTAAATGTAATCTCAGCACCCCTAAAAATAATAATAAATGTTTTTTTATCATTTGATGCTGGTAGGTCATGAAGAAAGGGACATCCTTAGTTTTTTAATTCATTCAATATTTTGCATAATAATACATAAGTGTATTAATTGTTATCCAGTGAAATTAGGGATTTATATTAGCAAGGGTGTTTAGCACTTTTGCAAGGCACTGTATTCATGTGCTGAGCACCCCTAAAGGTCTTATCGTAGAATCACCCCTGACACCATACACTAAGCACTGTGACGTTTCCATATACAAACTACGTTTGTATGTCAGCATGTGTGCTGATATCTACTGTTCCTAACTCTCGGTCCCTCCACTCTAACTATGTCCTGTACTTACTGTAAGTCGCTCTGGATAAGAGCGTCTGCTAAATGACTAAATGTAACCAAGGATGCCTGTTTTTAAACTCTAGCCTGACTTTTAGTCCACAATGCTGGCCAGGAGTTCTCACCATCTCTCTCATCATCTGAAACAAGGAAATATAAACGTTGTATTCTGTTTACTGCTGTACTCAGGCAAACGCACAGACATACGATATCATATGTAAGTTACTGACATTTAGCCTACAAGGTAACAGTAACGTTGTGGTGGAATTTTCTGGCTGGTTTTCTGTGGTAACGTTAACGATCGGGTCATCACAATCTCAGACTGTGGGTGCTGCAGTATCACCCGACCCGACATACTTTTGAAAACACTGAAGTAGTGTGAAGTAGGGTCTGTTTACGTTTCATATCTCGTTATTTTAAAACGTAGTTCAAAATGTACGTAGCTGGGAGAAATGAAAGACTGCGCAAAGAATGACAGCCAAACAACGTCTTTTTATAAGGGAGCCGGAGCCAAACAACCTTGATTAGTAACTTTAAGTGACGTCACGTCAGATCCAGGGCACGGCAACGAAAGCCCCAAATATCCAATTTTCACTGATTCACAATACAGACGGGGAGACTGTATGAATAAAAGAGAGAACGTTCTGTCACAAAACGATGTTACGTATCATCGCGCCTTTGTAAGTGGGTATACGGAAATCCTTGGCTTTTCCTAGTGGGTATACGGCGTATACCTGCGTATCACCTGCGTATCACGTAGACTACAACACTGTACTGCTGGTAACGTCGTTGTTAAAATAAACTTCAAAGGGGGTTCCTTATTAATGAATGAATGCAATATGAGTAGGCTAAATGCCTGAAAATATCACAAGTTAAAGTTTTAAGTCATAGAGATTAGGTCCATTTTTACACCGGTCTGCCGAATGTTTTCGTTTTGATTAAACTATGAGGTTGCTGATCACCATTCCATCGTGCAGGGGAAATGAGATGACAACTATTTCTTTCTACTCTTCACTCTTAGTATTTTGAGTTGTAGATGAGCAGAAAAAAATATGCTTTAAAAAATATATGTAATCTTTATAAATAAGTAGGCTATGCATTTTTAAATATAAAATATACAGAAATATCAGTTGTAAAATGCAATTTAAATACGGACCCCTGCAACCAACGCAAGTAAGCACACCCTACAATTTCCCCAGAAATTGTACCCTCTCCAGTTATTATTATTATACATCTTCTTCTGCCATGGGAGTCTATGGCAGCCCCTAGAACCGTATTGTCAGAAGTTGTGAAATTTGGCACACTCTTTGGGGCCAGTCCCCTCATCAATTTCACCAAGTTTCATGTCTCCATTTCAAACCCTCTAGCGCCACCAATGGGTCAAAGTTGAAGGTGTATTTACACACTTTACATTTGAATCACATGTCTCATTTTCGAAAATGAGGTATCGTTGTATTCCCTGGATCAAGACGAGTCCAACTATGAACTATGAACATATCCAGCTATATAGATCCTCCGCCATTTTGAATGTTAAGGAAAAGTGTTTTCGTATCTCCTCCAACAATTTTTCTTGAATCTTCTTCAAAACTGCCACTGATGATCTTCAGACCAAGCCTCACAAAAGTTATCGTATGGATTTTTGATTTTCAAAATCGTTTGTTAGTTACAGCCAATCAAAATGATGTGGCCGAATTGACGTGGCCGCCATTTTGATTGAATAAATATGACGTTTTTTCGCTACCCCTCCTATAAACTTTGTCCAATCTTCACCAAATCTGGCATGGATCCTATTCAGGCCAAGCCTCACATAAGACATCACATGTTTTTTTTATTCTAAACCTTTTGATTGGAACAGCCAATCAAAGTTGTCAGCTCTCTCTTGGAAGTCGCTTTGGATAAAAGCGTCTGCTAAATGAATAAATGTAACCAAGCCACCATAAAAGAAGTAAGGTCATATATCAGCACCTCTTTACTGCATTGACACCAAACTTTGTATAAGGACTAGGGACCCTGTTCTAAAAAGGTCCAATAGGTCATGCCATTTCACCTTTAAGTGGCGCTGCATTAAGCAAAAAAATTTTTTCACATGGTTTTTGATTTTCAAAACAGTTTTTCCGGTAAAGCTGATCAAAGTCGGCGATGAAGCCGCCAAAACACGAAGTGAGATAATTTCTCAGGAAATAATTGCTGAATTGACATCAAACTTGGTACAGGTGTTCGAGACCCTTTTCCAAAGAGGACCACCAAAGGTTGTGTCATTTAACCGCTAGGGGGCGATCCCGTGTCTGACACATTTTAACTTGTCTTACCAGATGAATTGATGCGGCCGCCATTTTACGTTTTATAAAAAGTTTTTTCCCTAGACCACAATCACCTTGACATGTCAAAATAGGACTGAATTACAGCTGTTTAAACATGTGCTAAATCTGACAACCGCTTGCCAGTTGAAAAACGGCTTTTATTTTTACACAGTAACTGAATACAGTAATTTCCAGCACTGAGAATAGCTCACTAGGATAAATTGGTGTCCTGGCAAGGGACCGGTTCCCAGTGAAACAATTCCTTGGAATCGTCAGCCAAATGATTTAACGATCCTGCTAACGGTTCTCTGTGGCGTTGCGCATGCACACACTTCTATAGTTTATTCAGACTGCAGCAAACATGGCAACTAGGCAGAAGCGTTCTAAAGTTTGGTTGTATTTCACACGATAAACACAACAACGCCACTTGTAACACGTGTAAAAAGTCTAGTTCGTTGAAGGGAGGAAATACAACAAATATGAAGAAGTATTTGAACACACAGCATGGAATGAAGTTACTGGAATGTCATGTGTTCGATGCATGCAGCAGCGCAGCTAACGTTTGCGCTTCATCTCTAACTATCAAAGGTAGAGCTAAACTCCTCAAAAGTGATCACAACCACTTGTCACTGTGTGAAGCAATTTGCCTTTATTGTGTATAGTCGATCAAGTTATCTTCTGTTCCGTCGTTTGAAGCATACATTTTAGCTCCGGCATTCGTCTCCCATTGTTGATCACTTCACGTTAATTATCGGGGGGCGTGTATTATCAGCAAACGTTCGCGTTGTCGTGTCAACCCATTATTAAACTGAGCATATCGATTTTTATTCCATCATTGAACTTAGCATTTTAATTGTTTAACAGAATGGCCGATGTTTGACACTGTCATATTATATGATTTGACCTTGGCTGAAAATTGAAGATTCTATAACTAAGCTAGCGTAGCTAATAGAAGTGTCAAAGAAGAGCAACGGAAACATTTAAATGTGTATGTATACATACTGTATATGGTGTGCAGTATTATAGAAAATTATATTTAAAAAAATGTATGTAAATTAGAAAGTGCATTTCCTGCAGAAAATGCGTTGGAATGCTGAAAGCTGAAATTATTATTATTTTTAATTTTTGAAAATACAGAAATGAGAAAATACCCGCAAGCTCAAATGAACTTGAAATGAAATGTGTCAGTCACACAAAAGAGGTAGTGTGGAAGCTAAAGTCCATCATCTAACAATGCTAAGAGCTGAAATACAATGTGGAAGAAGCAGAAAGCTGAACTGTTAAACTGTAGTAGTAGAAGAAGTAGAATATTCGTTTTAGTAGCTGAAATTATAGAAACAGAAATACTACTCTACCGGCAGTTTCAAAAACGTGTTCCTTCTGCTATCTCTGACGAATTTGTCACCAGATTTGCATTGGTCTCTATGGGGCAAGAGTTTGACTTTGTCTCGCTTTCGGGCTCTGAAAAAATGTGTAAGTCTGTTGGATTCCACAGACAACTGTCTACGACCAACACAAAATTAGTTATATATTGATCCAAAAAATGAAGCATGAAGAGTGAAAATTGTTGCAATGCTGGCAAATGTTAAATACTTTTTAAAACAGATTTCGAAGCTCTAAGCGTTTCAGTCAGCACTTAAGGCTCTCCACATACACACCCATGTAATCAGTGATATTGAACAAAGTTCAATAGATATCAAAAAGCTGACTATTTTTTTTTTAGAGTTTTGTCAACATTTTTAAGTTTAAATGGTGGCTGTAGCAAAAATATTGAGTAAGAAGAAGGATTTGAAAGTTGAAGAAGTTTAAGATTTGAAAAAGAACTCCATTGGAAAACCATGTAAAGAATATTATGAATATTGATTTATATTAATTCTAACATAAGAGGTAGAAAGCTGAAAAGTCACAGCAGTCATAGCCTGAAACTGCAGAATTTTTTGATAGTTGAACGGTAGCTGAAGATTTGAAGGTGCTGAAGGGTGTCACGGAAGAAATAGAAGAAGTTCAATAAAGATTCAAAGAACAGTACTTTGAATGCTGAAACAGTATTCCAACAATAAACCCGTTTGTGTTCTTTTCCCCCTCCCTTGCCCACAAATAATCGTTAAGAGAATCAATAAGGAATCAAATTGATAAGCAGAAATTGACAAGGAATCGGAATTGTTAAAATCTTATATCATCCCTAATCCTCACACAAACTATCAAAATTATTTTAAATTTTCGAAACGGTTCAATCGGTACAGCCAATCAAAATCTGCAGCAAAGCCGGCAAACAGGAAGTTGGGTCGTATCTCAGCAAATCTTTGATGGATTCAAAGCTGCATTTACTCAGAACCCTGTTCTGAGGATGTCTAAAATGTTTTTTGTTCATTTTACCTGCTTAACCGGCTTGTATACCTCATTGTTGCTTGCAGCTATATTTGTATCTTGAAACGATTGACATCAGTAGAATCACAAGAATCTTAGCTTTACAACGATATATGGCATGTGTACCAATATACAGTAAACAAAGAAAGTTAGCACCACATAGTGTTTTTATTTATTTATAACCTTTATTTGAGGGCAGATACAGATAAAAACCCATCGAGATCAAGACCTCTTTCACAAGGGTGACCTGGCCAAGAAAGGCAGCTGCGCACGTCATAGTGGTCAAAACAGACAAACAACAATAACACACAGGCAGTAAAAAACAAACAACAAAAAACAAAACAACATTTAAAATCTCAAGAGCGAGAAAAATAAAGTGCAGAAGTTATCGATACAGGAACAATTTAAGAGCAGAAGCACTGTTCATAAGATGTCTTTTTTTTTTTTTTATAGAGCGGAATGCTTCCAGAGGAAGAAGGTTTGCAATTTTAAGTTCTGATTGAAGGGCATTCCAAGCAGACGGGCAGAGAAACAGAATGCTTATTTTCCCGTTCCAGTTCGGACTCAAGGAGCAGAAAGATGTCATTTTCGCGTTGTGCATAACGGCTTCACACAAAGATATGCGTGTCATGTCATTGACCCGGTTTTTAGATGTTTATCTGCTCCAAATGACTGGGTTGTGAAAACAAAAGTTGGAAGCAAGATAGATAGCCTACAACTAATAAATCCTACAACTCCCCCCACCTGTCACTCAAGTCAGTAACTACAGCTGTTGCTAGCTAAACACTGAGGGTATTGTTTAAATGCGCCAGACTTTTTTATTTTATTTGAGTCCACACATTCGTAGATGTAGGCCTACGTTTAAACTTAATGGAAACAGATTATGAGGTTGATCAGATTAAATGAGTGAAAATGAGGCACAATTTTCCCTCATCTGTCTTTTTAGTATTGCAGACAGGAGAGAAAATAATGGTTATATTGGTGTAATTGATGTTCTGTTTAATAAATATGAGTTTGAAGGACATGTAACCAGTTTAACAATTGATCCTCAGAATAACGTCTGTGTTTCTGACCTCATTGCGCAGTTGCAGACAGCAGGAGAAGGGCACTCCACAGGCCTCTTGACTAGGATTGCCATCCAGGCATTCAAAGTATATGTTGTATGACCAGTCCTTGTATGAATGTACTCCACAGCATTGCAACTGTAATCACAACAGCCGCAAGTAGCACTTTTCACATTAACTTACACTTGAATTTGTGCATTAGCTAAAACTGCATAGTGTACTGTGGCAACCTGAGAGCGCAGCACCCTGGACAGCACTCCATTCGGCAATTTGGTTGGGAAGAGCTCCAGTCAGCACCTTGGGCAGTGGCACTGGCAGGCCTGGGTCAGGTGAACGGGAACAGGTACTTCTGTTTCCAGCACTCGAGGGAGACAACAAGCGACACAGCTGCAACTCATGAGCTGATTGGAGTAACTATCCGGACAGTGCTCAGGGCGCAGACCCCAGCAAATGTGATTAAGAGTTGGTCTCTGACCAGTTGAGCAAATATCTGTGCCTAACCCTGTGTGCTCTGTCTTGATAGTGAGGAGTGGAATCTGAACGATCAGACCTGACAAAGCAACTCTAAACCCTCAACAGAGAAAAAAATCCAAGTTAATGTTTTTTTTTTATGAATTAGTCATTGTTCAGTAATAAACAGTTTTTGCTCAACCCCTTCTGTGGTCTGTTGATCGGTGGAGCTGCTGGAGAACCATCGAGTTAGCCAGCAAATGATGACAAGCACAATGGGGGGCCGGAGTAGCGACCCCAGGCTCAGCAACCCCTGGCCAGCCCACAGAAAGCCGCCGCACCCACCACCCAACCAGTCGGAATAGAGGTTTTTTTCCTGTGGCCAGTTGGGGCATCTAGCGCAACAGTATCCTGCCGGCGATGTTCCAATGGCATCTGCCAGCGCCGGGAAACCCCGCCAACCGGGACGATGTCTCATGACCTGTGTTGGGCAAGTTACTGAAAATTAGTAATTAGTTACAGTTACTAGTAACTTCTTTAATTCGGTAATTGAATTACTTCACCAGTTACTGTATATCAAAAGTAATTAATAAAGTAACTTTCAAGTTACTTTGTGTCTGCTTTTTAAATGTAATGAATATGAACAGTACTGAACAGTCAAACACAAACATATTCTTTAGACCTATTTATTGTAATCAACAAGGCAACAGGCTTTCAAATCAAGCAGTTAAAGTCCCTTTTAATACTTAACTTAATACCAAATAAGTGTCTTGGTCATTTAAGTGTTTTTTTTAACCACATTAGCCCCAATGAAATAAAAGTGATTGCCCTACAGTATTAACAATATAAACAATATTCCAGCAAGAAGCGCCTGATCCTGGATTTGGATCAGGCGCCCCGCACTCAGGGCCGGTTCCGAGCATTAACAGGCTTGTCACCTCCAAGCCTTTTTCTCTCCATTATGCCACTGTGTACCATGCCATCAAGCTCATGAAGCTGGCTGGTCCTGGAGCGTGGCTCTCTAAAAGCCAATATCACGGACGTGTTGTTCCTGTCCACCCGTCACAGTGTTATCTCTTCTTAGGCTGCAGGACTGAAGCCCATTGATCATTGAATTCCCCGCGGGTGTGTAACAACACCTGTTTACAAATCCTGCATCTTTGTAAAATAAATTCACTTTACTCATTCCAGGTCTCTCCTGATTGAAATTATTACATGGCTGAATACTTGATTCAGTTGACCTACAACAAACATTTCATAATTTTAACCAACCTGGCATCATTGCATTGCTACACTCTTCCATGCTGCATTTCTGACGTTTAAGTCTGTAAATGTCCGAAGTTGTGTCAAAACGTTAAAGCCCGAAAATGATGCTCTACACCACATGCGCAATATTGGGATTGAGGATGCGGAAGATTGCTTGCGATGTTTGCAGATTCCTGTGGCGAGACTCTGGGGATGAGGAACACCCTGCTATCACCACGGTGAACATGGGAGACAAGCCAGCTGGATGCATCGCACAGTTTGCAATGCGAGAGACCTCCAACCTCCCTCAGTTCATGCACCTGGAGGAGGACCGCCAGGTAATCCAGTAGGACAGTTATGTCGATGATGTCCTGACATCGCAAAATGAACCTGGCCGGCTGAGAGCAATCACAGCAAATGTGGAGGGCATCCTGAAGGGTGGAGGATTTCAGCTCAAGCCGTGGGTGTTCTCTGGGCAAAGTGGGAGGCAGGAGTCTCATGACAAGCCAGATGACAGAGCAAGAGCCAAAGAGGGAACCTTGGTCCTCCCAAATTAGATGGGTGATGACGACAACAAGGCACTTGGCCGTGGCTACATTGTCGGGGAAGACAGGCTTCATGTCATGACTTCCATACATTTCTCAAGGAGACAGAGAAAGATGCGGCTTGGTCAGAACCTCCTGCAAGAACAAGTTAGGCCTCAGACTCCCAATCCCCTGACAAAAAGGGAGTTGCTCAGTCGGGTGGCTGGATTGTATGACCCAAGTGGCCTGGTGACGCCTGCAAAGTAGAAGGGAGCCATCCTGGTGCGCAAGCGTTCCAAGAAGCCAAAAGCAAAAGTTGCCCAGCTAAAGACACATGGGACACAGCGCTCTCAGAGGGGCTCAGGGAAGATGCAATTGAGCTTTTTGAACAATATGTCCAGCTCAGCAAAGTCAAATTCTAACTCCTTCATGCCATATCGGTGAGCCGTACATTCTCGGATGGGAGCGAGCATGCCTATGAAGCAGTAATGTACCTGAGGTGGAGCTCTGACCAAAGCTTATCAAAGTTATGACCAAGTTTACATGAATGTCTTGACTTTAGAATGATGCAACAAGATTGGATCGTTTGGACGTTTGACAATGTAAACAGACCATTTTTGTTGGGATGTTATGTATAAGTCAATGTAAAAATGTAATAAGTGGACAGCTGTGAGGCCTGATAGATGAGTCTTCTCTGTTTTGCTTCTGTTTGTTTATATGTTGGTGGTTTGACAAAGACGTTGATTGTACCTGCTGTTGAAACTCAAGCTTGATATGGTTCTTGTGAATCAATAGAATCACAAGAACTTTAGCTTTCCAAAGATATATGGCATGTGTACCAATATAAAGAAAGTAGTTTTGTGTGTTGTGTAGTTTAGTACTTCAATCCTAGAGCCTGCCGGCGGGCCGTGGAATGCTAAGAAATGGCTAAGACTCCCTGATCTGCAGGCACCATCCACCCTTGCCCTGACAACCCTGATAGCCCGGACCCCTTTACCCGAGGTGCCCATGGGAGACCAACTGGGCCCCAGCCAGAGACAAGACCTAGGTGAGTGTGCAGCACCTCAACATATTCTCAGACCTGCCAGTCAAAACCACAGTTGCCACACATGACACCAAGTCTCAGCCTGGAGTAAAGGTATGGTTAAAGCCCTACTGAATTCCCAAAGCCAGGAGAGAGGCCATCAGGGTGGAGGTGAATAGAATTCTCCAACTGAATGGTTTGTATGGTTCCTTTGGGAAAGTGCTGTTGTCCCCTGGCTGCGCTCAGTGGTTGCCACAGTATGTCTAATTTAAACAAATATCACATTTCCATGTTGATTTTAAATAATAGTGTTGGGTGTAGATCAAACTACTATTCTAAATTCATTCAGCCATGAAACTACTGGATAAGTAATTATTGAGATGTGCTATCTTCCTAAAGGCTCCGTCACACCATAACATTCTGGTTAACGTTCTCTGAAAGTTCTAATCGTTCAATTTCGAGCGTTCTAGGGCGAGGTGGACACATCTGGCGTGTGACAATAATGCATGACTAGCGTGGGACTGACGCATGAGGAGCGTGTAACAGTGACCAAGTAATACACCCCTAAAAACTATTAGCGTGTGAGGTTGGTCACTGGGTCGCGACGACGTGTGATGAAAGCAAACGATGAAAACGAAACAAACGATGAATAACAACCAAGTAATGCTAGGGTAACGACTGACTAACGATACGCAAACGCGTGCAACGTTAGTCAAATGTTCCACAAACGTTCATCAGCGTTATCCAGCGTTTAAAATTAAACGTTGAAGACGATCACCGACGATTACCAGCGTCACCAGCGTCCACACATCGCTTTTCTGGCGCTATACCAGCGACCATGGACGATTACCAACGTTTCCTCTAACGTCATACAGTGTGACGGGGCCTTAACCAATCAGTAAAAAAATATAACAATTGACTGAACATTTAGGGTATCTAATTTTGCACCAGTAATGTTCTTAGTACCAGTTCCAAGTATTGTTGGTGGCAGATAATAAGTTTTAACTCTTTACCAGACCACTTACTATTTATAAACTGTAATGGAATATTCACCTTTTTTTGAACAAAGTCAATGACATTTTCCAAGTCCAAATCTTCTCGATAACGTATAATGGCTTTTCTCATCAGCTTCTCTGTCCTCTCCAAGACCTGAAAAATGAAAGGCAACACAAGAAGAACCTTGAACATACCATCATCCTCTGCAAAAGTTTTCTCATCTGAAATATATGACAAATAACATTTTAACTGTTCCACCATGTCATCATTTACCATATCAGAGAAAACAAATCCAAGCACAGCAGCAACTATCTGAAGCAATAGGATTGCCACCAGGATTCCAAGAAACTGGAAACACAAGGAAGTGTACATGCTGAATGTTAGATTTTTTTTTACATTTTCTTTTGACTCTTTAAATGTTCATAATTCTTATGTATCAAAGGTTTTCTACTGTACATTTCAACTGGAATGAAAAGCTTTCCTAATTGTAAAACTGTTCATTTCTGAAGAGAAATGTATGTATTGAAATAGCCATTTGTTGAGTGGCTCATTGTTCAACATGTTGGCACCTTTGGCAAAACTCTGAACTGACTGAACACACGTTTTTTTTTATCTGCTCATGAACATGCTTTTTGACTGGGCCATTGGTGCACCTTTTCATTTTCATCTCCAGAGGCGGGGGGAGTAAGGTTGCATTCATGTTTTCATTGGAACATTGAGCAGATAGTCAGGTGTACTTGATTGCATTTTGTGTTTTTTAGTTGGGTCCAACCTGTCCAATGACTTTAAACTCACAAATGCTCAAAAATAACTAAATGGAAATTTTGACAACTGAAAAGTTAGTATTGCTTCATAACCATAATGTTACGAATCGGACTTCCGGTTGGCGGGTTTATGGAGTAGTCACAAGGACGGTAGCCTACCACGAAACCGTTCACACTTTTTGACTAAAACCTACCTATGAGTTAATATTTCTGTTGTTTTATATGCCATTTACACGTTTGAATTTTTTACATATTTTGTATAACATACGATGGCGAGTAAGTCCGGGAAAAGCTCCAAAAAGGATACAGGGGAGATTAGCCTGACCTTGGATAGCATAACTGACCTGCTGAATCCCCATACTGCAAGACTTTTGGCCGAGTTTAAATCCTCATTTCAGATAGTGGAATCTAAATTGAACTTCATACAGTCTACATTGGAAAATCAAGAAGAACGCATAACACCACTTGAAACAGCAGCGCAGGACGTGGCTCAGCGGGTCACAGACCTGGAAAAACGGTGCTCAACTTTGTAGGTTAGCAACAAACATCTCCGCACCAAGGTTTGCGATCTGGATTGGCGCAGCTGGAGACAGAACATCCACGTTGTGGGCTTGGAGGAGTCGGTCGAGGTGACTCGGCCATCAGAATTTTTCCATCCTTTCTCTTTGAGGTCTTCGGGCAGCAGGTGCTGCTAACACTTCCGGAAATCGACAGGGCTCATCGCAGTCTGACACCCAAGCCCAAGAAGGGAGGAAGACGCGTCCTGTGATCATGCACCTTCACAAGTATCAGGTTAAGGAGCTAATTATCCGAGAGGCACGCAAGCGAGGGACACTTGAATATTGTGGCCAGCAGATCCGTATATATGAGAACTATCCGGTTGATGTGGTAAACCAACGAGCGGAATATCGACAGGTCATATCTGACCTTTACAACCGAGGACTTAAACCATCACTCCAATATCCATCACGTCTCCGCATTGTGTTGCCTAATGGTGAGAAGCAATGGTTAAAATCGTTGGAGGAGGCTAGCCAGTGTTTGGCACGTCAGCCTCCCTCCTAGATTGCTAAAGTGACTAGTGCTAGCTATCTTTTAAGGAAGGGTATCTATAATGCTTGTGACCATCCATCCATCATATGCCGCTTTTCCGGAGGTCAGGTCGTGGGGGCAGCAACCTAAGCAGGGAGGCCCAGACTTCCCTCTCCCCGGTCACTTCCACCAACTCTTCCTGGGGGACCCCGAGGTGTTCCCAGGCCAGCCGAGAGACATTCCTTTTTTTTTTTTTTTTCTTTGAGCAGTTTGTATGCAAATGTGGCCTTTAGCCAATCTTTAGCACAAACTAGCCATTGCTAATATTAGCCAAGTCTTTAGCCATCGGTTGACATAGCTTGGTAGAAACAGCTACTGCATTTGCTGTACATTTTTTGTTTGCATTAAAGGGTTTAGGGTTAGGGTCCCTATTCAAATAGTATCGGCCAAATATTAATATGTTCATATTGCTGATGAGGTTTACTCTTCTCTTTGGCAATGATACTACAACCTGAATTACAATTTAAATTGTGTTAAAACTTAGAATAATTCTGGCACCTCAATGCCTAACTTTTTGTTGCTGTGGGTGTTTCAATGACGTTGGAAAATGTGGGTAACCAATAATATTTAGATTGTTTAATGTTTCTTTTACTATGATGGTTAGTGACCCAGTCCCGGTTTGATAACCTACTCAGGATTCATAGCCCTGGGTAGCTCTGCATTCTATGGTCGGTTATGCATATAAAAATGCAATGTTTTATTTTACTAAGGTAAACGCTTTCACAGGGAATTGTTCCACCCTTGTTTTAGTTTTAAAGCAAATCGCCATAGCTTTGCACGTTGTGTGTTTTTCCTGGCCTTTTTTTATTTGTTATTATTAAAAATTGATATTTTATTTTCCACTCTTCATTAAGGAAAATTCAGGGATATACGTAAGGTTTTGAAAGGTTTGATGTTCTTTGTGTGGGGAATAGGCTTGTAGTGATAACAATCGAAATGAGTTTAGGTTTACAAAGGAATGTCTTTGATAGCTCGCTGCTGTTTACAATACGGGTGCTATGGGGGGGTGGGATACTTTTTTGGAGAAAGGAGGGAATTTTTTACTGACTTTAACTTTACTGACCTTACTTTAAATATGTTACACATGATTTCTAGCCACTTTGTTTATGAGATAAATGGTTGCAAAGCACTAGGCGGATGGTGGGTACAATACGCTTACCCCTGCTTTTATGTCCTTGATAGTAATTCTGATGAGCTGCAACCTTAGATTTGTGAGTTGGAATGTAAAGGGTTTAAACCATCCAGTGAAGAGAAACAGGGTCTTCCCTTACGGAAGTAAAATATATTGCAGTATATTGGAAAATATTATGTGATATATTAGGCAATATATGTCCATATATGGGATTTAATATTTATATTGTACAATACTTTGCAACATATTCAACATTAATATATAATATATGTGTTTACATATCCCAAAATACATGCAATTTTATATCTATAAATACCACCCTAATGTATTCCGATTTATTAGGGGAAATGTATTGGTAATATATGTAAAGATATAGTGTCACATGTATGTTTAATATATGGTAGAATATATATTTTTATTATATGTAAAAAAAATTGCAAGCAGCAATGGCGGATTCCTCCTTCAAAATGGCAAAATATTGTAAAATTGACATAATAGATAGTTACATTGGGATTACCCAGAAACTAGAAACTGTTTTGTAAAAAAAAAAAAAAAAAAATGCCTGTCTGGAGTTGAACCTGGAACCCTTCATTTCCCAGCACAACCTCTCATCCAATTGAGCCATTCCAAGATTTAAACGTTAGAGGGTTCAGTTACTGAATAATAAAATAAGACGTTTCTCCTATGGCAATCATAGTCACAAAGGCTCAAACAGCTCTAATTCAGTCATATTTTCACATATTAAGGTGAAACTTTGCAGGGTACTTCAGGGGGAAGTCACCTTAAAGCCTATTCCTGATGGGGGAATCCTAATTACATGGAAAGATATACATGAAATATATGTACAGATATGTGTTCAATATATTGTGGAATGTATTTCAAATATAGGAAAAATTATATGGAAAAATATTTGAAATATATACTGACAATGATCGCATCCAGCAAACTTCTTTTGAATTAGCCATTTCCCCCTAAATAAATGTCAATCTCATGGTATTTACGTTTTTGAGGGCACATTTTCAGTTAGCAGGTGGTACTGTTTGAATCGGGATTCTATATAAATACTGCCGTTGACAACCTTATTAGAATACCTTCTAGATGGCTGAGCGGTTAGGGAATTCGGCTATTAATCAGAAGGTTGCCGGTTCGATTTCCGTCTGCGCAAAAATGAAGCTGTGTCCTTGGGCAAGGCAATTCACCCAACTTGCCTTGGGGTATGTCCCTGTACTTACTGTAACTTACTGTAAATCACTCGGGATAAGATCGTCTGCTAAATGACTAAATGTAAATATCACCATATGTGTCTGTACATTGCATGGGCATGTTCTCATATATGTACACATGCATTGTACAATATGTCTTTCCATGTAATTTAACATATATTTAAAATATATTCTACCATATATGAAGCATACATGTGACACTTTTTTTGCATATATTACCCATACATTTTCCCATATAAAGCGGCATACATTATGGTGGTTATTTATGAATACGTAATTGCATATATTTTGGGATATATAACCACATATATTCCATATATTGCAATATATTGCAATATATTGCAATATATTACATGAATATATATTACAGTTTTTTTATATATTAGTAATATATTTACCATCAATATGTTATATGTATTTCCTCCTACCTCCGACTTTTCTTTGGCTCTTGACGAAGGCGGTCGCATTTTCTCCCTCCCCTCCCCTGACCTTCCCTGCTTGGCTTCTATCGTATTGTCTAGTCCTGTGTCTTGTGTCTTATACTGAGAGACTCTCTCCGCACCGCTCTCCAAACAAAAAATCATGGATTTGATCAGCTGGTCTCTCAATGCAATTGACACCATCTTGGGATCGGGGGAACCTGACTGTCCTGACGGGAGGTTAGCAGCTGGCTACTCGATGGACGCGTCGGGTGTCCAGCGGCGCTTTCCGTGGAAGACATCTACCTATTTGGATCCACGATTACAGGCTTTTGCTGATTGGATTAGGCGCTGCCCTGGCATATCGAAAAATTAAGGAAATGGCTACAGCTGTAAAAAAGCCCCCTAAGGCTGGCCGACATGATTGGACCGACGGAGACCGGTGGAAAAAGGAGTAGACGTGCAAATTGGAATGCGGCTACTCGACCAAACAACCCCAATCTTATCTGCTTTCGGCACCCTAACCAGCACAGGCCTTGGCCAAGGCTGTTGCTGGAACAACAACTCCCCTGAAGAGCGCTGCAGCGAGACTTCTCTTGCATTCCCTACCCCCCTTCCAACAGACACCTGAGGATTGTTGTCTCTGTCTGGGCCCTGATTAAGGCTGTCTCCATGGCAATACAATCTGCGAACTGAGAAGTGTCTAATTGTGGCCTAGGCGATGGTGACAACCCAGGCCTACTCATACACTAACTTTCACTTGTGGATTGCGTCTCTGTCTTGGGTCATGACCAAGGATATCTCCATGGCAATACTATCTGCGAACTGAGAATCTGACTGATTGTGGCCTAGGCGAAGGCGCCAACCCAGGCACACTCATACACACCCCTTCCCCCATCCAACGCCTTCGCCTGCTTGTTCCCCCAGTGTGGCCGGCGGGTCTGTGACCAGCGCCTAGTATGGCTGCAGGTCCAGATGCTGCTTGTCCATACCCCTCCCCCCCCCCTCCCCGTTGCAAGTCATGTGGTTCTGTAATGTTGTACAATCGATGTGCTTAATGCTGAGGTGTTTTTAGCCTGTTCCCACACTGTACTCCTCTCGGAGCATAGTCTGGGGGTCGCCTTTTTTTTCTCCTCTCTCTCCTCATGTTATGCTGAACATTTCTTCCTGTCCTGTCTACCCCCTTGTCATGTTTGTGTATTAGAAACTGCAAGTGGCAGCTCAGATCTAAGACGGATTCGCGAGACCGCAGATAGAGTGCTGCTATTTAGATCAACACTTGTATTATTGTTTTTGTTGATTTTATGAAAAGCACTTTGAGCTGCAATTCTTGTATGAAAAATGCTATATAAATAAAGTCTTACTTACTTACTTACTTACTCCCCTCCCCTCTTAACTTTCCGGCGCAACCTCCGCTCCCTATCCCCCTCCCATTTTTCCTCTGTTGTAACATCCTCCCTCCCTCCCATTGACGAGTTCTCGTCCCACCCCACCAACACTGCCACCGACACCCTGTTAACCACTTTAACTGCATCACTTGACTCTCTCTGTTCCCTGTCAACCAGGCCTGCACGATCTTCTCCCTCCTGCCCGTGGCTTACGGATGTTATTTGTGAAGAGCGATCCACCCTTCGAGCAGCCGAGAGGAGATGGCGCAAGTCCAAAGACGGTCTGGACCTTGATAAGTATCACTCCTTCCTGAAATCCTTCTCTTCTCACATAACTGGTGCTAAAACCCTCTACTTTCTGAACAAAATTAACTCCGCTTCAAACCCCCACAAACTTTTCTCTACCTTCTCCACCCATCTTAACCCACCTCCCCCACCCCCCCCCCCCCCCCCCCCCCCCCCTCCACCCTGACAGCAGACAACTTCTCCTCCTTCTTTGAGGAAAAAGTCTCCGACATTAGCAGTCGGTTCCCTAAACCCACCTTTCCTACCCCCTCACCCTTCATGACTGACCCAACTAAATGTCTAAACTCTTTCTCTCCCCTGTCCCAGAGCTCTCTGACCTCATTCTTTCTCATCGCCCCACCTCCTGCCCCCTTGATCCTGTCCCCTCCCCTCTCTTTCAAACCATCTCCCCCTCCATCATAACTTTCTGCTCCATGTCCTAAACTCCTCTCTTACCCCTGGCACCTTCCCCTCTGCCTTCAAACAGGCCAGAGTTACCCCTCTACTCAAAAAACCCTCCCTTAACCCTGCTGTCCTCCAGAACTACAAACCGGTATCACTGTTACCCTTCTTTTCTAAAACAGTTGAACGTGCTGTATCTAACCAACTGTCTAACTTTCTCTCTTAGAACAACCTGCTTGACCCCGACCAATCGGGCTTCAAGACCGGCCACTCCACAGAGACTGCCCTCATTTCAGTCACCACTGCCCTCCAGTCTGCCAGAGCGGCTTCAAGGTCATCCGTCATCATTCTGCTGGACCTTTCTGCAGCGTTTGATACGGTTAACCACCAGATCCTGCTCTACAGACTTTCTGAGATGGGCATCACTGGCACTGCACTCCAGTGGATCTCATCCTACCTATCGGGAAGATCCTACCAGGTCTCCTGGGGAGGCAAACTGTCATACCCCACCAGCTATCCACCGGTGTCCCACAGGGCTCCGTCCTTGGACCCCTCTTCTTCTCTCTGTACACCACCTCACTTGGACCAATCATCACCTCCCATGGCTTCTCCTACCACTGCTACACCGACGACACACAGCTGTACCTGTCGTTTCCCTCGACCGATCCGGGGATCTCAGCTAGGATTGAGGCCTGCCACGCAGACATCTCTGCCTGGATGACCGAGCACCACCTCCAGCTGAACCTCGCCAAAACAGAACTTCTCATCATCCCGGCCAAACCCTCCATCTCCCACGACCTCTCAATCACCCTGGGATCTGCGACGGTGACCCCCTCATCCTCAGGAACCTTGGGGTTACCATGGATGACGAGCTCTCCCTCACGGCCCACATTGCTGCGGTCTCCCGGTCGTGTAGATCCACCCTCTACAACATCCGGAAGATTAGGAGATATCTGTCTGAGCACTCCACCCAGCTGCTTGTCCAAGCACTTGTCCTCTCCAAGTTGGACTACTGCAACTCGCTGCTCGCCGGTCTCCCAGCATGCGCAACCCGCCCTCTTCAGAGGATTCAGAACGCAGCGGCCCGCCTGGTCTACAATCTGACCAAACGCTCCCACGTTACCTCGCTCCTCATCTCCCTCCACTGGCTACCCATCACAGCCCGCTTCAGATTCAAGACCCTGGTACTGACCTTCCGAGCAGTGAACGGGACTGCACCCGACTACATCAAGTCTCTCCTGCAGCCTTACACCCCCACCCGCCACCTACGGTCTTCTTCAGACAACCGCCTGGTGGTCCCACCACTCAAGACTGCCCGGTCCCAGCACAAGCTCTTCTCCTGCCTGGCCCCCCAGTGGTGGAATCAACTCCCCACCTCCATCAGAGACACAGACTGTCTCTCCACCTTCAAGAGAAGGCTCAAGACGCACTTGTTCAGGTAGTACAACGGGACTTAGGAATGGTTTGCTGAACCCAATGCTAGTCTCCTCAAGGATCACAATGACTCTTGCTTAGAGACTTGTAGCTCTTGTTGGTTAGTGGTAGCTGATTTAAAATGTTGTATTCCATTTTAGTCAATCTTAAATTGTTATTTTATTTTACTGTTGCTTGTTATACATTATAACAAGCAACTATTTATTTATTATATAAGGGCTTTCTCATCTGAGACAGTTAAAGACCAGTGTGGCTTTCTTACAGGAGACTCACCTATGACATAGTGACCATTCTCGCATCCACAAAAGTTGTGTGGGGCAACTTTTCCTTTCATCTTTACCGGCAAGGCAAGAGGGGTGGCTATTCCGATTGATAAGGCTGTGTCGTTTGTCCAAGCCAAGCCAAGTTATAGCAGACAAAAATGACAGGTTCATAATTGTCTCTGGTAAACTACTTGACACCTTTGTTACTTTTGCTAACATCTATGCCCCAAATATAGATGATGTAACATTTTTCCAACATGTCCTGGTCATGCTTCCTGGTCTGAATCCCACCCTCTTATAACTGGAGGAGACTTTAACTGTTGCTTGGATCCAGTCTTGGATCGCTCTTTTACTAGACCCCACGTGGTCAGTAGGTCTGCTTCCTATATTCGTGACTTCCTTTCAGAGTACAGCATAAGTGATCTATGGCGTTTTTTACTCCCCACAGATAAAGAATACTCATTTTTTCACATGTCCATCACTCATACTCAAGGATTGATTATTTCCTTATCGAGAATTTTATGATGTCAAAGTTTGCTCTTGTGCATACCAAAGTATTGTAATATTTTCCCTGTGTAGCCAAACCAAGGAGGAATTGGCGGTTAAACTCAACCCTCCTAGCGAATGATGATGTTGTTGAATTCATTTCTGAACAGATCAGCTCTTTTCTAAGCATCAATATATCCCCTGAAGTTTCAAATGCACCTGTCTGTGAAGCCCTTAGGCCTTTCTCAGAGGATAGATTATTTCCTTTACAGCCATCAGAGAAAAAATCGTAAATATCAGCAAACACACCTTATAAATCAAATTAAAGATATAGATAGGCAATATGCAACCAGACCGACGCCAGAGCTGTACAGGGAACGTTTAAAAGTGAAAACTTAATTTGACCTACTTTCAACCAAAGAAACAGGTCACCTTTTGCAGAGGACTTGAAGTGATTTTTATGAGCATGAGGAGAAGACAGGCAAACTTCTTGCCAGCCAATTAAGTGGGGCAAGAGCCAAACAGACTATTAGAGCTTTGCGACTTGTTGACCTCTGACCCAAATGTGATCAATTCTAAATTTAGAGAGTTCTTCAGTAACTTGTATACATATGACTCTACAGTGAATAGTAATGAAATAGAGAATTTCCTTGGCGGTTTAAACATCCCAGCTATATCTTCAGACTATAAGGAACTTCTTGAACAACCCAGCAAGAGGTAATATCAGCTATATTCTCTATGCAGTCTCAAAAATCTCCCGGTCCAGATGGTTTTTCTGTACAGTTCTATAAGAAATGTTCCGTTCAGCTCTCTAGTCATCTAAACCTTTTTCTCACATAATCCCTTGAGAAGGGGGTTCTACCACCAACAATGGCTCAGGCCTGCATTTCACTGTTAGCTAAGGGTGGGAAGGACCCAATGGACTGTGCTTCGTACAGACCCATCTCCCTGTTAAACAGTGATGTGAAGATTTTAGCAAAGTTGTTGGTAAGAAGGCTTGAGGATGTCCTCGCTTCTGTGATATCCCCTGACCAGACTCGGTTTATTAAAAACCAACAGTCATTCTTTAATAATCGTCGTCTTTTCAATGTTATACTCCCCTTCAGAATCTGTTCCAGAATGTCTATGGATTCAGAAAAAGCATTTCATAGGGTAGAATGGGATTACCTCTTTTCTGTTTTAGACAAGTTTGGTTTTGGCCCAGTGTTCATCTCCTGGATAAGACTGCTGTACAGCGCACCCTCTGTTTCAGTCCTAACCAATAGTCAGTACTCCACTTCATTCTCTCTACACCGTGGCACCCGACAGGGCTGCCCTATATGTCCTCTACTCTTTGCTCTTGCTATTGAACCACTAGCCATAGCACTTCGCGATTCAAAACAAATCACAGGTGTGGTGTGGGGGGGGTCTGAGCACAGGGTATCTTTATTTGCAGATGACCTCTTGCTTTATGTTTCAAACCCAGGTGTGTCATTAACTGCTGCTATGTCCTTGCTTAATACATTTATCCAAATCTCCGGACACAAATTGAACTTGCACAAGGTCAAACTTTTCCCTATTAATCATCAGGCATCACAACTACGCTTAAATGTACCTTTTAAGATTGCTAGGAATAATTTTACATACCTGGGGGTTAATGTTACACGCTCTTACAATCAACTCTTCAAGGCTAATTTTGCCAAATTGTTAGAACAAACTAAACAATACCGTTTTTTTGCCCCCCCCCCTCCAGCCGAAACAAAGTCCTAACCCTATATTTCGGAGCAGGTTAATGTAATAGTCTAATACCTCATGTAATATTGCACATATTTCTTTCCTATTTCCCCTAAAGCAATAAGGTTGGGCTACTTAGAGACCTTCCACTCATAAAGTATGTTCTAAATGGCATAAATGCTGCCAATTAATAATTGACCTAACAACGTATTGTAAATGGTCAGTAGCCTATCAATTTAGGTACTCGAAAGCATGTACACTGTCTGCTTCATTTGATCTTGATAGGCTAAGTATTCTGTAGCAAATAATGAAAATAAACCCACTATTTATTAATTAAAACTACTTCTGCATAATAATGCACTTAAAATACAAACGTGAGCAAAGGCAGCAATCGCTATCGAATCAGCAGACATGTGCAATCACCAGTTAACTTAATTCAAATGAGCAAAAACTATAGACTAATACAATAACAGGCTTAAATGAACTGACAACATTATTTATTTAATGTTTATTTCAGGTGCAATGGCCCATACGCAAATACATTACATACAAGAGACATGAATCTACTTATCCACAATGCTTAACTAAAAACAACACATGGCCTATGTACAGTGCAGCAGTAGTTTCTCCAAAACTGGCTCCTGGAAAAAGCATCTGAGCATAACAGGAGCCTAACTATGTCATTCCCAGACGCCAGGAGGCAAGCTGCAAAAGACTGCGTCAGCTTTCGTCCCCTGGCGTCAAAGGTGTCAACACGCAGCTGCGCAAAGAGCCAGCTGTTGCTGCTGGACCTTGGTTGCGACATGATAATCTTAAAAGCGTTGTGGTAGGCAACTCTAATTCTCTGCAGCGCACCAGCGCTATGGTTGCACCATAGCTGGGCGCAATACAGGGGAAAGCAGTGTGCCATAAACAGGATTCGCTTCGCATCAGTAGAGCATTTGCCAAATGTTTGGGTTAAAGTGTTAGCTTTTGTGTACAACTGGCGGGTTTGCGTGCGGATAGAGCTATCGTCAGAGAGATCTGGCATGATTTGAAAACAGATATAGGTCACAGAAAGAACATAGGGCAAAGGCGTGCCGTGAAGCTTCACTGGGAGTGGTGTTCCAGACAAACGACATTGGTGACATGGAAAATACATGCAGTTTGTCTTTTTATCACAATAAGTCATGTCGTTTTTAGCACCAAAGGCCTCACACATATGTATCAGTTTCTGCAGAGCCTTTACCGACGGACATATCAGGCAAATATCATCAGCATACAATAAATGATTAACCGGGACATTCCCAATAAAGCAGCCAGCATTGGCGGTGTTTAGCTTCCCAGTAAGGTTTGAGACATACGTGTTGAACAGTAGTGGAAACAGTAGACTCCCCTGGGGGACACCGTTGCCAGGGCTAAAGCTAACCGAAACGGTAGTCCCCCAGCGCACCCTGAAGGATAACCCATAAAACCAATATACAATGACACGTACTACGTAGACAGGTACTTTTCTGTCAATCAATTTCTGAAACAGTGCATAATGGTAAACCTTATCGAATGCCTTAGAGGCATCAAGGAAACAGACGAAGACATAAGTTATACAACTTACAGTTCTACAGTTGTGTACAGCCCTATTTCTGATACCGTGGTGGCAGAAATGTTGCCGTGGAGGGCCGCCACGACAAAATCAACATAGAGGAAACACTGTAAGACCTCTCAAAATGGTCCCCTCTGAACATGACTCTCATTGGCCGGGTCAACTCAATCAAAATGACCATTCTTCCCAAGTATTTGTATCTGTCCAGTGCATACCTGTCTTTCTTCCTCTTTCCTTTTTCAAATCTTTAGATTCCATTATCTCATCATTCATTTGGAATGGCAAACAGCCTAGACTGCGTAAGGCTTTTCTCCAAAGACCAAAAGAACAGAGTAGCATGGCTCTTCCCAACTTTAAATACTACTACTGGGCAGCCAACCTACGGTGCATGTTATACTGGTGGCGTTACCATCTCAATCCTGAATGTCCATCTTGGGTTTACATGGAAAACAGTGCTTGTAGACAGACCTCTTTGTCAGCATATTTGGGTGCTGCTCTTCCTGGGATTAGTCGTACGCCTACAAACAACCCAGTGGTAAACCACTCTCTTAGGGTGTGGCTTCAGTTCAGGAAGACATTTGGCTTTCAGAGAGTGTCCCTACTAAGCCCCATAGCATTGAACCACTTATTTGTTCCATTGATGCAAGACCAGATATTTATGGCATGGCATGAACTAGGGCTACACTGTTTTAAATACCTATTTATAGATAAGACATTTGCATCCTTTGAGCAGTTGTCAAGACAGTATGACTTGCCAAAAACTAATATTTTCAGATTTCTCAAGGTCAGGCATTTTGTGCAGTGTCAAGTACCAAACTTCCCATCTATGCCACCTGTGAACCCTTTGGATGCTTTTCTCTCTCTTGACCCATTTGCTGGGGGATCTATTTCAAGATTGTACAAATTAATGTCAGGTCTGGACTCTCCACCTTTGGCTGCAGTCCGGGCAGCTTGGGAGCAGGACTTAGGTCAATGCCTTCCAGATAGTAGTTGGGAGTCAATTCTTAGTCAGGTGCATGGATCCTCTGTGTGCACGCCACTCCCTGATACAGTTTAAGGTTGTGCATCGTGTCCATCTGTCTAAGGTGAAACTTTCTAAAACATACTCAAATATTTCTTCCAAATGCAATAAATGTAAAAGTGCAGATGCTTCCCTAATTCATATGTACTGGTCCTGCCCCTCTAGAAGATTTCTGGCGTGCAGTATTTGAGACTCTGGATTTCTGACCCGCTTGTGGCATTGTTTGGGGTTACCCCGGAGGGTCTGCAACTACCTGTAGCAAAACGTAAGACCCTGGCCTTTGCTTCACTGCTGGCACATCGTTCCATCTTGTTGAAGTGGAAAGAAGCTGCCCCACGCACACCCACTGGGTCAAAGACATACTGTCTTTTCTCATTAGAGAAAATTAGATATAGTCTCAGAGGATCAGTGAATACATTCTGTAAGATCTGGAGCCCTTTTCTTGACAGTGTCAGCACTTCAGACATAATGAAGGAATAGCCCTCTATAATTGATGGTTTACCTTACTGAGCACTGTGGCTTTTCTGATTTTGAACAGAACAGAGAAAGTTAGGTCTTTTTTTTTTTTTTTCTGTATTGTTTCTATGTATTTGTTTTGTTTGGGGTGGGGGGATGGGAAGTGGGATGTGGTGGGATTTCAATTGTATACTGTATAGGGGAGACCGGGGTTGGTTGGCTACAGGGGTTGGTTGGCACACAGCCTTTTTTGGTCGTTTTGAAGGTCACAGAGACAAAATTGTAACATCAAAATGTTTGCTTTCTCGACTTGCACTCATCTACATTACATTTACATTTAGTCATTTAGCAGACGCTCTTATCCAGAGCGACTTACAATAAGTACAGGGACATTCCCCCGAGGCAAGTAGAGTGAAGTGCCTTGCCCAAGGACACAATGTCATTTGACACGGCCGGGAATCGAACTAGCAATCTTCAGATTACTAGCCCGACTCCCTAACCGCTCAGCCACCTGACTCCCAGATCTACTATGTTAAAACATCTGAAAATCACAAACTGTTTTGGTGAGGGTAACATTTCACTTTTATAGTATTAAAAGTAAAAAAGTGGTCTGTGGACTACATTTATTATAAAACTGTGTCAGCTAAAGGTATTAATTTTGTTTTAACATGTAGTTAATAGACATAGGAATCAGCTACATTTTCATTTAAAATTTGAAAGTTTGTGATGAGTGATGGTAGCCAGCCAACATAATTTAATCACAAAATTGGGTTAAATTTGAGCGGGGTTGGTTGGCACAGTGATTTTGAAGATGTAGGAATTTAATCAAAATGTGGTGAAACATGTATTATAGGTGTGATGGTTGAGAGATGCTACTAAGAGGGCTTCTGTTAGGCTACTGTAGGGGTTATTGTCCCTTTTAAATGTTGTCTAATGACGTTCTTCAGTCTTTTTGCCTTATCCTGAGGATTAGGCATTGGTTTAGGTTTAATACATACATTCCTTCTAATAAATTGCATAAAACATGTTATATAACTAGAACATGCATTTCCTGCTGAAAATGCGTTGGAATGCTGAATTCAGATTTTTTTTTTTCAAATGGCTGAAAATACAGAAATGAGAAAATACCCTCAAGCTGAAATTAATTTAACAAATGTATGACTTACACAAAAGAGGGAGTGTGGAAGCTGAACTGCATTATCTAACGAAGCTCAGTGCTTAAAAACTATGCGGGAGAATACATTTGAACGTTGTGAAGCAATCGAAGAAATAGTTTAATTTCAATAGGCAGTGTGGAAGCTGAACTGCATCAACAGAGCTATAATAGTTTAAATTGCCTACAATGCGGGAGAAGCTGAAAGTTGAACTGTTAAACAGAAGAAGAAGTAGGCTATAGTTGTAAAAAGAATATTATAGTTTTAACAGCTGAAATTATAGTTGGGATAGTAATATCAGTAGCAGATGGAGCCTATCATTGAGTGCGTTTACTCGTCTTTCTTTGTAGGATTCAATGTTTTGATTGAATGAAACATTCAGCAGTAGTAGGGCTGATACAGGAAGACACGGCGACACTTTGTTGCAGAACGATGTTGGTGCACGTTTTGTCCGTGGACCATACAAGGATTAATAAAAAGAATCATGTAGACGTGTTTGAGTAATCGCATTACTAATTACACATGTAAACGGAGTAATCGTATTATTGGCATAAACTGACAATTGCGATCGGGTTTCTCATGGTCAAGTGAACGCACTCAGTGGCGTAGTAGAACAAAACAGTAGTAATTGTAGTGTGGCATAAGATATAGCAGTATCAGTAGTGGTAGTAGTTGTGTTGTGGTGCTCTTAGTCTTTTAATGAGACGAGTTGACTGAATCGCTTGTCTTGTGTCTCCACTAATCAGCTAATACCAACACCTGTGTAAGAGACTGGCGCTTGTTTGTGTGGTTGCCATGGTAATGGTGCAGCTATGGCTGCTAATGCGCTGAGGGCAGAGAATACCAGAAATTTAGCAAGAATCCACACCTCAAACAAGTTAACGTAGACGCAAAACTAAACGTCCAATCTAAAAAATAAAGATATTTTCCAAGACCCAAGACTCTGCCGAAACCAGAGATGTCCTTCATATGTCTGTGCGTTCAGAAATACGACTATAACGGCAGTTTATAAATCTTGATATTTTTTGTTTTCTGTGACGAATTTGTCACCACATTTGCATTGGACTCTATGGGGCGAGAGTTGGACTTAGTCTCGCTTTCGTGGGGCTCTGAACAAATGTGTAAGTCTTTTGGATTCCACAGACAACTGTCTACAACTAGCACAAAATTAGCTATCTATTGATCCAAAAACGAAGCATGAAGAGCGAAAATTGTGGCAATGGTGGCAAACTAAAAATATGTTTTCAACGACATCCGAAGCTCCCCTCCGCTCTAAGCGATTCAGTCTGAACTCAGGGCTTTCTCGTAAACACCCATGTAAATCTCAGAAACGGTTTGAAAAAGTCACGAAACATAATCAGTGATATAAAAAAAAGTTGAATAGATATCAAAAAGCTGAATTATGTAAACATAGTTTAGGGTTTTGTCAACGTTTCAAAGTTTAAATGATGGCTCTAGCTGAAAGATTGAGGAACAAGGAGGATTTGGAAGTTGAAGAAGTTTTAAGAAGTTTGAAAGGATTTGAATAAAGATTCAAAGAACAATACTTGGAATGCTGCTTCAGCATTCCAAGTATTGTTCTTTGAATCTTTATTCAACTTCTTCTATTTCTTCCGTGCAACCTTTCAGCGCCTTCAAATCTTCAGCTATTAAAACCGTTCAGCTATCAAAAAATTCTGCAGTTTCAGGCCATGGGCGCTATGACTTTTCAGCTTTGTACCTCTTATGGTTGAATTAATATAAATCAATATTCATAATGTTTTTAACATGGGTTTCCAATGGAGTTTTCTTTCAAATTCTTTCAAACTTCTTAAAACTTCTTCAACTTCCAAATCCTCCTTCTTCCTCAATCTTTCAGCTAGAGCCACCATTTAAACTTTAAAACGTTGACAAACCCCTAAACTATTTTGACATAATTCAGCTTTTTAAAACCTATTCAACTTTTTTTTATATCACTGATTATGTTTCGTGACTTTTTCAAACCGTTTCGGAGATTTACATGGGTGTTTACGAGAAAGCCCTGAGTTCAGACAGAATCGCTTAGAGCGGAGGGGAGCTTGAAAACATATTTCTAGTTTGCCACCATTGCCACAATTTTCGCTCTTCATGCTTCGTTTTTGGATCAATAGATAGTAATATCAATAGATAGCACTAATTTTGTGCTGGTTGTAGACAGTTGTCTGTGGAATCTAAAAGACTTACACATTTGTTCAGAGCCCCACGAAAGCGAGACAAAGTCCACCTCTCGCCCCATAGAGTCCAATGCAAATGTGGTGACAAATTTGTCACAGAAAACAAAAAATAACAAGATTTATAAACTGCCGTTATAGTCGTATTTCTGAACGCACAGACATATAAAGGACATTTCTGGTTTCGGCAGAGTCTTGGGTCTCGGAAAATATCTTTATTTTTTGGATTGGACGTATAGTTTTGCGTCTAGGTTAACTTGTTTGAGGTGTGGATTCTAGCTAAATTTCTGGTATTCTCTGCCCTCAGAACGTTAGCAATCATAGCTGCACCATCACCGTGGCAACTACACAAACACGCGCCAGTCTCTTACACAGGTGATTGGTATTAGCTGATTAGTGGAGACACAAGAGAAGCTATTCAGTCAACTCGTCTCATTCAAAGAATAAGAGCACCACAACACAACTACTACCACTATTGATACTGCTATATCTTATGCCACTACTAGAACTACTAATTCTGCAGATGCTGCAAATATCTCTTTTACCAACTACTATGCTAATGGCACTGTTTTGTTATACTACGCCACTGAGTGCGTTCACTTGACCATTAGAAACCTGATAGCAATGTTGGTTTATGCCAATAATACGATTACTCTGTTCACATGTGTAATTAGTTATGTGATTACTCAAACACGTCTACATGATTCTTTTTATTAATCGTTGTATGCTCCACGGACAAAACTTGCACCATCATCCTTCTGCAACAGTGTCGCCGTGTCTTCCTGTATCGGCCCTACTGCTGTATGTTTCATTCAATCAACACATTGAATCCTACTAAGAAAGCTGAGTAAATGCACTCGATGATAGGCTACATCTGCTACTGATATTACTATCCCAACTATAATTTCAGCTGTTAAAACTATAATATTTTTGTTACGACTAACTAGCCTACTTCTTCTGTTTAACAGTTCAGCTTTTAGCTTCTTCCGCATTGTAGGCTATTTAAGCTCTTAGCTTTGTTGATGCAGTTCAGCTTCCACACTGCCTCTTGAAATTCAACTATTTCTTCGATTGCTTCACAACGTTCAAACGTATTCTCGCACATTGTATTTAAGCACTTAGCTTTGTTAGATAATGCAGTTCAGCTTCCACACTCCCTCTTTTGTGTGAATCATACATTTTTCAAATTAATTTCAGCTTGAGGGTATTTTCTCATTTTTATGTTTTCAGCCATTTAAAAAATGTATTTCAAATTTCAGCATTCCAACGCATTTTCAGCAGGAAATGCATGTTCTAGTTGGTTAAACTCTTTTATTCAATGTTCAAATTGTTTCTATTGCTTGCTTCATTTTGTGTAACTATAGAATTTTAACATTGTGCCAACCAACCCCATATTGTGTGCCAACCAACCCCGTGATGGGGCTGGTTTATGGCGTGAAATTAGTGCCAGGAGAGCGAGCTCTGTAAAAACGATTTGTAACTTGCAAAAAAGATTTGTGTACTTGCAAATAAAAGTTTTGTGTCTCCGTAGAACAAAAAAAAGATTTGTGTACTTGTAAAAAAAAGTTTTGTGTCTCCGTAGAAGAAAAAGATTTGTGTACTTGTAAAAAAAAGTTGTGTCTCCGTAGAAGAAGGCGGGAACACTGCTCCCAAAACCATCAAAGCCAATCAAATATAGCCATTTCTGTGTCTAATATCATTGGACATTTTCGTCTGTCTATCACACAAAGAACGTCAGCGAATAAGAACAAAACTAGAATGCTGATGATTTCAATGGCGAGTCATTTGGTGACGTTTAGTAGTTCAAAATATCCATGGGTAAGTATCTTTAATGCAACATTTAAACATTATTCAGTTAACACACTCTTAATAGTATAAACTAATGGATAAGGGTCGTAGTAAGTTGAATAGTTTTTTAATGAACACAACAGTTTGACGCCGAATATGGTAGATTGAATCTTGACAGACTTTGCAGAAAAGTATTGATCCATTCTCATAAAGATCGCCTGAAAGCTCCCTGGCACTATCTATTCCTGTAATTTTGTTTGATAAGTGTTTCCGTGTCAATTCTTCAGGGCTGAATCTGGGCATTTTTGAAAATTACATATTGTCTACACTAACGTGAACATTACTGTATCAGTTTCAGGGTTGACAAACTTCCTTTGATTGCTATCATAGACCTACTACCTACACTGGTGGAAATGGGCTCTGTTTAAAGGTTAAAGCCGAATCCCAATACTCCCCCTTCCCCTTAACTTACCCCTTCCCCTTGGCCCTCTAAAGTAAGGGGTAAGGGCTACATAGCCCTAGGAAATGGGACGCCACTTGGTTACAGGTACGTCATCTAGCACGTATCGATATCTCCAAAGCAAGTAGCGTTATGCACTGATATTAAACGAAATTCGCTGCTAATGGAGTTTACTTAGAACTGTAGACATGCTAGGCACAGAAATGCGGGACTGTTGTGCAATTCAGAACTGTAACATTAACGTACCAAACTAGTGATTTTTAGAAAAGTTTCAATTAGGAAAATGGTAGCAAATGTATATGTTCATGACTGTATATAACACAAAACAAGACTGTCATAATTTTTTTATCAATTAAATAAGCCGATAATATAACATTTGTCGACTCTCTGGATGAATTGGTCGCCATTGTTGCCGGTCGCGCAGTTTTCACATAGCCCTAGGTTTCAAGTAAGCTCCCGATCTCACTTGGTTTTAAGGGGTGTATAGCCCTTACGGTGCGTTCACACTGGGGCGGGCAGAGCGGGGCGTCGGCTTCCAATTCATTTTCAATGTAACCAGGCGTTGACGCCCTCGTAGGGCATTGTGGGAAGGCGAGCGGGGCGTCGACGCTCGCGTAGGGTATTGTGGGAAGGCGAGCGGGGCGGTGAAAGTTGGATTTTCGGAACTTTATGTAAATGACGAGCGTGAAAACGCCAGCGATGGCCAATCGGGTTGGTTTCTTGTTTCTTGTAACGTAGCAACTGTTGGTCATGGTAAGCATTTCTAGGTTTGACAATTTCAAGATGGAAGAGCAACTCATCGTATGTGTGTCTTCATACCCAGTATTGTATGATACGTCTATGTTCGATTACAGAGACATAAACAAAAAAAATGATGCCTGGCGCAGGTTTGCTGAGGTTGTCGGCGTCCCTGGTGTGTTGTATTTTGTACTTTAATTCAGTTTCTTCACATTACGTGACTTTCTTCTGTGCTAGCTGCATAGTCTAGCTAGCTCACCCGGCACACGATTGACATTCAACGCTGAAATGCTGGCTGGCAGCCACTCGCTATCCATACAGTGAATGTGTAGTGGCAAGTCATAATCTAGCGATTGATTGCAGAGATATTGAGTAATATAATAAAAGGTTACACATGTCAACGTTTATGTCTGATGCATCTTTTTTTCAAGCCGGAACAAGACCCGTTCCATAGAGTGCGGGTGGCATTTAATCTTTTACTCGGCCTAAAAAAAGTGTGGAAAAAGATAACCTATTGTGTGCTGTAGATAAGATCATGTCAGATCTAGAATGCAAGTCGGATTTGTGCTTAATGTGTGTAAAAGTTGTATTTTGTCTGCACATTTGCCATGACATTATACGAACTACAACAGTGATTTAAGAGAACTACAGCTCTGAGTGAATCTGTCTGACACGCCCCCGAGCGTGGTGCACAGTGGGAAGGCCGGCGGTGCTGAGCGGTAAAAAAGTCTGCAGTGTGAACGCACCGTTAGTCTTAGCCCTTCCCCTAGCTCCAAAAGAGTATTGGGACACCACTAGCTCTCACGGGAATGCGCAAAACTAAGGGGAAGGGGGAAGGGGTAAGGGGGAGTATTGGGATTCGGCCTAAGTATTTTGAAAAAAATAGAGACAGAATATAAGTGGACAAGTTCATTAAATGTTTGCCACAGGCCAATGCATTCTATTTGAAATTCCGCGGGTTTTTGTTGGAATTCTGCTCTCCCAAATTACGTTTGGGCTTGCTAATATCCCACTGCAAGTGAATGCAGCACTAGACAACTCCAATCACCCTCCCCAATGCGCTGAGACCAAGGTGAAATCAGTTTTATATTCGAGATTCAACAGATTCGAGATTCATTCCAAATAAACCTTGATTAATATGACTGCGATTAAGGCCACGTTTACACATAGCCCTGTATTTACATAAACAAATATTTCTGCCCCTCCGTTTTCAAAAATAACGTTGTACACACAAGTACGTTTAAAAAAAAAATCTGTTTACATGAACCCGCATATACGCCCCCGAGTGCCATCAAAACTATGCCAAACCTGTAGGCGGCAATGTAATGTGAAGGATAAAGCCATGCAAACCAATCAGAATTTTCAAAATCAACAACTACGAATAACACGACCAACTTTCTTTACCTTTCAGGCGCGAGGTTCATTTGTTTGAATGATTCACTAATGCGATGCACAAATGTATTTCGTGATTCAGAAATGTAACGCAATTTACAAATAAATGACCCCATTATGCTAGTTGTGTTCGACTTCATGCACCACCGGTGGGGCTGACAGCCGGCTGCGTTGAAGCTGAGAAAGCCATTGGCTGCTTCAAGTCAGTTCAAGTTCAAGTTCAAGTCTTTTATTGTCAGGTACACAAAACAACACAAGGTTAGACTGGGCACTGAAATTCTTAAGACAAGACAATGCAAGCACCTGGCATAACATAACATATAAGTAAACGGAATACTAAAACTTCCTGAATTACAGATAACAATAAATAATACACTATACTAACCCTAAATGCACATAAAACCTATTTCAACCCTATAACCTACTCTAACCTAGGTGGAGTACAGTACAATAGTGCAAAATTGCAGATCAGTGACTATGTCAATGACCATACAGGAGGCTAGTGGCGAAGTACAGTGAGGTACAGTAGTGCAATGTTAATGATAGTACAACCAGTAGCTGAAAATGACAGAGTACAAGTGACTAGTGTGCAGTAAATCAATGTCCATATCAGTGTCCATTCAGAAGCCTGATGGCCCTTGGGTAGAAACTGTTGTCCAGTCTGCGTGTGCGTGACCAGATGCTGCGGTAACACCTGCCAGAAGGCAACGGGGTAAAGAGACAGAAGGATGGGTGGGAACAGTCTCTTAGAATCCTGCCAGCTTTCCTGAGGCAACGTGTGTGGTAGGTGTCCTGTAGGGCTGGGAGCTTCCTGCCGATGATGAACTGAGCAGAACGGACCACACTTTGGAGGGCCTTACAGTCCCTGTCTGCGCAGCTCCCATACCACACTGTAATGCAACCAGTCAGAATGCTCTCTATAGTGCATCTGTAAAAGTTAGTGAGGATGACTGAGTCCATACCAAACTTCTTCATCTCCTCAGGAAGAAGAGGCGCTTACGGGCCGATTTGACCACCTTGTCCGTGTGAACAGACCAGGTGAGGTCGTTGCTGATGTTCACCCAGAGGAACTTGAAGCAGCTGACCTTCCCCACTTCAGATCCATTGATGAGTAGGGGTGCATGCTCCTCCTCCTGCCGCCTCCTATAGTCCACAATCATGTCCTTGGTTTTGCTGATGTTGAGAGAGTGGTTATTGTCCTGGCACCATGATGTCAGGGTGTCAACCTCCTCTCTGTAGGCCGACTCGTCACTGTCAGAGATGAGGCCCACGATGGTTGTGTCGTCAGCAAACTTAACAAGGAGGTTGGAGCTGTGCGTTGCCGCACAGTCATGAGTGAGCGAGGAGAACAGGAGAGGGCTGAGCACAAAGCCCAGGGGGGTACCTGTGTTGGTGATCAGTACAGATGAGGTGCGGTAACCGATTCTCACCACCTGTGGCCTCCCCGTCAGGAAGTGGAAGATCCACTTGCACAGGGAGGTGCTTAGTCCAAGGTCCACAAGCTTGGAGACTAGTCTGGAGGGGATGATGGTGTTGAATGCTGAGCTGAAGTCAATGAACAGCATCCTTACATACGTATTCCCCTTGTCCAGGTGGGAGAGAGCGGTGTGCATAGTCAGAGCGATGGCATCGTCTGTAGCCCTGTTGGACCGGTATGTGCTGATAGTACTTGGGCAGGACTTTCCTCATGTTGGCTCTGTTGAAGTCACCAACAACAATGAAGGCTGCCTCTGGGTGCACATTTTCCAGACCATTGATAATCCCACACAGTTCATCCAAAGCAGCGGCCTTGTCTGCCTGGGGGGATGTAGACTGCACTCATGACGACCGCAGTGAATTCCCGAGGCAAATAGAAGGGGCTGATTTTTACAGTTAGCAGCTCAAGGACCGGAGGGCAGTGAGATGCTAGTACCGCTACATCCGTAGCCCAGAGAGAGTTAACCATAACACAGACACCTCCGCCCCTGCACTGCCTGAATCAGCTGTTCTGTCCTGGCGGTATATGGTGAATCCCAACGGTATAACCGCTGTGTCAGAGATCTCCGGAGACAGCCAGGTCTCGAAGAACGCCAGTACACAGCAGTTCCTGATGTCCCGTTGGAATTTGACACAAGCGTTAAGTTCACCAATTTTGTTGTCGATGGACTCGAACGTTAGCAAGTAAGATGGTTGGAAAAGCAGGTTTGAAACACCGTTTCCGAGTTTGAACAAGAACTCCAGCACGCCGGCCTCGTTTCTTCTTCCTCCGTCTCGCAGGTAAACAGAGCGGCGGAACAACAAAGGGCCAGCTGCATTCCGAAAAGTGGAATTAAAGTTCGTAAAATAGTCCTTGCCAAGTGACAACTTAATGTCCAGAAGTGTCTGCCGGTCGTACTGAATAAACGACAATATAACATTGACAAAACAAGTAACAAACACTAGAATGACAAACAAAAAGCTAGGTTTTTGCGGAGCTCTCGTCGGCGCAACCATCTCTAGGCGCACCGGATGACCGCATTCAACTATAGACCTTTTTTGAAACGTAAACAATAACTGACCAGTTTAGAACGCAAGGCCCTGAACTACATCCGGTTAGCGCATCTCATACGTTAGTCGCTAGCCACTTTACCATCGAGTTAACATGACTAGCGCATATTACCATCAATTAACTGGCTGTGAATAGCAGCGATACATCTAATAGTGTCCCCTAACCGACCCACTGGATCAGAACGTTATTTATTTTAGACTATCATTTATTTTAGGCTGATCTGAAATTGAAAGCCTACCTAAGGTAGCGCTAGAGCTAATCTATCCCGATGTCTACCACTATTTCAAATAGTAGCTACATTAGCCTACCAAATACTATTTGGTAGAGTGCGTTTACTGTCAGTAAAGAGGTTATTGGAGCTTATAAAAGTCTGATGCTACAACTATTTTTTTGAAATGCGAGTCAACAAACAATGTACATATTAAGATAGAGACGGTTAGACCAGCTATGATGCCTGCATACTAAATGCAGCGGTCGGGAAGGTGTGCAGCGGGTAGGCTGTATCTGTGGTTACTTGTTGAATAACTGCTGTGAAATTGTAGTAATTAATAAATGCACCGATACATTTTCAATGTGATCTGCTGTTTTTGCATCACCCACCTGTCATTTCTGAACCCAGTGTATGGTCGAGGGTTAAAAAACTGGTGGATATGAGAGTTAGCCATAGCCTAGGACTACGCATGCAGTGTCAGATCCACAACCGTTTTATCTCTACTGAAGTATATTTATTGTTCAGGTGGATCCTTGCCTGTTGCGCAAATTAATTTCAGTAACCTAAGCCAGGACACATCGCCACTGATGCTAGACATGATTGGAAATTCCCTTCCATGACAAGTTATGGCACCCCAAACCACCTTTTTAAAAGTAGCCTACTAACCCAGATAGCAGATTGAAAGATCAAGTATTGTTTACAGCAGCAACCCAGTCATCTCATTGTCCCGTTTTTATAGGAAATGTAAACGTTGACAACTTGTTCTTCCCCAATCTCGACGGACAGCCAAACACACCAACAATTGACATTGTTTTAAAAAACATTTTTTGGCACTGTAACGTGCTCACTTATGCTTTTAAACTAGCTGACTTCCATCAAAACAATCATTCGCGCGTCTGAAACCGGAAGCTTTCAAGGGCCAAACTTGACGAATGAAAATTCTAGAATGTTCATAAAAAAAAGGTCTATATTTTGTAACTGTACCAAGAAGAACAATATTTGAAAGATCTTATGAACCAGCCAGAGAATCAATGTCTGACCCCAGACAGGTCTTCTCTAACTCTGAACTGTATAAAACTGTGAGATTACAAAATCGATCTCTGACTCCAGCGAAACCAACCATGGCGTGAGCGCCATCAGGATAGGCGTTCCAAAGGATGTCCCTCAGCTCCAGACATTCAACATTATAGTAATTGCAACACTTTCTGGACAATTCAGAAGGGCGGCCAAAATGCCATTCTAATTGCGACCAGACTGAGATCCCGCAGACTCAGTCACATGACCCTGCAGCGCAGCCGCGCTTTGACTTCAGATTCTTCAAATGGGCCTGTTGTGGAAAAAACATCACACTGCTGTAATTATGAAGATGGAGAAATGGTTATAGATTATATGATTGAAAATTAACCTCTTAATCACCTTTTTACTTATATGTGCTGATTAGTATTACCACTAAGACATAGAGGCCAAAATGTGGAAGTCCAGATAGATAGAGTTTGAGTGCAAGAGAGAGAAGTGTGTGTGTAGGTTTCTTCCAGGAAAGACTACAACACCCAGGTAGGGAACTACAAGACCCAGATATCAGAGGACAGATTTATGTCCTTAAACTCATTATAACCTGTGCAGCTGGGCTGCAAGGCCTCACGTGGGCCCTGGAAGGAGAAAGTTAGGGAAAGTCCAGGCTATTCAAATTCTGTGACAATGGACCAACCAAGTGTGAAATGCATTCATGAATCTGTAACCACATATAATGTACCAATGATAAAATATCATAAAATAATGGAAAACAAATATATAAGCAAATGTCCGGAGAAAAATGTCAGTCAGACTCCGGGGTCTACTCACGTTTGTTGTAATCAATCCTTTGTGTTAGATTCGAATAAACACTTTGCATCATACTTTGCTGTCGTTTATGTGCTGTTTTAACTTTTGATATTGGTTAAAAGGAGAGACGCCCCCCCATCCCGCCTCGGCGCCCTCTGCTGGTGGTACGGGACGGTTAATTAATGGACGCACTTCGGAATTTGTGCTTAGTTCGCCCATAGCAAACGCCGGCCCTGGTCGCAGGACTGTAATAAACACTACCAATCATTAAGGTCGGACCAGCACTAATTAATAGGTTAATAGGTGCGTTCGACATGGACTGACTTCATGCAGCCGGCTGCAGGCGGCTGACTTGAAACAGTGAATTCTGGTTACTTTTTGTCTGACTTGAGACGGCGCCGAGGCTAGGCCACTTTGACGTCACCATCAAGGTACTGTGACATTGATTCGAGAACTGCCAGCTGTGTAGCCGAGCGCATTTTCTCAAGAGCAGCTGCACGGGTTGACAGCTATTTTATGATTGGCCAGACTCACACACGACAACTTTGACGCATGTTTTGTCATTATTCTGACACCTTCAATTTCGCCAATGCTCAAATCCGGACCAAACTTTTTAATTAAATAAAAAATGTGTTGAAAAAAGGGTTTTAGTCCACCTTTTCACTAATGGAAAGACTAAGTTTAATTATAAATAAAGTAAAGTAAGCAAACAGCGCTTGATCGGCCATGACTGACGTCAACGCAGCAAACCACGAGAAGCTGGAATGTCCGACTTCAGAGCGGTTTTCAACTCCTCCCCGACTGCAAGCTGCTACTCTCGCCGGTCGTTCATGCAGCCACATTCCATGTCGAATGCACCTATTGTGTTTTGGAAGTGTGGCTTTGAAAAGAGGGGGTGGGATATTTTGGTTTGAATCCTTTTGAACTTGGCCTAAAATTGCAAGGTTCGCAAAACTTGCTTATCCTGCTTTTAACACAGTTGTTGGGAACTCGTAAACAATTAAAATCACTGCTGAGGATTGAGACTTCATAGTTTGCCTTACTACAACGCAACACAACACAACACAGTTCACCAAGCCACAAGTGCCCAACCAAAACAAGTAACCTTGCAAAATTATCAAATTTTACAAACCTAGATAGATTTTCTCATCGGCTAAACACAGGACAAAATATTGGTGGCAGACTCTCAAACCCCTTAAGACACTCACTCTGCCAAAACACAACACTTTCAAGCTTTCTTTGCCTTGAAGAATTCCTGAAGGAATCTAATCTTTTCACATTTTTCACATCTCTACCTGGAGCAAATAGAGGGGCACTTGCTCCTCTTCAATCAACTGTCTGAGAGGTGGTTAATAGAGAAAACTTTGAGATAAAGAGTCAGTTTTCTTCAGGGAGGCCATTTTTCTCTGTGCATTCTTCAGTGTGTCAAGATTCAGACACATATTCTGTGTTTTAACTGGTATCATGAGGGCCGAGTATTCAGACCAGGGACAGTGGCGAAAATTGCGATCAAGTTTGGGGGGGGACAATTATATGACATCTTCTCAAGAGCAATTCCTGAGGGGGACACCAAAATTACTGCTGTAAAACAGCACCATTGTGTCCATATTCAGCAAAGCGCTTTCATTGCGTATTATTAATATTATTGAAATTACATAGTTATGTTTACAGTGATTTATTGGGGGGGACAAATCATATTTTTTCCAGGATGGGGGGGTTGTGTCCCCCCCCGGGATTTCCGCCTATGACCAGGGATGTTGTTACTGTCAAGTATCGCTTCCAGTAAACTTGTTATATTAGCCAGTTTTGAATGAAATTCAAAAAGGAATTTCAAGCTTATTTTCGTTTTTGGCAGTTTGCAGATAGGGATTCCAGCTGAGATACTGCCAGTGAAAACGTTGTTAGAATCAACTTGTTTCAAAGTAGGTTCTTAAAGAATTAACGCAATTTGAGTAAATGCTTAAAAATATCACTAGAAGGGAAAAACTTCAGGGGAAGTTTAAGTCACAGGTTAAGACAATTTTTACACAGGTTTGCCCAATTTCTTCCATTTTATGCAACTGCATTCTTTAGTGTGTCAAGTTTCAGACACATATTCTGTGTTTTTCTCACCACACTATAAACCTAGCTTTATTCATTGTTTATCATTTTCATGATAAACAAATCACCTCTCTTCTCCCAACCCCTCCTCCACAAGAACTAACACACTTCACCCACAATCAAACACAGTATCCTCCCCTCAACACTGTCCCTTCACCACATTCCTATCAAGTGTACTGGCTCCCCTACACCTTCCAGTAGTTACATCCCACTCAAACCCTCCCCTCTCTCCTAAGTCTAATTAAGAAAGTCTTTGTTTTATGTTAACCTGAACCTCAATCATATATTGGGTCCTGAGATAATTTAGTTAGAACTACCCACTCATATGCCAAAATGTTGAAGATATCTCTCTTGGGTGAGATGGTATATCGAGGAGGTGATGTGATTCAAATCAATCATGGGCCGATTCCTTACTCCATGTATGCACGCAATTGGTAAGGTCCCTCAGGGGAGGAAGACAATCATCACATACTTTCTTCTTTTAGAAGATACTTTTCGGTCTTTTAGAATCAGGTAACATATTAAAAAAAACTAATGATCTTTCCCAGCAGAGTTATTATTTTATTTTTTTTGTCATTTAGCAGACGCTCTTATCCAGAGCGACTTACAGTGAGTACAGGGACATTCCCCCCGAGGCAATTAGGGAGAAGTGCCTTGCCCAAGGACGCAACGTCATTTGGTGTGGCCAGGAATCGAACTGGCGACCTTCAGATTACTAACCCAATTCCCTAACCGCTCAGCCACCTGACTCCCGATAATACACCGTTAATACATTTCATTCTTTTGCCACTGTATTGGCAGGTTTAAAAGACAGGAAACATCAGTCAGTTTGAGTCTGAGGGCTTCATTTACTAACAGGATTGCGCCCATTTCAGGCGTGAAATAGCGGGTAAAGACATAACACCGTATTAACAAAGGCAGCTCACTTGAGTAAAAACGCAAATTACTGCTGTTGGGAGGGTATAAGGGAAAGTGGGTGTATATTTCTAGCTCCTGTTCGCTGAACTTTTTTTTTCTTTTCCTCGAATCACCCATGGTGGCAGTAACATGCAGGTGAGTTTTCCCGTCTTTACCGGCGCGCTAATTAACACTAATGGGCGCTGATTGCCCGAGGAGGATCTGGTTTGATAAATACCACAAAAAATGCGGAAATATATCGTCCGCAATTTGCAGTTGGGCAAAGGTGCAGATTAAGCTGCGGTCACAATGTTAGTTAATGAGGCCCTGAATGTTTAAAAACACTCACGTTATTGGATACCTACCCTGCTGCTCAAGGGGGAGTGTCTTTTGATCAGATTAAGTAGTTTGAGGATTTGCTTAAGATGAAAAGTTATGTTTAACCTCCCTGCAAGGGGTTTGCTTTCTAGACTTTTCAAAACCTCGATTGCTCCTCAACAAAACCTATGACTCTACATGTCCTTGACTCCCAATAAGCCCTCTGGGTTGACAATGCTGTAGTATTGAGAATACGTTTTGTTTGAGGGTAAGTTTGAGAAGTCTTAAAAATCGGCCCACTTTGTAGCTTCAAAGTGTGGTTATGAGGTAATTGATTTATGGTAACTGTACTCCATGATCCTCTGTGCTCCTTTCACACCCTCTGGAGCCTTCCTGTCCTGGTTGGTGGAGTACTGTCCCACACCCTGAAGCCAGTGGTCAGGATACTGAATTAGTACAAGTGCAAGCATCTGTGTATTTTGTAATTTCGCACACTACAACAATTAAGAGTGACAAAAGCCAGACTAAAGTGAGATTTAGACAGGTATGGACAGGTATTCCTGGTGCTATGTTGAAACATCTTGCACAGGGAAAAGGAAGACAGGGTATGGGCACAGAGGATAATTTTTTTCACAGAGACTTTTTTTACATTATTTATTATGTCTGAGTAACTGAAGACTATATTTGTAATATAAATGTGTAGGGGAAGTCCATGGTGTGAACTCAATGAAAGTGTGTATTTCTTCAGAGAAAGATTCATGGCCTTGGAGTCTCAGGATAAAAAGGGACTATTCGTGTAATTTTCTGGTAAACAACACAAAAAACACACAAAAGTTAAGAATACTGACATGTAAATGTCATTATCTCCTGGTGGTTCCAGTTATATACATTATTGTGGTAAAAAAAGATATTCCCAGGGCTTTTGTTCTGTTATTGATCTTATCTCACTCATTTTAGGAAATAGTCAATATTGGAAGGAATAGACTGATTTTTGTAAATAATTTTCAATCCATTTGCTGGAAAATCGTAAAAGAGAGAATAAACAACGCAAGGGATAGGGGATAAGGTAAAGTAATAACTATTCTCTGGAGCGTTGAGGGTCCAGGGGGTGTGGAGGTTGGTGTGCATCTTATTTCCCTGGCTTTGTTGGCCAGCACAATGTTAGGTTTGGCTTTCTTTTTTTTTAAGAAAAAAACTTTCTGTTAACTCATATCCTGATATTATCAGCGTACATTTTTCTGTGGGGAAATGCAGAGCAAGAATCATGATGCAAAAACTGTCTGCGTTGCCTAACGCACAAATGTTTTGTGAATACACACAAACTCAAATTAAGTTAACACCATATCAACCAACCAACATTTTAATCACCTGCATCACGTGCACTGCAGTAGTACTTCAAATACTATTCTACATTTGCAATAAAAATAAGTGTCATATTCAGCAAGGAGACTTACCATTCTCAGTAACCAGGTCCCATTACGTAGCGCCCCAAAGCACCCAAAGAAGGTGATCAATAACATTAGAGACCCAACAATGATCAGCAAGAGAGCTGGGTCAATTGTCAACGTATCCACAACATCTGTGTCAATGAACATACAGCACACATATCAAGATCAATGAGGAAGCCATATCACAAACGCTACTACATTACATTTCTATTGTGTTATCTATGAAAATTATGTCAGAATATACACCTTTCATAATGTATCTAACCTTTCTCTTTGGCAATCTTGGAATAGATTCCAACAGCAACCAGAACTGTACTGGTTACCTAGAAGAATGATGTAAAATGTTATGTTTTTATGTTGAAGTTTTGAGAGATTTGTTTGATTCAAACTTTTTCTGACAACATCTATGGTTGTAATACAAATTCAAGGCCTCTATGAATACATGTAGCATTTGAAGTATTTTGATGCTCAAGAAAAAAAAGGTTAAGTTGGTATAAGGGTTTATAAAGAAAGATAAATTATATTTAACAAGTGTGACAGGAACATATTAATTGCTTAGCCTATACTTAAATTTTTCATAAGCAATTGAACAAATACAGTTTAAATGTCTTACCGAAAACATGTAACAGCAGGCGAATAAGCTGTATTTAATTCTCCTATATCCTTTCATTCTCTCACAGAATTTGTCCAACAGAACTTTCCCTCTTCTAAATTTCCGCTCTCCGGAATTTTTACTCAAGACATCTTGACATGTTTTAGCTTGCCTTAAGAACTGATGCATTTTTCTCAAACTGAGAGGGGTAAGAGTGCAGACGTTGTTTCTGCAGAATGTAAACAGCATTTATACTTTTGGGGGCCAACTACATTGGAACAATTGGAGGGAAGCGTCACATCTCACAAATTATTGTTCTACTTCAGGTAGAAGGACAGAACTTAGGGTGTTGTAAAATGTTATACGGGTTATCAGGAGTGAAGCATTTGTGTAGACAGACCTACCTGTGTTCATTAATGTGAAGAATCTGACCGAAACCTTTGTACACTCCAAGAAGTTAAAATAGCCAGGCTCAAAGTTTGAAAATTATATACATGATTTGTTTGAAAATTAAGGGAATTACAAGGTTCTTCATACCGCTTATGTTTCAATAGGCTAGGCCTATACAAAAGATTTACATGTCTTCCCTGTTCACGCTGTTTCTTGGCACTTTTGAACAACCTAATTTACCTAAACCTAACTTAAAATTAATACAATTTATTGACAACTAGAGAGGGTACAATTTCTGGGAAAATTGAAGGGTGTGCTTGCTTGTGTCGGTTGCAGATGGGTCTGTTTATTAACTGGTTTTAAAAATTGTTCTAACTTCTATGACTTAAACGTCACCTTAAGTTTTTCCCTTCTTGTGGTGTTCGATAGGTTCTACTGTCAATATGAAAGACAATTAGACTGTCGTGAACAACACCTACCCACCCAAGAGCCCCTCCCCATCTCCACAGAGATAACTTCTCTTTCCTGAATGGAGAGTTAACAGACTGTTCAAGGGCCAGAACCCCCTCAAAGCAGCTGGGCCAGTCTCTCCATCTCAAACACTGTGCTACTCAGCTGTCTCCGGTGTTCACATTTACATTTATGCATTTAGCAGACGCTTTTATCCAAAGCAACTTCCAAGAGAGCTTTACAAAAGAGCATAGGTCACTGATCATAACAACGAGGTAGTCCTAAACATTGCAAGCAGCCAAAACATGAAGCATATGTCACCGAATGGGCGAGCAATCCCGCTAGGCAACGAATCCCAGGACACACCACAGCAGAGACAGGAGTTTTTTTTTTAAAGAAAATACACTTTTATTTTAAATTCATAAAACTACCCCTGGAACAGGTCTAATGAAGGGCACAGGCCAATTTTGGGCACCCGGTAGAGCTAGGGTATTTAAACTAGGGTGAAACACCACACGCCAAGGGGGTACACAGCAAACAGCACACCGCAACGGTTCACCGGTCAATCCCGCACACAAATTTACAGGAACCATATAGCCACACAGCAACACAGGTAGCAGCCCACACGTCAATGCTCACACGTGCACACAGGGATCCCCAAGCCTCTACCTGCACCTCACATAGAGCACAGCCCCAACACTAACCCCTGTCCAGGCCAGCAGACGAACATACAGAAAATATAAATAGGACGGGGTCCCTCCCGACCGAACAAAAATATATACACACGAAACTGTCCAGCCTTGACACTGGAATAGTCAGGCTGCACCACCCGTCCTCGAGTGGCCAAGCTGTTCCTTTGCGGTGGTTTCCCCCCCTAGGGTGACGTCACTCCTCTGAGTGTCTTAGAGAAGTCCAGGCGGTAGAATTCGTACTGCTGGGAACCTGCCAATTAAAAAAACAAACGGGGAATCCTCAAGGGTCCACAACCACTGCCATCCGTTTACGCAGCAATGGATGTTGGAGTCACCGTCCCTCTATAGTATTTGATAGCGCAGAATAATCTTGCTTGTCCGATGTCTCCGCTCCCCTTCTCTCGGGCTCGAACGTAGTAGACAGCGTAGACCCCGTAACAGCAGCAGCCCGTGGATGGCCCAGTATTGCGGAGGAAAGCGACTGTGGATCCCCAACCCGTCGCCTTGGCTGGTCGTATAATCCTGTGTACGGGCCCTGCCCATCTCTCCGCTGTCAGTCTTCTTATATCCAGTTCAATTGGGGCTCCACCAATCTGGGTTGGCCACTCAATCTCGCTGAAAGTCTGCAGCCGTGTCCGATTAATTGGTCCTAGCACGGCAATAGCGGAGTGTCTGTTAACAAGCGGAGAGAGAGCAGAGCAGCGGAAAGCACGGACCCGTGCTGGCATTGTACAGTTTGCTCCACCACAACCATTCCCATCCCCATTACAGATTATCCATAGGCATAGGCCACCCCTTAAAAACAAGACAGAACCCACACGACACTTACATCTCGTAACATTTGAATTCAGATGCATTTACGTGTACTGTTTACCTGAAATATGAATTGTAAAAACTTACAGCAATGGCGGTCAAAGGATTCTGTTCGTCTTGTTGGTCACGGCAACCCCCAAACGCAAGCGGTTCTTAATACGGACCAATCACAGCCAAGGGGTATCCGTAACATTACGGACCAGTGGACGGATAGTCAGCAAAATCAGGTGCACGTAGAGCTCTCCGAGGGGCCCGGAGAGGGCGTTCCATATCTGTCTAACAGAAACCTCTGGTCCGTCAATGCTAATATATAAAAACTTCCATAGCATTTCATCAGTATGATACTAGTAAGTACCCAAGTCGACACCATTCTTCTGCTGCAGTTCAATAGCCTGAGAGAACGAGGCGAACGGCTGGCCCGTCTTGATTACGTAATATGCCGTTGTTATAAATCGTGCAATAACACGATGGGCATCTACATTTAAATTCCTGACCAGCACGGTCAACAGCCTGGAAAATGGATTGTCAACCATCCGTTTAGCTGTCACGCAAACCAGGTGCTGGTTTGGTCAGTGATTGTTTTCGAAAAATGGTCGGTGCCTTGGTAAAAATATCAACTTTAGTCTGCTTTAGACGGGAACATACAACAGACAACACAGTACATCTTTGTTCCATAAAAAAAGTTGCTTCCGTTTGAGCTTGCAGCTCTATTTTGCTGCCATCTTCAGTTTATTGTCTCGCGCCAGTTGTAAAAAAAGGTATAGAGATTAGAGAATTACAATATGACGTCTCGTCACTCACTTCTCAACTCTTGATTTGCCAACTGTGCGCCCCACGAGCTGCAAAGTTATTTATGCATTTAGCAGATAGCAAAACATATGAAGGATGTTAACTTGTTTTTTTTTTAACTTTTTTTTTTCAATCAATAATTTGCAGTGGCCCGATCGGGCCAGTGAGTTGCTAGTTTAACTGTCCCAACGTTACTTTTTACTAATCCCGGGCCATCGTTATTGTCAAGCCCTGAGTATGATTCGGCCCTTTAGGCTAACCAGAGCCTGTCAACAGAGAACCTGTCGACTCCCTATTAAGCCCCATTGTACCGAATTTGGTTGCAGTTCCACCAGAGTTCCACTAAGGGTGATCGCGAGCGAGTGCAAAATGAATGGGAGTCTATGGAGCTAAACGGCTAAATTTATCTCTTTTGCCTGATAGTTGTTGAGAAATCTCAGATTTGATTGTGGTTTTTGTATGTTCAACATGGATTCTAGGTCGAAAGTTGTATGAACAAGTACTTATGTCCTTTTGATTTCTTACAGGGTGAGTCGTTGTTGCCCATAACACACTAGCATTCTGCTAATGAATGCTGATTGGTTAGTGAAGGACTGATACGACCAGAGATCCCGCTTAATGGCATCCGAAGTGGAATCAGAATGTCAGAGCATTAGCAACATTTGTAAAAACATTAGCAAGCCAAAACTCTTTCTAGCATGTGTATTGACAGGGAGAGCCTAACCTGTCAGCTGTGTTGTCGATGCCTCGAGAGAAAAAAGGAAGTGACCAGAGCTTGCCGTAAAGCAGTATCTCTGGTCGTACAATGTGTATGATGTCATTGACATTTTCAAAGGCTTTTTAGAACAGAAAGGCGACTTTAAAAGAATCTAACACCCAGCATTGAGTATTCTTTTTTGCCTCCCCTTTTTAATTCATAATTCAAATTACTAGACAACATTTTTTGAGAGGGGTATGGCTGCAGCCTGCAGCCTACCGTCTCATGCCCTCCCGTCTCATGCCCTCCCGTCTCATGCCCAAGCTGTCCAACGGTAAATTCAGAGGGTCAAAAATACTAAATCGTGAATTATTTTATGGATGGAGTTAAAAGTAAGTTTGTGAGCACGTTTTTGCAATAAATTGATAAACTTGAAATATATATTTTTTTATCAATATATTATTTGCTGATTTCTGGATGTTATTGTTCTGTCCCTGATGTTAACATGTATTTGATGAAACCTGCGATGACCTTCATTTAAAACTGCATCAGCGTTTTATGTTGACGTTTGTTAGCGAAAATTGGCTAACTTTACCTAGAGCAATTTATTGTTGCAGACTTTGATGGTTTCTTTTTGTGATTTTCCTTAAGGTACACATCAGTGTCTTTAAAAAAATAGAACACACCGCAGGTGACAAAATGATCGGTGTGCTGTACCGAACACCATTGTCCCCCAACCGTTGCGGTTGTGCCTAACCTTAATCTCAACCTCTGCTACGACTCCTGGCCTTAAACTAATCCTAACCTCAACCGTCGTTGTGACGCCTAACCTCAACTGAACCGGGCCTGCCAGGCTGCAGCCGTAGAATGGATTTTAGTTTGTGGTCTAGCTATAAAAAAAACACGCACACCAAAGTAGGAAGGAGAAATAGCGGACCAGACAAGCTTCTATTTTGAAAAGTAGAAGCATGAGACGGGAGGGCATGAGACGGGAGGGCATGAGACGGGAGGGCATGAGACGGGAGGGCATGAGGCGGGAGGGCATGAGGCGGGAGGGCATGAGGCGGGAGGGCATGAGGCGGGAGGGCATGAGGCTGCAGGCTGCAGCCATACACTCTTGGGATTTTGAGGGGTATAGCTCCATAGACCTCCATTCATTCTGCACTCGCTCGTTAGTGCCATCAAATGGAACCAGAGTGGAACTGCAACCAGTTCAGAACCCGGAAGTTTCCCGAGAGTGACAGTTCTCCCTATATTAGACTAACGTATTTATTGTTTTTTTTGTATATGTTGTTTTTAACCCGTTGATGGGTTAAAAAGCTAAAAATTGTCTGTCTACCTATAATTTTACGTTTTCTGTAGCCCTTGCTAACTTACAGTACCTAGTGTCTGCACTGCACTGAGATGCTAGCTAGGTTATCGACAAGTCGGAGCAAATTTACAAATTAGCCGTTTCATCAATAAAATTACTTTAACTGAACTGCTTATTTCTCGTCACATTTTAATTCAGATGCTGATTTACACGTAGCCTACCGTTTAGCTGAAATATGAAAAGTAAAAAATTACAGTTGTGAGGTTTGTCTGCCTCGCTTGACATCTTGCAATGACTTCTGGGAAATCAGAAGCGTTCTCTCTGGTCAAGTCACCATCCGATGCATCCTCGATAAAAGGGTGGATCAGGAACATTTCCGGGTATTTTTGGCGTTCTTGGTGACTTGTGTTATTTGGATTGGAACCGTACTTGGGCAATAAAAGATGACGTGAAACGAGTTCGCAAGAACACAAGAACGGAAAAAAACGTGGATTGATAAACAGCCAGTGAATTCTAGTTTGACTTTTTGTCCGACTTGAGACGGCGCCGAGGACACGTCACTGTGACGTCGCCATCAAAGTACCGTGAAATCGATTTGAGAACTGCCGGCTGTGTAGCCGAGCGCATTTTCTCAAGAGGAATTGCACGGGTTCAGGTGACGACACAGCTATTTCATGATTGGCCAGACTCACACACAACAACTTTGACGCGTGTTTTGTAATATTCGGACACCTTAAGTTTCGCGAATGCTCAAATCCGGACGAAATAGTTGAATTGAATTAAAAATGTATGGAAGAAAGGGTTTTACTCCACCTCTTCACTAACGGAAAGATTACGTTTCATTTTAAATAGAGTAAAGTAAGCAAACAGCGCTTAATCGGCCGTGACTGACGTCAATGCAGCAAACCACAAGAAGCTGAAATGTCCGACTTCAGAGCCGTTTTCAACTCCTCCCCGACTGCAAACGGCCACTCTCGCAGGTCGTTTCATGCAGCCGCAGTCCATGTCGAACGCACCTAGTGGCTGTTTATCAATCCAAAGAACGCTGAGAACGCAAGTACATTCTTTTGAAGAAAGTTCTTGCCATCGTCCTTGCGAGAATGGTCCTGCAAGGACGCAAGGACGGAGAATGAATTGAGATAGTTAGGGTTTTCCTGGACTAAACTAGTCAACAAAGCTAAAAAATTGTCCCTCTACCTGTAATTTTACGTTTTCTGTAGCCTTTGATAACTTACAGTACCTAATGTTAACTAGTGTCTGCACTGCACTGAGATGCTAGCTAGGTTATCGACAAGTCGGAGCAAATTTACAAATTTGCCGTTTCATCAATAAAATAAGAACATTTTCAGCGACTGAACTGCCTATTTCTCGCCACATTTTAATTCAGATGCTGATTTACACGAACCGTTTAGCTGAAATATGAAAAGTTAAAAATTACAGTTTGAGGTTTGTCCGCCTCGCTTGACACCTTGCAATGACTTCTGGGAAATCAGAAGCGTTCTCGCTGGTCAAGTCACCATCCGATGGATCCTCGGTAAAAGGGGCGGATCAGGAACATTTCCGGGTATTTTTGGCGTTCTTGGTGACTTGTGTCAGAGAATGTCTAATAAAGAGAGAACTCCCACTCTCGGGAAACTTCCGGGTTCTGAACTGGTTGCAGTTCCACTCAAGTTCCATATGAGGGCGCTAACGGTCGAGTGTAGAATGAATGGAGGTCTATGGAGCTATACCCCTCAAAATCCACTTTTCTCAGGATATAAATTTTGGTCTAGTAATTTGAATTCTGAAATCAAAAGGGGAGGCAAAAAAAACACAGACCAAAGTGTGTTAGATTTTTTTAAAAGTCGCCTTTCTGTTCAAAAAAGCCTTTGAAAATGGCATTGACGTCATACACATCGTACGACCAGAGCTACCGCTTGACGGCAAGCTCTGGTTACTTCCACTTTACTCTCAAGGCATCGACAACACAGCTGACAGGTTAGGCTCTCCCTGTGACAAGCTAGAAAGAGTTTTGGCTTGCTAATGTTGTTGCTAATGTTGCTAATGCTCTGACATTCTGGTTCTGCTTCGGATGCCATCTAGCGGGATCTCTGGTCGTAGTCAGTCCTTCACTAACCAATCAACATTCGTTAGCAGGATGCTAGTGTGTTATGGGCAACAACGACTTACCCCGTAAGAAATCGAAAGGACATAAGTACTCGTTCATTCAACTTTTGACCTGTAATCCATGTTGAACATGCAAAAACTATAATCAAATCTGAGATTTATCAACGACAATCAGGCGAAAGAGACACATTTAGCCGTTTAGCTCCATAGACTCCCATTCATTTTGCACTCGACCGCGATCACTCCCGGTGGAACTCAGGTGGAACTGCAACAAAATTCGGTACAATGGGGCTTAATAGGGAGTGGGCAGGCTCTCCTTAAACAGGCTCTGCTTGTGTTCTTTGGATTGGAACCATAGACATAATAAAGAGTAGACGCCGCATTGGCTGCTGGGCGCGAGAAATGCGGCCGCCATCTTGGGGAGGTCCAATTCCCGGTTGCTTAGCAGCAGAATAAACAAGATGCCAACACTGTGCAGCATATTCATGCACTAATCGGCGAACCATCTTAAATAGGGCTCAGGGGATTACTTTTCACAAGTAATATTTACCATTACTGTACTATTTGTTACATTTTGTGAATAGAATCTTACCAACGTTGAGAAATTTGGAGCAAGAATCTTTGATATTACTGTACTGAAATTGTAGCTAGCAAGCTAGCGTAGCCCTATGTTTACTGCAACGGCCGGTGTATACCCGGCTATGAACCGAGACTTAATATGTCATATTCCATAACACTGACTTAGACACAACTGGCACAAAAATGTGTATGGTACTAGTACATTTTGTAATGCCGAGGGAAGCTGTGGTGCAAAAGACAAAGGAAATTTGTTGTTCCATTGTCTTTTGCTGGAGCAAAATAAATGACAAAACCCACTGAGTTGTGCCTGTCCATGCCCTGAACACATCTGTTAGCGGGTCCCATTATCGTCCACCTAGCTCTCGACGCTCGTTACCAATGTTACTAAAATGTCGTTATAATACAAATTAAAAACGTTTAGTCACAACATTGTACTTTAATATATAGATACACACCTATATCATAAAATTCCGGTTTTGAAATCCAATCAGGATATGCCTAGAAATGTTACTTTTCTGATTTTAGCAGTTAGCCAGGGGGTCCCATTATCGTCCACCCAACCACTTTCAATGGAGAAATGTCAGTTTGACGCTGCGGAAGGCAGATGCTACACATACGGTTTGAGAGCGTATTTACATACTCAAATCTCAAAGTAAGAAGCTGTAATTTGGTGTGCAGCAATATAAGATGTGTACATATCGATGAGTTACTTTCTTTCGTTGCTGCTGCATATCTTCTTTAAGAAATTAACGGAAGAAACGGTTGTGGACGATAATGCAGTAGGAGCTAAATCTTTTTTTGCGTCATGGACGTCCATATCCATAGACTGACGGCGATGGCTGCTGATCTTTGCATGGATGGACGGACGGCGATGCTGTTCAGAGTGCCGTCCATAGAGGGAGCATATATTTTGGACGGCGATGGATTAGCAGGGACGTCCGTCGTTAGGGGGAGCATAGATCATAGACGGCGTCATAGCCGTCCATATGGACGTCCATAGAATGACGGCGATGGCTGCTGATCTTAAGGACGGCGATGCTGTTCAAAGTGCCGTCCATAGAGGGAGCTTATATTTTGGATGGCGATGGATTGCATGTTTAGCAGGCTGTTGAACTAACAGAACTGCCTAAGGCTACCATAGCATGTAGCTAGCTACATTAACTTTGGATGACTCAATCTTTTGTCAAGTTAATTTGTATGAATTGCAGGCCAGTGTAGGCCATATATTTACGCCTTTTTTTTTTTTTTTTTTACATAATCAGCAGTATAATCTCATGACAATATAGACTTGAAAAACAATATGTTATGGTTTGGGTTTGCCTAGATATAGGCTACATATATTTTAATTATTTCGAGAATTGTTAATAAAGACTCATTAAAAATGTTAACATTGTGTTATGACTATGAAATATATTGCCATTTAGGGCTTTTACATTATCAACAGTATAATCTAATGACAATATAGACTTGAAAAACAATAGGCCTATGTTATGGTTTGGGTTTGCCTAGATATGAAATATGAAATACATTGCCATTTAGGTCTTTTAAACCGTCAGTTTAAAGTGTTTTATGGGTGGATTTGGAGCCACCAGTCAGTAGCTCCAATGTTGCGCACGAACTTTGCGCACGGAGACAACGCAAAACAACAAACACTCGCTTGAAGCGGAGACCAATGCAAAACACAATACGATGTGTTGAGCCAATCCAAAGCCGTCAAAGGCTACCATGAATGTAGCTACAGCAACCGTGGATGACTCACAAAGTTTTGTCACGTTATTTTGTATGAATTGCATTTAAGTGAAGGCTATATATTTACGCCTTTATTTTATTTTTTACATACAAAAGTAGGCCAATCAACAATAGAATCTCATGACAATATAGACTTGAAAAACAATATGTTATGGTTAGGGTTTGCCTAGATATAGGCTACATATATTTTAATTATTTCGAGAATTGTTAATAAAGACTCAATTAAGATTTTAACATTGTGATTTGTCTCCGCTCAAAGTGATTTGTGCCCAAATTTGGAGTGTAGGCCTATAGGCTATTACGTTTTGCATTTGTCTCCGCTCAAAGTGTTTCGTGCTCAACATTGGAGCTACTGACTGGTGGCTCCAAATCCACCCTTAAAACACTTTAAACTGACGGCTTAAAAGACCTAAAGGGCAATGTATTTCACAGGGTCACAAAACAATGTTAAAATCTTAATTGAGTCTTTATTAACAATTCCCGAAATAATTAAAATATATGTAGCCTATATCTAGGCAAACCCAAACCATAACATATTGTTTTTCAAGTCTATATTGTCATGAGATTATACTGCTGATTATGTAAAAAAATAAATAAAGGCGTAAATATATGGCCTACATTAACATGCAATTCATACAAATTAACTTGACAAAAGATTGAGTCATCCAAAGTTAATGTAGCTAGCTACATGCTATGGTAGCCTTAGGCAGTTCTGTTAGCTCAGCAGCCTGCTAAACATGCAATCCATCGCCGTCCAAAATATAAGCTCCCTCTATGGAAGGCACTTTGAACAGCATCGCCGTCCTTAAGATCAGCAGCCATCGCCGTCATTCTATGGACGTCCATATGGACGGCTATGACGCCGTCCATGATCTATGCTCCCCCTAACGACGGACGTCCCTGCTAATCCATCGCCGTCCAAAATATATGCTCCCTCTATGGACGGCACTCTGAACAGCATCGCCGTCCATATGGACGGCTATGACGCCGTCCATGATCTATGCTCCCCCTAGCGACGGACGTCCCTGCTAATCCATCGCCGTCCAAAATATATGCTCCCTCTATGGACGGCACTCTGAACAGCATCGCCGTCCGTCCATCCATGCAAAGATCAGCAGCCATCGCCGTCAGTCCATGGACGTCCATGACGCAAAAAAAGATTTAGCTGCCTCTCCGATAATGGGGCCCCGAACGTTGGAGATTTAGAGCGGACGATAATAGGGCCCTTTACACTACATGTGTGACAGACAAAGTCAAATAAAAAAAGCTTCAAGTAGACTTTAATATAATGGTATGATAATATAACAATAATATTAATTCTAACTGGTATAGGTGATTTCAGGCAGCAATTTTTTTTTAACAAAAACTTCTACATTTACTATACCTCATCAGACAACGTAATTTTTAACCACTTTAATTACAAGATGGAGAAATACCTTGAGTCGGTGGAATATCTACAAATCGGTGGGCAATGTAGAACAGAAGACAGATTAGAAATATCATATTTTGATTGAAAGTTATGACCATACTAGTGACTAGTGGAAACATGGGGGAAAACGGAATTTCCTTCCCCCTAAAGTAGCTAGCGCTATGGCTGGATACTCCTCGATAACTAAAAAACGTTGGACTGTCTTCCACAATCGACCAAATTGGCCAAACAAGGCACGTACATTTAGCTTATAGTTTATAAAATCTAGGTAGTTCGTGTTGTTTTTCCAAATTTCACAAAAATCTGCTAAGACCGAGGCTAAACAGTGCTACTGTCATAGCTGCCTATCAAAAACGGCCAAGCCGGACACATAATTATTTGCTCAAATAACTTACGTCAATACCACACACAAATTATTCGTAAGTAGAAAGTTTAAACTTTTAATCGACAATATTGACAACACATATTAAGAAACGTGTCTTTACTCATAATATCGTCTCCGATTTCAATTCGAAGCTGTAAATCTAACACACTACTAGTAGGGAGGACAGACCAAAAATGTCCTATCAGTTTTGCTCCGTTTTTCTTTCAATTCCCTATGGAACCTAACGTAACTTAAATTTATCCGAAGTCAGATTTCAGTTACCTCTATTAGTTTTCTCACAAATCCCGTTTTTAGGCGTGATTTTAGGTAATTTTTTGAAACGTTCCAGCGCTTTAAGCCTTGAGTTTTGTGGCACCGAGAAGCTGTCAAGCTCCCTTTAAGAACGCCATTGTTCTACGTCACAGAGCTCTGCTTCTAGCCAGGGCGGGAAATGTGACTTACATTTGTCATTTAGCAGATGCTCTTATCAGATTCTCTGCTCTTATCCAGACTTACATTCTTTGTACATTGCGAGCTAATGCGGTGTCCAATACTTCGCTATAAATGATTATGTTAAATCGAGACCACAAATATGCAAATGTTTGTCCCGTTTAGCATTACTGCTGTAATGTAAATTTTTGGCCACTTGGGGGTGTATTTAACGTTGAACAGGGTGTTTGTGTCCTTGTGACATTGCCCATTATTTTCAAATACCTTGATTTGAACACGTCTGTTTGTTTATGATGGATAAAAAGTATACACTAATCGTATTATAAATAATGTACTTTATTTATAGGGATATGAAACTTATGGTCCAAAATTTAGTCATTGCCTGTGAAAAAAACTACAGGTTGATAGCTCTCAGAGGACAATTGGGCACCTCTGCATCCATGGTGAAGGTTCAGGGGAGCAACTTTTATCTATTACTTCTATACTAGCTATGACAGTTTGGCTTAACAGGGAGTCACCCCATTACAGGGTCCCCTGTCTCACCAAACTGTACTACTTACATTTACATTTATTCATTTAGCAGACGCTTTTATCCAAAGCGACTTCCAAGAAAGGTAAAGGAGTTTTCGGCACTCCGCTTCGCGTCGTGCCTAACAACTCCCCTTACCTGTTCTAAAATCAGCGTAAACCACGGCCTCTAGGGGCTTATTGCTTAATTAACTAAAATAGAATACAACAGTTTAAATCAGCTACTACTTCTAATCCTACCTGTATCTACTTTTATAGACATAGTCCGTATTAATATTGCAAAGCTAAGTCTGTCTGTGTCCGCACAGGCCCACTTGATCAGACAACCCAATGCTAAAACCAAACAAATGAGTATTTACCCAATACAGTCTGAATATTACATACCAATTGCAAGACTACAAACCTATTTATAAATCCTTTCACAGATGTCCGAGCTGAGGCGAGAACTTCATCTTTTCTATCTGGATCTAACCCTGACAACCATTCCCAGGACCTATTCTGCTTAAACATGACCATACCCTCTAATGCTATTTTACTTGCCCTGAACTTTGATCTAATCAAATATCCCAAAATCCCTCTCGCATGAAACATTTGTTTTGGGCACTGATCTGAGGACATGATACTGATCTTCAGACACATCATCATACCGTCCATGTTCCAAGTGGTCCGCTACCAACCTATAGCAAACTTTCACTAAACTAGCAGATACAAGTTCTAGAACTTGTTGAGTCATAGCATCAAACTCTTCTGATGTTGACTCCAACAACCTATCTAAGATGGGTCCTCTGTGGATGTCTACATCCTCAAACAGAGTGACCTCACCCTTCATAAACTGCCTGCTGTCTGCCTGCCACTCTCTAAGCTTTATAACAAGCGTTCTATACCTATCATTCAATGCTAATACATGTTCAGTAGGCGCCCATATATGGGAAAACTTTCTGGGGCCGTGGTGGGGCCCAGCCGCGATGCCAGCAATAATCATGTTTCTTCCTAAATATTTTAAGAAATGATAACTAATTTTATTTTGAACTGAAATACTCACGATTAGTCCCTACTTAAAAAAAGCAAACATAAACATTGTATTGTTGGCTTAACCGGTGAAGACCTCACCCTTTGTAACGAGTGGTGCGAACGCAGGGTTGGACCAAGTGTTGATTATTAAACAGAGTCAGGGTACAGGACAGACTACACAACATAACGCTAGACCAAGTTAGCCGGTGACAATGCTAGATAATGGTTGTTGTTGCTTGCTTTCCAGTCAACTTCGAAAGATGCTCCCAGCCAGGCTGCAGAGACCATCGATACATCTATGGCAGACACGAGCAGCAGTAGCCACGATGCTAGCCAAGAGGAAGCTAGTTTGAGGAAAGCTGACACTGAGAAAGCGCATGTTCTGCATTGCTCATTGCTCTGAGGATATTCTGCACTTCACCTTAACCACTTAACTGTGGCAGGAGGAGAAAGGTCCTTAAGTAAACTCAAAATCATAAAAATGACTTGCGCTCCACAATGAGCCAGGAGAGGCTCAATCACAATACTTGCCATTGCGTGTGAAATGGCTAAACAAATTGACTTCAAATACATTATAAAAGACTTTGCATCCAGAAAGACAAGGAAGATAGCTGTATAACAGGCAAAGATGAAGGCAGGTAAATTGCATTTTATACTAGAAAATGTGGTGTGAGTGTAGCAGATCTCAGTGTGTCAAATTGTTATTTTTATGTGTGTGTGTGTCTGGCGCGGTGCCACACAAGTTGTTAAGGCCTCAGTTATATTTATTAAACTTTATGTTTAAGTTTTATGTATAAAGATGTTTATATTTGTTTTTGAATTTGTTTTTCTATAATGTAGCTCCCATTACTGAGTAAGTCTCAGTAATGGGAGTTTACATATGTCTTATGTAGAGAGAGAGAGCACACGTACATGCGTTAATATAAGTAGCCTAAAGACCTATTAGGGGGGGGCCCATTCACTGGACTTTTTCAGGGGCCCAGCCATTTCTATGGGCGGCCCTGCCAGTAGGCCTACAGTATTTGGTCATTTAAATTGGTCATTTTGTCCGGTAAAGTTACATCTTTCCTCTTGTGGGTTTTGCTTTTATCTTTTACCCTAAAACAAACATTTGGAATTGCAAGCTGTCAACATTCTGCTCTAATCTCTCTCTGTTTTGAGCTCTGCATTTACCTGCTCGAACAATTGCAAATTCCCTTTACATCGAACTTCAAGGTGATCTATGTGATTGTCTTTCCTCTTAATTTTTCTATGTATGTTACGTAGGCTACGTTGACCAGACTTTTCTTTCTTTCTCAGCCTGGTATATTTAAAGCCACATATATTTACGTTCCTTAGTTGATTTATCTACTTCTACTATTTGGTACTCTATATTAGTGGCGTTAACAATGCTAACGTGTTCCTGTAAACCAATTACTAAATCATTAGCTTCTCTAACATCAAAAATGTCATTTGGACTTGTCTCATTGGCATCATGAGACGCTTGGGCGGAGTTTATACAACTTCACGCTCATATTATGGAGGCAGTAGCTCAAACACCACACCGAGACACGATTCTTTATCACTAACTCTGACTAAATTATCAAATCGTTTCATCAGTTTACTTACAACAGTATGTACTCTGTTCCATATTTTATCATCAAAGTCATGTTCGTGGAGTTTCAAGTTATTTTTAATTATATTAAACGTTACAAGGTGCGCTGGCATTTGAAATACTAATTTGTGACTACGCGTGATAATGTCGATCATGATCCCATTTGTTAAGGTTTCTAATGGTAATTTACGATTTCCACAAACCTTAAGACTATTTGGATCTAAAATGATACCTAAACTTTTGCAAGTGGCTATGTGTTGCTCCCCCTCACCTATGAATGCAATTTCAGTAGTTCTTGTTTTTTTATCTGCCATAGAATTTCTTTTCTTACAAAATTGATTGCCAGAAAGAAAGAATATTCGCGCTTTTTTTTGAAGTTTTGCATTTCCTGACAGACAAAAAATGTTATGATTGGTTCCGATTTGTGCTACGTGACAAGAACATTTGCATATCACTACCATGAATCATTTCGGTAGAAACATTTATTTAAAAGTCACCAAGAGAGTGGGTTTTATATTACCAACCTTTGTTTTTTGTTCTGCACACTGTAAAGATACATGTAAAATATTTATCTTTCAAACCAGAAACCATGACCGATACTTGCATCCACATACGGGTATATATAATAAGGCTAGTAGCACACACATGATGTCAATCAGTTGATGTGAGCATTGGAAGCAGCCTAGCATGAGTCAAGCGCGGGAGTTACAGAGGTTCAAAACGTCTGACGTCACAGGTTTCTGAAGGACTTATTCAGGGAGCCAAAACACAAAATGTATGTCTTTCGATTTTCTTTAAAATTTGACTGATGACGTCTTTCTACGTAACCTTGCTTTCCAGGAAGTATCAGGGTGGTGCCGACATGTGGGAAAAAGTTACAAGGGAAAAACCAACCTTTTTCTCAATAGAACGTTCAGATTTCAATGCATTCCTATGGGATTTTCAGCAACATGTCTTCAACTTGATCTTTCTCAAAATGTATATGTTTTAAAATTGACTAAATATACCTTATTTTGAAGAAAACAACCTACTCTTTCATTTAAGATATGTCTCCCGGTGGTGCCGACCCTCTATGAAAGGTAGCCAAAGCAGCAAAAACTATAAACATTATTTTCACACACTTCCTCAATATGTATTGCAACCAACATTTGATAGCATTAAGGGGTAAGTGTCTACATGTTAACTGGCATGTTTGTTTTTAATATTTCGATAGTAGTCGCTAGTTATAGAGCTAAGAAAAGGACGTGGACCTTAAAATTCCGGTGCCAGATTTCTCAGTGGCGTTCTTAGCTACATTCAGGCTAACTTAGCATTCGATTTAATGCGTTTGCTACCGGCGTTCCACAGTATTTGACAGTTGGTTAGCCTAGGCCAAAAATGACACGTTCTATTGTCCTCCCTACTACTAGGCAATCTCCCATGATCTTCGCTCTGGCTCCGCCTCAAAAAACAATGGATCCCTTTGCTGACGATACATTTATTTCCCCCTCCCAGTAACCCCTAACCAATGACATGGACTTAGAGCTGAAATTATCATGAGTATCTGGCAGTTTTCAGAAATAAAATCGGTGATTGGACGGCAAAGATATTAACGCGGGAACCATGGGCATTTTAATGCCCATATTTGAATGGTCCGGCAGGAAAGGGTTTAAAGGAAAGGCCCACTATGAATATTAAATACGCCGAAACATGTGGCCTGTATCATAGCTACATGTATGACCTTTGCAGCAAAAAAAACCGTGTGAAAATCCGTTCGGTATTCAGTGCGGTATGATTAATTAAATGAGCTGACAGCTCATTGCCACAACCAAACAGATTACACTGAGTGGATCGATTGGACCTTTCCAAGATGGCGGCCCCACGTCTAGTCAGCGCCAGTAAGCAGTAGCGTTCGATGCGGCGTCGATTCTTTATTATGTCTATGATTGGAACCGTACCTGGGCAATAAAAGATGACGTCAAACGAGTTCGCAAGAATACAAGAACGGAAAAAAACGTGGATTGATAAACAGCCAACGTCTATACGCAGTTACTATGACGTTGTAGTTATGCGACGGATACACACGACTCTAGAAGCTGAAGCCTACCTCCACGCCGTACTAGTCTACTACTGTCTGTATCGAGTAATTTCTGGAACATTTGTAGCTGGCCAACTGGTAAATTGGAAATATTCCACTTTATTTGTAATGTTTATAATCTGCTGTAGTTTTCCTATAGCTGTGTTTTATATGTCGGTGTCAGCGAAATTTAGTGGAAATGTATCTTATTCTTTGTAGACGTATTCTAGTGACATGTTAGTCAAAACTGCTCAACCCAGCAAATTAGCTTCTAGCTACTCCTACTAGCTAGCTAGGTTAACCAGCTTAGTTTGACAACGTATATTACGCTTATTTTGTTCACTAAGTAGTATTCAATGTAGTCTAGATATTGGTTAGCCTGTTGGGCGACTATTGCTACCATACTCCAGTTATGAATTTGCTCAAGTTTGACCTCCTCTACTGTATGTAGCTAGCTAGCTTTGTTAGCTGCAGTAGCCAATCTCTCAGTGTTAGTCTACTGTCGTTAACTCGCTTACTTACCAAAAGCATTATTGGAGTCGGTTTTCAAATTAATAAGCACGCTATTGTAGTAATATAACATTGCGCATAGCCATATCCACAGATATTTGATGAATATTCTGAAGCAATCCAGCTCTAGTCTGCTATCGCGTCATTACGTTCGGTTGTCTTCCACCATGCTAACGCAAGGTTTATTATATCAAGTCAGGAACTCACTGTATATCTTATAACAAGAATATTGGGATGCAAGCAGTCCAGTACCCAGACTGCTCAACAAGATGAAAAATACAGGAACACAAATTTTTATCATGCATTTTTAAAGTTAAGTCAGGCCATATCAAAGGCTTAGCCTACCCCATGATTATGTAAATTGTCATAGCCAATCATCTAGTAAATCATGTTTGTTTCGTGTATGTAAAATACATTAAACCTAATTAAAATGAGTTGGTTTGAATCGAGATTATATATTTTTCCATTAAATGTAAATAATACTTAAATCAATTAAAAATCATACGTTTCCAGGTTTCTATTATATATTTTTTTACATTTGAAATTGCTTTTTAGGTTGATGTTTTTGGTTAAGGTTAGGCTTTTTAAAATACGTTTTGTATCTTGTTCAATGTTTCCCCAAGCAGTGTTTCCCACACAGACTAATTCACTTTGTGTGTTATGTTGCTGACTGGAAATCAGTAGTATACATCTATATTTATTAATAATAAATTATATAATAATTGCATATTAAATCGCAATTGCAATATTAGTCACAATAATCACAATTGGCATACTTCCCGAAATCGTTCAGCCCTAATCCTATGTACAGTGGTATGAAAAAGTATCTGAACCTTTTGGAATTTCTCACATTTCTGCATAAAATCACCGTCAAATGTGATCTGATCTTTGTCAAAATCACCCAGATGAAAAAACAGTGTCTGCTTTAACTAAAACCACCCAAACATTTATAGGTTTTAATATTTTAATGAGGATAGCATGCAAACAATGACAGAAGGGGGGGGAATAAGTACTGAACCCTCTGCCAAAAGAGACTTAAAGAGCAATAGAAACCAATTTTTACCAAACAATTTAAGTCGGGTGTGTGCCCAATCACTGATGAGTGGCTTAAAGCTGCCCTGCCCACTATAAAACACACACCTGGTAAGAGTTGTCTTGATGAGAAGCATTGTCTGACATGCACCATGGTTCGCTCAAAAGAGCTGTCTGAAGACCTGCGATCAAGAATTGTTGATCTGTATAAAGCTGGGATAGGATACAAAACCTGCGATCAAGAATTGTTGATCTGTATAAAGCTGGGATAGGATACAAAACCATCTCTAAAAGTCTGGATGTTCATCAATCGACAGTCAGAGAAGTTGTCTACAAATGGAGAGAGTTTGGCACTGTTGCTTCTCTCCCAAGGAGTGGCCGTCCACCAAAGATGAATCCAAGAGTTCAGCGCAGAATACTCAGAGAGGTAAAAAAGAACCCTAAAGTGTCTGCTAAAGACTTACAGAAATCACTGGCACAGTCAAATATCTCTGTCCACACATCAACTATATGTAAAACAATGGCCAAGAATGGTGTTCATGGAAGACTCCACGGAGGAAGCCACTGACAATGCAAAAAAAATCATTGTTGCTCGTTTAATGTTCGCAAAAAGGCACTTGGACACTCCACAGTAGTTTTGGCAAAATATGCTGTGGACTGATGAAACCAAAGTTGAATTGTTTGGGAGGAACACACAACGTCATGTGTGGAGGAAGAATGGAACAGCTCACCAACATCAACACCTCATCCCCACCGTGAAGCATGGTGGAGGGTGCATCATGGTTTGGGGCTGTTTTGCTGCCTCAGGGCCTGGACAACTTGCAATCATCAATGGAAAAATGAATTCAAAAGTTTATCAGGATGTTTTGCAGGAAAACCTGAGGCCGTCTGTCAGACAGTTGAAGCTAAAAAGAGGATGGATGCTGCAACAAGACAATGATCCAAAACACACAAGTATATCAACTTCAGAATGGTTTCAGAAGAACAAAATACACGTTCTGGAGTGGCCAAGTCAAAGTCCAGACTTGAACCCCATTTAGATGCTGTGGCATGACCTCAAGACAGCGATTCATGCCAGACATCTCAGGAATCTGACTGAACTACAGCAGTTTTGTAAAGAAGAATGGGCCAAGATTAGTCCTGATCGATATGCCAGACTGATCTGCAGCTACAGGAAGCGTCTGGTTGAAGTTATTGCTGCCAAAGGGGGGCCACAAAATATTAAATGTGATGGTTCAGTTACTTATTCCTCCCCCTTCTGTCATTGTTTGCATGCTATCCTCATTAAAATATGAAAACCTATAATGTTTGGGTGGTTTTAGTTAAAGCAGACACTGTTTTTTAATCTGTGTCATTTTGCCAAAGATTAGATCACATTTGATGGTGATTTTATGCAGAAATGTGAGAAATTCCAAAAGGTTCAGATACTTTTTCATACCACTGTAGCCTACATCGTTAATTGTCAGTTTGGGAAGATCTCGTAAACTCCTCGTAAAAAAAACAGAATTTTGTGTGAAAGAACTGCTTGCTACCCAAAGTTTTTCACCTGGCTTATGCAATATGTGGAAGTAATGCGTGCATATAGTGAATTGCCAGCACCCGCACTATGCGACCAACATTTATACAAAACATTTTCCTAGGTCGCACCGGTGCACCTTACCTCCTCGCATCAGCTGCCTCTCCACGAACTAAGCGTTTGTTCTCCTTTGACGGAACTCACACTCATGGTTGGATCATATCGTGGTCTAAACCAATCAGAGACAGAGATGGGGCGGGTCTTTGCTCCTGGCTGTGGTCCAGATATTCCTGTAGGCCTACACTGTTCCGTGCTGTGTGATTGAAATTACGACCTGAGCACCAGAGTCAGTTACGGCAAACCTGGGCCACAACCGGCCCACGGGCTGTCACAATCCGGCCCACGATCTGTCACAAACCGTCCCACGGGCTGTCACAATCCGGCCAGTGGTATTAAATATGTACAAGTTCAAGTCTTTTATTTGTCAGGTGCACAGAACAACACAAGGTTAGACTGGGCACTGAAATGACATATAAGTACACAGAACATAATTTAATTAATTTACTTAAATAAGTGAAACTTCCCAAATATACAGATAACAATAAATAATACACTATACTAACCCTAAATGCACAACACCTATAATAACCTATTCTAACCTAGGTGGAGTACAGTACAATGGTGCAAAATTGCAGATCAGTGACTGTCAATGACCATACAGGAGCCTGATGGCGAAGTACAGTGAGGTACAGTAGTGCAATGTTACTGATAGTGCACCCAGTACTGAAAGTGACAGTGTATAAGTGACTATTGTGCAGTGAATCAATGTGAATATCAGTGTCCATTCAGAAGCCTTATGGCCCTTGGGTAGAAACTGTTTTCCAGTCTGCGTGTGCGCGACCGGATGCTGCGGTAACGCCTGCCAGAAGGCAACGGGGTAGAGACTGAAGGATGGGTGGGAACAGTCTCTTAGAATCCTGCCGGCTTTCCTTAGGCAACGTGTGTGGTAGGTGTCCTGTAGGGCTGGGAGCTTCCTGCTGATGATGAACTCAGCAGAACGGACCACACTTCGTAGGGCCTTGCGGTCCCTGTCTGTGCAGCTCCCATACCACTCTGTAATGCAACCAGTCAGAATGCTCTCTATAGTGCATCTGTAAAGGTTAGTGAGGATGACTGAGTCCATACCAAACTTCTTCAGTCTCCTCAGGAAGAAGAGGCGTTTACGGGCCGCTTTGACCACCTCGTCCGTGTGAACAGACCAGGTGAGGTCGTTGCTGATGTTCACCCCGAGGAACTTGAAGTAGCTGACCTTCTCTACTTCAGATCCGTTGATGAGTAGGGGTGCATGCTCCTCCTCCTGCCGTCTCCTATAGTCCACAATCATGTCCTTGGTTTTGCTGATGTTGAGAGAGAGAGGTTATTGTCCTGGCACCATGATGTCAGGGTGTCAACCGCCTCTCTGTAGGCTGACTCGTCACTGTCAGAGATGAGGCCCACGATGGTTGTGTCGTCAGCAAACTTAACAAGGAGGTTGGAGCTGTGCGTTGCCGCACAGTCGTGAGTGAACGAGGAGAACAGGAGAGGGCTGAACTGTGTTGGTGATCAGTACGGATGAGGTGCGGTCACCAATTCACACCACCTGTGGCCTCCCCGTCAGGAAGTGGAAGATCCACTTGCAGAGGGCGGTGCTTTGTCCAAGGTCCACAAGCTTGGAGACCAGTCTGGAGGGGATGATGGTGTTGAATGCTGAGCTGTAGTCAATGAACAGCATCCTCACATACATATTCCCTTTGTCCAGGTGGGAGAGAGCGGTGTGCATAGTCAGAGCGATGGCATCGTCTGTAGACCTGTTGGACCGGTATTCAAGCTGCATAGGGTCCAGGGTGGGGGGCAGCGAGGAGCAGATGAATGATTTGACTAGTCGCTCGAAGCACTTCATGATGACAAAGGTCAGTGCTATCGGGCGATAGTCGTTCAAACATGTGACCTTGGTGTTCTTGGGCACAGGGATAATGGTGGTCCTCTTGAAGCCGGTGGGGAGTACAGACAGGTTAAGGGAGAGGTTGAAGATGTCACTGAAGACCCCTGCCAGCTGGTCAGCGCAGCCCCTGAGGGCCCCACCTGATATGCCATCTGGGCCAGGTGCCTAGCGAGGGTTGATCTTCTAATCTAATCGATTCCTAAAATAATCGTTAGTTGCAGCCCTAAACTACACCTTACTGTTGTTTAGGATCATTTGCATAATATATATGATTGTATATGGTAGGGCTGTCCCCACTTGGTCGACTAGTCGATTTTCTGGTCGATGTGCTCTTGGTCGACAAGATTTTTTTAGTCGAGTGAGATCTCATTCCCGCTTGTGTCATCATTGCTGAATTAACGAAATGTTCTACAGAAATTGTAGATTATATTATTTAAGACAAATAAAGAAACTCTAAAAATATATAATTTAAAAGAAAAGGTGTTACTGTTTTCCCTTTCGTTAATCTGCGCTTTGTTTTGGTTTGGTATTTTGCACATGGCATAAGCACAATTGGCTGCAGAACTACGAACTCTGCCATAGCCTACTTTGTCGGTGTTATTAGTCAAAATGGCAAAGAAATCTGTGGTATGGCAGCATTTCATTAAATTACATTTACATTTCCAAATACCGGGTGACTCGAAAAACGTCGAATGCAAACTCTGCCAACAACGGTTTATTTTTCATAGGTAGACGTTGAATATGATGTAGCCTACCACCTGAAAAACGTAAGTTGGCCTAGCCCTACTTCGCTCATGCTAACGCGCTGGGTTGAAAAATGAATATGCCTATTATAAGAATCACATCCAAATCGAATGACATTATCTTCTCCGGCCAAGACAACAAAATCTTTCTCTGTTGCACCGTTTCCCACTCAGCTTCTACGTAAGTTTGCATGCTGCAAGTTTTCAGGCAGTGATAAGCACGCTCTGATGATTTGAATGTTAAACAATATTTTTAATTTGTAGTACATTGTAAGAGATACTAAGTACCATCGGCATCGGTTACAACAGGACTGGTGATACGAGTCTAACATTGAGTTAGATTGCGAAAATGTTTGGAAATTTCTTTTTTTGAAAAAAAAGAAGCGTTTCAAAGTTCGATTAGTCGATTTTCAGAGGTTTTAGTCGAGTCTTGGTCGACCAAAGAAAATCTTAGTCGGGGACAGCCCTAAGCGCCACCAAATGTTGTAATGCTGCAATTGCAGTCACAAACGACAGAAATCCACCGAGAGCAACGCTTGTTACAAGATGGAGTTTTCCATCAGTAGCCACACTAGTAGCACTGGCTCCTGGAAGTGCTGCAACATTAAGGGCATTCACACCAGCAGCGGTGTGAGGATTTCATGCTGTGCTAGCATGAAATGAAAGTTGGAAGCTACGTTCAGCTAGCTAGCTAGCTAGTAGTTACGTTTATCTGTTGGCGTCATTGTTTGTGTTGTCTGTTTTACAAAAAGACGAACGTGTGGTGATGGCTAAGTTGACAAGTTTAAAATCTCGATAATCATACAAACATTTATTCTATAGAACCAAAACGTTGAGACGGCAATAATATGGACATGACGGGTTTCTATATGGGGTCCGTTGATTGACTGCCAGCCCCAGTGACACTAAAGTTTAACAGTTCTCAACTTTTTCCAATCCAGACTCATACACTTTGCGCCTCCTCTCGGCTCCTCCCCAATCCCACAGAGGCAGTTCGTTGTTGGTTTTACTTCTAAGCCAAGTTGGCTCCTTTTCCCCTCAACAAACTAATTTCCGTCAGTTAGCCCTATTGTCCAACTAGCCAGAGCTGCATTTCCCAATAACGATGGATCATAGCAATTACGAGGTTTCTCTATGAGCAAACTAACGAACCATCATTATTTCTTACTTGTGTTTCCAGAACATGCTTGAAAGAAGAACCCTTGTATGTGTCTCTTAAGAACTACTTAAAGGGGTGATTGACTGGGTTTTTTGGGTATTTCACACTGTTCCTTAAAGTCTCCGAATAGGGTATGTAACATTGGTTGGGCAAAAAACAGCCTGGGTGCTGTTCTATGCCCCCTGATGCATCCTGTTAAATAGTCCTAGAATGAAACGCTAGGTTTTCTCCTTTTATGGTATGTTCATTAATATATAGACAAGCTGCGCGCTGATTGGTTGGTTTACAACAAGCAAAGCTGCGGAGCAAAGACGCAACATGGCCAAGAGCACTCACTGAAACACCAAGGTGGAGACTTGAAATAAAAACGTACAAATAAATCCTACACAACACTGTTTTCAACAGATTGACTAGCTTCATAGCAAATCCTGCTTTACATTATCCCAGTGAAATGGTGAAATGGTTCGAGCAAATGTGTAATAGGGGTTATGCGGAGCGCTCAGCGTTCGAACCGGAAAACATATGTAATCGTTTCCGCTTCTCACTTCTGTACATATCTGCAGCGCTAGGTGATCCAAATAACTTATATTGACAGGGAAGTTTAAGGATTTGATAAGTTGTATTACTCTCTACATTAGGGTAAGTGTGACAGGAATAAAGTGATGAGTTCATATAACGTTATAATAGCCTAACGTTAGACCGTTTCCCAGGAGGTAGCACTAACACTAGCTCACATTAACTACAACGTTACAGTAGGCTACATAGCTACACAACTAGTGCTAAGTTATCAATAAAATATATGAATTCAGCAAATTAATTTAAGAAGCTCATTTTAATTTAGTGTCATATCCATATCATTATTCTGGTTTCTATAGCTAGGACCTATCGTTCCTAGAAGGAATTACGTTTACTAGCCTACTACTAGGCCAAAAAAAACCAAAACGTTAAAGTTAGCAGGTGTATAAGATTACGCTACCGACAAAATTGACCTGTAAATAAATACTGTCACACTGGTAGTTGTTGCAGTTGATTGCCAAACACTGCATTCTTTGAGTCCACTTGGACTTCTACAGGTACAGTCTTCGTTTGACTGTTTTAATCGTCTGCAAGCAAAAAAAAAGGCTACTCCCCAGGGTACTAACTCGGGGCTCTGGAAGTCCGTTTGGCAATCCTGTGTACATGGGAAATTGTAATTAAGGGTAGCTCCTTTAAACACCGGCTATAGTAGGTGGCCTTTACTACGCTGTGTTTACCTCAAAAGCGGCCGGCCGGAAGTAGTTACATCTGTTTTGTAGAACCCGGAAGAATGTTTTGCATAACCCCTATTGAGGGTCGAACTGCACAGGGATGTGTAGGATGCGTAGAGTGTTTGGTTCCTTAAGAAGACCAGTGTTTCCCACAGATTAGAAATCTATTTGTGGCGGGGGGGGGGGGCGGTTTCGAAATAATTCACAAAAACAACAACATACAAATAATTTCTGCATATGCAGGTAGCAACGCAAGTGCTAAATAACTATTTAACTGGTTGGCTACATGATGCCAGGTAAGTAGCTAGCTCCTGAGACTTCTCACCAAAAGAACAAAGGGGAACACATGTCCGTCACGTGATTGACACATGTCCGTAGTTACCTAGCGAAAACTAGCCTCAACTTATCTAGACCTTTATCTACGTCCCTAATGCTGAAGGCTCGTCGAAGCTGTCGGTCTTACTAAGATGGCGTAGGTATGCATCGTTGCTAACTAGGGCTGCAACAACAAATCGATTATTAAAAGCGTTGGCAACTAATTTCATTATCGATTTGTTGTGTCGCGCGATTATTATGCCACTCAATGTGACTGTGCGTATGTGAGAAAGTGACGTCTGTGAGTGACAGAGACGGAGGGAGAGCAGGGAAAGGAAATGCAACTGAACCAAGACGCTGCGTGTTTTTACCTAAATAGTGTTAAAAAACATTTTTTAACGAAAGGCAATATGTGGCAGCCAGTGTTGATTCTGTGACGCACCACCACAAATTAAGTCTGTGTGGGAAACACTGAACCCTCTGAAGTGTCAGCATTCCCTGTACAGCCTGGAACACTGCATTTACGATGGTCCATTTTCAATATCCAAACTTTCTCCTTTGTAATTTCCGTGGAAGTACACAGAGCAGCGCCCAGCTAACTAGTGTCTGAGATCCTGGGCCAGAACACCAGAGGGCTGGTCTGTATGTCAATGTTGGGGCGTAACAAAGGTTATGCTACATTTATGACGTCAGAAATTCAGCTTTTTCGAAACCGATCGTTTTACAGCTTCAGTTTCAAGTTGTGAGATTTAGATAGGAAAGAGGTGTCAATGGACTTTGAGGTTCACTGTATGTCCATTTTACCCACCGAACTGTCGTTATTCAACACACATATAGCACAGTACATGTAAGGAAGTAAATGCTATTCCCAGCACCAAACCGCTCGTGAAGAGCGTATAGGCGGATTCATGCAAATGCAGTTGCTGCCCGTGAATCTAGTGTAGCCTACTCATCGCAGGCGATCAAGTGTAGATAACAAGGGCAACATTACGGAAACTTTCGCAAATGAATTGAACAGTTTTGCGTTGAGGAGCAAGAAGCAAATTGCCTGTGGTGTGACAAGTGTTATCTTGCACTTAAAAAAATAATATATAAACTCAAAAAAAGTTCGGAAATGTTATTCCGGACTATTATTCCTCCCCTTCAATAATGCTATTTGGTATTGTATTTTATATAGATGGAAAGCCTGATTTAGTCACCTTTACAACAAGGTACAACTTGTAAGGATCGTGCATTCGTGGAATGAGCAACACCGCTAACTGTGTGGGGAGCAGCTAGGGCTGGGCGGTATGACGGTATATACCGTGCGAAGGTAGAAATGTGTCTACCGGGAGAGATTTGGCTATACCGTTTCAACCGCGGTATACTCTTATACTATATTTTTGTATTACGTGTCAATTAAATGTCTGGTTGTTGTATTGTATATAAGCCATCATATAAATCGCATTCTTGCGATATTTAGAATTGTAGTTTAACTTCTATTTGATTTGGTATTTTCGTTTGACCTTGAAGCACATTTGCGTTGGTCTGACGGAATTTTCGATGTAGAGTGTATTTTGTTTAAGCGGACCACGTTCATGCCGATGCTAATTAATTATATATTTGAGGACCCTTTCTGCAGGTAACCAATTCGATTCGTTGTTCAAGTTATGTCTCGTGCTGTAAAATTATTGTTTTAATTGTAAAATTACACTGGTGGCGTTGCTAGCATTCTTGATCTAGGATGACTAGTGAAGGCTAGCTACTTACTAACTGAGAGTGAGGTCATGCTGGGAAATATCAAACTGAGGCTTTAACGTATCGACCGAGCTTTAACGAGGCCGAAACCCGAAAGTTATATGGATAGTAAAACTCTGACTGATCGCTTTCGCTCATTTAGAAATTTTCGTCGGAGATCATTACGGATCCGCATTGAGCTGTGAGTAGGTCACCACGTGGATGGCATGACTGCGCATCAGCCAGTCGCATCAGAACGCTCGTACTCGTAACCTCAAGTGTTGTCTCATGTGAGGCAGTTGTTTTTGTTTGTAATAAATAATCGAGTGTGATGATGAAGTACGGTATGGTTATTTTGTACCATTTCTTAATTGAATTTACAGAACAATTACTATACTGTGATATATACCGTAACCGTGATATAAAATTACTCATACCGTGATAGAAGATTTTGGCCATATTGCCCACCACTAGTAGCAGCCCCCCCAAAATTGCCAAAATCCCCAGCAATAGTCTTCTGTTGGTATTCACGCTCGTTTTGAATTGCTTGGTGGATTGGATGATTGCACTCTCCCACAGTAATAAGGAAAAAACAACACATATTAGCCATTTTTACACTTAATTCGTTTTACACTGTCAGGGACCTCAGTAGCGTGTGGAAGATCCGTACGCAGCCACAACAGCTTGGTACCTCCTCCTCATGCTGGTCACCAGTCTGGTCACACAGTGCTGTGGGATGGCATCCCATTCCTCAACCAGGATTTGTCGCAAGTCAGCCAACGTGTTTGCGTTGGTCACTCTGGCACATACAGCACGCCCAAGCTGATCCCACTTGACGCGCAAAACAAGAGTGATTACCAACAGAAGAATATTGCAGGGGATTTTGGCAAATCTTTTGGGGCCGCTACCCACACCGTAAGCTGTGTTGCTAATTCCACGAATGCACGATCCTTACAAGTTGTACCTTGTTTTAAAGGTGACTAATCTTTGACAATTTGGGGGTGGAAACCTTTTTTTCTTTTTTCTGCAGTACCCTTTTTAGTTATGTTAGTCATTGTATTTTTTGCACTACGTTACACAACTTAAAAATAGTGTTGTCATTGGTGTTATTGTTTCTAATAACGAAAAAATAATGTATGCCTCTTTTTTCATGGGTGTGGAGGTGGGATATTAAAATTAGGTGGTACAAGCAAGCTATTTCAGGGCTCAAAATAAGCTTTTTTACTTGGTAGTACTGGGTTAACCCTAACCCAAGCAAAAATGTAGGAGCACCAACCGAATATTAAGGATAGGGTTAGCAAACTGTCACATGACAAGGGAGTACAGTAACAAGGTGTGATTGGTTAATATTGGCCATCAACCTGAAATCTGCATGAAAGTTAAGAACGTAAAGATGAAGTGTAATTGGTTATGTAGCGTTGGATAGAACGGTGGACCGGTCACTGGATCAGCTCACAGCAGGCACACACTGTGCAGTAGGCTAATTAGCGAGCATTTTAAAGAAATTAAAACAGGTCGCACCATAACGATTATTTGAACTTGCTTAAATGCTCCCAAATATATTTTGAGGTTGCAGACATATGCAATTTAAAGCACTGTATAGGTAATTATTCAGCTGTCACTGTTATTACAATATTGTACTCACTTTTCTACATTGCTGTAATTGTCTCTTTCAGGGTCTCCCCCACAATACATACTAGAGGCCTGGACCTCCTTGAAAATGACAGACACAAAGAGGCTTGCCTTCTCAATCATACAGTTTCTTCATGATCAATTTCACTCTGGGAATTTATCATCAGATGCCCAGGAAAGTCTAGAGGGTAAGATATTTTATTCCTATTTCAATTGTAATTATATACCTCAATCAGTTAAGATGCAGATCTTCATAGACTTCACTAACAGTATGTATGCGTAGATTTAGTTCTTACAAGAATCAGGGGTCTTTATCAATGACAAATGCTGTCCCATTATTCATAGATATTCTACAGTCTCCACTACTATGCATTGGACAGACTACATTTAAATACGTAGCTTTACATTGAATTCTAATGAGCATACATTGCCTTAATTTTTCTGCAGTTGCTGTCCAATGTCTGGAAACAGCCTTTGAGGTCTCAACGGAGGATCAGAGTCTAGCTGTTACGCAAACTTTACCTGAGATTTTTGCCTCTGCCACACCTAAGGTAGACCGTTTAGATTATTTTCAAGAGCTACCTTTCCGCCTCCTTTTAAAATGTGAACATTCAAGGCTTGATATTGAAGGCAGGGTTGGGTTGTTGAGATGCACGTTTTGTCATAATTGTTGACAAACTTCACGTTTTTATGGCAACCAATAAATCTAGACATTAAAATGAAAAAAATCCTCTGTGGGCGTCGCAGGACTGTCATAAACCAATCATTAAGTTCAGACTGACCTCAATGATTGGACCGGCTACTTGTCTGTCTAACTACCTCCAGCAGTACATTTACATGTATTCATTTAGCAGACGCTTTTATCCAAAGCGACTTCCAAGAGAGAGCTTTATAAAGTGCATAGGTCACTGATAATAACAACAACATAGCCCCAAAAACATTGCGGGTAGCCAACACATGAAGCACACATTGTGAACCACCAAAATAAGTGCCATAGGGAAGAACCATAAGAGCATGTAGTTAAGCAAGCTAGAATCAAACAAAATGAATTGCTATAACTGCAAGTGTACCTGTAGAAAAGCAAGCAACAGTAAAACAAAATATTTCACAGCCAGTACAACAATTTAAATCAGTTACCACTAACCAACAAGAGCAACAGGTCTCTAAGCCAGAGTCATTGTGATCCTTGAGGAAACTAACATTGTGTCCAGCAAACCATTCCTAAGTACCGTTGTACTCCCGGATCAAGTGCGTCTTGAGCCTTTTCTTGAAGGTGCGGAGACAGTCAGTGTCTCTGATGGAGGTGGGGAGTTGTTCCACCACGGGGAGGCCAGACAGGAGAAGAGCTTGTGTTGGGACCGGGCGGTCTTGAGCGGTGGGACCACCAGACGGTTGTCTGAAAAAGACCGTAGGTGAGAGGTGGGGGTGTAAAGCTGTAGGAGAGCCTTGATGTAGTCGGGTGCAGTCCCGTTCACTGCTTGGAAGGTCAGTACTAGGGTCTTGAATCTGATGCGGGCCGTGATGGGTAGCCAGTGGAGGGAGATGAGGAGTGGGGTAACATGGGAGCGTCTGGGTAGATTGTAGACCAGGCGGGCCGCTGCATTCTGAATCCTCTGAAGAGGGCGGGTTGTGCATGCTGGAAGACTGGCGAGCAGCGAGTTGCAGTAGTCCAACTTGGAGAGGACAAGTGCTTGGACTAACAGCTGGTTGGAGTGCTCAGACAGGTATTTCCTGATCAGTGACGTGCGTGGCTGGGGAGGCACTGACTTTCAAAGTCAGATTTACAAATTCAACAAAGCAGCATCAATTCACCATTCAACTGGCTGCTTGCCATTGACTAATGGTTATGTTTCATATACCATAGCAGCATTCTTTACACACAGGAAAGCGTTACATTTATAGAGGCTCAGAAAGAGCGCATTTGCTTTGCATCCTCCGTGTTATTAATTTGCCATCATAATTCCACAATTCATACTCATTCAATAGAAATGAAAGTATATACAGTCCATAACAAAAAGACACATTGTTTTATTCTTTAAAATAACTTAATTTGTTCTCATTTGGTTTTATATAATTTTGTTATCTTCTTTCCAGTCGTTTGAATCAAATCTTTGAGCTCCGGGCATCGATCTTCCATGATATATACTTCCAGTTTTGATTGAAAATCCAGTTTTGAGAAATGTTAAACTAATGCAAAATATGCAAGATTATAAAAATGCTAGATTATATATATATATAATCTTATAATCAGTCAGGGCAAAAAAATAAACAATAGGGTGCACTTTTTCAATTTGACTTTTTTAGCTAGCAACAACCATACAATGGCATTTGTCTGTAATACATGAAGAAGAACAATAGCAGAACAAGCCTGTGTGCTAACACACGCCCCCTTCAGTGAGGCAGAGCTACTGGCTGCCTCCCCTCCTGCTTTTTCACTGTGGCGTTATGTGCGATCAGCAAAACAAATATGTTATACAAATACCTAAAATGCATGACCAAGACAATAAAATGTTAGGACATATAATAAAATTGTGTAAAAACATTCCATTGGTGACATATAGAGATCAAATTGCACGTGCTAAAATTGAGCAAAAAAATTGCAGCTCAGCCCAGTTTGTGTGGGATTGCGCAATCCGAGAGGAGGCACAGCTAGTCGCTGCCTCCTTCCGCTTCTTTCCCTGTATTTGAACAGGAAAATGGTGGATGGTATGTCCAGAAATAAAGCCAAGTCACTCATTTAGCGGCAGATTCCAGGGACGGACTGGGAGTAAAAAATAGGCCCTGGACTTTGATCCAGACCGGCCCACCAGAACCAGTCCCGTATACGCCACCACAGCGAGCGCCCTGCTAATGCATGCAAATTCTGTGCCTGATGTGATGCTAGTTAGGGACTTCACGCAAATTTTTCAGTAGGGATCTTGAGACTAAGCAATTATTTTGTTCCAAAACCGGACTGTAAGCCGCTTCGAAATATAAACCGCACAACAAAACTGCAACCCCCCCCCCCCCCCCCCCCCCCCCCCCGGCCAAACAATCGCAAAGTTGCTATCATCAAGATCATATAGCCTACACTTCTATACTACTACCAGAGCCTGTTTAAGGAGAGCCTTGCCACTCCCTATTAAGCCCCATTGTACCCCCCATTTGCTGCAGTTTCTGTGTCTGTAGCTTTAAATGCTAATGAGGAGGAGAGGGGTGGCAACATGCGCTAATTAGGGATGGGAAGATTCACCGATTCGCATCGATGCATCGGCATGAAAGCTCACGATGCGATGGCCCGGATCAAAAAAGTATGCACCGGATACAATGTGGGATGAAATCGCGATGCATCGTTTCTAACATCTTTGCATCGGTATAATCCTATGTATTTATATAGAATTATGTGTATGCGAACACCTTTAATATTTAGAAATTTGACCAATGATTTGTGACCAATAATGTTATATTTAGATAGTTTCTTAAGCACGCTCTTATCTCCACTGCTGTCAGTGGCCGATTCTTGTGAAGTCTCTCGGCAAAGTTTCGCGCGAGATGCAGGCGTGTTCGGGCGAGTGTTATCGTGGCGGAGGAAAAGTTACACATTCCTACAAATTGCAATAAATCCAAGGTTTGGCAACACTTCGGATTTTACAAGAAAGATAGGCAATTTGACAAGACGCATGCAATTCGCAAGATATATCGTACTGCTATAAAGTACATAGGCAGCACGGCTAATTTAGGTCGTCACCTGAAGAGGCTACAGCTACATGGTATTTGTGTGGAGACGTCTGCCTCCCGCTCGGATTCAGCTATGGCTACAGTCAGTGGCTAGCTCCACCGGTACCCCTAGCAAGAATAGGAAGCTATTCTCCTACAAAACAAATCCCTGTTGTATACGACAAAGTAAGACGAGAGATAGCTGAGTCATTGAGAAAAATCTTAAGTAGGACGTGTGAGTAGGAAAAGTAGGACGTACGAGTTCAATTGTGTGTAGTGTTAAATTACAGTGTTTACAGCAGCTTGTGACTGCCAATAGTTTACCCATTTTTACATTCAGAGAACACATACAACAGGAAAGAAGGGCTGGTTTAAGGCAAGGCCAGGCCTGATGTTATTTTATATTTTGTCAGAGACTTTGTTTAATATGTGAAATAACACTTTCACTTGTTTAGTTAATTGATGATTTGCAGTCTGACAAATAAATAAATCATAGCATAAATGTAAATCAATATGTACCATATTAAATTGCATAGCTTAATATTCCCTTTGCATCGCATCTCATTGAATCGCATCGTGCCGAATCGCACTGCATCGCAATAGGGGTGAATCGTATCGTATCGCATTAGTGGTTGCTTTTATGTATCTTTAATGTATCGGATCGTTGGCAGTGCATCGAGATGTGTATCGTATCGTCTTCAGTGATGGAGATGCACATCCCTAGCGCTAATGTTTACAACGGATGTATCGCACTTGATGCCATCTATCTTTACATTAGCAACAGTAACTCAGTTGTAACTATCAAGCTAGGTAACCATATACAGTAAAGCAACAAAATGATATACCGTTAGTTAACTTACTTGTCCAAGGTTTGTAGCTTGACCAAGGAGATTTAGTAATGATCCAGAATTGAATTTCAGCAAGGCCAGCTAGACCCTGAAGTGTCTCGAGAGTGGCAGTTCTCCCTATATTAGACATTCTCTGCAATTACGCTCTCCTCCAGCCACAGCGCTTCAAGAGCTGGCAAACCACAAGCGGCATTCGTATTGGCAGCTACTAGACAACACAAACACTGTTTTTGATGTGATTTAACATCTTTTGATCGAACGAGTTGTAATAAAGTGCTCACATTAAGTAAGGACTGCGTTCATAACGTGATATAACATTTCAGTTGACGTTGTCCAGGGCCCCTTATATGTCATGTGCCCAGTTGCCCTAATGGTTAATCCGGCCTTGAATGTGACAGTGGTCAGTCAGTCCTGTTTACGACATGCTCCCATAAGCCACCCACGGGTTGGTTGGTCAGCTTGCAATTCATTTAGACTGGGAGGGGGAAATTCAGATTAGTTCCCAGCTGGTAAAGCTGAATTTCTGCCATTTATTGGCCCAAAATTGTGCTTGTCTTGAACAAGTGTTAATGTTCATTACATTACTGGACACTATACTTTACTAACCACAAGTATTTTGTTTCTGTCTCTTTCTGGCAGCAGCCACACACCCCCCAGGTTAAAATAAACACAAAAACAGATGCCCCCACTGAAGAGGAAGTGGCAGAGGCCGAAAGACTCAAAACTGATGGTAGGACTTTTCTACATATGTAAATATGTAAATACGAAAATAATGATTAACTAAGAGATGTGTTCTAGAAGTCTGTAACAAGAAATTCTGACAATTTTGTTTTCCTCATCAGGTAATGACCAAATGAAGGTAGAGAACTTTGGTGCAGCAGTGGAATTTTACTCCAAGGCTATTGCTGTAAATCCACAAAACGCTGTTTACTACTGCAACAGGTATTGGCCAACAAACCTACAGGCTTCATCCTATTAGCATATTTCTGATGAAAGCATTTTATAAATGCATGTACATTGAGTTTTGTATACAATACAGTAAGGAAAAAAAGTATTTGATCCCCTGCTGATTTTGTAAGTTTGCCCACTGACAAAGAAAGATCATTCTATAACCTAAATGGTAGTTTTATTCGAACAGTGAGACAGAATAACAACAACAAAAATCCAGAAAAATGCATGTCAAATATTTATGAATTGATTTGAATTTTAATGAGTGAAAGAAGTATTTGACCCTCTCAATCAGATTTCTGGCTCCCAGGTGTCTTTTATACAGGTAACGAGCTGAGATTAGGAGAACATCTTAAACGGAGTGCTCCTAATCTCAGTTTGTTACATGTATAAAACACATCTGTCCACAGAAGTAAATCAATCAGATTCCAAACTCTCCACCATGGCCAAGACCAAAGAGCCGTCCAAGGATGTCAGGGACAAGATTGTAGACTTACTTAGGCTGGAATGGGCTACAAGACCATCGCCAAGCAACTTGAACAGTTGGGGCAATTATTCTCAAATGGAAGAAACACAAAAGAACTGTCAATCTCCCTCGGTCTGGGGCTCCATGCAACATTTCACCTCGTGGAGTTGCAATGAACATGAGAATGGTGAGCAATCAGCCCAGAACTATATGGGAGGATCTTTTTAATGATCTCAAGGCAGCTGGGACCATGGTCACCAAGAAAACAATTGGTAACACACTACGCCGTGAAGGACTGAAATCCTACAGCTCCCGCAAGGTCCTCTTGCTCAAGAAAGCTCATGTACAGGCCTGTCTGAAGTTTGCCAATGAACATCTGAATGATTCAGAGGAGAACTGGGTGAAAGTGTTGTGTTCAGATGAGACCAAAATCTTTGGCATCAATGCTCCGTGTTTGGAGGAGGAAGAATGCTGCTTATAGAAGACCATCCCCACCATTAAACACGGAGGTGGAAACATTATGCTTTGGGGGTGTTTTTCTGCTAAGGGGACAGGACAACTTCACCGCATCAAAGGGATGATGGACGGGACCATGTACTGTCAAATCTTCGGTGAGAACCTCCTTCCCTCAGCCAGGGCATCAAAAAATGGGTTGTGGGTGGGTATTCCAGCATGACAGCGACCCAAAACACTTGGCCAAGGCAACTAAGGAGTGGCTCAAGAAGAAACACATTAAGGCCCTGAAGACCTTAATCCCATAAATATTCTGTTGAGGGAGCTGAACGTTCAAGTTGCCAAACGTCGGCCTCGAAACCTTAATGACTTGAAGATCTGCAAAGAGGAGTGGGACAAAATCCCTCCTGAGATGTGTGCAAACCTGGTGGCCAACTACAAGAAACGTCTGACCTCTGTGATTGCCAACAATGGTTTTGCCACCAAGTACTAAGGCCAAATCCCAATACTCCCCCTTACCCCTTCCCCTTACCCCTTCCCCTTAGTTTTGCGCGTTCCCGTGAGAGCTAGTGGTGTCCCAATACTCTTTTGGAGCTAGGGGAAGGGCTAAGACTAAGGGGTATACACCCCTTAAAACCAAGTAAGATCGGGAGCTTAGTTGAAACCTAGGGCTATGTGAATCCTGCGCGACCAGCAACAATGGCGGCCAGATCATCCAGAGAGTCCGATAAATGTAATATTCGGCTTAATTAATTGATAAAAAAATTATGACAGTCTTGTTTTGTGTTATACACAGTCCTGAACATATATATTTGCAACCATTTTCCAAATCAAAACGTTTCTAAAAATCGCTAGTTTGGTAGGCTACGCTAATGCGACAGTGTTGAATTGCACAACAGTCCCGCATTTCTCTGACTAGCATGTCTACAGTTTTAAGTAAACTCCATTAGCAGCGAATTTCGTTTAATATCAGTGCATAACACTACTTGCTTTGGAGATATCGATACGTGCTAGACGAAGTACCTGTAACCAAGTGGCGTCCCATTTCCTAGGGCTATGTAGCCCTTACCCCTTACTTTCGAGGGCCAAGGGCTAGGGATAAATTAAGGGGAAGGGGTAAAGGGGGAGTATTGGGATTCGGCCTTTGTCATGTTTTGCAGAGGGGTCAAATACTTCTTTCACTCATTAAAAATATTTTTTTCTGGATTTGTTGTTATCCTGTCTCTGTTCAAATAAACCTACAATTAAAATGTATAAACTGATTATTTCTTGGTCAGTGGGCAAACATACAAAATCAGCAGAGGATCAAAAACAAATACCTAATTATTTACGTGCAATCAATTTTATTTCGTTTGTTACTGTGAATCAGATGATCTTTCTGGCATAGCTACAATACAATAAATGCTATTGATCAAATTATCTCACATTTTCTGTGTAGGCCAATGTGTCATTTGATGCTTGTTTTTTATAGGGCTGCTGCATACAGCAAAATTGGTAACTATGCTGGAGCTGTGCAGGACTGTGAACTCGCCATAGGGATTGACCCAAATTACAGCAAAGCATATGGAAGAATGGGGTAGGAATATGAATGACTAGCTCAGGGTACAGCAAGTTTTTTTGTTGCGTACAGAGGATCATAAGTATGGAAGCCCATTTCCGGCATACATATTTTTTTTAAGTCATAATTATGAAATACTAAGTCATCATTTAGATACTAATTCATAATTATGAATGAGTCATTTTGAAACGGTTTGGTTTGTTATCAACGTCAAATGTAGTTATGCCACTGCATACATATGAATAATTACGTTATTAAAAAATATATGATAGAAGTATGCAGTGGTATAACTACATTTCTGACGTTGATAACAAACCAAACCGTTTCAAAATCGTCTGAAAATTTAGCAAGTTATGGTCATTTAAAAAGTACATGTAGCACCAACACAATGTTATGGGTGAGCGAGTTGACTGTGGAAAGATGGGCACCATGTGCGGACGTTCGACTCCGTTGGCCGGCAACGCGGACGAGACATCTAGCCTTTATATAGATATCAATGTTCGAACCTGTGTGTATGTCTTGTGTATGAAATTATCACATCAAACGTGACGTGCTAACATGGATGCAGCTATGAAAGCCGCCTGGTTTGCTTCGGGGAAAATGTAGTTTTAAGAAGCTTCCCAATGGAAACCTCGACAAGACTAAGGTTGTTCGCACCTTGTGCTATGCGGAATTAGTTTACATTTTTACATTTATGCATTTAGCAGACGCTTTTATCCAAAGCGACTTCCAAGAGAGAGCTTTACGCTTTTCAGCCAGTCTGAAATACCACCTAAACGCAAAGCATCCCTTAGCTAATGCGGAAGATGTCAGGCCAAGCACTGATGTAGCGCAGGGGAAGAGTCGTCGTCAAAGTACCATATTTGAGTGTAACCGAGGCAAGCCCGTCAGCCCGTCAGCACAGCTCTATCAGCCAAGCTAACTAATCTAATAAACAGTTAATAAACACAAGTACCTCTTATTGAACATTATTTATTTTAATCACCGATTATCATAGTAGAACAGCTTTCTCAAGCAGTTTGTGATGCATTTTGTAAACAGGAGATGAGTCTGGTCTAATGCGCCACCTGGCTTGAGAAACCCGTTCTCAAAGACTTACTTTTAGTCATTATTTGGGTAGCACACATATTCTGAATGCCTTCGGCGGAATTCAAATGAGCCATTTTAATCTAGATTAACGCCAAGATTACAGTGAGATTAATCTAGATTACAAAAATGTATCTATGCCCACCACTAGTATTTTTACACAAATGTTGTGTAAAAGTGGTATTTTGATCGATATTGTGAGTACATGAACCCGAGTCTACACGCTTGGCCATGACTACTACAACAGTGATGAGAACTACAACTCTGTATTAACCTGTCGGAAGGCAAGCGGTGCAGGGTGTTAAAAAACGCTGTAGGTAGTATCTCATAACTATGACTTAATATCTCATAATGACTTGCGTATCTCATAATTATGACTTAATTTGTCATCTTTTTTTTTTTTTTGGTGGAAATGGGCTTCCATTCATAAGAAATGGTCATTGTGGATGTGAAGTCTGAGTAGTTTGAATGAAATGTGTAGAATGTAGCTGGCCGTACTTCAGTTGAGTAAATTCTGCCTTTAAGATTGCAGATACAGGTGTAATTGGATTTTAAATGTGTTTAATTTCAAGATTGGCTCTAGCCAGTTTAAACAAACACACAGAAGCTGTGAGCTACTACAAGAAAGCCCTGGAGTTGGACCCAGACAATGACACCTACAAATCAAACCTGAAGATAGCCGAGCAAAAAATGGAGACCCCCAGCCCAGTAAGACATCAAAATTGTTGAACACTAAACAGCATATATATGGAATGTCTCATTGTTCATCTTTATACCTTTTTATAGACAGGGGGAATGGGAGGCGTAGATCTGGCTGGCTTGCTCAGTAACCCTGGCTTCATGAATATGGTGAGTTCAGTAACTGAGATAAAAGTGGGGCCATTAAGCTCAAACCTTTCAGTGTTTCAGCTATATGTATTTTCAGCAGCGGCCAGCCGCTACAAAATCATTGCCTCCGCTGCCTCAGAATTATATGAAATGTCACAAAATTGCAATTGTACAACTGCAAAGCAGTAATGAGTGGAGAGGAAAGAAGGAAGGAAAAAAAGACGAAGCACAGGCCATCAAGCTGGGACTGTAAATATGTTATAAAGTTGGTTGCATGCACGCACCACCCAGGTAAAACTGCCCCCCCCCCCCCCCCCCCCCGGCTGCTGAAACAATTCGTAGAGGAAACGCTGCATTTGTATTTTACTATGACAATGCACCTTCTGTTTTAGCCAGCTAACCATGTTTTTATTTCTTATATTTTATCCTAGGCATCCAATTTGATGAACAACCCACAAGTGCAACAGCTGTAAGTTCGTTCAATACATTGGGTGGGAAAGGCGTGTTTATGGTAGTGGTGGACTGTTATTGGCGTTAACATGACACTTATCGGGCAATAAAAAAAAATATATAATTCGCCGTTAATCTATTCTCAAAGTTGGGTTGGGAGCTGGGTCTATACTATGCAAGCTATGATGACTTTCACCTTGATATTTTAGCGCGGATGTATACCTAGCCAAATTGCACTGTAGTGGGCGAGAACGAGTCTTCGAACCTGTGTGTATGCGTTGTGTATGAAATTATCACATCAAACGTGAGCCGCTAACATGGATGCAGCTATGAAGCCGCCTGGTTTGCTTCAGGGAAATTTATTTTTAAGACGCTTCCCAATGGAAACTTCAACAAGACTAAGGCCAAATCACTCCCCCTTACCCCTTCCCCTTACCCATAGCCCTTAGTTTACCCCTAGCCCTTGGCCCTCAACTGAGGGGTAAGGGCTACTTATCCCTAAGAAATGGGACGCCACTTGGTTACAGGTACGTCATCTAGCACGTATCGATTTCTCCAAAGCAAGTAGTGTTATGCACTGATATTAAACGAAATTTGCTGCTAATGGAATTTACTTAAAACTGACATGATAGTCAAAGAAATGCGGGACTGTTGTGCAATTCAGCACTGGAACATTAGCGTACCAAACTAGCGATTTTTAGAAACGTTTCAATTAGGAAAATGGTTGCAAATATATGTTTGGGACTGTGTATAACACAAAACAAGACTGTCATAATTTTTTTCATCAATGAATTAAGCCGAAAATATATTTTTTTCCTCTGGATGATCTGGCCGCCATTGTTGCTGGTCGCGCAGTATTCACGTAGCCCTAGGTTTCAAGTAAGCTCCCGATCTTACTTGGTTTTAAGGGATGTATACCCCTTAGTCTTAGCCCTACCCCTTGCTCAAAAAGAGTATTGGGACACCACTAGCTCTCACAGGAACGTGCAAAACTAAGGGAAAGGGATGTAAGGGGGAGTATTGGGATTCGGCCTAAGGTTGTTTGCACCTTGTGCTATGCGGAATTAGTTTACTGTAGGAGTTCTTCCAGGCTCAAATACCACCTAAACGCAAAGCATCCCCTTGGCTAATGCGGAAGATGCCGGCCAAGCACTAATGTAGCGCAGGGGAAGAGTCGTCTTCGAACTACTATGTTTCAGTGCAACCGAGGCAAGCCCGTCAGCACAGCTTTATCAGCCAAGCTAACTAATTTAATAAACAGTTAATAAACATCTTATTGAACGTTATTTATTTTCATCACCAATTATCATAGTAGATCTTTCTCAAGCAGTTTGTGATGCATTTTGTAAACAGGAGATGAGCCCCTGGTCTAATGCGCCACCTGGCTTGAGAAACCCGTTCTCAAAGACTTACTTTTAGTCATTATTTGGGTAGCACACATATTCTGAATGCCTTCGGCGAAATTCAAATGACCCATTTTAATCTAGGTTAATCTAGATTAACGCCAAGATTACAGTGAGATTAATCTAGATTTAAAAAGATTATCTATGCCCACCACTAGTTTATGGATTTATTTCACAATAATGTAAAGATATTATTTGAGCCAAAGCCATTTTCATTGTAGAGGATGTACATTAGATAATATACACCCTGGAAAGATAGAAATAACTACGTAAATGTCAGACTTGTTCCATTTTTTATGTGACGTTCCAACAAACAAATCCAGTGGAATTTGTTAATATTTATAATTAGGAACATTTTCAATTAAATAAAACACTCTGATTCTTGCTTTTGATACTGTTTATTCTAATGTCATGCAAAACAATTCTCAAAAAACGGTGTGCTCATCCCAGTGAGACTAGACTATCCGATAGCCGCGGAAAACAAAGAAGACTAACATAGAGGTAGCACTACCTTTCAGAGCCAGAGAGAACAGGAAAAGAGCATCTATCAATGGCATTCAGAAAGCTGCTAACCCCTTACAACAACTTATGGAAGAAATTAGCTACCAAAAGATTGTTTAAATTGCGATTGTTCATGTCGTTGACAGATTATGGACAAGAAAAATGTGTAGGGCTGTGCAATATGACCAAAATCTCATATCCTGATAAAGATCCTTTCATATCCCTATAACTATACATATCATGACATGGCAGACTACATTATATGATTCACTGGTCAGGTGCAAGTGGACACTGCACCTGCAGTGAGGTCTGGGCTACGTTGTGGGTAGCTAGCCATGGCTATGTTTTCTGTTCAAAAGGTTTTGTAAGTGGCACTCTGTCTTTGTTCCATATGCCACTAATAGAGCAGGCTTCTAGCAACCAGTGTGACGCCCAAAAAAAAAAAAAAAACAAGGCCAAAAACATCTATTATTTAGGATTAATAACAGTAAATCGGTACATTGGTGTTGTCGGTCAGAAAAACTGTGTTGCTCCTTAACCTGACCATCTCAAAACTGAGCAAGCACAAGTTGGTCACATGACCACCTTTCTCTCCTGATTCTAATACATTCCACTCATTTAACCAATCAATGTACTTTACAACTATAAATTAAATAATATTTCTCCATACATTAAATTATGAATTAAAAGATTTAAATAAACAATATTTTAGATACTAGTTTTATACAACAAAAACTCTTCTTCAAATTGGCTCTTACAAGTATTGTGTTTGTAGGCCTACTTGAATAAATGACGCACAAAGCTGTGTGCCAAATGGAAGAAGTTTGTTGACTTCCTGTCTTTCCAACTCCTTACAGGAGCATTTGTGCAAGTGAAAATGATTGTTGTGGCGCAACATGTTTTCAGTTCTCTTTCAGATTCTTAACTTTAATGCAGATGTTAGATTGGTTAATATTAGCCGTCAATCGCTCCCTTCATGAGACACCCAAGCGAGACACAAGTGTAGATTACGTTACCCACACAGTTGAATAATCGCTCACGGACCTTCCCCCCTCACACATCTCGGCCCACTCTGGCAGACTCGCTCCCTCCTAATTTTTCAACATGGAAAGAGAAAAGAAAAAGGTCAAATTTGCCGGTCACATATGTGCGAATAGTTGTACAAAATACTTGCGCGCTGTAAAAAATGTTTAGCTGTCTAGAGCCCCGAATACCCCTAAGGATATCCTCCTAAATAATTAAAGCAGCTGGCTAGATCACATTCATGCCATAATCATAGTTTATGAAAATAAAGAGAGCATTTTTCAATTTTAGCATAAATCAATTGAGTTTAACATAGTGATGGGGGTTTAATATTGCCCAAACCCCAAAACTATTCTCTGTGGTTTAAAGGAAGAGGGGTAAACTGAACAGTGTTTAACAACATTAACCTAATATGCTGGAATTGCAGTAATTTGTGACACGGTCTGATAAAAAGATGATGTTTGGTCGGCTCACTGACAACTTTCACAGATTGTGAAAGTGCAGATTGTAAGCTTTCAAATGATGTCAGACATTCAAATCTGAAATAGTTGATACGCATTGATGAATGTTGGTAAACCTGGAACGCGCTAACCCAGATGGGGTTAAGAGAGGTGCAATTGTTGAGTGTTAATCATCAGAAGCGTTGAGCGCCGGTTATTTCACCACAGTGAAGAAAAGAAAACAATATTCCACTCAATCAAATTCCAGGATCCTGCTTTTTGACTTATCCTAGATATGTGTTATCACCCAGTATTTTTTACTGACTACATTGCACTTTACCTGGGCCGATTATGGTTCAAGTTATATATTAAGTTGTTGGTGCAAATCGCATCTTCCGAAAACAGCCTGAAAGATGTATTCACTGTTTACCAGGTCAAACAAAGAAATATTCATCCTGTGCACAATACAGTGCCCGAGATTAGCCTATTCGTAGGCTAAAATTAATGTATAACAAAAATGTACGCCGAACTAGGGCTGGGCGGTATGACGGTATATACCGTGCAACGGTAGAAATGTGTCTACCGGGAGAGATTTGGCTATACCGTTTCAATCGCGGTATACTTTATACTATATTTTTGTATTACAGGTGTTAATTAAATGTCTGGTTGTTGTATTGTATATAAGCCATCATATAAATCGCATTCTTGCGATATTTTGAATTGTAGTTTAACTTCTATTTGATTTGCTATTTTTTCGTTTGACCTGAAGCACATTTGCGTTGGTCTGACGGAATTGTCAACGTGGAGTGTATTTTGTCTAAGCGGACCACATTCATGCCGACGCTAATTACTTATATATTTGATGTCCCATTCTGCAGGTAACCAATTCGATTTGTTGTTCAAGTTTTATGTCTCGCGCTGTAAAATTCTTGTTGTAAAATTACACTGGTGGCGTTAGTAAAAGTCAGACTGATCGCTTTCGCTCATTTTGACATTTTCGTCGGAGGGCATTACGGATCCGTATTGAGCTGTGAGTAGGTCACCACGCGGATGGCATGACTGCGCATCAGCCAATCGGAACGCTCGTACTCGTAACTTTTTTTTGAGTCTATTGTTTTTAACTCAAGTGTTGTCTTGTGAGGCTATGGAAGCCCATTTCCGCTAGTGCAAGCGCGATATTGAGACATCATGGCTTGCAGTGGCAGTTAGCCCCGCCTCTCTCCTCCTCATAGCATTTAAAGCTACACACACAGAAATGGTATGTCCTAAGGAAGGCTCATTGTGGGACTGCTCGTATTGGCTGTATTTCTGAACCAAGGCTGAATTTCGGGAATGAGACCTCAGATACAGTATTAGGGGACCACTAAGGCCTATATAAAAGCATCCAAAAACGGCATGCCATGGGACCTTTAATTACTTGCCATCTTTTAAACCTAGAATCAGAATCAGAAAGGGATTTACCACATGCCTTCTTCAAATCAACATTTATTTGTATAGCCCTTTTTAAATGCAAGCATGTAACAGAGGGCTTCACATACGCCCATAGAACTGCCCCTCAACCAACCTAAACCCTCAAGGAAGTTGAGGAAAAACTCCCAGAAGGAGTTTGGGAGGAGCAATTCAGTGAGGTATCCCCTCCTCCAGAGACGGTTTGTGAAAGAGAGGAGCAGAACACAGGCTTAACATAGTCATACAGCAGGGAAGTGTCAAAGGGTTTTGAAATGCCAAAATCCATTGTTCAACTTGGTTTTCAACTTCTTGTGTTCTTTAACATTGATTGGGATAGATTTACTGCAATAGAAAATACAGTAGGCCTACATTATGAAGTGCACAATAAATGTATTTTAGATTACAACACACTATGGTTGGGCACAGATGAGCAGACTCCTGAACTCTTAAGGAAAAATAACACCAAAATGCAGTCGGGAGTGCTGCTGCGTTACGGGATATGTACATTTATTCATTTAGCAGACGCTTTTATCCAAAGCGACTTCCAAGAGAGAGCTTTACAAAGTGCATACAGTAGGTCACTGAGAATTAGGGCTGCAACAACAAATCGATTATTAAAAACTTTGGCAACTAATTTCATTATTGATTCGTTGTCACGCAATTATTACGCCACTCAATTTGTGGAGATGTTTGAGTATTAAAAAAAATGTGTTTCAGAACGTTGAGTAACGTTCTGAAACACCTGGCGGAGGCAAAGAAATCAGTACGACCCAATAGGGCTGGGCTATAAATCGATATTACTATCGACTAATATTACTAATATATAAGAAACCTTTTTTACCACCTGAAAATCACTCGTTGAAACATGCAGAAAGTGTGAGTTTGCACCAAGGTATTGATAGGTAGGCTATGGATAAAAAGCAAGGTTTTAAAAAGCTCAAGTTACTTGACCCCAGGTACGTGCTCCCTGGCCGCAAACATTTCTCTCACACCGCTCTGCCTAAACTTTATGCCGAGTGTAGGGAAAAAGTTGAGGAGGAGACTTATTTAACTACTACTACAGATCTGTGGTCTATCGTTTAATTATCGTTATCGAATGTAAATATAAATATTTATATCGATAATTTTTTACCCATATCGCCCAGCCCTATGACCCAAGACATCCAAGGTGTGGGAGCATTTCACACTAAATACTTCGAAACAGTGTGTTCATTGACCGAGGTGAAGTTAGTTTCATTTTCGACATTCGTCTCACATTCGGAAGATGCTACTTTGCAGCATCGCGTTAGGGACCGGGTGAAAACAACCCATACCATTTTAGGAATATAAACCTCAAACAGACACCAGAGTATCTTAACAAGGTCTGGTATACTTCCACAGCCTTTACTTTTTCAATGAAGTTTCAAATAAAATGATAGAGAATCACTCGTCTTTGAAAAATTGCTTAATCCTTGCAAAACTTAAATTCTTTCAAAGTGGTGTCTTACAAAATATCTTAAATATACACCAGATTATTCTTTTAAGTCTGGCCTACTTCCACAACCTTTCAATTTTCAATAACGTTTTAAACAAAACTCCAATACATTTCTCATCTTGGAAAATTGCATTAAATCCACGCTAATATTAATAACTTTTTCAAAATTGTGTGCCTGTTTGTGCACATTCTGAAGATTTTTTGCACTGTGAATTTGCACTGTCAGTTCTGTTTTTGAATAAAGGGTTGGAAATTAATGCTTTGTTTTGGTTTTTTAATCTGATAAATCGATTAATCGAAAAAAGAATCAACAGATTAATCGATTATTAAAATAATCATAGTAGTTGCAGCCCTACTGATAACAACAAGATATCCCCAAAAACATTGCGGGTAGCCAAAACATGAAGCACATATTGTGAAAAACCAAAAATAAGTGCCAAAGGAAAGAACCATAAGAGCATAGTTAAGCAAGTTACAATTAAACAACATGAATCGCTATAAGTGTAAGTGTACCTGTAGAAAAGTAAGCAACAGCAAAAAATATTTCACAGCGAGTACAACAATTTAAATCGGTTACCACTAACCAACAAGAGCAACAAGTCTCTCAGCAAGAGTCATTGTGATCCTTGAGGAAGCTAACATTGGGTCCAGCAAACCATTCCACCAAGTACTGTTGTGCTCCCGGAACAAGTGCGTCTTGAGTCTTTTCTTGAAGGTGGGGAGACAGTCAGTGTCTCTGATGGAGGTGGGGAGTTGATTCCACCACTAGGGGGCCAGACAGGAGAAGAGCTTGTGTTGGGACCGGGCGGTTGTCAAAAGAAGACCGTAGGTGGCGGGTGGGGGTGTAAGGCTGTAGGAGAGACTTGATGTAGTCGGGTGCAGTCCGGTTCACTGCTCGGAAGGTCAGTACCAGGGTCTTAGGGGAGTCAGATGGCTGAGCGGTGAGGGAGTCGGGCTAGTAATCAGAAGGTTGCCGGATCGAGTCCCCACCATGCCAAATGACGTTGTGTCCTTGGGCAAGGCACTTCACCCTACTTGCCTCGGGGGGAATGTCCCTGTACTTACTGTAAGTCGCTCTGGATAAGAGCGTCTGCTAAATGACTAAATGTAATGTAAATGTAATGTAATGTCTTGAATCTGATGCGGGCCATGATGCGTAGCCAGTGGAGGGAGATGAGGAGCGGGGTAACATGGGAGAGTCTCGGTAGACCAGACGGGCCACTGCGTTCTGAATCCTCTGAAGAGGGCGGGTTGCGCATGCTGGGAGACCAGTGAGCAGCGAGTTGCAGTAGTCCAACTTGGAGAGGACAAGTGCTTGGACTAGCAGCTGGGTGGAGTTCTCAAACGGGTATCTCTTATCATCCGGATGTTGTAGAGGGAGACCGGGACCGGGAGACTGCAGTAATATGAGCCGTGAGGGAGAGCTTGTCATCCATGGTAACCCCAAGGTTCCTCGCAGAAGATGAAGGGGTCACCGTCGCAGATCCCAGGGTGATTAAGAGATCGTGGGAGATGGAGGGGTTTGGCCAGGATGATGAGAAGTTCTGTTTTGGCGAGGTTCAGCTGGAGGTGGTGATATGTAGGCCCTACCTGTCTCTACACTTTGTGTGCTTCATACCGTCATTGTGAAGCTTCAATGTTTCGTGTTTTAATTGTTTTCACGCTGTTACAAGTTTAGACAGTCTTGCAATTGAAGACCCACAGAATCTACAGTACTCACTTTGCTCCGTCTTGGTACCTTAACCATTGCCGCCGCCGTCAGTATTGCCAGTATTGCCATGGCAATACTACTTTTGAAACAAGTATTGCCTCATTTGCCTGGCAACACTACTTTTTCACAGACCTTATGAGGTTCATTTAATTAAGAAGACTTGAGTAAACTGTAATGACAACCACATTTTATGTAGTGAGGAATCTGAAGCGATACGAAAACATTAGACTTTTCAATAGGCTACACGTTGCGCCTTGCGCTGGCAAAGTTTGGCAATACTACTTATACGCTGGTGATGGCACTAACGCTTAATTTTAACACGTCAGATTGAGTAGCCTATATGCGATTGCTGCGTGCGTCTTGACGAGAGGTTGATTTTTATTTATTTATCAACGTTAGGCTACACCATTCTGGGAGGGGGGCGGGGGGGTCGTGGGGCTAAAGCCAACTTGATGTGTTGAATGCTCAAAGCAGGTTTTAAAACGTATTCTTAAAATACACATTACTGTTTTAACAAATGATCATAACAAATCATAGCATATTGCCTAAAACCTAAGGTAAGCACAAAAATAATCAGTGATACATTTGCAACCCATAAAAAATTACAGTCGCAATGGCATTTCAAAAGGTTGCAAATGAAACCATTTTGGTCGCAGTGTAGTGCCCTGCATGAGATCAATAATCTAGAGAACAAGGCTTGACAACTCTATTACCAAATATTATCTGTAGAACAACCACAGACCACATCTTGACCCTTATCAAAATATGACTAGCAATGCAACAGTAAGTTACAATATGAGATGTGAGACCCATCAAGTAGAGACGCCGTCCAGCAACTCCAGATTTGAGCATATTAGAGGTGGGTGCCAGGATGACAAACAGCCTTACATAGTGAATTTTGTGCGATTGCGCCGCCTAGTGCAAAAAAATAATAATGAAATGGCTACAGAGCTGCACAACTATAAATGCTGAGCATGTCTCCGCACACCCGCACATGATATTAAGAATGCAGACTAGTATATAAACTAGGCTTAACCTGCAACGTGGTTGACATCCTTGGGCCGATAAATTACATTTTGCTGAATTTTTGAAGGGCTAGACGACAAACGCTTGAACAACGACTAACAACACAGAAATAAAGGACAAATTCACAAAGGTATGTTCATTTTCCAACCGTGCCTTTGCTCCTTAAAATAAGTGCCATCTAGCGACCAGTATGTGTCGGTAACAACATCCCTGTCTGAAGACTATGGGGCCATTTGACAGTCTCGGCGGTTATAGTGTGAAAAAGTAAACTCCAGTCTGCTATTTGTATGCCTTGGTTCCATGAGAAGCCTTTAAAAAACCATGAAGTCAAATTCACTGTTGACATTCTTTACAGATGCTGAGATGATGAGCATCTAGATGCATAGATGCTCATCTGCAAATGTAATAGGGCTGTCCCTGACTAAGATTTTCTTTGGTCGTCCAAGACTCTGACTAAAACATCTGAAAACAAACTTTGAATTGCTTTTTTTTTTCACACAAAAAACCCAAACATTTTCGGGATATGACTCAATGGCTGCTGGACATTGCAGGTTAAGCCGCTAATAGCCTACTAATAATAAGACTTGTATCACCAGTCCTGTTGTAACCGAATGCCGATGGTATTTAATATCTCTTACAAAGTACTACAGATAAAAAATATTGTTTAACATTCAAATCATCAGAACGCGCTTATCACTGCCTGAAAACTTGCTGCATGCGAACTTACGTAGAAGCTGAGTGGGGAACGGTGCAACAAAGAAAGATTTTGCTGTCTTGGCCGGAGAAGATAATGTCATTGGATTTGGACGTGATTCTTATAATAGGCATATTCATTTTTCAACACAGCGCGTTAGCATGAGCGAAGTAGGGCTAGGCCAACTTACGTTTTTCAGGTGGTAGGCTACATCATATTCAACGGCGAACTATGAAAAATTAACTTTTGTTGGCAGAGTTTGCATTCAACATTTTTCGAGTCACCTGGTACTTTGTAAATGTAAATGTACTTTAATGGAATGCTGCCATACCACAACTTTCTTTGCCATTTTGACTAATAACACCGACAAAGTAGGCTATGGCAGAGTTTGTAGTTCTGCAGCCAATTGCGCTCGTGCCGTGTGCAAACTACCAAACTAAAACAAAGCGCAGATTAACGAAAGGGAAAACAGTAACACCTTTTCTTTTAAATTATATATTTTTAGAGTTGCTTTATTTGTCTTAAATAATATCTACAATTTCTGTAGAACATTTCGTTAATTTAGCAATGATGACACAAGCGGGAATTAGATCTCACACTGCCATACGGCATCTAGACTAAAAAAATCTTAGTCGACCAAGAGCATATCAACCAGAAAATCGACTAGTCGACTGAGTGGGAACAGCCCTAAAATGTAATTTCCCGCATTGACAATAAGACAGTTACATTTAATTTACAGCAATTGATAGCTTTGATCTGTGCAGTAAGATTAACGCAAGCATCTTATAGATAGTGTGGGAAATAATGCAGGGACTGCATCAGGTGAACTAGAGAGGGTACAATTTCTGGGCAAATTGTAGGTTGTGCTTGTGTCGGTTGCAGATGGGTATGTTTCCAGGCTGTGAATATTCCCACACAACAGAAGTCTAGTAATTAGCTAGCTCTACAATTTACCAGGGCTAGGTCTGAATCTAGACGCAACATGGAGCACAGCTGCCAGCTGTAGGATTTAGCTGGTTGACGCCGGGTAAGTAGGGATCCTGAGACTGCTCAACAAAAGAACGAGGGTTCCCCCTCGTTCTCCCCCCTTTGTCTAGCAGATTAAGACATGTTCATAGGTACCTAGCAAAAAGTTGCCTCAACTTTCCTAGACTTAGCTACGGTACTAATGCTGAGGGTTCCTGATATCGCTGTCTGTCTTACTAGAACTGTGTCGTTGCTAACGTTTTTGCCACAACAACCTTGTAAGCTCCTAACCTGTGCAACGGAATGTAAATAAAAATACAAGTAACACAATCGCTACCAATACAAACCTTTTGACACCGACTCTCTCTATGTAGTCCGAATATTGAGGTATCCTTAGGGGTGGGAAAATAAATACAAAATATATGTATATGAGAGAACAATGGTTTGAACTCACGGAAGGCAAGCACATCCCAATGAGGATGTTATTGAACCAGTTTTCCTTTGAACCTAAGAAGAATGTCAATTCTTCATCCAATTGCGGTAGATTAGCCGCAGCAGTGAGGATTGCCTTGTCATGAAATATTTTGATAAACGAATATATCATGATACGTACCATTACATTCTATTCTTCAGAATTATACCGTGATCTTCATTACCACGTTTACCACGTTATTTTTTGCCCGGGCCATTTCCTGCATGTCATACCCTGTCTCTCCCTGCTTTTCCTGTCTCTTTGTTAAAATAAAGAAGAAAATGCCAACAGAAATATATTTTTTAAAATTGTATTGCAAACTTTTTAGTTTTTACTCAATCACTATTTGTTAAGTTAGCTGGAAACCGGGGACTGGACTGCATATAGGCCTATATTTTATATCAGTGTAAGTTTAAACACCCTACAAGAAATAAAAGCTTGGAGGTATTATATTACATTTTATTGTGAAAACTTCGATTTCTCGGATATTATTATTATTGTACATAATGTATACAAAAATTCAAAAAAACTAATCTAAAATCCAAATACATTTTACACTTTACTAAATGAAATTAAAGAAATATAATTGTTAAATTTGACTGATTCTGTTGTTCTTCTCTCCAGGATGTCTGGCATGATGTCAGGTGCTTATGGTCCAATGGCTGGTGCCGTAGCCCCTGGAGTTGGGGCAACAGAAGGCATGGGGGCAACACCAGGAGCCGGAGTTGTAGCAGGAGCAGGAGCAGGGGGTGCAAGCACTGGTGATATCTCTGGTCTCATCCAAGCGTATGTATTCTAAAACTTGCATCACAATGTTACTAGAAAGTTGTAACACCCAATACTGCACGAATAACAGCTGCTTTCTAAATCGTCTATGTAACACTTTTGACGATAAAGGGGTGATTGACTGTTTTTTTTTTAAATATTTCACACTGTTCCTTAAGGTCTCCGAATAGGGTATGTAACATTTGTTGGGCTAAAAATGCTGTTGCATTTGCTGTTCTATGCCCACTGATGCATCCAGTGAAATCTTCCTGGGAAAAAACGCGAGGTTTTCTCCTTTTAAAGGTATGCTCATGAATATATAGATGAGCATTGGTTGGTTTACGACGAGTGAAGCTGCGGAGCAAAGACGCAACACGGCCAACAGCACTCACTGAAACAACGAAGGTGGAGACTTGAAATAATCACTAACAAATAAATCTATTGAGTTGTGTCTACACAACACAGTTTTATACAGATTGACTAGAAATCATTTGAAATGATTACATTAGTTGTTTCCACTTCTGTTGACGAAGCAGACAGGATCGCTTTAGGTGGGTAACGTTAGCACTACAGCAGAGCGAACAAACTATCGTGATTCAACTCGGCTTCAGTTAGCTCTAGCTATCTTGCTGAAAAATAGATCTGGACAAACATGCATCTTGAATTGTAGATTTACATGACAACACTGGTTATTTATTTAGATGAAACTCCGTCGCTGATAAGTGCTGTCTGAAATGGAACACTTACGTTAACCACTTGGCGGACACAAATCTGACACAAATCTGCTCGCGACAGCCGCGAAACCTGTCAAAATGAACACGCTTCTCCACCCTAAGTGGGAAAAAAAGAGGCGTCCGTTTAGGGCGAGTAGTGTCCATCATTGGACCGTTTGCAGTGCCTTGCGGGTACTTTCAGTGCACTGAATTCTGCTGGTTTTGTGAGTGTAAGCGCCCTAAGCACTGAAAATCAGTGCTCGAAGTGCATAAGTGCGCGGTAGTAGACACAGCTTAGGTGTTTTTGCCATCTAGCTGTTCTTGCATTCCTTGCTAATCAGCGTTAATTAAAAGCAGATGAGCTAGAGTCTAGCTAACATTGACTAGATAGGCAAGGCTGATGTTTGTCTACCATAGTGTAGAAGATCCCTGTGCAGGTCGACCCTCGACACATTTGCGCGAACCATTTCACCAAGGAGGGTTTTGAAAACCTGGGACAATGTAAAGCAGAATTTGCTATGAAGCTATTGCTGAAAAGATGTGCATTCCTACCTTATGTTCATCACAACCGCAAGCTGTAGTATGATTTTGTCGGTAACAGTTATTAGCAATGCTAACGTATCCTATATCTAGCACCTGCCTTTCTGCAGTTCTTTCAAATAGATAATCTAGACAGGCGTTAGCAATAGGCTAGACTGCTATTATGGCTATGTCGACTATAGCTAGTCTAGCTGGAGTCATTTGCCAAGTAAGGTATGTTGAAGTGTTTAGAAACATATTTAGCCTTCTACCTATGCTAGATACAGGTGACGTTAACATTGCTAATAAGCTAACTGTTAGCGACAAAATCATGCTTGCGGTTTGTGATGAGCATACGGTTGGAACAGTAACTCAATTCAGCAACAGCGGTTTAGCAAATCCTGCTTTACATTGTCCCAGATTTTCAAACTGTCCTCGGTGTAATGGTTCGAGCAAATGTGTAATTGAGGGTCGAAGAGAAGAGGAATCTTTCATAGACAAACATCACAGCCTGTCGAGTGTTTGGTTCCTTAGGAAGACTCTGAAAAGTGTCAGCATTCCCTGTACAGCTTGGAACCACCGTTGTCCATTTTCAATGTGCATAATATGTAATTCTGTGGAAGTACAAAGCGCAGCAAATTTTGGAGCGAGACAAAGGTACAGACCGTGGGTCTCATTTATAAAGCTTCTGTACGCACAAAACGGGGCTGAAAATGTGCGTACGCCACTTTCCACGGAAAGGTTGTGATAAAAAAAAAAAAAACTTGACGGGAGAATGTGCGGTCCTCCACGCAAACTCTGACCCTCTCGTAGGCCTATGCACATTTTGGAAACAGTTGGAATTGGCGACGCAGATGACCGTACTGTAGTCAGACTGCAGAAATTGAATGTGGGAAGAAAATTACTCGTAATATTTATATATTTTGTTTTCCTCACACACGTTTTTTCCATTCAATTTCATGATTATCATGAAGATTACATCCAGCAGTGTTATTTGCGCTTGTACCGAAGGATACTTGTTCCATAAACACCTTGTACAATCCAACTCAAATTTTAAATCAAAATTCTGTGCTTCCTCACCATCAGATTGTCCACTACGGGAGTGCAGGAGGGGGAGATTCCCCGACTGCATGGAATACAGGATAACATCACATATCCTACCTTTAGATTACTGCAGAACACAGTGTATAACTAAATATATTTTTTTAATACTGTGCAAATATCCTCATGTCAAAAACTGGAAATACAGTCGTTAAGATCCTGTGCAATCGCTACACTCTACGTCCTCGTTATCAGTCCAGACTTTAATAGACTACTGTTCATAACAAAAAGCTTTTGTTTTCAAATTGTATCTCGACTCCGGGCATCGTCTGGCACAGTTGACGCCACTTGCACAGTTTTTTTTATTGGTGATCCACCGGCCACCAAATAATGTGGTTTTCGGGCCTCCACCAATAGGCTAATAGTGTCTGAGAACTTTCGCTTTTTAGTTTTTTTGGTCGCCATGATTCACCGTGAAGAACAATCGCATCCAGGGTCATGAGACACTAGATTAGCATTCTTGAGGTGCTTTGCATTGACCATTTATGGTTAAAAATGGGTGTGTTCAGGGAGGGGTAACCTTCTGATTCACATATGCACACTTGTGGGTAATCTGTGATTTATAAAGGGAACATTGCGTACAGGTGTGCATACGCACTGTTTTATAAATTTGAATTTGTGTGTGCGTACGCCATTTTAGGCTTTTGGGCGTACGTACAATTTTTGTAAGAATCCTACGCACAGTTTTAAAAATGAGACCCCAGGGCCAAAAAAGTGGAGCCTTTTTCAAAACATACCGTTTTACAGCCATAACATCATTAACACTTCAAAGACGGAGAGTTTTCTTAAATGCGATTCCTTTGATCCTTGTGGTTTTTTAGGGAATCGCATTTGAGACAACTCTGGCCGGTTTACGATTGCTATTTCGAGTTCGGAAAGTCTTCTGAATTCAGAACAAATCCCAGATGAGAAAACTTTCATGAATGCCAAATGTTTTCCTAAATCCAATTCAGAAGAAATTCCTTCTAAAATTCTTAACTGCGTTCGAGAATGAAGCCCATTGTGTTCCTGGAGGAAATAAACTAACATCTGATCCAACAAATCTTTCCTAAGTACTCGTTGTACAGTTGTACTGTACCAGTTGATATTAGTACACAGCTCACTAGACCGCTGGGGTGGTCGCAAGCACACTTCACCATAATCCAGAAATGAACCAACTTTTTAGTTTCCGGTCCAACACGACAAATTACCCAGGGGGTGAATAATGAATCTGTAGACGGTTATTGACTGACATTTTGAACAGTGTGGTAACCAGAGTCCCTTTTAGCAACCGTGGCAAGTTGTTTGTTCATCAACAGTGTACAAAAGATTATAATAATTGTAGTCCTTGATATTTACTGGATATGTAGCATACCTGAAGTTGTAGGGTTGAAGTAGAGCCCTTTAAGTGTGGTTTGCTACAAGTAGTATACCAAGGGATGGGACATATGTCGCTGACGCATAGATGCTTGTGTCGCAAAACCAATACGCACAGTTTCAAAAAAGTGTTTTGTAGCTTGTATCAAATTACGATAACCACGTGATAGGTGACGTTCAATGCTTCAAACATCACAAACTGGTTCGAAGTTTTGCCGCTCTTCTGAACCAGAGCCATAGAGGGAACGAAGCCACCCCTTCTTGTTAAAGACAAATCACACATTGCCAGAGAAGCAGCACCAGGCATCGCTCGAGTTTCTTCCATCGGTCATTATTATTTAGCCAAATCCGTATTGTAATAATTACAATTCTGTGCACTTGAGTGTTGTGTGTTATTTTATTGAAATGAAACGTAACATTATAGGACTAGGTAGGTCTATACAGGTCCCAGAAAACAAATGTTGATGATTCGTCAACATTGTCAACAGTAATAATAATTAGTAAATATAACTGCAAGCAGTAATGGCGGATTCCTCCAAACACTGCGAACCATTGAAAAATGTATATTATTGACAAATTGTAACTGTATAGAAAAATCTATGCTGAAGAATTACCAATGGGATACCAAATCTGAAATGCAATACCATCAATATCCACAAGGGCCTTTATTTCAAGCCAAGAAGTGAAAAGAGGGGGCTTGTTTAGCCTATCCATTCCAGAAAGCCTTGTATCGTTGTGCTTTAGGGCGTGGCCTGTAGCGCCACCTATGGGTAATGGTGGGCCATTTGTGGTGTGGTAATTACTCTTGGCCTATACTATCAATGTTTCAGAATTTTTTTAACTTTTTACCATTGCATACAAAATCGGAAATGCAATACCAACAAGATCCACATGGGCTTTGGTTAAAGTGTGGTTGTTACTCTTGGCCTTTACTATCAATGTTTCAGGATTTGGAGACCTTTTTACCGTTGCATACCAAATCGGAACTGCAATGACACCAAGGTCCTCAAGGGCCTATGCAGACATTCAAGGAATGAGTGGGGGCTTGGTCAGCCCACACTCTCCTGAAATGTTGAGTGTGCGTCTTGCCAAGCCCGCGCATGTGTCAAGGGAAGAATGAGTGTGTGAGAATTTGGAGCACGCACAGGGAGGAGCAGGGGACACATTTCATTGGACATTTGCCTAGAAATTAGCCAAGCATGCATGTTTCAAATATTCACCAAAAATCGACCTTTCATCTTACTGTCAACCTTTTCTCAGATTTGTGTACTAAACATTCTCAAGAGTCTTCATATGAATTTGTTTGACTGGCTGATGTATAAAGCATTGCGAACCATTGAAAAATGTATATTCTGGACAAATTGTAACTGTTTAGAAAAATCAATGCTAAAGAATTACCGATGGGATACCAAATCTGAAATGCAATACCATCAAGATCCACAAGGCTCTTTATTTCAAGCCAAGAGGTGAAGGGAGCAAGCTTGGTGGGCCTATCCATTCCGGAAAGCCTTGTATCTTTGTGCTTAGGGCGTGGCCTGTAGCGCCACCTATGGGTAATGGTGGGCCAGTTGTGGTGTGGTAATTACTCTTGGCCTATACTATCAACGTTTCAGGATTTTTAGAACTTTTTACCATTGCATACAAAATCGGAAATGCAATACCAACAAAATACACATGGGCTTTTGTTTAAGTGTGGTTGTTACTCTAAAAAGTTATCCAAATCCTGAAACATTGATAGTAAAGGCTTACCATCAACGTTTCAGGATTTGGAGAACTTTTTACCATTGCATACAAAATCGGAAATGTAATACCATCAAGATCCACATGGGCCTTTGCTAAAGACCAAGGAATGAGTGGGGGCTTGGTCAGCCCACACTCTCCTGAAATGTTGCGTGTGCGTCTTGCCAAGCCCGCGCAAAAATATTCATTGAAAATCTACATTTCATCTTACATTAAACTTTTTTTCAGATTGATTACTAAACATTCTCAAGAGTCTTCATATGAACTTGTGATTGAATCAATGTATCACTTTTTGACCGGCGGATGTGTACAGCATAATTTTAGCATTAACGATACATTTGATTTGCTGTATATCAATCATTATTGGAGATATGAAGTTGCCTTTGCACATTGTAACATGATGTAATGTGTTCCACAGATATACCAACTTTGGTGTTGATATCTAAAAGATGTGACTGTTTGGTTGCTTTTTTGCTAATTTTGATGTACCGGACAAACGGTTGTGACGATCAAAATTATTTTCGATAACTTTTGTTAGGCTTGGTCTGAAGATCATCTCGGGTCATTTTGAAGAAGATTTGACATAATTTGTAGGAGGAGTAGGCTTTTCAAAGGTTTTTGATAAAACCGGAAATGGCGGAAAATCTATATAACCGGAAATTGACGCCATAGGGTGTGTTAAACTCGTCTTGATCCAGGGAATCCAATGGTACCTCATTTTTGAAAATCGGTCATACGGTTCAAAAGTTGCGTGTGTAAACACAAGTCCAACTTTGACCCATTGGTGGCGCTAGAGTGGTCTAATGGGAGACATAAAACTTGGTGTAGTTATAGAAGTAACTGTCCTTAATGAGTGTGCCAAATTTCTCAAAAAGTTATCGAAGGGGTCTAGGGGCTGCCAATGACTCCCATGGTACAAGAATTACAAATAATAAAACCACCAATAACAATAGGTTTCTGATATAGCCCACGACTAACGACCACACCAGGTCGGGGGGGTCGATACATTTATATATCGTTCTTACCTGTAATTGTATTACCTTACGTCCTGGAGAAGAAGTTGACCCCCCCCACCCCCCCGATTGTCATTGTATAATTCGCACTCGGTGCAAACTGCTATAGTATGGGCCTACATAAAATGTATAAAGTCATTGGACTTGTTTGGGGAGGGTGTTCTGTTTCAAGTTTCCGCTAATTTGTTACTGACAGTCTTTAATGTATATGACGTGATGACGTCATTGCCTACGTATATTTCACGTTGTGTTGTTTATGGTTTCAGTTGACACAGCTTCGAAGTCAGAACTGTTCATGCCTACATAGCCTTTTTGTTCATCAATTGTTTTTAAGCTCTTTGATAGCATCTTCGGTAAGATTTGTGGTTTTTAAATGTTAGTGTCACACAAGACGAATACCTGAACTTAAAGTTGTCCTTATGGCCCGTTCCTGTGTGTAATGTTGGCAAAGCACCCTGTGTCCGTTTTGACCCATTTGTCATAGTTATGAAAGTAAGCGTTTTTTCTTTCGACATAACTGAGATTTTTCGTGTATTTAATGTACCAACTAACTTAAAATCATACTAAGAAAACGTCTACAGTATGCCGTCCATAATGTTTAATTTTAAACATAAGCTTAAAACATAAACTTAATCTTTTTGTTCAGAAACAATACTGCCTTAGTTTTACGTAGTATCATTTAGCTCATCTAAGCTAGTGAGTAAAGTAACCTATCAACATTCTACTCTGTACTGTAATTTTTAGCCCAACTTGTACAGTTTCATAATATCTTTGTTTTATGAGCCAATATGTAAATTAGTTAGTTCATGTCAGGTTAGGCAAAGGTAGCCTTTTAAACCTGTAGGTTTAAAAAGTATTCTGATTTGATTGGAACTCTCTCTTTTATACATTTATAGTTGGATTTGACATTTAACAGACATTTAATTCATTTAGCAAGTTCTTTACCTCAAACAACCATAACACAGTACATATGGTGTACAACACCGCAGTCAGATTTGGCGAAATTGCTAGCTTGGATGTTATCTTTACATATACATTGTCAGCTAGATAATCATATTGTAGGGTCAGCGCCCTTGGGTACCCAGCATGCAGTGCAGCATGCCAAAAAACGGAAAGAGTTGTTGAAAATAGTTAGGTTAGAAAAGCGTTGCAGGGAATTTCAGTTGTTGTGTTCATTCAGCTAAATGTGTGTACTGTTATTGTTTGTTAGTTAAGATAATCCTGTTGGTCACCCTGATGTGCATGTTGTGTAATTAAATGGGACTAATAATCTCCCACGATCTGTCAATCACTGGGATCTGCGACAGTGACCCCTTCATCTTCTGCCAGGAATTTGTCGGTACCATGGACGAGCTCTCCCTCACGGCCCACATTGCTGCAGTCTCCCGGTCTTGTAGATTCACCCTCTACAACATCCGGAAGATCAGGATATACCTGTCTGAGCACTCCACCCAGCTGCGAGTCCAAGCACTGGTCCTCTCCAAGTTGGACTACTGAAACTCGCTGCTCGCTGGTCTCCCAGCATGTGCAACCCGCCCTCTTCAGAGGATTCAGAACGCAGCGGCCTGCCTGGTCTACAATCTACCCAGATGCTCCCATGTTACCCCGCTCCTCATGTCTCTCCACTGGCTACCCATCAACGCCCGTATCAGATTCAAGACCCTGGTACTGACCTTCCGAGCAGTGAACGGGACTGCACTCGACTACATCAAGCCTCTCCTGCAACCTTACACCCCCACCCGTCACCTACGGTCTTTTTCAGACAACCACCTGGTGGTCCCACCGCTCAAGACCTCCCAGTCCCAACACAAGCTCTTCTCCTGTCTGGCCCCCTAATGGTGGAACCAGCTCCCCACCTCCCTCAGGGACACTGACTGTCTCCCCACCTTCAAGAAAAGGCTCAAGACACACTTGTTCCGGGAGTACAACGGCACTTAGGAATGCTTGGCTGGAACTGATGTTAGTTTCCTCCAGGATCACGATGACTCTTATTGAGTGACTTGTTGCTCTTGTAGGTTAGTTATAATGAAGTTAAGTTTTGTACTCGCTGTGAAATATTTTACTGTTGATTGTTCTTCTACAGGTTCAGTCCTGCACTTTTTGTGGTTCATGTTGTTTTCATTTGTAACTTGTATAACTGCATGCTCTTATGGGTCTTCCCTTTGGCACTTGTTTAGTTTTTTCACAATGTATGCTTATGTTTTGGCTGCTTGCAATGTTTGGGACTACCTCGTTGTTATGATCAGTGACCTATGCTCTTTTGTAAAGCTCTCTCTTGGAAATCGCTTTGGATAAAAGTGTCTGCTAAATGCATAAATGTAAACGTAAAGAGGGGTTCAGGCATTTTGGGCTGGTTTTGAGCACTTGTTGGGCTGGACATTTTCGCCGGACCTGGCAACCCTGAACTCAGGTGTGATGTCATTCCCAGTCCTGAGCCAAAGAATTGTCTTGAAATGTTGTGTACGTACTTCATGTATGAAATACATGTTTGTATCATGTTTGTATCATAGAACGCGATACACAATCAAGGATGGGAACAACCAGTTTTAGAATTAGCAAATGACTCTAGTTAGACTATCTGTTTTCGGCATTAGAAGGGAAGCTTCCAAAAAAATGGCCATAAAACAAATAACAGTCTAGCCTATTGCTAACGCCTGTCTAGATTATCTATTTGAAAGAACTGGAGAAAGGCAGGTGCAAGATACAGGATACGTTAGCATTGCTAATAACTGTTCCGGTTGTGATGAACATAAGGTCGGAACGCACTTCTTTTCAGCAACAGCTTCATAGCAAGACCTGCTTTACATTGTCCGAGGTTTTAAAAACCGTCCTTGGTGAAATGGTTAGAGCAGAGGGTCGAACTGCAAAGAGATCTTCTATGCTAGAGCCACGGTATACATCAGCCATGCCCGTCGAGTCAATGTTGGCAAGATTCTAGCTCATCTGCTTTTGATTAACGCTGATTTGCAAGGAACGCAAGAACAGCAAGAGAGTGAAAACACCTAGACTGTAGGCATGTAAACTAGTTTAGGTTGCTAACGCAAGAGCATAGGTAGAATGTGTTATGATTCAGTTCATTGGCGATGGGGCTAACACGTTATTTCATGTTCCTGACTGTGTTTCATTCAAATAAATAACCCGTGTTACATGTAAATCTACAATTCACGATGCATGTTTGTCCAGATCTTTGTCAGGTTATTTTTCAGAAAGATATCTAGCTACAGTAACTGAAGCTGAGTTGAATCATGATATAGATTGGTTGATGCTAAGCTGTAAAGTTCTACCCACCTAAGTCGATCCAGTTTGCTTTGACAAAAGAAGTGGAAACAACTAACCTTATCATTTCAGATATCTAGTCAATCTGTTGAAAACAGTGTTGTGTAGACACAATAAATGTATTTGTACGTTTTTATTTCAAGTCTACGTCTCCACCTTCGCTGTTTCAGTGAGTGCTGTTGGCCGTGTTGCGTTTCTGCTCCGCAGCTTCACTCTCTGAAAACCAACCAATCAGCGTGCAGCTCATCTAAATATTAATGAGCATACCATAAAAGGAGAAAACCTAGCGTTTTTTCCCAGGAACATTTTAAAGGATGTATCAGGGGGCATAGAACAGCACCTGGGAAATTTTCCGCCCAAACAATGCTACATACCCTATTCGGAGCCCTTAAAGAACAGTGTGAAATACGCCAAAAACCCAGTCAATCGCCCTTTTAAAACTTCTAATGAGTCATCTAGAACCATGTGATTCAGGACAGCTTTCTTCAATCCTGGAGGCAGTTGAGTCTCGGCTGATATGCCACAATAGCATGCTTATGGTGTATACAGGTCTTGGCATCACATAATCATGCGACTATTATGATACACTGAAGCAGTGGTTAGCTAGCGCGCTGGTGGTAGGCCTACATATTTTGCCACAGAAACCTGAATCTTTCATAAACCTTCCAACGTAACCTTTCAAAAATAAAAGCAATGCATTCAGGAAGTCCCTCCTCTCCCCCAATTTCCACCGGAGACAACCTCACAACATCTTTCCCCCCAGTCTGTCCCTAACAGCCCTACTCCCCCTTCCACCAGCCCATTCATCCCATCCAGCCATGGGAAAGCAGGAGCTATCAACAGGATCTGAATGAACAAGCTTGTTCAATACATTCTTTAGTCCAGTTAGATTACATTTATATTTATGCATTTAGCAGACGCTTTTATCCAAAGCGACTTCCAAGAGAGAGCTTTACAAAAGAGCATAGGTCACTGATCATAACGACGAGGTAGTCCCAAACATTGCAAGCAGCCAAAACATGAAGCATACATTGTGGAAAACTAAACAAGTACCAAGGGGAAGACCCATGAGAGCATGCAGTTGTACAAGTTACAAATTAAAACAACATGAACCCCAAAAAGTGCAAGACTGTACCTGTAGAAGAACAATCAACAGTAAAATATTTCACAGCGAGTACAAGAGTTCAAGAGTTAACTTTGTTATAATTAACCTACAAGAGCAACAAGTCTCTCAATAAGTCATTGTGATCCTGGAGAAAACTAACATCAGGTCCAGCCAAGCATTCCTAAGTGCCGTTGTACTCCCGATTGAATATTTTTTTTAATTTAATGTTTATTTCAGGCGCAATGGCCCATACACGAATACATTACATGCAAGAGACATGAATCTCCTTATCTAAAACGCTTAATTAAAAACAACACATGGCTTATGTTCAGTGTAGCAGTAGTTTCTCCAAAACTGGCTCCTGGAAAAAGCGTCTGAGGATAACAGGAACTGAACTATGTAATTCCCAGGAGCCTAACTATGTCACAAGTTAGGAGGCGAGTAGCAAAATAATGCATCAGCTTTCGCCTCCTGGCGTCAAAGGTGTCAACACGCAGCTGCGCAAAGAGCCAGCTGTTGCTGCTAGACCTTGATCGCGACATGATCATCTTAAAAGCGTTGTGATAGGCAACTCTAAGTCTCTTCAGCGCACCAGCGCTATGGTTGCACCATAGCTGGGCGCAATACAAGGGAGAGAGCAGTGTGCCATAAACAGGATTCGCTTCGCCTCAGTAGAGCATTTGCCAAATGTTCGGGTTAAAGGGTTAGCTTTTGTGTACAACTGGCAAGTTTTTGTGCGGATAGAGCTATCGTCAGAAAGATCTGGTGTGATTTGAAAACCGAGATAGGTCACAGAAAGAACATACGGGTAAAGGCGTGCCGTAAAGCTTCACCGAGGGTGGCGTTCCGGGCAAGCGACATCTGTGACAGGGAAAATACATGCAGTTTGTCTTTTTATCACAAAAAGTAATGTCGTTTTCAGCACCAAAGGCCTCACAAATATGAATCAGTTTCTGCAGAGCCTTTACCAACAGGTACACCTGCACTTAGAGATTAATGTTGTGTAATTTAACTTGTTTAACTACATGCTCTTATGGTTTCTTCCCTTTAGCACTATTTTTTGGTTGTTCACAATATGTACTTCTTGTTTTTGACTACCCGCAATGCTGTGGGGCTATCTTGTTGTTATTATCAGTGACCTATGCACTTTGTAAAGCTCTCTCTTGGAAGTCGCTTTGGATAAAAGCGTCTGCTAAATGAATAAATGTAAATGTAAATATCAGGCAAATATTATCAGCATACAATAAATGATTAACAGGGACGATCCCAATAAAGCAGCCAGCATTGGCTGCGTTTAGCTTCCCAGTAAGGTTCGAAACATACGTATTGAACAGTAGTGGAGACGGTACACTCCCCTGGGGGACACCGTAAATGATACAGTAAACAAACTGCATATTGTGCATGGTTCATGTTAGAATTGTAGCTAAATCATATGCAACACCTTTAACTTGTGTCAAAACTTAAACTTCTGTCCATTTAGGGGTCAACAGTTTGCACAACAAATGCAACAACAGAATCCCGAGCTCATTGAGCAGCTGAGGAGTCAAATTCGCAGTCGACCGCCAAGTGCAAGTAACGAGGAACAACCATGATACTTACAGGTATGAATTTTGGTTATTTAAGGTTTACAAAAACGAAAATCAATCCATTCATTTTATCTGATTATTATTAATGTATTATTCACCAACCTGTAAATATGGCTAAAATAAGGGTCTGCTTACTACATTTGTTCTTGGACAGATGAAAACCTGTGGGGAAAGTGAAGACGGGCTATCCTTTTATATGATTTGTATTACTCTCTCTGCTCCATGGACAATAAAGATTTTCATCGATGAATGCATGCGTGGCCATCTTCCACCTCTGACTCGAAGGAGAATGATCATTGTGACTCAACAATAAAGGCAACATTTGTTATTGTATTGTCTTCAATGGGCCTCAGAACTATCAAACTTTCAGGAAGTTTTATTCAACAGTTCAGCCTCTCTTGTAATGCAAAGTCATACCAGTGTAGCAAATGGTTGCAATGTTTAATGTTACTAACCGTCATCAGAGCTGTCTAACTGAATCCAATGATCAATTATCCAGTGTACTAAAATGCAGTTTACTAAAACAATTAAACGTTTTGCGTGTGGAGGTTCACATCACTACGTTTATGGATCACAAGGATTATTTGAAAATAAATTATTGAACTGGTAGTAATATAAGCTATGTAGAGTATTGTCAAAAATAAAGAACGTTCAGTGGAGCCTTTAAAATAGCCTCTACCTGTTGTGTGATGTATGCAGCATTGATCTAGTCAATCAATAAATCACACAAATCTCAAGTTTCTCTATATTTGTTATATATTTTGCATCCATATTTTTGGTTTCTTGTTTTAATTAAATCATACTGGAAATGTAGTCAAACACTTTATTCACCCAGAGAGACAAAATAACTCCTTGTGCACTTATTTGCACAGTTTCCAGCATTCTAGAAATTCCCAACTCATTCTCAAAACCTTTGGTTTTATATCTACACACAATACTCTGTGATGGTGAATGGAAAACCATGATTTGATACCTGTTATACAGTATATGTGTATATATGTGAAAAAGTATATATTTTTTGAGAAAATACAACAAGAAGGTTGCTATTTAGTAGGCGATGGTGGATGGGACCACTCCTGCTTCTCTGATACCCCCTTTCCACCAAAGTGAACCGGGAGGAGCTGGTGCTAGAGCCGGTTAGGAGCTGGTTCAATTTGCGAGCCTTCTAAGAACCGGTTTGCTTTTCTATGGGCTATGGGTGGCCAACCCTGGTCCTTGAGAGCCTCAGTCCTGCATTTTTTTTATTTTTCCCTGCTCCAGCACACCTGATTCAAATGAACGGTCATTCTCAGGCTTGGATAACAACCATTCATTTGAATCAGGTGTGCTGGAGCAGGGAAACATCTAAAACATGCAGGACTGAGGCTCTCGAGGACCAGGGTTGGCCACCCCTGCCGGAAGTTTTCCCAAACTTTTTTTTCTGGGGACCCATGTTTTAAAAGTCACAAACCTTTGCGATCCAAGCCAATAGACATTATTCTTAAATCACTAAATTAAGGTGGATTTGACCATTATTGAACAATAATGAGGATATTTGATTGTTATTTCAGAACTTGTAGGCCTACTGCCATTGTTAATAAGCTATCTCAGAATGAGTGATCACTTCTCGCTGAATAATTGAACCAGCAATATTTAAAGAAGGTATCCAATAAGTGCCTAATTGGACATTAAATGTAGGCTATAAAAAAAAATGTAAAAGCCAATTTCTACTTAATTTCAACATTCAATTTAACCAGAAATATTTGAACAAAACATGTAATAATTACAAAAAGATTACAAATTATACAAAACATGTTGTACTATTTCAACATTGCTAATAGGCTAGGTGGGCCTGTCTGCGTTTTTGTAATGCGTTTCAGTCCGTGGTGCAGGAGGAGAGCGCAAAACGCATATCAGGCGTAGCATTCAGTCTGTTTCTATGCTTTGTCTTAATTTTTGTGAGCACAGAAAATCCCAATTCGCACATGTACGAGGTAGTGAAAGGAATATGCATAGAAATACTGGCCCTACTGAGGACAGGATATTCTGACGAAATGCTTATCCAGAATGATAAGGTCACAGATCCATAGCGTCAGTGCGATCGCAGCTGAGCTGCAACAACTCGGTTTCTTCTCCTCTTTTACAGGAGTGTCAACTCAAGCAAAGCTCAGGACTCTCAAATTTGAGGGTATTTAGCATCCACCTTTTATCATTCAGAATGGCATACCTCTCTGTTGGAAAATAGCGATCAAAGTTTTCAATAAGCTTAACGACGAATAAGCGCAGACGGCTGCTGGTCTTTCAAATAGGGGAAGATCATTTTTGGCCTTAATCATATATATTTTACATTAATTTTCTAGTTCACTGGCTACTTCACCCCTACGACACTAGCCTAGCCTACTGTATACATGGGCGGCGCTAGGGAGGGCCTAGCAGGTGCTTCAGCACCCCCAAGAAAAACCAAAGCACCCCCAAAAATAATGCTCATTTATGAATTGTATTCAGACCCGGAGTGGCCATCGGGAGAAAGGGGGAGAATTCCCGAAAAATGACAGTTATTAATTATTTATTTGTTTATTTTCTGTATTATAGTCTACTTATCAAACATTCACTAGGACTTCTTATCACTCAAGTATCACTGTAACCCACCTGTATCTGTTTTTAATAATTCCGCTTCATGATGACTGCCGACCGACAAGATTTTGTATTTTACCAGCAGCACAGATCATGAGAGGGGCTCCTTGAGGGGGATCCCGATAACAGTGTCATTGCACTTTACTGCATTAACTATCAAAGGGGCGCTCATTTTATTCTTAACCAGTCGTTGTCAAAGCCAGCTCAGCGCCCCAAGCAATTGCTTGTTTTGCTTGCCTTGTCACGAGGGGCATGTGCGTGTGTCGTAATTTCTTACCGGTACGGCATACCGGCCAGTACCGGCTTACTTTCATCCCTGTATATAATATATAACCTCTATATATAATTGCACAGCTCCCCCTGTCAATGATCAAGCACACCCTCAGCACCTGCATTAAAAATGATCTGGCGCCGCCCCTGACTGTATATGAATGAATGAAGGAACGATCAACGAAACAATATTGAACTCGAAGAAAATGTGGGAATTAGGTCAACTGAAACAAGGTATGTGGTGTAGCTATAATTCTATGAAATGTATGAATTCATTTTGCTAGCAACTTCGCCAATCAAATACCAAGAAATTGGTTGCAGCAGTTTGTCTTTCGACTACGCTACAAAGTCACTAACAACGTTAGCATCAACCCACTAACTAACAACGTTAGCGAACTCTGACGGCCTTATCAGTCTTTAAAAACTCGCAAAACAAATTGCTTTGCAAACAACTTCTGACTTCAAAAACTACCAAATTCTAGTAATAAAATAAACATATTTTGACAAAGCTTGCTACATAAAGTACCTGTTTTGTTTGATGACTGCTTATGCATTTCAGATATAAATTGCCATTAGCGCGGTTGTATATTTCTGAATGCCATGGAAACGCTCTTGACAATCGATTTAAAGAGCCGAAGTTACACAAACTCTTCATTCAGGTACGTCATTTCCTGATAAAGAGCCGAAGTTGCACGAATAGGGGTTATGCGGAGCGCTCAGCGTTCGAACCGGAAAACAGATGTAATCGTTTCCGCTTCTCACTTCTGTACACATCTGCAGCGCTAGGTGATCCAAATAACTTATATTGACAGGGAAGTTCAAGGATTTTATAAGTTGTTTTACTCTCTACATTAGTGTAAGTGTGACAGGAATAAAGTGATGAGTTCATATAACGTTATAATAGCCTAACGTTAGACCGTTTCCCAGGAGGTAGCACTAACACTAGCTCTACACATTAACTACAACGTTACAGTAGGCTACATAGCTACACAACTAGTGCTAAGTTATCAATGAAATATATGAATTCAGCAAATTAATTTAAGAAGCTCATTTTAATTTAGTGTCATATCCATATCATTATTCTGGTTTCTATAGCTAGGACCTATCGTTCCTAATTACGTTTACTAGCCTACTACTAGGCCAAAAAAAACGTTAAAGTTAGCAGGTGTATAAGATTACGCTACGACAAAATTGACCTGTAAATAAATACTGTCACACTGGTAGTTGTTGCAGTTGATTGCCAAACACTGCATTCTTTGAGGTCACTTGGACTTCTACAGGTACGTACCTGTACAGTCTTCGTTTGTTTTAATCGTCTGCGAGCAAAAAAAAAAAGGCTACTCCCCAGGGTACTAACTCGGGGCTCTGGAAGTCCGTTAGAAAATCCTGTGTACATGGGAAATTGTAATTAAGGGTAGCTCCTTTAAACACCGGCTATAGTAAGTGGCCTTTACTACGCTGTGTTTACCTCAAAAGCGGCCGGCCGGAAGTAGTTACATCTGTTTTGTAGAACCCGGAAGAATGTTGCGCATAACCCCTATTCTCTCCATTCGAGTACGTCATTTCCTGATTTTCTATCCGGTGATGTCCCAAACAGTAGCGGAGCCAGGGTGTCCAGTGCCCCCCTGGACACCCCTGACATCTGATTGGCCACCCCGGGTGCCACCCCAAAATGTAATTCGCTACTGGAAATTTGATGCTGATTGACATTTCATTTGACCCCTTGTTGAAAGAATCATTTATTTTGCTGCGCTGCGGTGCATTATTCAAATCAAAGAGAGACATTTGTTGTGAGATACAGAAGAATGAGAAGAACAGACAGCAGAATAAAGAATATTTCCACAGCTCCACATGCTCTTTTCGCGATTGAAAAGGGCCTAATATTTGAAGTAAGTTTTCAAGTTTGCATTGGGTTTAGGTTTCCTGAACATTTTTTACGAATGTTGATAAGCCTACAGTAGGTGTGTAAGTTAATGTTGGAACTTCGACTCAAATAACAGACAAACTGAGACAGTCAGTAGGTTTGTCCTCCGATTTAAAAAAAAAATTAAATCCGGTTTTAGAACAAAAAAGTGTCTTTATCTCAAGATTTCTACAGACCGTGCAGCTAATCTAATGCTCAACACTTGAACGGGGGCTAGGGAATTATTTAGGCTATCTCAGTTACACTATCAGGGCTTGGAAATACAGTGACTTGCTAAAGTAGGCAAATGGCTAGTAAAACATAACATTTCATAATAATTTCAGTTAATCAAACAGCTGCAAGATCCAGTGAAATGTTCTAGGCTAGCTAGCTCTAGCAAAATAACGCTAGCATCGCTAACAACATTACTAATTCAACTTTGGTAGTGTAACCGAGCTCTTTGTAAGTTCGGTTTAGATCTAATTGTATATGATCCTGTGGACAAAAAGACACGGACGCTGTCTCTTTTCATAACTTGTATTTTACCACTGCTCTTCTTTACATTGTTATTCGAACAGCCCTCACTGATTTCACAAATGCGTTCAGCATCAAGCCCATGTCCGTTGTCACATAGAATGGTCTGCTACAGTAGGCTATCCTCAGGATTTGCAAGTTAGCTAAACTTATACTAGCCTATATCTTAAATAATTCAGCAGACATAACAATGGATTCTGCCACTAAATGAGTGACTTGGCTTTATTTCTGGTCATACTATCCACAACCAGGGCTGGACTGGGACAAAAAATCGGCCCTGGCATTTTTGGCCCAGACGGTCCACAGATTTAATTTCTTGCTTAGGCCAATTCCAAAACTTTTCTTTGCTTTTAGTTAACATAATATATATGAACATAAATATTATATTGTAAATTTGTAATGTGGTTGGGCACCAAGTTATTTATATTTTTCAAGTCCATTTCTGCTTGATTTCTGCTACCTGTCAAGTCAAATTGCATGTTTTTGGGGGTTTGTAAATTCACTTTGTTTTGCAAATAAACTATGCACTGTGTTATTTCTGCAACACAGAAATGCTATTATAAGTCCCTGGTGCTTGAGCTTTTTTTCCCAAAAATATTTTGTATGTTCCAGCACTTATAGACCCAGATTATATTGTATATATTAATTAAAACAGTGACCCAAGACTCTGGACCCCCTGAAGTAGCCTTGGCCACCCCATGTATAAAACTTTAGTTCCGCCACTGGTCCCAAGAACCGGGACCACGTCATTCCTGGCTGTTTATCAATCCGAAGCACGCGAGGTTGAGATCATAGAGGTTGAGATGCATGTTATCTTGGCTATTGCGCAATACCCTGGACTCGCAGCAGTATGACAACACTGGCATTATCAGCGCAACATTTTCTAAACTCTGACTCTAAATGAGTGACTTCTTGCTCTTGTAGGTTAGTTATAACGAAGTTAAGTCTTGTACTCGCTGGGAAATATTTTAACGTTTTCTTAGTGATCATTCATTCTTAGTGCCTGACATTACTTTTTGAGGCTAGCCTACATGTACGTTTCACTTTTCCATGCACAAAAGTCACGTCTGGGTCAACATTATGCCTTTGACCAATGAAGATGAGCTGTAATATTATACAAATGATAACAATTGAGGTGTTATAAAAAACGGCATTTGTAACATTAAACATTTACACAGTTTCTGCAGAATGAAACACTTTCTGTTATGTACTGTATTGCAGCTTGTCCCAATATCTCTACAGAGCGTGCAGCTACTTTGACTTGAACGGGGGCTTATTACTTGAAAGAGGAATTATTTACTGAGTCTTCTCAGTTACATTATCAATACTGTGACTTGCTAAAGTAGGCAAATGGCTAGTAGTAGAATATAACATTTGATCATATTTGCAGTCAATCAAACAGCTGCAAGACCCAGTGAAATTGTATACTGTAAAACTTCAAATAATAGCCCTGGCTTCTATTTACCCAAATCGCCGAAATGCACAGGCTTGTATTTAAGACAGGCATCTATAAGAGACAGGCCTTTGATTGACAATAGGAGGTTACCACATTATATAAAAAAATCGTATTATTCGTATTTAATTAATATTTATAATTAATTTGAATGTGTAACACATCATTTAATGTAAGAATTGTCTTTGGCTATTGGCAGCATAAACAAAATCACATAAAACGAAACGATGTAACAGCAATGGGCAGAACAATATCTACCGCTAAAATCCATCATATATGAACTTGTTGCCCGAAACACACCAACAAGAAAGAACGCTACCCTGTAAAACAACTGCAATCATGTGATAGAAAATTACTCTATTCATCACTATCATCATCCCCACGATCATCAATGACAAGTTCATTGGCAAATTCCTCCTCCACGTCGCTCTCCTCCACTTCTCCCTCTCCAGCCTCCGCTAACTCTGCCTGCCTTGCTTGCAGTAACAGCTCCCGCCCAGATGCGCACGGTTCTTCCTCTTTGAAACAATGGATAAGGTGATCCTCGCTTCCATCAGAAGCTACTGTCAGGCCACATACCTAAGGATAACATCCCGAGGTTAATGAAATACATTATCTCCTCTTTTTCCCTCACACACACACACCCACCCAACAACATCAAATACAATGGATAACAGTTTAAATGTTTATTACCAACAAGCAAATGGCGCAAATTCGTTGGAGAGAGAGCACACGTGCATGCATTAATATAAGTAAAGACCTATTAGGGGGGGGCATTCACTGGACCTTTTCAGGGGCCCAGCCGTTTCTATGGCCCTGGGGCCCTGGTCAGGAGTAGTGTTGCACGGTATACCGGTGTTGCACCGAAAGCTGACCCATCAGAAACTGTGACCCAGTGCCACCGCTCCCACCACGCGCATTACACGCTGTGCATAGGGCACCAAGTGCTGAGGGGCACCAAAATAGCCTATTGAAAAATCATCTTAATAATTATAATGCCGATATTATTTCAGTATAGAAATATTAGCCATTACTATTCCCTCTTGCAGGGGAAATGAGAAGACAACCTTTCCATTCTACACTTCACTGTTTGTATTTTGATTTGTAAATTAGCAGCAACAGGGCCTCATAAAGGAATTATGCTTAGGGCACCAAAATGACTAGTACGAGGGGCAGTCTAGGACTATTGAGACACTCTCACACATACTAATGAAACACTCTTACATTCACTATTGAAACGCTCACACATACATACATACTCTGTAAACCTATGCACGCTCATATAAAACATACATACCAGTGACATGCGGTGAGGTTCGTGGCTGGGGAGGCACTGACTCTTTCAAAGTCCGATTTACAATTATATGAATTCAACAGAGCAGCATCAATTCACCATTCAACTGGCTGCTTGCACATTGACTTATGGTTATGTTTCATATACCATAGCAGCAATAGAAATTTTGTTTTATTCTTTAAAATAACTTAATTTGTTCTCATCTGGTTTTATGAAAAACCTATGCTTACATGCATACAAGTGAAACATGTATACGTATCTATCTGAAACACTCATGCATGCACATATGAAAGTGCATATGTATATATATTGTTGAACACTTGTACTTTTATAACTGAATCTCTTGCATATGATTACAAAGATATAAAAAGTTTAGATACAAGTAATTTCAGTAGTGACCGTGAGAGCGTTTCAATAGTGAATGTAAGAGCGTTTCAGTAGTATGTATGAATTAAATTTCAAGGTCAAGGTCGTCAGTTACACCAGAAGGCGGAAGCAAGGAGTGCAGGTTTTGAACAGCGGCAAAGCGCCAATCTTAGCCAACGGTCAATGGTGTGGCAGCGAGTAAGAGTGTGACATTAAAATTTTTGTGATTGGATATGAAGATGCAACTTCTAACTATTTTGATCAGTTTGCAGGCCTTATTTGTAATTGCCTATCGCGATGACATCGTTTATTTTGTTCAATAGGGCGCTGCATTGAATGTGTACAGCAAGACCCAGGAGAAGAGAGATTTTTTTGAGTGCTTGAGGATCACATCATTACCCTGAATTCTATGCTGTCTGTAGTTTGCTCTAAGGAAGGACCTGATGGATAGACAGTTGTTTTTTGGAGTCAATATGTTTTAGTTTGAATAGGTTTGGTAACTTTAGAACAAAAAGAATAGTTCAAGAAAACTGCCTTCCTCCGGTTCCACCTACAGCCAGAAATGGCCTTACATGTCGCCCACAATATAATTTAACAATTGAGCAATTTAACCAGTGCATGCGACTTGGTTTTAACTGGCAGGGAATTGCTTCTTTTTTTGGAATTAGCCGTTGGACTGTGTTCAGACATAGGCAACGTCTTTGGTTGTTCACAATGTGTACTTCTGTTTTTGGCTACCTGCAATGCTTTGGGGCTATCTTGTTGTTATTATCAGTGACCTATGCTCTCTCTTGGAAGTCGCTTTGGATAAAAGCATCTGCTAAATGAATAAATGTAAATGTAAATGTCTTGGTGTCGGAACTTTGGAATACACGTCCTTGAGCAGTGGAGAACTGACATCAACCACTTCAAAAAAACAACTGTCTCTCCATCAGGTCCTTCCGTACATTGCTCTATACACATTAGATCAAGATCAGCAGCAGGGGCTGTTTCTAATGGCAGGCTTCATGAAGGTGTCCTGGAAACACTGCCTGAACGGTACTATCGAAATACAGCCTCCACCTATCCGAGACAATATGCATAACATTACTTGCTATTAGACCTCTACCACATACAGCGGCAACGATGAGTCGGCCTACAGAGAGGAGGTCCAGCACCTGGCGGTGTGGTGTGCCGACAACAACTTGGCTCTCAACACCATAAAAACCAAAGAACTGATTGTGGACTTCAGGAAGAAAGTTGGCACACACATCCCCATCCATATCAACGTGATGGAGGTTGAGCGTGTCGCCAGCTTCAAATTCCTGGGTGTCCTTATCTCCAAGGACCTCTCTTGGACCCTCAACACCTCATCCCTGGTATAAAAAAAAGCACACCAGCGTATCTTCTTTCTGAGGAGGCTGAAGAGGGCCCATCTGTCTCCTCAGATTCTAGAGAACTTCTACCGCTGTACCATAGAGAGCATCCTTACGAACTGCATCTCAGTGTGGTATGGCAGCTGCTCTGTCGCGGACCGCAAATCACTGCAGAGGGTGGTGAAAACTGCCCAACGCATCACCGGTTCACTCCCCACCATTGAAGCTGGGTTAGCCAGAGCAAGAGATGTCTGCGGAGGGCACACAGCATTGAAATGGACAGCTCTCACCCCAGACACAGACTGTTTGCCCTCCTACAGGAGGCGCTACAGGATCCTCCATTCCCTGACCAGCAGGTTCAGGAACAGCTTCATTCCTACGGCTGTCACTCTATTAAACTCCACGGGGATAGCCCCCCATCCCCACCTCCACCAGTGACTGTACTTCCCCCCTCCACCCTGGCTTGACTCATCACGCACTCTTGCAACACTGAACATTGCACTTATACCACTACTACATTGCACCTGCACTTTGCATACTTATTTACACTTGTTATTCATTGGTGCTATTCTTGTCCCAATTGCTGTTTGTATTTACTGTCTATTTGTGTCTATTTGTTCACTTATTGCACTTTATACATGCCATGCTCTGCACTTCTTGCTGTTTTTCTACTTCTGGTTAGATGCTAAACTGCATATTGTTGCCTCAGTACTGTACTCTGTGCATTGACAAAGTTTAATCTAATCTAATCATAGTCCTTGCTATTTGCTTTGTATCTGATAAACATTTTTGTACCGCTCCACCTGAGGTCATTAAACCTTGCTTTGCATTGCTCAAGTTCTTGAGACCCCAATCGAAGAGGCACTGACAGCTACTGCTTACAGGACGGGCTCTGCATGTCTCCAGGACATCGTCCAGCCATACGGTCCAACTCAGCTTTTGTAAATGCATCTGCTCAATGAAATAAAAAATGTAAAGCTGCATCGCCGTAGCAAGAGTACTCTACCCCTGAAGATCACCCTACCAGCACATTGTTAATAATGTGTATTAACTACATTTACATTTAGTTATTTAGCAGACGCTCTTATCCAGAGCGACTTACAGTAAGTACAGGGACATTCCCCACGAGGCAAGTAGGGTGAAGTGCCTTGCCCAAGGACACAACATCATTTTGGCACGGTGGGGAATCGATCCGGCAACCTTTTGATTATCAGCCCGACTCCCTCACCGCTCAGCCATCTGACTCCTAGCTAGGGCTGTCAAGCGATTAAAATATTTGTAATCACATTATTTCATATGATTAATGGCGATTAATCGCACATTTATTCAATCTGTTCAAACTTTACCCAAGTAAAATATGTTTTGGGTGAAATAACAATTAAAAGGGTGTACTTTAAAACTTCAAATAACTGGAGGATAACAAGAGGAAATTGTGAGGGAGTTTTATTCACTCACACATAGGCTGTAGTCTACAATATTGAACACACAACACATTGTTGCTCGTGTATCCTAGAGACGACTGTGGCTCTTTAGGGTAACTCATAAATTGGGTCATTGGACGCAATCCGAATTATGTCATGCACACCTTCGTCCTCCGCTATGAAAATCGGCCTGCATGCTGTGGCTATCCATTTAGCTAACGCTATGGTTAATTTGCTGGAGGTTGACGGGTCACGGCTAGGGGTGTCACGATACCAAAAATTCAGTAGTCGGTGCCAATACCATTAAAATAACACGATTCTCGATGCCAATGTTGATACCATGGTAAAAAAAAGAGGATTGTCTAAGATTCCATGTAGGCTACTTGAACCATGAACTACTTTAAAATATTTGAAAAATAGCTAAATGTCCTACAAAGACACAAAACATGTGCAATAGAGCATAGCACAACATACTAAAGTGCAATTAAGCCATTCAGCTAACAAGATGAACATGACACGAGTTTACCTTCTAAGCTATGGGCTAACGTTAAAACTACAGCTAACCTAAACTATGTACATAAGCCATTGTAACACACGTGCCCACCATCTCAAACATCATGTAACGTGTATTTTAGTATGACAGATTAAACAAACAGAAAAAGAGCATTCTTTGGATGTATTCAGAATGTCGCCGCGACTTCAACGAACATTGATTTATTTTGTATGATGCCAGATGTTAGCATCGGTGCTGCGCCTCTTCTGGAACTGAATCAGAACTCTCCTTGAATTCTTTAAACAAATCCAGATGACAATCTTTCAGGTGCTTAGCTAAATTGGAAGTATTCCCCCTTGGTCTGAAGACTGCGGTAGCATTTTTTGCATAATGGCTTCTGCGGATTAATCATAACGCCACGGTCATCTGCCTCAAACGCAAACTACTTTTTTTGCCTTTCTTGTCAACAAGTCGAAGCGGGGCGATCACTAAAGCAGCAGTTGTTATCTTGTTTTTCTTAATGTAAACGTCGACTGGAACACTCCTGAAGGCGCAGCACCGATGCTAACATCTGTCATCGGCAGGTGCGCCCCCAGACATTTTTCATAGGGGTGGCCAGATGGGGCAAGGGAAAATCTTGGGGTGGCACACCAAAATCAAAACACATTTCAGGAATTATATTTTGCTCTTGTACTTAATAGGTTAGATGTCAATGTGAGCATTAATAATAACATACTGATATACTATGGTCTTTTACTGGTAGGCTACCGTATTTTTCAGAAAACATGCCACATGTTCTATAACCCCATCCCACCAGCTTTGTGTTTGTAAATCGGATAGCCTACCGAAGTTGAATTATCCATTAGCGATGTTAGCTAGAGTTGGTTTGGTAGCTGTATTTAACTGTGACTGGGTCTTGCATCTGTTTGATTTACTGAAATATTTATGAAATGTTATGTTTCTATTAACCATTTGCCTACTTTAGCAAGTCACTGTAACTGAGACAATGTCTCAAACTATCTACTTTAGTTTTCACAACAATCCTCTTTGTTGTTTGTATCTGTATCCAGGCAATTCAGTTCTTCAAATAGGCTAGTTGTCATTTTCTTTAAAAAGTATATGAACAGCTTTAACTTGAAGGAGTACATTGATTGTAATAAACAGCAAATGTTTACTCCTCGACAGGTCTGCAAACGCCTTTGTAAACCGATATTTGTTAAAACGTTTGTTAACCGAGACCGTAGGTCGAACCAATTGTTTTAACAAATCGAGGCGACAAAGCGTTTGCTGACCGGTCGAAGAGTAAACATTTGGTTTCTTATATACTACAACAATACGTAGGAAGATCCCAATCAAACACGTCGAATCTGGAGCAGCTGCACTTGCACTCACTGGTGACGTCACTACATCTCCAAGGCAACATATCAACAACTGTGGAGTTTCAATAACAAATACTTTCTTTCGTGAACAGAACAACTATGGCTGAGATATCACAGAAATTAACTTTTGTTGTTAGTCGCTGTGTTCGTATTTGAGCTATTTCTTTCAACCAGAATTGTTGAAAGACGTCCAAAAGAGACGTTCTCAAAAGTCAATAAACTGATTTATTTATTGACCTTTAAGAACGTCTCTGGACCAATAGGAAGAGCGTATTTCAATCAGGAGAGACCTGGATAAGTGAAAGATATTTATTACAGAATAATAAATGTACTACAATGTTTGGAGCTTGGACCCCGCGGGGAATTATATAAATCAACGGGCGCCTGCCCAACGCCCGAAGAAGAATCCCCCGCGGAGTCCAAACACTTGTGGCAGGTGCACAGTCGAGCCGAAGATGCAGACAGGAACCGGTGGCGACGGGGAGGTGGAGGGTCGCGCACTTGACAGCATGAACGAACTACACAGGGAGAGAATCGTATTTAAAGGCACGGATCATATGACGCCATGTATTGTAGGCGGGAGCGCTAATCAACCTGAACCCCGGTGACCGCCCGACCCGGGAACGGGGGAAGGTAGGGCGTTCTTAGCGAGGGGAGTGAGTAGTGTAAACTACGATTGAGCCAGAGTGCAGAGATCGGTCTTGCCTGACTGAACTTGCGCTATGCTTCATTAGTCAAATTATTACACTAGTATATAAGAAACACATTAACTGGAAACAAACAAGCCTTCTACAGTTAAAATATTACCCGATGGCCTTTAATTTCCATACAGTTCAAAAACATTAAACAATTTTTCAATGCAGCTTTATTTGGCCATGCTGTGCCTTTTTATAAACATAAACAATATATAAGTAAAAAGATATGTTCAAAAGACCCCAAATGAAAAAAAATAAAACCTTTATTATCATGGACTACTGACGTGTTTACATTCTTTTCAAAACAGCTTTATTCGCCTGTTTTTGTGTCTTTGGGCAAACACATTTACAAAATCCTCTAGATTTATGGCCTTAGCCCTTCTTGACTCTACACTTAACACCCCCAAATTACTCAACCGCTCATCACTCATTGTATTCCTTAAGGCTGTCTTAATTAACTTAAGCACTGAAAAACTGCGCTCACAGGCTGCAGTACTCACAGGTAACACAAGTGCTATTTTGCATAGTTTAAACATTTCATTGAACATCTCCCTATATGGCTCAAGAAATACAGAAAGCTCTAATAAACTGGTTGGTGTTCTCAAACCACTAGATTTCTTCCCATTTAGAGTCCGTTTTAGCTGAGGAATCTCATACTCTAGATCCTCAGTGCTGCATTTATATTGTAAGGCAAATGGTAACACTACATTCTTCTCACAAAATGTGGAACTGCAGGGATTCAAAGCTTGTATCCCTTCCAGTATTACAATATTTTATTTTGAAAATCTTCTCTTCACCTCAGAGAGAAGCACATCAATAATGGGAATAAAAGAATCTGCCCAAAATGATTCCTTATCAGTGTTGACCTGTCTTTGAGCTATTGGAGTGGAAATGTAGTAACCTTTAAGTCTAGAGCTTGGTGTGACCTGACGCCCTGGAGGTCCAATACCGATGTTGCATTGCTCGGTAAGGGTCACAGTACTGTCCCAAATATCATTAAAGTGAGAGCCCTCTCTATAACTATTCAAAGTTTCAGCAAGAGAGTCGATAAGGGTAACAGCTGTGCCCAAATTGAGTTGTGGGGACTGTAAAACATCTGATAGATGATATATTTCACCAAAGACATTGGTTAATGTAACAAGGAGTCCAACAAACTTCAGATCTATTTGGGCCAATAAACCTCTTGCCTCTACAGCTCTGTCAACATTTCTTTCTTCAGAAATTTCTTTTAGTAGACGCATGATAGCTGGCAGTCTGTCCTTCACTGTCTTGCAAGCTTTGTACCTACATGCCCACCGTATCTCTATCAGCCTTTGCAACTCTCTCGGGGGCCCCTGAAACATCTCCCTCTGTACCTCTAACCACCTTTGGTGCACATATGACCCAGACACAAAAACATACAGTTTCTGCAAAAGAGAAAAGAAACAATAGGCTTCAGGGATGCATTTCACGCTGTCAACTAATACTAAATTCAAGCAGTGTGCATTGCAGTGAACATAAAAAGCTAAGGGGGCATCTGACTTGATGCGTGCTTGCACACCTCTGTTCTTCCCACTCATAACAGAGGCACCGTCATATGCTTGCCCAACTAGATGGTTTCTGTAGTCAATGCCATACTTCTGTAGTATTTCTATAATTTTCTGTGAAAGTGCTGCAGCATTGAGGCGTTCTGCTGCCTCAAAGGTGAGAAAACTTTCCCATATTGACCCATTGTAATAATAACGCACTAAAAAAGACATCTGTTCCTTTTTGCTAATGTCTTTGGTCTCATCGACCATAATACTGAAAACCTCACTTTGTTTAACTTCAGTAATTATTGAGGAACGGACCATTTCAGCTAGGCAATCAATCATTTCGTTTTGTGTATTATGACCAAGGTATGTAGCATTTCTTTGACATGTCATTTTTCTTTTGACTGTTTGATCATGCTTTGCTAGCAGTTCCATGATAGAAAGAAAGTTTCCTTTGTTCTGACCTTCTGTTTCATTATGTGCTCTCTGTCCAATGTTTTGCGTGGCTGTGAGGAGCAAGGTTTCTCCAACAGTTTTTATGTATTCTCTATTTTCCCTCACTAATTTATTATACTCTGCATTTAATGAGGCTGAGAGAGAGCATTCGCCTGCAGTCACCTTGTTATATTCTGCCCATGCTAACATAGCATTACAGTGTGATTCAGATTTTGCATGGCCAACAAAACCCCCATCTTTGTAAGTTGCTTTTTTCCAATTTCTGAACCCCTCTTCAGATGTGAACACTGAATTACCTGAAGAAGGGAGACTAAAGTGCCGACAAGCATAGCAGTACGCAGAGTCTTTACTTTGCGAGTATTCTATCCATTTCTGCTTACTGTACCACTCTTTCATGAAGCTCCGTCTTCTATTTCCCTGGAGGGTCCGAGGGAAAAGCTTCAGTTGTGGCTGTTTAGGCCCTTCATCTCTTGACTGGGATATATCTACGATGAAACAAGATGGAAAGTCAGTCACTTTAATTTTAAAATAACAACATTAATAAGAGTTGCTACTCCCTCTTTAAAGTAATTACCGATTACATTCGTAATATCAACAAGTAAACAATTATACTAAGACTATTCAAACTCAACTACCAATAAACATGAATCAGAAGGCTTTATGTAATAATGTTATGCTCCCAAGCAATTCATATGCTGAGGGGCTCTGTCACGTTCATAGCTTTACCTGTTGGTCCAGGAACGGATAGAACAGCGTTAGCTAAGTCCTGCCTCGCTTGGTTGTCAACCTCTTTTTCTGCTACCTGTTCCACACTATCCTGCAAAACTGCTGACTCTGATGCTGCCAGTGTCTGGGCGTCGCTGTCATGTTCTGCCTCTGTTTTGTCGTGCTCCCTCTCTGACTCTACCTGTGATGCTTGCTCACTGACGCCAATGGTATCCTCACTTTCGACAACAACATTGGGTTCGGAGCTAACGCTCTGCTGCGTCTCCCCGGAACCACTTTTCTTTATAAAAAAAGAAGCAATATCCGACGTGGACTTTCTTTTCGTTGTCTGCAAATTGACATACAGTTACTGATTGTAGCTAGCTTAGCTAACGTTATACAGTACCATCCCACAACGCCAGCTATCCAGATACTCTAACAGTCCCAAGTTCAACTTCAGTTACGGGCCGAAACCACTAGCATAAGTGGTCCCATTATCGTCCACTTAGCTCTCGACGCTCGTTAGAAATGTTACCAAAATGTCGTTATATTACTAATTTAAAAAGTTATGTCACAGCTTTGTACTTTAATATGTAGACACACACCTAACATTCCGGTTTTGATATCCAATCAGGATATACCTAGAAATGTTACTTTCCTGATTTTAGCAGTTAGCCAGGGGGTCCCATTATTGTCCACCCAACCACTTTCAATGGAGAAATGTCAGTTTGTTGCTGCGGAAGACAGATGCTACACATACGGTTTGAGAACGTATTTACATACTCAAATCTCAAAGTAAGAAGCTGTAATTGGTGTGCAGCAATATAAGATGTGTACATATCGATGAGTTACTTTCTTTCGTTGCTGCTGCATATCTTATTTAAGAAATTAACGGAAGAAACGGTAGTGGACGATAGGGCCCTTTACACCAACACTCAAGAGTGTATTTAGAAAAGTGTCTGCCTCAAAAACGACAAAAAGCATATGTAATTTAACAGAGCTGTACTGACGTACCATAGCAAACAATGGGGTTTTAAGTGCAATGTCTTAAAATACACTCTCGGTGTGATCGGCCCAAATTTGCTTAAGTTGGTACAGGCTACTCTCTAGACTGAAGTAACCTCATCTGAACTAGCTAGCACTAGCTAGCAAGGTAAGACAGCCCTCCTAAAATACCGATTGATATAACTACTGTAGCTTACCAACGTGAGGTTGCCTACTGTAAATAGGTCATTTAAAATTAAAAAACTGTTTATTCAATATTTGTACTCACTTGTTCCTTGAACTTGGTCGGCGATCAACGATAAACTCCCGCTTCTAGGCTGCACTCTAACCTGGCCCAGTGCAACCTCTTGTGGGGGGAGGGATGACAGGCTCTGAGTGTGAAGATACGTGAAAGGATCTGAGTGGGGAGATCCTTGGATTTCTATGACGAAGTGTTTCAATCGTAGATTGTGGTTAAAATATGTTTAAAATGTGTTACGTTGATTTGTCCTACAGTGAAGTTGAAATCCCATTTTCCATTAAAAAAATTTAAAAAATCTTGATGACGGACAATATGCGACTCGTGATGGGGGGGCCAGTGGGGGGCCAGCAAATTTGTCAGGGGGGCCGTGGCCCCCCCGGCCCCCCCGCTGATGGCGCCACTGGTCATCGGCGCTCACGGTACTTACGGTGCTTCAAAAAAATGGGCATCGTCTGTGTTTTATTATTTTAGCATCGGAAGGTACCGTAAGTATCGGTTCTCATGACATCCCTAGTCACGGCACCAGTTTGTAGCGTGCTTCACTCTGCGTTGTGAAATGTTTTGATTGAAGACACTGCCACACTTGTATATCCCCTGAAGATGGTTTATTTTCCCTGTACACGAAGAGACAGTACAATTAGCTAGCTCTTGCGTGTACCTCGCTCCTAGCTCTCGGCCACCTCACTAGTTGGAGGTCAGGTCAAAAAGGAAGAGAGCTACCAGAAGAAAAGACGAATAGGAGAGACAAATGCATCAAAAACGAAGCAAAATGTGCTGTGCACACACAACGCACAACAGCACACCACACCATCCAAATAAAACACAATTTGGACAATAACAAAAGACATGCCTGTACACGAAGAGACAGTACTAGCTAAGCTCTTGCATGTACCTCGCTCCTAGCTCTCGGCCACCTGAGTGAGCACATGGGAACCTCATCAACCGCCGTCCCCACAAGTCACAACAGGCACCCGAGTTAACGAGCTCTGTAACATTTAAATACAACATATTACTGTACATTTTACAATATCCCCTTGGTTACAAAACATGAATATGAACCCGACATTTCACCACAGTTCTCTACAATTTTCAGACCCGAAGACAACGTACCTCACTAGCTGGAGGTCAGGTCGAAAAGAACAATATGACTGCGAGAACACAGATAACCCGCGATGGGTCAAACCAAAACACATACCTTATTGAAAAACATACATTTTTACATAGACGTAGACATAAATGTGTAAAAATGTCTGTACACCAACATTTTGATTTAAATCTGTAAAACACTGTAATCTGTAATGTGTCTATACAAAAAAAGACACATTGAAATTTGACCTTGACATCAAATGATCAACGTCCTCCTCCCAATTTGACCTACTTGACCTGGTCCTTGTGTACAATCCAGTGTGTAATCTAGGGCAGTGGTTTTCAAACTTTTTTATCAGCGACCCACATTTTCAAAATGACAAACCATCGCGACCCAAATGATATGAAAAGGGGTGTTTGAAAATATACAATTTCCCTATCGTTATTATTTATTTGTTCAAGTTTTAACAGAATCTGTATTTTTAATTGTCATCAGTATTAATATACACGACCACAGCTGCCCTGCTAATGTATGCACAGTCTGTGTTTGATGTGATGCTAATTCGGAAAGAAAGATATGTATTTCCACGTTTTTTCATTGGTAAAACCTTGCCTAGTTGAAGGTGATTTATTTGTCAAAGTTTTTCAGCCCCACCCTTGAATTTCTTAGCCTGGTTTTCCATTCTTCTCCCGGTGCTCGGTGTTGTGCCGCGGTGGTGGATTTTCAAGTCATATCATTTTAAATTCTCGTGCAGTCAGGGGGTGCTGCAGCACCCCTAGTTTCCGCGGACATGCATATGTATTTATTTAAACAAGTTTGAAGCTCATGATTCGTACCCAATGTTTCTGGTTGGACTTGGACCTCTGTTGACGTGTCTGGCTCTGGCACATGCATTCTTTTAGTACCTTTCTGAAGCCAGGCTAACATAACGACTTACAAACTCAGAAACTCTACACACTTTTTTAGTTTCTAGGTTTTCAGCAGTGAAAAATCTGTTCCGCACTTACGCAGGCATCAGATAGCTTTTTCGAACTAGCGTCCGTAGAGTAGCAAACTTCTGATAGGGTGGGCCGACTGCTTGCCTTTACGTGATTCGTCAAGATCTGGGGTAAGTCATGTAGTGATAGGGTCATTAGTAATCTCACTGACGCTGACGCTTTATCTGTCAGTGGTAGAGTACCTGGCCAGCTACATGTGAGAAGTAGCGGTACGCAAGCAAAAGTGCCGGTACGCTTAAGAGTAAAATTTAAGTGCCAGTACTGTGTACCAGTGAGTACCGGCCCACTTCGAGCACTGCCTATGACAAAATAATTATGAAAACATTTGCCGACCCAATTTTCATCCCCCGCGACCCACCCCAGACTTAAAAAACACTGATCTAGGGAAACAACATTCCACTGCTACACGTGCATTGATTTTTGTCAAACATCGAGTTGCTGTATACCGTATATCACTGAAGCGAACCCTGCAGCTGCTACCGCTGTTGTTGCTAACGCTGCTGCTGCTAGCTGTGTGCTTTGCTTGCATGTGATATTTTAGGCTGGAAGTACTCCGGTGATAACTAAACTCAGACTGACAATCAGTACACATAGCCTTGGTTTTGTCAACCGAGCTGTCTGGCAACTTTTTGAAATGGAACTTCCTATCTAAAAGCCTATCTAAAAGCCCTCTCTCATCATTCAGCTACCGTCGGCAGTCGAAGCCATGTGACGACAGGTGATTCCTGTTAACTTCGACAGCTCTAGTATTAACCTGTGGCCACTGGATTTTAATACCATTATTACCAGCATACCAGCAACACTTTTGAAAATCGACTGACATAACCCAACCTATGTCAGTTCAACATACACCAAATGCCATGGTATTCTAGGGTCAGCAATAACAATTTACTTCGCTCAGATCAACTGTTAGGTGGTCAACTGAAAGTGAAGCTGTGTCGTCATAGTAGACAACAAACATGTACAACAATGTGACAACCGAACTCTCATCAATCCCCACAACAACAAGTACAGAGACACAGACCCTCCCTGCCAGTGTCCCAAATCCTTGCCTTGATTCAGTCCCATCCTGACTAACCAGCACCCAGCCCAACAACACCCTGACACCTCCTGATACATCCACACACCCAGCTGCCAACGGCCAGCCCTGCCCATTCCAGCTCCCCTCGACCTCTGAAGAACAAGCCCCACAAGTGGTCCTGCTGGCCGATTCAAATGGGAAATTCTTGGACACAAGCAAACTTTTTCCAGGTAAAAAAGTGCTGTCTAAACGCTGCAGCGACACAGGCCAGGCAATGAAGCTGCTGAAAGGAAACCCCCAAGAGCCCTCAGTGCCTGGTGATCCACACAGGAACCAATGACCTGCACAGCCTCCGAAAGGACACCGCTGAAGCACTAAAGAAGATGGCGGAGCAGGCCACTATGGAGTTCCCTAATACCCTAATTGTGGTCTCCACTCTACTTCCTAGGACAGACACACCCCCTCATGTCATCCATGTTATTAATATGGAGGTCAGAAGAGGATGTTCCACCTTGCCTTATGTCTACCTGGCCTTCCACCCAATCATTAGCACCTGGGACCTTTAAGACGGATTCAATGTACACAAAGAGAAGATGGGGAAATTTGCAAAGACCCTCAAAGATGCAGCCCTGGGACGCAGCCCCTCCACCCCCTCCCCTACAGGGAGCTTCAGAGACCACCCTCCTTCTACCCACCACCGCCCTAGAATCATCCCCCCTGCTGCAAGGAGACACAATCCAACAATCCAGCCTGGACGTCCCACTCCCCACACACCCACCACCTCACCACTGTGAGGCACAACCAGAGGAGTCCACCTTCCCCCTCCCAAACTTCTGCCCACCAACCCCTCTACATCCACAGCAGCAGAGCTATGCTGCAGCCCCTTGTCCCCCTCCACACCCACAGCAGCAGAGCTATGCTGTAGCCCCTTGTCCCCCTCCACACCCACAGCAGCAGAGCCATGCTGCAGCCCGTTGTCCCCCTTCACACCCACAGCAGCGGAGCTATGCTGCAGCCCCTTGTCCCTCTCCACATCCACAGCAGCAGAGCTATGCTGTATCCGCTTGTACCCCTCCACACCCACAGCAGCGGAGCCATGCTGCAGCTCCTTGTCCCCCTTCACACCAACAGCAGCGGAGCTGTGCTGCAGCTGTAGCCCAGGATGCTGCCACAGCCCCTTCCCCTGCTACCTCTGAGCTGGGAGACATCAGGGAGATTCTACACACCCTGTGTACCAGGCTTCTATCCAGCTAAGTTGTACTGTACACCTTCCAAATTGACAAACAGAACAACATGGAACTATACTGTTTGTAGTAGTGGTAATAGAAATAGTAGTAACTATTACAGTGGTAATATTTACAAAAACAGTACACCTCCTTAAAATACATACATTTATTATATAGTGTTGTTAATAGAGAAATTCTTGTAGGTTTTTTAATTTGACTTACTATCCAGGTTCACTTTGATTGTTTTCAAATGCGTTCATTTCATGTAAGTTGTTGGAATAAACAGGGTCTTCACTCCTCAACCTTTGAGCTGAAGAGTGGAAACCCTGAATGTATTTATTCTATTAAAGATGTTGATATAGATGTGCTGACAGAAACATGGTGTCAAAATAATCTGCTCACTCACTGTCCCCCAGGATACAATGAAGTCATGGTGCCCTCTTTAAAACTAACATACGCAAGGGCAGAATATCGGGGGGGATCTTGGTGTGGTATAAAGAAGGTCTTTGCCATCATATCTCACCAGTTAAACAGGGTAAATCCTATATCTGGTTAAGTAAGGGTAGATCAAACCCTGGGCATCACTGATGGAGATATATATCTCTGCGCTATTTATATACCCCCGATAGATTCTCCTTACTTTGAAGAAAACATTTTTGAAACTCTCCATTCGGAAATTACATATTTCCAAACCCAGGGAAACGTGCTCCTAATTGGAGATCTGAATGGACAGACAGGAACCGAATCTGACATAATCGACCCACAGGGCAACAACCATGTGTTTGGTCAGTCTCCCCTGTTTACCACACCGACCATCACCCACCGGAACAACCTTGACACTGTAATAAATCAAAGTGGCAAGGAGGTAGTGCACCTCTGTCGGGCCTTAGGCCTGTACATAGTTAATAGTAGGTTCAGAGGGGACTCTTTGGGGAGATTCACGTACTCGTCAGCTCTTGGTTCTAGTGTGGTAGACTATGCAATCACTGACATGGACCCCTCCACTATCAGTGCATTCACTGTCAGCAATCAGCAACTGAATGAAAGAAAAAAAGACCCAATAAACTCTATAAACTACATCCTACATACAGATGGGCCCCTGACAGTGGAGACAAGTTCATCATGGCCTTGAACTCACCTGATCTAATGAGTGACATATCAAAATATGACCAAAATCAGTATGCCCCAACCAGAGATGGTGTAAACAAGGCCATTGATAATGTAAATATAATATTCCACAAAGCAGCTATTAAAACAGACCTTATCAACTGGAAACCAATTCAAAGGCAAAATACGCAAAAATGGTTTGATCAAGAATGTAAAAACATTAGAAAAGACCTAAGGAAAATAGCAAATGAAAAACATTGCCAACCAAGAAACCCAGCCCTACGCACTAGGTACAATGACATTTTGTAAAAAATATATAAACGTACAATTACAAAACAAAGGGTTTTTCTATGCCAGTTGGTGGTGAGACTAACTGCCCCCACTCAAACAAACCCTGACCAGTATCACACCAACACTGCTTTCCAAACACCAATCAGAGTCAACCAAATTATAACACAATCTCCCTGACCAGTCTCACACCAACACTGCTTCCAAACACCAATCAGAGTCAACCAAATTATAACACAATGTAAAGTAACCTGCCAGGAACATTGGAAAGAAGAAACTAAAAGCCAAAGTAGATTAGAATGTTATCTAGACTTAGAAAGATATCATAAACTGGCAGAATATCTCTCTACTGTCAAAGATAGAAAGCAGAGACAGGCTCAGTGACCACCAATTGGCAATTTAAACAGGATGTCACAAAAAATCATGGCAACCAAAAGGAAACAGAATATGTGGTCACTGTTCGACAGGTGAGGTTGAGACAGAGATGCACTTTCTCCTACAATGTGAAACATTCAGTGATATAAGAAATGGTTACTGTAACAAATTCCACTCTGTGATCTCAGATTCAAAGGTCTTAGTGACCTCTCAAAGGTAAAAATCCTCCTAGGAGAAGGAGACAGGGCACACCTTGCTGCTCAGTATGTATCAGTATGCCACAACCCGAGAGACAGTGAGTGACCTAGACACACAATGCACACAAACAAAGCACACACACAACATATACCGTGTGTGACTGACATGTGTATATGTATATATATATGTATATATAATAACCAATCTTAGGGTTATGTTAAAGTTTCCTTTAATCTTTCTATTGAATTTGCCATGTTTGGTTGATATTGTATTATCTGGTAACATTAACAGTATACCGACGTCCATAGTAATGATATGAATATTGTTTCTGTGTTCTGTGGTTCCACCGTTGCTTTGGCAATATGAACATTTGTTTCTTAATGCCAATAAAGCCAATGGAATTGAATTGACAACCACTTATCTATGGCAGCGAGCCACCACTAACAAAGATGTGCTCAATTTTCTTACATGGCTGTAATCCTCTTTGCTGTTCTAAATCCTCATCACGGTAGCTTGTGTGTGCTGTTTGCTCTGTGATGCTTTAATCCTTCTGTGGAAAAGGCAATCACACCTTAGCCCCTTCAGAATTGTAGGATTTGCCTAGCCGAAAGCTAGAAATCATGGAGGAGCTACTTTTGCCCACAGAAGGAGAGGAAACACGCTCAGACAACAGTTCCTATGCCCCAGGAGACTCTGAGATGACAATGATGGAACGCATCAAGAACGTTTTCTGCGAAATATTCACAGTGAATCTTCGGGAATCAGTGAAAGAGTTCTGCCAGCGCAACGGGTTGTTGACACTCTCTGTCTTTGCAGTTTTGACTGGGTGTGTCTTAGGCTTCATGTTAAGAGGGAGTCAGCTCTCCACCCAGGTATGTGTTTTCTAGTTGTCGAATAGACGATGAAGGTCCGGTGTACAAATGGAATGCTAATTGGTAACAAATCTTTTATGAATTTCATGTTTGTTGGAGCTGGTAGCTGGAATTCCCTCAAAGGTTCTTCTGGGTAATTTCACTTCTGTGCTTACCCCCACGTTATTTAGGGGACTGTTCCCACAATTTGAATTGTGAAAATGAATGGCATGACGATGTGTACTAGACATACAAAATATTAAAGATTGACAATTTCAACTTGAAAGTGGAAGACGGTACACGGGAAATGTCCGAGGTCAATCTAAGCTTAGTACTGTCAGGGCGGGATTATTGGATGCAGTCTCTTGTAAAGTCTCTCCGACTTTACATTCATGACCTGACGTGTTCACAATAATCGCTGGTGAAGAGTAACCTCCTTACATGTTTGTAAGCAAAAGTCTCATTGTGGACTAGTAGTATTACCATCAGAATCTAAAATTGCATTAAAAGTAGCATATTTATTTCTTTTAAGAGATGTAAAGTGGTGGAATCTTGAACTTTAAATTGTATAGTGGCAACAAAAGTACCCAAATATTTATTTAAAATTTGTTACAAATGGGGCCTGATTGTAGGTTACTGTTTTTAGATATATTCAATAACCCATACTTTTGATTCCCCTTCTAGGCTAAAATCTACTTCTCTTTCCCTGGAGAACTCCTCATGAGGATGCTCAAAATGCTTATCCTTCCACTCATCACATCCAGGTGAGACATGTAAAGTCACACCCTGTCATGGTCTAGTTTTATGTAGTTGTCAACGATACAAATCCCACATTTGGCCTTTCACATTTTTTCAAAAAATACATTACTGTTACATTGATTGTCATGTAATTTAAAGTAAATTTGCGATTTGTAACAGGTACAGGTACATTGGATTAATTTGGTCCAGCTACTCTTGACAAGTTCCTAGTGGCGTTTCAAACCCAACATAAATAAAGTCCTAATCCTGAGCTACCAATTGTTTCAACAATATATAAATCATATTAAAAATAACTGAATTATAATTAACTATATAAAAATAAGACAATTATAACCTGTTCTATACACGAGATAGAGATGTAAAAAAAAAACTAGATGTTTGTTTTTTTCTTAGTTTTGAAAATTAAATTGAAGGACATTGTTTCAAACCACTCTTTCTTTTTCATCTTAAAAGTTTAATGTCAGGACTGTCATCCATGGAATCAAAAGCGTGTTGTCGTATGGGAGTCCTAACAGTGACATACTATTTATGGACAACCTTCATTGCTGTGGTGGTTGGCATCCTCCTGGTAATCATCATAAAACCAGGGGTGGGAACTGATATGGACAGCAACAGACTGGGTGGCGGACCAGTGATGACATCAGCAGATGCATTGCTTGACCTCATTAGGTAAGTTGCACTGCATCCTCAGGCTGCTGGTAATTTGTAATATAACTAGAGAGGGTACAATTTCTGGGAAAATGTATTGGGAAATTGTGGGATGTGCTTGCGTCGGTTGCAGATGAGTATGTTTCCAGGCTGTGAGTATCATCACCATGTATTGTTGTACGCCCTTCGACCAGTTACATTACATATATGCATTTAGCAGACGCTTTTATCCAAAGCAACTTTCAAGAGAGAGCTTTACAAAAGTGCATAGGTCATTGATCATAACAACGAGATAGAATGAATCTAGGAGCAAAATGGAGCACAGCTGCAAGCTGTAGGTATATGCAGGTAGCAACGCTAGTGCTAAATAACTATTCAGCTGGTCGGCTCCATGACGCCGGGTAAGTAAGGCTTATGAGACTGCTCACCAAAATAACCAAGGGGAACCCACTTGTTTAGCAGATTAAGACATGTTCGTAGGTACCTAGAGAAAACTAGCCTCAACTTTCCTAGACTTTTAGCTATGGTACTAGAGCTGAGGGCTTGCTGATATCGCTGTCTGTGTTACTAGAATGGCGTATATATGCATCGTTGCTAACGTGTGCTGACGTTGTGACGTTAGGCTAGCACTGAGGTCCCTTGGTGCACACAAGGCACTTATTGCCACAAAACGTAATTCAAGCCTAAACCGTGCAATGGAAATCCCAATAGAAGCAACGCAATCGCTACCAAGACAAACCTTTTGACATCAACGTTGTCCATGTAGTCCTAATATTGAGGGATCCTTACAGTGCGTTCTGCAGCGACGTGAATCGCTTGCCTTGCCTTCCCACAGTTCACCACGCTAGGGGGCGTTTCAAACAGATTATGTAGAATGTAGTTCTCTTAAGTCACTGTTGTAGTTGGCATGGCCAAGTGTGCAGACTTGTGTTTACGTACTCGCAACATCGATCAAAATACAACTTATATACAAAATACAAAACTGTTTAATAAACATACACGTTGACATGTGTAAAAATGTTTTATTATATTACTCAAAGTCTCTGCTAATCTGTTGATACGACCAGAGCGTTCCAGCCGGGCTACTACTGTAACTAGCAAAGTTACGTAATGTGACGAAAGACTGAATTTACAAGAACCCACCAGGAGCACCGACAACGTCGGCAAACCCGCGCCAGGCCTCATTCTTTTTATTAATGTCTTTGTACAAATACAGGGACGTATCGTACAGGACTGGATATGCAGCCACACAGGCGATTAGCTTCTCCTCCATCTTAAAAACTGAAAGCTAGAAATGTTTACCATGGTTGCTACGTTACCAGAAACAAGAAAACACTGCGATTGGACATCGCGAGCGAAAATCGTTCCTCATTGGCATAAAGTTGAGAAAATATCAACTCAATCGCGTCTCGTCGCTACCCACAATGCACCACGCAAGCGATTCGCCCAAGCCCCCACCCCTCGGCTTGAAGCAACGGCCCCGGTGGATGTAGGTGGTATTGCATTACGGTTAGGTTTCCGTGTCTTCCGGTCGTTTTTATTCTAATAACTCCAGTCAACATTTACAAAACTATCTCCCCTAATAATTTTTGTTCGATTCTCAAACCTGGCTCATACTACTAGCTTTTTCATAGAATAATTTTTCCCGATTTTTGCTAAGTTTGAGACCAATCCGAAATGGGTAAACTAGCACACCATTTATTTGCTTACGTCAATAAAAGTTGCCTGCAAATGTGCTCGCGGATACTAACAGGGTACGAGCACAAAAGTTCACATTGGCCGATAGCCGATTTACATGGAGCTGAATGAGCCATAGATTTATATTGAATGAGCACAGGGAGAACAGGCTTGAGTTGCCTGCCCTGTTGTAGCAAGTTAAGCAAATGGTTGTCACACATACATGAAATGTTGTTAATATAGTTTATTCCCGTTATTTTAAAAGAGATTAGATTTTTCATAAAAACGTTCATGACATGATGGCAAATATAATATGTTAAGCGCGAGCAAGGATTGACGTCTATCTGGAGCAAAGACGAAGATTAATACTTTAACCGGTAACCACAATAGGAAATTATATAGGCCTGTATTTAAATAATATTAGTCTTGCCTTCAGAAGCTTTTGTTAATCACACCCATTATTCTTTTTTTGATCGTGTCATCAAGCAAGACTGCTTTTGTGGGACAATGAAGGTCCTCAGTGACTATATGTTTCACCCCCACTTACATCTGATGGAAACGTCTTGTAGCCTATATGGTTCTGCGAATATTCCCCTTTCAAAGGCAAATGTCCAATAAAGTATATTTTAGACACAGTTCTCAAGCTTTTATTTATTACATTATTACCAAGTCTTGTTAGATCACGTTATATCCATTAAAACCCTTTCCTGCCGGACCATTCAAATATGGGAAATAAAATTCCCATGGTTCCCGCCTTATTAACTTTGCCGTCCAATCACCGATTTTATTTCTGAAAACTGCCAGATACTCATGAAAACTTAAGCTCAAAACACATATCATTGGTTAAGGGGTTAGTGGGAGGGGGGAAATAAATCTATCGTCTGCAACGGCAGCCATTGTTTTCCGAGGCGGAGCCAGAGCGGAGACCATGGGAGATTGCCTACAGTGTTGGATTTACAGCTTCGAATTGAAATCGGAGACGATATTATGAGTAAAGACAAGTTAATATGTTTTGTCAATATTGTCAATTAAAAGTCTAAACTTTTTACTTACAAATAATTTGTTTGTGGGAGTGACGCGAGTGTTTTCAGGAAAGAATGACGTGTCCGGCTTGGCCGTTTGTGACAGGCAGCAATGACGGTAGTAGCACTGTTTAGCTTCGATTTGAGCAGATTTCGAAAAAACTTCGAAAAACAACATTAACTAATTAGATTATGTACACTGTAAGCTAAATGTACATGCCTTGTTTGGCCAATTCGGTCGATTGTGGAAGAATCTCGAACGTATTTTAGTTATCGAGAGGAGTATCCAGCCATAGCGCTAGCTACTTTTGGGACAGGATAATTCCGGTTTCCCCTATGTCTCCACTAGTCACTAAAATGGTCATAACTTTTAATCAAAATATGGTATTTCTAATCTGTCTTCTGTTCTACATTGCCCACAGACATGTGGATATTCCACCTACTCAAAGTATTTCTCTATCTTGTAACTGAAGTGGTTAAAATTCATTTGTCTGATGAGGTATGGTGGATGGAGAAGTTTTTGTAAAGAATGGCTGCCTGAAACCACTTTGATAAAATATGATTTGCCTCAAGTGATCATATATTTATTGACATGATAAAAATCCCCTAGTTCTCTTCTTCAAGATGGTATAAACAGTTAAGGTGTATGATTTAATATGAAAATTCATACAATATGAATATTAATATCATATTTCAACAGCTTATGGAATGTTCGGAATGTTGTCTCAGGCAGTAAAGGGTTAATAGGCGTTTGGTTTTGTAGGATGAACATATAAAACACAGGCCATATTTCTACACTGATGTTAAATTGAAGGCAGTGTGAATTTCGTGGCATTTCGTTTGAATAGCCTAAAAATGAAAGTAAGCTATGGTAAGTCTGCATTATGGAAGATTTCGGTTACCAAAATAACTATTAAGCTTTCTTTGCCTTGCGAAAACAAAGACGGAGCTGTTCATGTTAACAGTTTATTTCATCTGATACAATGCGTTGGAAATCATACTCATATCACAAAGAAAAAAAGCAACCTATGTGATGAGTTCCATCTAGAATAGCCCTATATTTAGCCCTATAGCTTATTTCTAAAAAACAAGTGAAAGGAAAACTATACAGTGACAGAATACATTTCCGTTAATTTTGCATCATGTGTCTGATTCTTATCGGACTTGTACCCCATTCTGCCACTGCAATGCCTTAGCTCACACGCTTGTAACAGCTTGTAACCATACAAATCTATGCTCGCGACTGGTTGTCGCAAAGTATGACGTGTACAGCTAGTTGCAAGTGTGCACGAGGTCTCGGAGCTAGGGGAAAAAAGAGCCACTGTTTAAAGCTAGACCGGAAGACACGGAAGTGGAAAGATGGCCGCGTCCAGTCTCGCGCTCTCGCTTGCCTCACTGCGCCACTGAGCACTTTTCATAGAAATTAATGGGGACGCCATCTTGGAAGACAAAAGTAGCTTACTCTAGTTATATTAACTCTATGGATTCGCCTGGCTCCATAGAAAATGAATGGAAAACATGTTGTCGCTCGCATCGCGTCGCTGCAATGTGAACGCACCGTTAGGGGTGATTTTTTATTTTATTATAAGAATAAAAATTCATATATATGAGAGAGAACAATAGTTGTGCTCGCCAAAGGTAGGCACACCCAACTAGCCAGACTCATGATGCTATACCCTGAGGTTTGTTATTGGACACCCTGGATTGGTAAAAAAATATGAATGGCTGATCATGTACATTATTTGCTAGTAGGATATCAACGAAGAAACTGATAATAAAACAACTATCATGTTTTGTCATATCAAATATTTTAGGCACTGGTCTTTATGAACTTCAAACCTTGTTGTCTCCCCACAATTTACACCTTTGGTTATGGCCATGACACTGGTCAAAGGTCAAACTTAGTGAAATAATTGTTTTGTCTTTACAGGGTATACTTAATACGAAAACATGGACAGAAGGTCATGCCAACAAAACTATAAAGCATGCCTCCATTGTCTGTATTTACACTTTTTTTTTTTTTTTCTAATTCTAATTGGGTGTGCTCATGCCTTCGGCAAGGTGTTGGCTCCATGCACAGTAAAAAAAAATAATAATAATTCTCACTGAGCAGTGTCAATTCAACACTCCCACTAGTGTAACAGTTTTAACTCTACAACAGAGTTACTAGATTGACTCTAACAGTGTTAAATACCCAACTCTACACAGTGCTTATTTAACACTACACCAGAGTGATACCATCTCTTTTTAAGAATTAAATACAACTCTGGACTGTGTTTCTATAACACTACACCAGAGTGATAATTAGGGCTGTCCCCACTTGGTCGACTAGTCGATTATCTGGTCGATATGCTCTTGGTCGACTAAAATTGTTTTAGTCGAGCTGCCATATGGCAGTGTGAGATCTGGTTCCCGCTTGTGTCATCATAGCTGAATTAACAAAATGTTCAACAGAAATTGTAGATTACATTTTTTATGACAAATAAACCAACTCTAAACATATATAATTTAAAAGAAAAGGTGTTACTGTTTTCCCTTTTGTTAATCTGCGCTTTGTTTTGGTTTGGGATTTTGCACACGGCCCGAGCACAATTGGCTGCAGAACTTCAAACTCTGCCATAGCCTACTTTGTCGGTGTTATTAGTCAAAATGGCAAAGACATCTGTGGTATGGCGGCATTTCATTAAAGTACATTTACAAAGTACCGGGTGACCCGAAAAACGTTGAATGCAATCTGCCAACAACAGTTTATTTTTTATAGTTCGACGTCGAAAATGATGTAGACTACCACCTGAAAAACGTAAGTTGGTCTAGCCCTACTTCACTCATGCTAACGCGCTGGGTTGAAAAAGGAATATGCCTATTATAAGAATCACATCCAAATCGAATGACATTATCTTCTCCGGCCAAGACAACATCTTTCTCTGTTGCAACGTTCCCCACTCAGCTTCTACGCAAGTTCGCATGCTGCAAGTTTTCAGGCAGTGATTACCGCGCTCTGATGATTTGCATGTTAATCAAACAATATTTTAAATTTGTAGTACATTGTAAGAGATACTAAATACCATCAGCATTCGGTTACAACAAGACTGGTGATACGAGTTAGGGCTGGGCGATAAATCGATAAAAATAACTATCGAAGTAAAGACTTCCCTCGATAAAGATATCTTAACATTAATTTGTTTTCAATAATATCGATAATGTCGATAGAGAATAATTAGGAACAGCAGTCCATTTAATTTCTGTGATGCAGCAGGAAGTGGCGGAGAAATGCTAGCCTACGCTCACTAGAATATACTGAGCACCTCGAGTGGAGTAGCTAATGTTAACCGCGGAAAATTAGTCTTATTGCCGAAAACAGTGGCAGCGATAGCCATGGCGAGGGGAGCAACTTCCAATGGAAAAATTATTGACAAAAAGGGTTCGTCTTCTTCAGTTATTTGGAAGTTGTTTGGCTTTTTGAAATTCGACAAAGAGCAGAGCAATGTTCGGTGCAAATTAGCATAGTACTGTAAACACACAGTTGGCTACCAAGTCTGGTAATACGACAAACTGCAAATGTGGACTTCTTGTTGACCTCGACCTACGGTCTCGGTTTTAACAAATCTCTGCTTCCAAAGGTGTTGGTAGAGCTGTCGAAAAGTCCATATTAGTTTTTTATATAATATAACAACACGTAGGAAAATCCCAAATCAAACATGACGAATCTGGAGCAGACGCCATGTTGTCAACATCTCCAAGGCAACCGCTTGCTAGGTCTGTAAATCGTTTGCGGACCTCTGGAGAGGACTGCAAACGGGTTTGCAGACTTCTCAAAACGTCTCTGGACAAACAAGAACAGCGTATTGGTCCAATTATAATACTAATATATAAGAAACCTTTTTTACCACCTGAAGCAAAATCACTCGTTGGAACATGCAGAAAGTGAGTGAGTTTGCGCCAAGGCATTGATAGGTAGACTTTTGATAAAAAGCAAGGTTTTAAAAAGCTTAAGTTACTTGTCACCAGGTACGTGCTACCTGGCCGCAAACATTTCTCTCACACCGCTCTGCCTAAACTTTGTGCCGAGTGTAGGGAAAAAGTTGAGGAGGAGACTTATTTAGCTACTACTACAGATCTGTGGTCTATCGTTTAATTATCGTTATCGAATGTATATATAAATATCTATATAGATAATCTTTTACCCATATCGCTCAGCCCTAATACGAGTCTTATTATTAGTAGGCTATTAGCGGCTGAATCTGCAATGTCCAGCAGCCATTGAGTCAGATCGCGACAATGTCTGTACGTTGCTTTTTTTTTTGAGTTTCAAAGTTCGATTAGTCGATTTTCAGACGTTTTGGTCGACCAAAGAAAATCTTAGTTGGGGACAGCCCTAGCGATAATATCCCTTTTTAGAGTTAAATACAACTCTGGACCACATTTCTATAACACTACACCAGAGTGATAATATCCCTTTAAAGAGTTAAACACAACTCTGGACAGTGTTTCTATAACACTACACCAGAGTGATAATATCCCTTTTCGGATCATGGACAAGTGAATGTCTATGCTGAAAAGTTTCTTAAATTTTTGGGAAGATCTGTGCTTCATCTGAAGAATGGGTAAGACAGGCAATGGCCTCCCTTACAGCATCTTCATCAAGCTCTTCGGGATAGGTACATCTATTTAAGGAAGGTCCAAAGCCAGTTCTCTCCCTGTTAGGGATGCTGGCATCCAGGTTTGTTGGGGTACGATGGGATATACTCCTCTGCACAGTTTTAAGGCGACATGCAATGTAGCCAGTTCCGCCATCAGGATCTTAGAAGTGCTCCTACAGAAATAAAAGCGAACATTTGCAAGACACAATCAATGAGGTATTAAATGTTTTGGTGTTGCACAGAAGCAGATATACTAAATAGAGCCATCAAGTGTTGTAAAAAGGACTACTGACATGACACTGAACCCAGGCAAGTTGGTAGTTGGAGAAAACTGGAAATGTGTAAGATGCTCTTTGGTTCTGGGAAGACTGTACATTTTATAAATGCAGTGAAACGTGTTGGTTAAGTACTTACATTTAGCCTGGTCCTAACCAGACCCTCGTACATTTCATTTGTACAGAGGGTCTGGGATGTCTCGATTGACAAACGTTAACTTCCTTGAAGGCGGGTCCTCTGTTGAAGTTTAAAACTATTGGATCCACCCAGAGCCACTCTGATTTGCCATAGCCAATCGCAAGTGTTCGCCTTAGCCAACTCCTTCACCACTACTGTAACGGAGCTAGCTGCCGTAGCTGGAAAATCAAACTTTTCCTGAACCCCGTCCCCGAACAACATCATGGCCACCAACAAAACTCAGCAAGGAATGTTCTTGCTCCGGCTTTAACCTATATTCGGCAGCGTTGCCACAACTGCAGAATAGTTTCGCTCGCATCTTTCTCCGCCGCCATTACTGAACTACTCAAACAAGTGCACAACATTAACGTCATCGTTCTCAGCCACTCCCTCTGTTCGCTGATTGGACCTACAATTTTTTTTTCTGGAAACCGACTTCAGAACCGACATCCCAGACCTAGTACAGAAGCAAAATCCAAATTGAGCGGAAGTACGTAGGAGGGCAGAGCCAGGCTAACTTACATTGCCCTTCTTTGAAAAAGGATCTTTGAACGATGGGAAAAGTGTACAATTCCAAGAGCATATTGCTCTTTCTGCTTCTTTGTGAGGATTCTCCTTAAATGGGAAAAAAGAAAACCCCACACGCCCTTAGAAATTAGCGTCACTGTGTCCAATCCCGACCGCTGTAAACTACTATTGTCCAAACCCGAACGGTGTTTGGACACCCAGTTTCCGGTCTTTTTGCCACCATTTTCTTTTGCAATCGCTAGCAAAGTGTAGGTAATATTATTTTGGGCATACCAAACAATCTACGTGTCAAATTTCATAAACATATATGGACGTTTACATGTCTAAATAATTTAGGAAAGTTACATTGATGAGAGAAAGCCGAAAGACCACTCGGGCGACGCTTTTTACTCTGACATGAGAAGAGTTCAACAAAACATCCAGCAGGTAGTGGTAAACAGTCAAATTCAGATTTTATCGCATAGTTTGGAGATGTTGAAGCGTGATACCTTATTGTGACCGTATATATTGACAGCATTATGGTCAGTTTGGTGACCCTGGATCAAGTTCATATCCCCAAAAAACAGCAGCAGCAAGTGTTTACTACTAGTATAAGTGCGGTCGGGTTTGGACAAGGGTAGCGCACGGCTAATTTACCGGCGCCAGGTTCTTTTTACAGGCTCTAGTAAAGGATAAGCTAACTCTAATTTTGTTTACAATATTTAGCTCGAAAGGTAAGAAGTTAAAGGGGCAATTGACTGGGTTTTTTGGGTATTTCACACTGTTCCTTAAGGTCTCCGAATAGGGTATGTAACATTGGTTGGGTTGAAAATGGCCCGGGTGCTGTTCTATGCCCTCTTACAGATCGTCTGAAATGTTCCCGGGAAAAAACACTAGCTTTTCTCCTTTTATGGTATGCTCATTAATATTTAGATAAGCTGCGCGCTGATTGGTTGGTTATCGACGAGTGAAGCTGGGAGCAAAAACGCAACACGGCCAACAGCAGCACTCGCTGAAACACTGAAGTTGGAGACTTGAAATAAAAACGCGCAAATAAATCTATTGTGTCTACACAACACTGTTTTCAACAGATTGACTATATAACATTTGAAATGATAACATTACTTGTTTCCACTTCTGTTGTTGAAGCAAACTGGATTGACTTAGGTGGGTAGAACATTAGGCTACAGCTTAGCAACCAAACGTTGTTGCAATCGTGATTCTACTCGGCTTCAGTTAGCTAGCTAGGCTAGCTCTAGATATCTTGCTGTAAAATAACATGACAAAGATCTGGACAAACATGCATCGTGAATTGTAGATTTTCATTACACAGGTTATTTATTTGAATGAAACACAGTCAGGAACATGAATCAACGTTAGCCCCATTGCCAATAAACTAGGCTAAATTATTACACATTCTATGCTCTTGCATTAACTAGCAAGCTAAACTTGTTTACATGCCTACAGTCTAGGTGTTACTAGTAACAGTTACTAGCAATGCTAATGTATCCTGTATCTAAAACCTGCCTTTCTCCAGTTCTTTCAAATAGATTATCTAGACAGGCGTTAGCAATAAGCCAGACTGCAGTTCGTTTTCTGGCTATTTTTCGGAAGCTTCCCTTCTAATGCCGACTACAGCTAGTCTAGCTAGAGTCATTTGATGTGTGTAGAAACGTATTTAGCATTCTACCTGGTATGCTATATACAGGAAACGTTAGCATTGCTAATAACTGTTAGCACAACATCTTACTGTCCTTATAGCTTGCGGTTGCAATGAGCATACGGTTGGAACAGCACCTCTTTCCAGGTTCAGCTTCCTAGCATATCCTGCTTGAAATTGTCCAAGGTTGTCAAAACTGTCTTGGGTGAAATGTTCAGAGCAAATGAATGATTGAGTGTCGAACTTCGCCTGGATCTTCTCATAGACAACAGCAGCCATGCCTGTTGAATGTTTGGCTCCTTGGGAAGACTGTAAGTGTTAGCCTTCCCTGTACAGCCTGGAACACAGCATTTACGACCGTGGTCCATAATCAATATCCTTGTTATAATTCAAAACGTTCTTCTTTGTAATTCCTTATAAGTAGCCTACACAGAGCAGCGCGCAGCTAAACTAGTATCGGAGATAGACGCTACCTCTGGCTGGTCTGGATGTAAATTCTGGGGCGTGACAAAGATACAGACCAGAGCCAATAAGAGGGCGATCACCGGTCCTACGTAGGACCGGTGGCTTTGTTGAAAAGCTAGCGTTTTACAGCCACATTTTTTCTTTTTGAGATTTGAATAGGAAAGAGGTGTCAATAGACTTTGATATTCACGGTATGTTCAGTTTACCCTCCGAACTGTCGTTTTTCAACAATGACAAGGTAAAATCGGTTTTGCAGTCAATTGCCCCTTTAAAGCTTAACGTGAAATCAGTAAATCAGCTGAAAACATGATATAATCATTTTTATCAATATTTGAAGTGGCATTTTATCAGAATGTTAGCTAAAAACCGGTCGGGATTGGACACAGTGACGTTAGACATATCCAGTCATATTTGCCACACATACCAGTTCCTTAAATCAATTTAAAACATTCCTTAAGATTCGTGGTTTACCAAATTATGTCCAACTCTGTTAATTTTTAAGATTATGTTTTACATTAATCCGTTTTATAAGTTGAGGAATTTTACTTTAGAGCCTCATTGGTTCCTGTAAAAAAAAAAAAAAAAACGTACCCATGCATTTCAACCATGTGTCCAACAAGTATGTTGACAAGAAGTCGTCTAGTTTCACTTGACAGGGAGGTTTTATCGTTGTACTCTGTGAGGATAACATCTCCCCCTGCTTTCTGCTTGAGGACAGCAAGGACCATCTTCAAAAACAACAATTAAAATGTTATGTTTTAAGTACATTTAGTGTGTCTAACACATACAGAATGTCCATCTGTATAAATGTATGTAAGCTTATTAGAAAAAAGTACAGGTTACCTCTTTTGCCTCAGATGCTGATTCATCTGATGTCCTGGGTCTCTTGTGAGGATGTTCTGGGCGACAAGGTGTTCTATCTTGACCACTTGAGTGGCTCGACAGCGACACAGTATCTGTGCAGGAGCTCTTCTAAATATTATCAAATGTTTCAAGTAAATATCAAACTAAAAATTGGTTCAAGAAAAACGTTTCGACTAGCAACTAAGCGCGCCATTCTTAGCTTCTCATGCTACCTAGCTACCGTAGCCAGCTTAACCTAGATAGCTAACTAGACCTAGCCTAACTCAATAGGCTACTGAACTTATACAGTACATTTAAGTAGGCTAGGTCTACCATGTTATTTCACCAAAATTACTCACCCACTATTCAGTTTCATTGAATGATATGTACTAGCCTGGCTGCCAGCCCAACTTCTCCCCGCCCAAAAGAAATTTGTTCGGGAAATTGGGTCTGGAGGGTCTCGTATTGGGGACCAACTACAGAAAACCAGAATCTGGGCGAACCAATGAAATTGCCAGGGCGGGCTTTATACGATGATGGACAGATGATCAACAGTAACGTAATCACCCACGTCACAAAAGAGCGCTTAAGTTGAATTCGTTTTGAACAAACATGGCTACCGCTGGAGATCTGGGATGTTGTGATTCTGCCATCGAGTCTGTTTTAGAAGACATCGACAGCGCATTAATTTTGAAAGAGGAACAGAGAGACGCAATCAAGGCATTTGTCGATGGAAAATAAGTTTTTGCCGTCCTTCCTACGGGATTCGGTAAAAGTTTAATTTATCAGCTGGCCCCGATGGAGTTGTAATCCTAAACGGAGAACTTCGTATATGCATTGCCCTTTATTGTTTCGCTCAAAAAGGTTGACCGTGTGAACAAGTACTCTCCCTACCCTTAAATTAATTTTACAACACCGGCAAAAATCGTTTGTATTCATTCTTCAAGCATACTTCAAGTCTGCTTGTAGTTTAGTTCTGTTGACAACAACTATGCGGTGCTTAACATACGTCACATACTCTGTTGCTCTGATTGGTTGTAGATCTATCCAATTGAGCGAAGAGGCATTTGTTTTCCAGGCTCGTTTGAAACACGCCCTGTAGTGAAAGCCCAACGGAGAGTTCTCAGACTCATATTCTGACTAGAATTATGAGTATGACAACGTCAGGCTAGATATGTACTGCCCTTGCATTAAAATAGCTTGTGATTTAACTTCGATACATGCTCTTGTAACTAAATCACATGAAACAAAATGGTGTCAAGCTCTAGGCTAGCTACCCTGACTGTTAGCTCTAGCTGTTAGCAATTCGTTTTTACAATGACCTATAACTTGAATTGGTTCGGAATTTTTCCTTTCCTTTGACAAAATAATTAATTGATAAATTACATAATCTTAATGTCGATATAACACTAGTTTGCTGATATATTTTCCAAAATGAATTCACTCACCCATGGGCTTTCTCCAGTCCTCTCAGCGCAGACTGGGCAATGAGCTGGTTTTGACCGTTTGTGTGTGACGTTCGCAAACAACATTTTTAAGAGTGTTAGTAGCATTTTCAATCAACTCTAGTAAATGGAACTCTGCTCCACAGCGCCCCTTGTGGCATATTTTAACACCACCAGTGTTGCAAGCATTTTTATCAACTCAGACATTAACACTGGTGAACTCTAAGCTACTTAACACTGGAAATTTAACAGTACTGTTTTTACCGTGTGTGGTCTGGCTGACCTCACTACAATATAAATCCTTTGTATTGTAAAAGGCTTATGTTCCTAATGGAAGATCGGGATAAACTTCGGGTGCATTACCTTACCGTAGTCGTATAGTAAATTTGCATTAGGTTGCAAGTTAGATTATTTGAAACATTTGAACATAAGAACATACCTTGAACATAAGAAAGTAGAGATAAATAGCAAACTAGTGTAAAATAACATGACCCAGTGGGTCGATTTTCCCCCTATCCTCCCCAATTCTTGGAGTCACCAACCGCCACTGATGTTATGGTACAGTGTCTTGTAAAATACAGACCATTCCATGGGCCCTTTCGTCGTAAGGGTTGAAGGTAAGTTAATCAATTGTCCCTTTAGCCCGTTAACATTAGCGAGCTAACTGAGAACCGCAAATATCGGTTCGTCGGCGGCTGATCCGCATCCAAATCATGTGTTTAATTTCAATCAGGCTAAACTTATCAGGGCAAGTGCACGAGCACGTCCTACTTCAAAAGGCAGAAAAGGTTGATCACCAAAACCATGATTTTCAACGGTATGATGGCGGAAAAGACGAAAGAGAGAGTGGTGATATTCTCGCCATCTGAGCAAACTATTATAATGAGTCTCTACGAAGACAATAAGCATATTATCATGGCTAAGTCAAACACCGCCACTGCTGCCAGAGCAAGACAGCTTGGCAAAAAAATTGCCGATAAACTAAATACGTATTTTGGTCAAATGTAGCCTATAGGCTCATAGTGCCTTATTAGGCCCTACCTCAATCAATCAGATCACATTTCTTTAAATGTGCCTGCTGGCAGTAGGCTCACTGGAAATTAATCATCGAATGAGATCTTGCTAGCGAAAATAATGATATCAACTAGAGCTCTTTCAGAATAAGTTTAAAAACAAGGCCAAAGCTATCTAATTGATACGAATTCATAGACACTTATGAGGATATATGTAGGCCTAAAGCGCTTATATCATGTACTATAAATGTGTATATGCATGTAGTCCTATGTGTAAATCCCTCTTTGATTTCATTGACCATGGCCAGGGAATATGATGAATTGATTCCTCAGCTATTTAAGCGCCAATATCCTACACTTTTCCTACAGCAACGCATGCTGCGGCTTTGCCAATTTTTTCTGCATCGCCTATACTGTATAAACATTTACCTGACGCAAAAAAACCTCAAGGCTATGCAGAGAATCTGAAGCACAGTAAAAGTCACTCAAAAAGGGAGCTGCCAATTATTTTCCAGGGGTGTGGCAAGCTTATACAGCTACACTTAACGTTAGCCTGCTCTGGAGCAGGTTAGTGCTAATTGATATGTTACTATGGTGATTTATCGAAAGTTGCTTCCACGAACCAGAAAGAGGGGCGTTTTTTATCTTAGCCTGAAAATTAGCTCGCTAAACCGCTTAGCGAGCTACGACGAATACCCCCCATGTCCATAACCATAGCAATATGGCTATAACTGTGCACTTCCAGTCCGTGATTGCTCCTTTATATTCTACTACTATAATCACTATTTGTATGTCATTTTGGATAAACGCATCTACTAAATGAACAATCGGAATGTAAATGTGAGGAGTTTTTGTTTTTTATTTAGTATGTTTATTTCTTAGCAGTAAAATTATATTATGTCATAATGGCATATTGCGAAATGCTTCTGTGTATTTGTAAGTAATTCAGTAATCAGCATTGTAGCTAGATGGCGTGGGCAAAATGGGCTAGATACTTGCCTTTGTATTAGAGACTGCTTCTGCATTTTTCTTACTCTGAACTATTTTACACACGCACTAACTCACATACACACACAAATACACATACATACACACACACATAATCCAATTAAATCACAGGGGAGATTAGAGTATTTTTAGTTGTCCACGATGGGATGATTTACAGATTAGCTCCACCATCCACTGTGGTGATACAATAGTCTCTACAGAAGATCCCAATCCGGCACACATTAGGAGGACATTTTGCTTGTGCCTGTCTAAAAAGTGAATTCCTCTTTTAGAAGGCCCTCCCAAGCAAGTCTGCCATCATCATCCAATTAACCTCTGGCATGGGATTAGATGAGTGCCAAGTGAAACTGATGACAAGAAGGGAGAAAATCCCTGTGGACAGAGGCAATTCAGTGCATAGTGTCAAACAACTGCTGGATCTTCCTGTCTTTTATTGTTTACATTTTTGATTGACTGAAGGGTGAAAGATCACCTGGCATCTATTCCATTATATTTTCTAATTTCCTCTCCTCATTCATAACCTCTCATACACCTGACTATATTTGTGAGGAGACTATCCTATTCTGTGGTGGCGAATTTCAAGAGTGATTTACCCAACATCCCATGATATGAGGTACATTTTTTATGTATTATGTAAACATTTAGGTTGAACAATTCAGATGCCTTCTGGTCTGATTCTGATCCTTTAACGATGTAACCTAATCAAAATAAGTACATGTAGATGAAAGGGAGGTCAGGTGAAAGAAGACTTTTGAGCCTTGATAAATAATTACATGGATTGTGTATTTTTCATGCTACAGAGGAAAAATGGGCAACAAAAAATGTTAAGGCTTTTAAACAAGGTATGGTGGTAGGTGCCTGGTGTGTTTGTGAGTGTGTCCAAAGCTGCTGGGTTTTCACGCTCAACAGTGTCCCATGTGTATCAAGGATGGTCCATGAGCCTGGTCTGATGAAATGTGATTCCTGCTGTTTCATGCTGTAGGGATTTAGAGAAAAGCACACAAGTACATGCATCTATCATGCTGCATGTTACGATTGCAAGCTGGTGGTATGATGTTGGGGTTGAGTTTTAATGGCACACATTGGGCTCCTTGATAAGTCGAGCCACAATTAAATGCCACAAAATATCTGAACATAACTGACAATATAACGCGTTCCCTTCATAGCAACAGTGTATCCACTTGCTAATGTCTGTTTTTCAGCAGGATTATGCCACAAGTCTAGGGTTGTTAAAGAATGGTCCCACAAATTACAGTGAATTCAGCAAACAATCTCAGTCCAATTGAGCCTCTATGGGATGAGACTGACCAGCATCCCTGAGGAATGGTTTCGACAACTTGTAAAATCCATTCTCTGGCGGATTAAGCCTGTTCTGAGGACAAAAGGCGTGCTTTTAAACATCTAGAAGCTGAAGAAATTGGTGCTAAGTAGTAAGTCTGTATAATAAGATGTCATGTATGTGTGTGTTGTTTTTGTTCTTAGGAACATGGTACCCTCCAATCTTATTGAGGCCACATTTCAACAAGTGAGTAAAATAGCTGCCAATATCAATGTACACTGTACATGTGACATGCTCTGGTGAAAAGGGGTGGTTGTCGGCCAACTCATTTCTCAGTTTTTTACAGATTGTGTAAATGCAGATTGTTGAAAAAAGTTAAAAAAGATACTCGTATCTGAATGTTGCTAAACCAGGAAAGCTCTAGGCCAGATATTCGGCTTCAAATATTTTAGACCTTTTCACGCTTTAAGAGAGGTGTGATTGTTTTGTGTTAATCATGAGAAGCGTTGAGCGCCGGTTATTTCATTGCCGTGAAGAAAATAAAAATAAAACAATATTTGAACTCAATCAAATTCCAGGATCCTGCTTTCTTGATTTATCCTAGATGTGTGTTTTAACACGCAGTATTTTTGCACTGACTACATTGCACTGTACCTGGCCCGATTATGTTTCAAGTTATGTGTTAACTTGTTGGTGCAAATGGCATTTTCTGAAAACAGCCTGAAAACTGTATTCACGGTTTACCAGGTCAAACAAAGAAAAATGTATCCTGTGCGCAATGCCCGAGATTAAGCTATTCATTCTATTTAGTCCGTGGATGTAAACTAAAACAAACGTATGACAAAAATGTAGGCCGAACACACAGAAGGCCTGCTCGAAAGTTGACACAACTAGTGAAACATATTTAAAGGTACTTGACTAGAGACCAAATCTGCCGATTCACTACTTGATTAGGAGGGTGGATGGGATCATACTTTGTACAGACAAACATAGCCTACATACGAAACATTACAGCTAGTACCACAGTGCTAGCATAAGTAGCCTAGGAAAAACCCGGCTACACTGTGAACTCAACTTCCAACTCAACTGGAAGCTTAGGTAAACAAGAATATTTAGTGCAAGAGTATTTAGTCAGCCTAAACATGTTGTTTGTCAGATTGAGTGGCTTATTCAACACTCGTAACTTTAGTAATATGCAAGAAAATGAAAGCTGTAAAAAAAAAAAACTTCTAGCAGACAATACGGAATGCCGACAAGAGCCCCTTTTCATTGGACCATGTCACAAATAATTGTCCACTGCTCCAAAGCACAAATACATGTAGCATGATCAGCAGTGCTGACTGTTTGTATTATTAACCTTATGTTTTGTTAACTCAACTTCATTTTCCTCTTTTCTTTGGTTTTTATACACCAGTACAAAACCGACTTGGTCCCTATATTGAAAGTCCAGACAAAAACAATCCAGCCCAATTTTGTTTACATCGTTCCGGACGAGAATGACCCCAACGGCCATACAGTTTACCTGGAGCTCACCCCTCCCCCAGAGATCCACTACAAGACCAGCCCTGGCAGCAGCCAACAGATGAATGTATTAGGCATTGTCATCTTTTCTGCCACAATGGGTAAAGCCAGCTGTATTTTATTATAAGTCTGTATTTGTGTTTTTGTTCTCCTTTTCTCTCTTTAAAACCAATCCAAATAAAGTTACTTATAGACAGGTGTCAGAAATATTAATCTTTACCAAGTATTCCAGTCAGTCGATGAAGAAGTTAAGAAAGCTTTATTACTTGCGGCCGGCCCACAAGGAGAAAAAGGCCACATGGTGGCATGGGCGGCGCTAGGGAGGGGCTAGCAGGTGCTTCAGTACCCCCAAGAAAGACCAAAGCACCCCAATAGCACCCCCTAAAATATTGCTTATTTAGTAATAGTATTCAGGCCCGGAGTGGCCATCGGGAGAGTTCCCGGTGGGCCGCTCTGCCCGCTCATAAATTGGGCCAACAGATCGCCTGCTTTCTCTTTGTTTTTTCACACATCGAATAAAATGATATGTGTTAAGTTTGTTAAGCTACTGTTTGACCGATAAGTAAGCTAGTAGGCTACACTAGGTTTTACATTTTAAAAGCTCATGATCAGACCGTGCATTAAAAAGTGCCATTTTCAGTTGTCACGCATGCACACAAGTGCGTGTACCAAGGTTGTTTTCATGGAGACAACCCTAATCCATCATTTATTGTTGTGGAGGGAGTTTCCAAGATTAAGCTGATTCGAAAATAATGAAACTAATGGTAAAAAAGATGCCAGGGGGAACTGAAAAAGCCAGGTAAAAAAAAGAAAGATCTAGCTGTCACTTCATAGGTTCCTGCAAGGGTGGGAAAAATACGTTTTCTGAAAAGCCCTGAATCTTTCAGGTAAAAATGTGGGTCGTAATTTCAATATGAGTCCAACGTAGTGTTTACATTAGGCTAGATAAAGCTCAAAAAACTATTTTGCACTGAAATTAATGCAAAAAATCTTGCTTGCGCGCAATGTGCTCTTGCATTTAAGTTCCGATTTCAGTTCACATCAAAACCTTGACCAGGTCCTAGGTTCGGGTTAAGCACCGAATGTTCAACGAATGGCTGGGCCCCTGGTGGGGATGGGCTGGTTTTGGCCATTACACTGCCGGGCTAAAAATGGGTCCCACTCCGGCCCTGATAGTATTTATATTATATATATATATATAATTGCAGCTCCCCCTGTCAATGATCTAGCATCCCCTCAGCACCTGCATTAAAATGTATCTGGCGGCGCACTGCATGGTGGTACAAAGTTTGTCTGCTAGCATGTTGTGCTAGCTAACCTTTTAAATGAAACCGTCAATAAAAGTCAATAAAATCAAAACTACATAAAATCTAAATCATTAATCATTTATTTTTATTTTTTATTATCAATAAGACCAGACAGCATTATAGTCGAGTGGTGTAAATGCACTGGACACAACGGGAAAATCCATGGTACTGGGAATCCATGGTATTGGGATAAACCCGTCATCACTCAGCAGAGTGGTCATTTGACATCTGATGCATTCACGGGCAGACCTGGACATCATCTCAGATCTCCTTCACCAAACAAATAAAATTTAAACAAAGATTGTAACAAAGGAAACAATTCAGAAATGATCAGGATATAAGAACATGCATACTTGTTGTCAACATGGTCAGCACTAAAACAATCAACCATTCAGTAAATGTCAGTCAGATTCTCCTAGACAATACAGTGATAGTTGAAACAGGCCCTGATTGTGTTTTTCTCCAAGTCAAGTGATAAGACCTCTCATTTTTGCACGTCCTCTCCAGGTCAGGGAGTCATAAACTCCATTTAACCACCCCAAAAATCTGTCAACCCTTAAGTCACCCCAGACTTCATGTTTCTAAATGTCAAACTGGTCAAAATGATCTCCATTTTATAGATAGAAGACAGTAAAATAAGCTCACTCTCCCCCTGCTGCTAACACTTTACAACCTCTGCATGATAAAACACATTACTTTGGCACACATCCTGAAATTTCATGACATGTTCACAATTTCCTTCTCTTTGCAAAATGTATGTCAATTCTCAGTAGTACAAACAGGTTTCTCAAAAACAAAACACTAAGCTTTAATGCAACTCCCAAATAATACTTAATCAAGTCACATAAATGAAACAGTTTTGTTATCAGCTTTTCAGACAGTCGTATCACTGATCTCAAAACATTCAAACTTCTGCCCTGGAACATAACAAAATCAACTGGAACATCTTTACGTAACTGGCAGAACATACATAATAGGAGTGTTTGTACCAAAGCTTTATTCCAGAGAATAAGTTTAAAACTTCACTTCTGAATCTATTTAACATTTGCATTGTTACCAATGAAACAGTTAAATCATTACATCCGTAGTCATAGCACCATTTAGAATTGTTCAAAAGGTTTTCAACATTGAAAACGGAACACCATTCCCAAGACAATTCCCATTGTTCCTCTAATATCACAAAGTCCACAAAGTGCGGATGCCATGCTTGTGTGTGCATGGTGTTTTTGTAATCTTCCCATAGGTAATGTAGCTTAGTTGATAAAAAAAAAGGCAACCTCAAAGAACTGTACTATAGGCACAGCTCTGAGTTTTCCTTGATTTGACGCAGAACACGTTTCCTTTGTTTGCTGCTATGAAACAAAATGCATGCTTTGCAATGACTCACGTGTTCCATGCTATCTCCTTGATTATCACATCTGAAACTAGCCAGGAACAACCCCATCTACCTCGGGTCTGTTCCAGGACTTTCCGTTTCAAATCCGTCACCACAATCCAGTCACCTGATCTTAACGTCATCGGACCTCTCACTGGATAAGACAGCATCTCAGGGTTTCTGCGGGTTTTAGTAAGTCAAATTTAAGACCTTTTTAAGACATTTGAAGACCATAAAGATCGAAATTTAAAGATCATGCTCTTTTTGGATGCTTTTGTATAGGCCTTAGTGGTCCCCTAATACTGTATCTAAAGTGTATTTCCCAAAATTCAGCCTTGGTGCAGAATTACAGCCACTACGAGCAGTCCCACAATGAGCTTTCCTCAGGACGTGCCGTTTCAGTGTCTGTAGCTTTAAATGCTATGAGGAAGAAAGAGGCGGGGCTAACTGCCATGCTTCAGTCCTTTGCAAGCCATGATGTCTCTAGCAAAAATCATTATTGCGGTCGTAGCTCATTTTCTCATTGGTGGGCCAAATTCTCTGCGCGGGCAAAGCAGAGAAAGGGGAGGTAACCATCCCTATTGTGACGTCATAATAGGAACATTTTCAAAACCGAGCGTTTCAGCTTTCATTTTCTCAAAGGCGGAGAAGAATACCCAGGGCTTGGTTTACACCAGAGCCTTAGAAAAAGAGAGTAGCGACACGCTTTGATCTCGCCAACACGTGATCACGTGGTTCAAGTAGCTCGCTGTAGTTCCAAAAAACCCCACTGTCAGCCTGTTTGAATGGTTTTCAATGAAGCTGGCCAACATAAGTCACTTTCTCTGGAAAATGACAAATGAAACAGGCTCGGTTAAAGAAATCCGATAGTCTGGCTATCTTCAGCAAAGTTGTATCTACAAAAGGCAGTCCTCCCCAACGTTTTTGGTGTAGAATGGAGTGAAATACAACATTGTGAACACTCACTGCCAGTAAACCACGTGTCACGTGGTTCCGGTAGCTTCGCTGTAGTAAAAAAAAAACACTACTGTCACCCTGTTTGAACGGTTTTCGGCGGGACAGACAGCAGCACCATCTCGATTCACGGACATTTTCGATATATTAACACATAATGTCAATTGGTTACTGGTGTCTTGTATCTTGTATGTCTGATACTTTATTAACATTCATGTCTTACATTAACTTATAATACATAACGCAATATTGTGAAGCAGAGCTAGAAATGGCTATGCTAGCTCCCATACTGTACATACCAAACAGAGGCCAAATGAGGACTATATTGTTCCACTTAACGTTTAACCTTACGACTGTTGAAGTAAATGTGACTTGTTAAACCTTTTTTTATTCATCAGCCCACTTACAATTTACCACATTAACAACACTTATATTTGTAGTACTTGATGCAAGTTGAATCTAACCATTATCACCAGCAACTGCTCAATTTAAGACAAGAAAGGAGTTTGGTAAATAGAACAGAATATACAAGGCAAGAACTGCATTCAATAAAACATTTTATTGTACAATATGTCCAGTGTTCTTCCACTCCTTTTGTATGTAGTGATCCAGTTATCTCCTGGCTTTGATACACATACTCTCTAGCTAGAGCTAGCTACAGTAAGTGTTGCTTACGTTAGATACTAGACCTACAGTCTAGCTCTAACTGCATTTAGAATGTAACAAGCTATAATCTTATGATAAATTTGATCTAAAGCTACTACTAATAACAATTGATATGTGGTGGTAGAAATGTGGTGGTAGAAACCAGCTAACTTGCTTCGGACCCCCTAATCTGCTATTCATTGTTGCTAGCTCTACTAACTAGGCTAATAAAAGAAAACTAGCTTTGTATGCCAACGAACACCAATAACTAGAACTATTTGAACAGTATAAACCAACCGACTTCTGGTTATGATAAACGTGCTCTCTAGATAGCTACAGTAAAAGTGTGGGCTCTGGTTTACACCCATCTAAATTTCTAGCCACTGGGGGATCAAAGGTAGCCTGACGTTGTCATACTCATAATTCTAGTCAGAATATGAGTCTGAGAACTCTCCGTTGGGCTTTGACTACAGGGCGTGTTTCAAACGAGCCTGGAAAACAAATGCCTCTTCGCTCAATTGGATAGATCTACAACCAATCAGAGCAACAGAGTATGTGACGTATGTTAAGCACACAGTCATTTCAATGTGGGGAAAGGCGGATATCGCGCGCTCCATAACACCAACAGCAGAACGTTATCCACATAACTATGAAGCGTACAACACTGCATTACAGAATGTGTATTCACACACATACTTGATACTATCTACCTTTACATTAGCGACAGTACCTCAGCTGACATCCAGATTCTAAGGGTAGCAAGCTAGGTAACCATATAGTAAGCAACAAAATGATTATTAGTTGAGCATTAGTTGGCTTACTTGTCCGAGGTTTGTTGCTGGACCGAGGAGTACTGATCCAGAATTTAATTTCAGACGGTCAGCAAGGCCAACTTTGTATTGGCTCAAGTTAAGGAAACAGTGGTGGCTGAAATGTTTGGCGCAGACATGCAAAGTTTGAGAGGTTGTGTTGGCGCATTTCCAGCGAAAATAAAATTAAGGAGCAGAGCAGATTTTCAAACACAGCGTTTGCCTTCATTTTCTCAAAGGCGGAGAAGAACACCCAGGGCTTGGTTTACACCTATCGAAAATTCTAGCCAATGGGGGACCAAAGGCAGGCTAGGGGAACTCATATTAATGTTAAATAACCTCCTAAAGTGAAGTTTTCATGTCATGTGACCTTTAATGTTAAATAACCTCCTAAAGTTAACATTTCATGTCATGGGACCTTTAAGAACTACATAAGGCATTACCAACAAAAAAATCAAATTGAAGAAATTCATTACCCCCAACCTTACCCCCAAAATGAAAATAGGCCAAAACAAACTTGCCTTCATATAGAGAGAAAAGTGTGTGAGTGAGTGTGTGTAGCTTGTGTTTCTCCGCTCTGTCGTGTGACTCTAACTGAATATTTTTGGGGGCAAAGTTTGCAGTGCGCCTCGTACCTGGAGCTGGGTACCGCTTGTAACCAACAGCGGAAATCGTTGTGATCTAGCCATGTCTCGTTAAAAGTACACTTTCCCATTTTCCACATGTAGCCAAACTTAAGCAAAAGGTGTGTTCTACATGGACTCCGGCTGCATGAAACGACAGGTGAAAGTAGCCGCTTGCAGTCGGGGAGGAGTTAAAAACGGCTCTGTGAAGTTGAACATTTCAGCTTCTCGTGTTTTGCTGCGTTGACGTCAGTCACGGCCGATTACGCGCTCTTAACTTACTTTACTTTGTAATTAAACATAGTCTTTCCGTTAGTGAAGAGGCGGAATAAAACCTTTTCTTGAACACATTTTTAATTCAATTAAACAGTTTGGTCCGGATTTGAGCATTGGCGAAACTGAAGGTCTCAGAATCATTACAAAATACGCGTCAAAGTTGTCGTGTGTGAGTCTCTGGATAAGAGCTCTGGATAAGAGCGTCTGCTAAATGACTAAATTGCTGAGTCTGGCCAATCATGAAATAGCTGTGTTGTCATTAGAACCCATGCAGTTGCTCTTGAGAAAATGCTCTCGGCTACACAGCCGGCAGTTCTCGAATCGATCTCACAGTACTTTGATGGTGACGTCACAGTGACCTAGCCTCGGCGTCGTCTCAAGTCGGACAAAAAGTCTAACCAGAAATCACTGTTTCAATTCAGCCGCCTGCAGCGCTGCATGAAGTCAGTCCATGTCGAACGCACCTATTCTCTGAGGAGACGCTGACGTATTCTGCGGGCAGGTATTGCATTTATCACAGGATTTGTAGTTTTATCACCACTTCCGTACCTACTCCAAGATCCCCCATAAAGAAATACAACACCGAACCAACGTTCTGAGGGCAGCGGTCAGCTGGTTTTGTAGCAATGAGTCTAGAGCTCCACTCTGTAGGCTACGACTCAAATGAAAATATTTACTTACAATATTTTGTAGTTGGGGTGTGCTTGCCTTGGGCGAGCACAAACCATTGTTATCTTTCATATATATTTATTTATTATTTTTGCCCCCCTAAGGCTCAGTCAATATTTGGACTACATACACAACGTAGGTGTCAAAAGTTTCATCTTGGTAGCGATTGAGTTGCTTGTATTGGGATTTACATTCTGTTGCACAGTTTAGGAGGTTACAAAGTTTTTGTGGCGAAAAGTGCCTTTAGTCGATGAAGGGTACTCTGTGCTAGCTACATCACCACGTCAACACACGTTAGCAACGACGCATGGATACAACGTGATAGAGACATTGGAGCTTGGATTATGAGTGAAAAATACCACCCCAAAAATGTCCAATCATTGGACTTTGTTGAGTACGTGATTTCGAGTGGAACCGCCATCTCGGATTTTTGATTTACGTTGTGAGTCTTTTTTGAGCGAGTGCGGGTCGCCCGTGAGACCTCCTAGTCTTTAAGGCGGCAGCAATGCTAGAAAGCGTCATAGTAGTATTTTCGTAATTTTATAGTTCAATTTTACACGAAAAGCCAAACAACTATCCTGGTCCACGTTACTCTGTCATTGTGGCATTTCGTTCTTCTGTAGTGGACTATTAGTTTTTTCTTCTGAAAAGTCCTGCTTCCTTCAACTGCGTTGTTAGCGTGCGCATAGGCTACTTATATTGTGAAACGTTAACAGCATATCTGAGATTATTTCATAGGAATGACCCTGATTAAAATAAAGAGTAGTGTCATGACTCTGAATTGTAAACATTAATGTTTCCTCTTTCCTTACAACCAAAACAATAAAGTTCATGATAATGGCAGAGGTACGTGGACTAGTTGTTTGGCTATCGATGTTTACGTTTTACATGCAATTTATGCTTTTACATACGTAGCCTATGCTACATGCTTCGATACCCTATAATGTCCTGGTGCACGTAACTCTGTCAGGCTATTGTATTTTGTACTTGTGTCGATCAATTTCTTATTTCTTGTTAGTTAGCCTACTGCATCCAATCAGCGCTAAAGTGTAGGCCTAGTACCTACCCTTTCCGTTCAGAGTTAATGTAATGTGTTTTTGAGTTAATGTAATGTCGTTTTCCATTTGGGGGAACGTGTTTTTGAATTTGGGGGAGGTGAACAAGTCATCCGATTTGGGGGGAGTTGACTCCTATTGGGGGGGGAGTATTTTCATTTGGGGGATGTACTCATATTAGGGGGTGTGATTTGCACTTCAGGGCCACCGTAATATACAGTATAATCTGGGTCTATAAGTGTTGGAACATACAAAATATTTTGAGGAAAAAAAGCTCAAGCACCAGGGACTTATAATAGCATTTCTGTGTTACAGAAATAACACAGTGCATAGTTTATTTACAAAATAAAGTGAATTAACAAACCCCAAAAAACACTGCAATTTGACTTGACAGGTAGCAGAAATAAATAACTTAGTGCCCAACCACATTACAAATTTACAATATAATATTTATGTTGATATATATTATGTTAACTAAAAGAAAAGAAAAGGAATTGGCCTAAGCAAGAAATTAAATCTGTGGACCATCTGGGCCAAAAATGCCAGGGCCGATTTTTTGTCCCAGTCCAGCCCTGGTTGTGGATAGTATGTCCAGAAATAAAGCCAAGTCACTCATTTAGTGGCAGAATCCATTGTTATGTCTGCTAAATTATTTAAGATATAGGCTAGTATAGGTTTAGCTAACTTGCAAATCCTGAGGATAGCCTACTGTAGCAGACCATTCTATGGGACAACGGACATGGGTGTTTTGTTCCTCGGGAGTTTCCGTAGGCTTGATGCTGAATGCATTTGTGAAATCAGTGAGGGCTAGTGATGGGAAGTTCGGTTCATTTTACTGATTCGGTTCTTTGAATCTGGTTCAGTAAAATGAACGAATCTTTTTTCGAGTCATTCGTTCATTTCAACGGGGGGGGGGGGGGGGAGTGGGGCTATACGTCCACTGCAAACACGTATGATATTCTCATGTAGGTTAGTGCATGACGTGCACCAGCAGATACTATTTCAAAAGAAATTCCTGCATTAAAATAATGTATCATGAGTTTGTATGATTTGGTCATGTATTATCACACTAGCATTTAATTATCACGTCAAACAATTAAACTGCACTAAACTGTAAGTGTAAATGTAAAGTGAAAATAACAAAACCAGTCAGTATGATGACTTGAGAGAATATCATTCACGTCTTACTAAAACAGCGGCCACGCGAAAGGGAATAAGGAAACTGTTTCCTCTACAAAAAAATACAAGGCGGGTCACGTGAAAAAGGATCCAAAGACTCGTAGAAAGACCGAGTCGGGAAATAAACGAATCGTTCGTTTCCTCTAGCTACAGAGCCTATGCAGGTCACATGAAAAATGATCCAAAGACTCGTAGAAAGACTGAGTCGGGAAATGAACGAATCGTTCGTTTCCTCTAGCTACAGAGCCTATGCAGGTCACGTGAAAAATGATCCAAAGACTCATAGAAAGACCGAGTCGGGAAATGAACGAATCGTTCGTTTCCTCTAGCTACAGAGCCTATGCAGGTCACGTGAAAAATGATCCAAAGACTCGTAGAAAGACCGAGTCGGGAAATGAACGAATCGTTCGTTTCCTCTAGCTACCAGTATCTAGCTACCAGTACAGAGCCTATGCAGGTCACGTGAAAAATGATCCAAAGACTCGTAGAAAGACCGAGTCGGGAAATGAACTAATCGTTCGTTTCCTCTAGCTACCAGTATCTTTGGATCATTTTTCACGTGACCTGAATAGGCTCTGTACTGGTAGCTAGAGGAAACGGACATGGGTGTTTTGTTCCTCGGGAGTTTCCGTAGGCTTGATGCTGAATGCATTTGTGAAATCAGTGAGGGCTAGTGATGGGAAGTTCGTTTCATTTTACTAATGTATTTTTTTGTAGAGGAAACAGTTTCCTTATTCCCTTTCGCGTGGCCGCTGTTTGTTAGCGATACTAGCGTTATTTCCTCTAGCTACCAGTACAGAGCCTATGCAGGTCACGTGAAAAATGATCCAAAGATTCGAAGAAAGACCGAGTCGGGAAATGAACGAATCGTTCGTTTCCTCTAGCTACCAGTACAGAGCCTATGCAGGTAATGTGAAAAATGATCCAAAGACTCGTAGAAAGACCGAGTCGGGAAATGAACAAATCACTCGTTGAGAGGATTCGTTACTCCCGAGTCCTCATAAAGATTTGTTCAAAATGAACGAATCGTTCACGAACGACACATCACTAGTGAGGGCTGTTCGAATAGCGATGTCAAGAAGAGCAGTGGTAAAATACAAGTTATGAAAACAGACAGCGTCTGTGTCTTTTTGTCCACAGGATCATATACAATTAGATCTAAACCGAACTTACCAAAGTTGAATTAGTAATGTTGTTAGCAATGCTAGCGTTATTTTGCTAGAGCTAGCTAGCCTATAACATTTCACTGGGTCTTGCAGCTGTTTGATTAACTGAAATTATTATGAAACGTTATGTTCTACTAGCCATTTGCCTACTTTAGCATGTCACTGTATTTCCAAGCCCTGATAGTGTAACTGAAATAGCCTAAATAATTCCTCTTTCAAGTAATAAGCCCCCGTTCAAGTGTTGAGCATTAAATTAGCTGCACGGTCTGTAGAAATCTTGAGATAAAGACACTTTTTTGTTCTAAAACCGGATTATAAAAAAATAAAAAAAATCGGAGTACAAACCTACTGACTGTCTCAGTTTGTCTGTTATTGGAGTCGAAGTTCCAACATTAACTTACACAGCTACTGTAGGCTTATCAACATTCGTAAAAAAAAAATCAGGAGACCTAAACCCAATGCAAACTTGAAAACTTACTTCAAATATTAGGCCCTTTTCAATCGCGAAAAGAGTGTGTGGAGCTGTGGAAATATTATTTATTCTGCTGTCTGTTCTTCTGTATCTCACAACAAATGTCTCTCTTTGATTTGAATAATGCACCGCAACGCAGCAAAATAAATGCTTCTTTCAACAAGAGGTCAAATGAAATCAATCAATCAGCATCAAATTTCCAGTAGCGAATTACATTTTGGGGTGGCACCCGGGGTGGCCAATCAGATGTCAGGGGTGTCCAGTGCCACCCCGGACACCCCTCTTGCTCCGCTACTGCTGGTACCTGATAAAAGTCAATAGCACTGATGGTGCCCAAATCTACCCAAATGTCCAAATTTTCCCCTAAAACTTTTCAACTAAAACCACTAGTCCTTTGGTTTGCTTTAACCAGTTGACATCAAATTTCACATATGTACTCAACAGACATAGGATAATGTTTTCAAACTGTTTTAAAGCTGCAGACCCATGATTTGAATATAGCATTCTATATATAACTTGTTTTCTTAGGCAGAATTTAGATTTCCACAATTTAATTTAAGGTTCTATCTTCATTTACTCTGACACACTAATACCCACAATCATAATTCCACTTCAGGAGGTGTCATGTGTCACCATCTTTTTGATATCAACATTATGTTTATAGCCCTTGTAGTTTTGGAGATATACTCCATTAAATTTGGGCATACCTTTTCGGGGGCGGGACTTAAAAAAAAGGTCTAGGGATGAAGAGGTTAACAAAGAGCGAGAAAGACAAGCTGTCAGCTGACATTTGGGAAGATTGATGACAAAAAATTAATCATCGAAGTTGAGAAGTAGCCTATAGGCCTACATGGAGTTGTATGACCCACAGCACATATTTTACAAAGACTACGACAAAAAATACAAATGTTGCCACATTATATTGGGATGCTGTTGGAATAACAAGTTGCCTAAATATAGCCTAAGGCCCTATGCCATGTATATGTACCATGTCAGCTTTACATGTGAAAAGGAAAGCTCAGAGGAGGTGAAAGACCTGGTGACTGGCGCGGAGGAATGCACGTCTAGTGTGAACAGCCTTATGCCCTTCGCAGCCGATCGAGGCTTCTTGCGTTGCTTTTACGCGCCGCTAAGTGCTGCAATTGACACGCTCTGCAGCAATCATTTCGGCAGCTGTTTGAATTTTTCTAACATCAACTTGTGAATTCGGCTACAAGATGTTCGGCAACACACCATTATTGGGTGTGCACACCATATATTAAAGCAATATAGCACGAGTACTATATTGCTTTTATAAAAAAAATATATAGTCAACCAATTAACATTTAAATACAGCTATTGATTAAAAAAAAAAGGCAATAACATGTACGGTGCTGCAATTGACACAAATTTTTCTAACATCAACTTGTGAATTCGGCTACAAGATGATGAAACACACCATTATTGGGTGTGCACACCATATATAAAAATGTAACTTGGAAATGTCATCACCAGTAGAGATGCAGGGAAATGTACCAGAATGTTGACAAAAAAACACATTTACTGAGAATTTGTGTGGGTGCATAAGATCCACAAACCTAGGGCAAGGCTCTTCACCCGTACTTGTCTCGGGAAGAATGTAAGAGCATCTGCTAAATGACTAAATGTAATGTAAATGTTTGAGACCAAAAGAGCTTCTAATGTTTTTTTCCCTAGGTCTGTTGCTTGGAAAGATGGGGGAAAGAGGAGCTCCGCTTGTCAACGTGTGTCAGTGCATCAACGAATGTGTCATGAAGATCATCAATGCTGCTGTTTGGTATGGACTGAACAATGATGTAAAAATATACATTTACATTCGCAATGCTTTTCTTTATTTGTTTCGAAATAATGAGGAGGTATAGAGAACTCCTCAATGCATGCCAATGGGATTTAGCATGAAAGGCTATAAATTACCATTTCATATACTTCAAAATTACATTGGTCAAGGTTGGTATTTGACGCCTAAATTGACCATAGACCAAATTGAAATCAATCACTAATTGCGATCATTAATCGTGTTGAGTCCCAGGAGAAAAGAAAATCACAATGACATTTAGGCCATAGTTGGTTTCACTGGACTCAGACATTGATTGTCATCTCAAAGTTTTATACAGTTCAGAGTCCTGTCTCTAAAGTCAGAAGTTGATTGGGGGAAGCTGGGCTCTCAACTCCCCCCTCTTTCCTTCACATCTACCCAGGGTATCCGCGGGGTCTTAAAAAGTATAAAAATGGATAAATCAATTTTGGGAAAATTAAGGCCCTAAATTAAAAGATATTTAAAAGTCTTAATCCCAATTTTATGAGGTATTACATTTTGTTCAAGCTTTGTCCAAAGAGTTTGACTCCAAAAAGTATGCATGAATATATTTATTTTCCTCCCCATGACTATTATAAACAACGACGTGCTCGGTCAGCGAATAATCTCCAAAATGTTGCGAAACATACTCCAAAATGGCTAAATCTAAATTTGCGGACTCCTGGTTGGAGAAGGATGAGTTTATACAGTGGCTGAAGCCTGTCGCTGAAAACAACCGTGAGGCTTACTGTACATATTGTAAAAAGAAGATTAGCGTAGCCTCGATGGGCATCAACGCTGTCAAATCCCACATGCAGGGTGCTAGCCACAAGGTTGCCGTTTGCCACAGAGAGCAGCCGCAGCTTTCTGTCGCCAGTTTATGTGACCAGCGACACCACTACCCAACACGGCAGCAACAGCAACGTCTGCCCCATTGTCTGACGACATCAGGGTGGCTGTGGGCGGCACATCAACGATGCGCGCGGAGGATAATCTGATGTCTCAATACTGTGGCAGTAGTTGACTGGCCATCGGGACAACCGGGAGAATTCCTGGTGGGCCGAAACACTTAGCGGGCCTTATAATTTTCTTAGATGTGAAATGGTGTGAAATGCGCAATATAAATACAGCTGGCAGTATATTATATAGATTGATTCCACTTCAATTTCCATAGAACCTGTTTTCTTGTTCAGTGAGGTACATCCTGCTTAGAGTGTTGGCCAGTACCACCTTTTTTATTAGCAGGAATGTATCTCCCCCTTTCTATTTTGTAGTCTCATGAGCATGCTGTAGGAGCCACATATAAGTATTTAGTATTTTCTGTTTTGTATGCTTCAATTCACTGTCATTATTTGGCCATTAGGGATGCACCGATATGGACATTCTTGGCCGATACCGATGTTTAAACCAACAATCTAGCCGTTGACCGATACTGATTTTGTTTTTGTTGTTATTCCTTCACCCTTTTGTGCCAGGAAAATAATGAAATCATAATTTAAAAAGCACTATGTTAAATTATTTCAGCCCTTTATCACTCATATCTTTTAATGACCACAAATTCGATCAGATATATGAAACAATCTTTAGTTTACCTAAACTGTATTTAATATAATATCACCAGGCCTACTCAAGACATAATCTCAACTGTAAACAGATGCTTGCAATGCAGCCTTACAAAACACTAGCATAAACCCTTAGGGAATGCCATATAAATTCAAGTTTAAAGCAAATAAAATATACAACTACCTACTCAATGACAAATGTACTCAAAGTAACAAAGTAGACCTATACAAATATCATATTTGTTAAACTAAATAACAGCCCAATAAAAATATTTTGTGAAAAATAAAATACAAAGTCAAATAGGGCTATCTTTCACAATTTCACCTTCTGTATCCATTGCAGTAGGCTGGCGGAGTTGAACATGGGCCTCAGTCTTTAACTAAACTAAATAGACACAAAAAAGCCTTCCCTTTATAGTGGGCCGCTACTTCCTAATAAGAAGCATGTTTCTCTTTACAAAGACGAGCATCTCTGCCTTGTCAGGAGCCAGTCTATTTCTCTTCTCATCCAAAAAGTAAGCCACAAAGCTGAAGAGCCGCTCACTGTCCACGCTTGTGCATGGGGCACTGAGGTATTTGCGGGCGATTTGCGCCAGTGCTGGAAAACGCTGGTGATGTTCCTGCCAATATCTGAGTGCAGCTTCATTTCTGGGAGTGGTGGCCTCTGCAAAGAAACTATCCATCTGCTCTGACACCCTTGTCCTTTAAGAATAAAGAATCAAGAGGTTACTTAACTGACTTTACTCACTCACTATCCATACAGGTTGGCTACAAGGCAAGCAGTAAAATGCAAGTGTGGTCCGCAATACTTTTCCAACAGCAACATAATAACAACAATATTAAAATAAATAAAGTAATATACCTTGGCATTTCTGGTCCCTTTTCCTGCAGACAGTGCCAGTCCTAGCACATTCGGCGCCTTAACCCCCCCCCCCCCCCCTCGGGGGGAATCGAGGTGCCGCCCCCCCCAACCGCAACACGGATATGTGACTTGGCGCCCTCTGCTGGTGGTGCAGGACCTAGTTGCAGAGAGTGCGCCATGCAACCAAAGCTAGTCAGCTTACTGTCCTTCATTGCTTTCGCCATATTTCTGGCATTATCCTTCACGACAGCATGGACTTTGGTATCTTCCATGTCTCAAACATTTTCTCAAAAGTCTTTGATACAAAATTTGCGGCATAACGTTGATTTCGAATGGTCTTTTAAGATAGCTTGTAACGTTGGTATGACAATGCTGAAAGAAAGTTAGGCCAATATAACATAGGCTAACGTGCTAATTTTAGAAAGTTGGCTGACTGATGACTCGCAAATCACATCAACCATTATTGCTGGTTACAATAACGGTGTTATCGGAAAGTACAGTGTCTGTTTCTCGGTAACTTTGGAAAAATCTAAGCGAGAAAACGCTGAAAGATGTACATACAAAACACAGCCCTCAGCAGAGTTTTGGTCCGCCATCTTTGTTTACAATTTGTAGTGGCTGGAGGGAGTTGGCGCATAAATGTATGGTTGATAGGCAGCATCAAGTCTGCATCGATGATCTCACCTTGAAAAATTGGGGGGTCCCGAGGACCAGGATTGAGAACCACTGCCTTAGTGCACCAAAAACACTACAACTACAAGCCTCATATTAGTATTCGTTTGGTCTCAGCATTTATATTTTTGACCCTTTTGTGCTTTGTAGATAGGAAAATGTCACCCAAAAAGAAGAGGGATATCAGAAGTTTTTTCACCACCCAGAGAGTAATTAACTATCAAGAGGGTCGTTGTTTAGCCTGACGTTGTCATACTCATAATTCTAGTCAGAATATGAGTCCGATAACTCTCCGTTGGGCTGTGAGTATGGGGCGTGTTTCAATCGAACTCGTAAAACAAATGCCTCTTCGCTCAATTGGATAGACCTACAACCAATCAGAGTAACGTAATATGTTGTTTGTTGAAAATGAATTCAACCCAAGAGCTCTTTGGTGACGTGGTTGATTACATTACTGTTGATCATCTGTCCATCATTGTATAAAGCCTGCCCTGACAATATCATTGGTCCGAACAGGACATAGTGTTTCCCCAACCGAGCTTCCCGGTACCCAAATTCCCGACCAAACTTTGTTGTGGGGGGGGGCTTAGTTGGGCTGGCAGCCAGGCTAGTCATTGTTAGTTAGCTAGTAGGAAAACTACCCACACAGTGCAAACCTGCTAGCCTTACATCGCATGTTAGTGTAGTAGAGCATGTAACTTTTGCTTGTATTAAATCTATCCCTAGCGTCTGCAATCTTTCGACCAGTGTGTTAGCAGCAGCTGGTCTTGTTGAAGCCAGAAGGATAAAGCTAACCTACCCACATAATGGGACCGTGCTAGTTTAGCCTAGTACCAGCAGGCTAGCAACTCAAAAGTGATATTAACTGGTAATAAGTAGGCCTATATGATCCCTTGGATAGTAATATGGCTATCCCTGTAATCTCGACCAATGTCAGCAGTCAACTAAGCATGGTTAGTGTCTGTATTCAATTGATGAATTACTGTGCAGGAAAAACAGCACCCTGGAGCTACAGATGTAGAGCAGGTTGGTGATGAATCAGCATCAGGGGTTCAGGTGAGAAGTTGAATTGTCCATTTTGGTAAACATTGCATCAAATTGCTGTTTTTTAAGGGATGTTTAGTCAATGTTACCCATGAATGTTATCATTCACACTTATACTTGTAGGAAGTAAAAAGGTGCTATAAATTGGGATGCCCAAATGTATGCATCATATAATTCATTAATACATTATTTAATTGCTCAGAAGTCCAGTACAGATGATGTAGGCCTAGTACAGCTCCGTAAAACCTGAACCATTTACCTACATATGAAAAAGAAAATATGTACAAACAAATGCATATGTAAGGCATAATTTTAAAATGCATTCAGGAAACTCAGAAATCCAGTTTATTAGCGTCCCTACCAAAGCTGAGACTAAACCTACACCCTTGTGCACGATCCTTACAAGTTGTACCTTGTTGTAAAGGTGACTAATCAGGCTTTAGGTGACTAATCAACTATATAAAATACAATACCAATTGGTATTATTGAAGGGGAGTAATAATCGACCGAAATAACGTTTCTGAACTTTTTGGGGGAGATTATATAACCTTTTTGGCAAATTTGATTGTGGAAGAAAGTCAAACCTTTTTAGTTATGGAGAGGAGTAATAATATTTGGGGAGGGGATTCCGGTTTTTCCACTAATCACTACAATGGTCATAAGCTTTAAACAAAATAACATATTTCTAATCTGTCTGCTTTCTACATTGCCCACGTAATTATGTATATTTCATATCCTCCAAGTTTTCCTCTATCTTAAAAAAGTGGTTGAAAATGAAGTTGTGCAGACAGAGAATATTATTGTAAAAATTGCTGTGTAAAATCTTCTTGATAAAGGATGATTTGCCTAAAATAATCATACATACATGTATATATTTGGAAAGCCCTAGTTCCTCATGGTATAAACTCTTCCAGGTATATGATTTAATATGAAAATATGAATATGCAGGCATGCCTTGATACATAACAAATGTGGGGTACATTCAGCAAATATAACAATATGAGTCCAACAATGTTTATATTACGTAAAGCTCAAAAAACATTTGCGCCCAAATTAATGCAAAAAATATTTGTACACTCGTATTACTTTTTGAAGTCCTTATCTACACTCACATCTAACCGATGCTAGGACATGGGTTTGGGCTGAGCCCCTAATTTTAACATCTGGATTTGCCCCCGCCTACAGTGACAAATATAATCACATTCTGTGGGCTACACTGAATTGCCATCACTTTGAAAATGGACAAATGGGGTATGGCCGGTCACCAGGGATAATGGTAGTCGCCTATAGTTTCGATGTGCCAAAATGTGAAAACCTTTTACCATTGGGATACCAAATATTACACTGTCCAGTCAAAAGGGGACGTTGTCGGTGAGGTCATTTCTCAGTTTTTTACAGATTTGGAAAGTGCAGATTGTAAGCTTTCAAAGGATGTGTCATACATTGAAATATGAAAATAGTTGAAGAAGTACGAGTATCTTAATGTTGGTAAACCTGTAAAGCTTTATCCCTGATACATTTACATTTAGTAGACTTACAGTAAGTACAGGGACATTCCCCCCGAGGCAAGTAGGGTGAAGTGCCTTGCCCAAGGCAAGGCAATTTGGCACGGCCAGGAATTGATCTGGCAACCTTCAGATTACTAGTCCGATTCCATAACCGCTCAGCCATCTGACTCCCTCTCTGATAATCGGCTTCAAAGATTTTAGACCTTTTCACGCCTTCAGAGTAGGGCTGGGCGGTATGACGGTATATACCGTGCAACGGTAGAAATGTGTCTACCGGGAGAGATTTGGCTATACCGTTTCAACCGCGGTATACTTTTCAGTGTTTCCCACACAGACTAATTTGAGGCGATGCGCCACAGAATCAACACCGGCCGCCACATATTGCTGTTTCGTAAACATTTTTTTTAACACTATTTAGGTTAAACATGCAGCAAATTATTTCAGCTGCATTTCCTTTCCCTGCTCTCCCTCCGTCTCTCTGTCACTTGCGCGTCTTTCTCACATACATAGTCACAACGTCAGCACACGTTAGCAACGATGCATACATTCGCCGTTCTAGTAAGACAGACAGCTATATCAGCGAGCATTCAGCATTAGCTTAAGATCTAGGAAAGTTCAGGCTACTTTTCGCAAGGTACCTACGAACATGTCTTAATCGAAGGTTCCCCTTCGTTCTTTTGGTGAGAAGTCTCAGGAGCTAGCTAGCTGCTTACCCGCCGTCATGGAGCCGACCAGTTAAATTGTTATTTAGCGCTAGCGTTGCTACTTGCATATGCAGAAATTATTTGTTTGTGGTTGATTTTGTGAAGGTGTGAATAATTTTTGATGAATATTTAATATAATGAAGTTCTGTGTAAAAAATTATTAACAAAGGAATTAATTTTAACCCCCCCCCATTTGTCTGAGGGCATTACGGATCCGTATTGCGCTGTGAGTACTAGGTCACCACACGGATGGCATGACTGTGCATCAGCCAATCGGAACGCTCGTACTAGTAACTTTGAGTCTTGTTTTTAACTCAAGTGTTGTCTCATTTGAGGCAGTTGTTTTTGTTTGTAATAAATAATCAAGTGTGATGATGAAGTACGGTATGGTTATATAGTACCATTTCTTAATTAAATTGACTATATTTACTATATCAATTACTATACCGTGATATATACCGTAACCGTGATATAAAATTACTCATACCGTGATAGGAGATTTTGGCCATTTCGCCCACCCCTACTTCAGAGAGGTGTGGTCGTTTTGTGTCAATCATTAGAAGCGTTGAGTGTTGGCCGCAATGAAGAAAATAAAAAGAAAGCAATATTCGCACTCAATCCTAGATATGTGTGTTATAACCCAGTATTTTGCACCTACATTGCATTGTATTGTACTGGCCCGATTATGGTTCATTTTGTGTGTTAAGTTGTTGGTGCAAATCGCATCTTCCGAAAAAAAGATGTAGCCTATTTATAGTTTACCAGGTCAAACTAAGAAAAATGTATCTTGTGTAAAATTCAATGCCCGAGATTAGCCTATTCATTCATTTAGTCCGTGGAAGCAGGTAAATAAACGTATGACGGAAGGCATGCTTGAAACTACTTGTGAAACATTATATTTAAGGGTACTTTAACGTGGATGGGATCATACATTGTACAGAAAAACACAGCTTACATATGGCTGCATCGTGACGCAAGTCAGATCACATGACTCATGAAGCGTCCACAATTCAACTGGAAGCTTAGATAAACACTCTGGATAAGAGCGTCTGCTAAATGAATAAATGTAAACAAGAACAAATTGAGTATTTCACGATCCTAAATATGTTCTTTATCATATTGAATGGCTTCTTCAACACTTAAAAAACTTTTGTAATATGCAAGAAAATGACAACAACAACATGACAAAAAAACGGATTCTAGCGGACAATACAGGATACCGACAACGTCCCCTTTTGTCACAAATCGGAAATGCAATACCACCAAGATCCACAGGGGCCTTTGCTTCAAGCTGATAAACAAGGGTTGGGGACTTCTTCACACAAAAGGAATTTACTGTGGCAGGAAGGTGCATACATTAAACATAGGAATCATAAATAAAGTAATACTATATATAACTATAAACTAATACTAAGGGGCTAAAATATGGAAAGAATGTAGAGTAAAATAAAATATAGCTATAATATACAAATACGGTATATTATACAATACGGCAAGGCATCTTGTGCAGATAATGTGTTAAGGTCAGTGTGAGTCCTTGGCCTTGTTGAAGAAGCCAGCAGCGGAAGGGAAGAAACTGTTTTTGTGGCATGAGTTTTTCAGACCTGCAAACTCATCAGAGTAAAAAAGCTGACAGTGTCGCAGAGGGGTGGTGTGCCCCTGGCTCGATTTCTTTGTGATTTTAATATGCAAGTGACAAGTTCTGAGCGTGACTTAAAGGCCATATTACAGGTTAAACATCACTGTTGATAAATGGGTACATGAAGCACTCAAGATATGTATATCATTAAAACAATCTCCAAATGGTTAAAGACCAGTTTTTGGTGTTAGCATTAGCATATTAGCGCAATTTGGTGATAACGTCACGTTGGGGAGACGTGGAGGAGACTAGGCATAGATATCCATAGACATTATATAGATATCTATGGAGACTAGCCTCAGATTAGTACTAGAACTATGGCGAATGACTGCAACTCACCAGGGCGCTTCACCAACTCCACTCATTCTCCTCGGACCATCTAACTACATAAAACATTTACACAATTTCTCCAGAATGAAACACTTTCTGTTGTGTACACTATTGCAGCCTTGTCCCAAGATCTCTACAGACCATGCAGCTAATTTAATGCTCAACACTTGAACACAGGGGCTTATTACTTGTAAGAGGAATTAGAGATGGTACAATTTCATGGGGAAATTTGCAGATGGGTCCGTTTGTTATGAAACAAGCCGAACCCCCTTTGAAACTAGCTATTCTAATAATGTTGTCACCAACAGTATTTTTCAGATGGAATCGCGATTCAAACAGTACCATCTGCTAACTGAAAATATGTCCCCAAACATGTAAATAAGCTTGATATTTATTTAGGGGGAAATGGCTTATTCAAAAGAAGTTTGCTGGAAGCGGTCATTGTTAGTAAAAAAAAGCCAACCATGTGGTCTCAGTCTAGAGCCCTGCAGGGAGAAGCTGCATGCAGAAGCTACGAGCCAGCTAGCCTAGCTGATGCTGCTAGCCAAACTTCACTGAATGTGCCGGAAATGAAAAACGTTTCTTTTGACATAACCTAGTTTAGCCTGTGGCATTAAAGACAGCGACGCACCACACAAGCTTGAATTTAAATACATTATTTAATGTGACATTACTTACTGCACATGCAAGTCTTGAATTGCTTAAATGTATGATGCTGCCAGTACACCACGGCACGATAGATAGAACTTAAGCTACTAGTAGTACTGTGCAACAGTCTATCCCATATAGTGCTAGTTCCATCCAGCCTAGCACATATATGCACGTCGTATCTACTGCGTCATCTCAGTTAAACTATCAGGGCTTGGAAATACTGCGACTCGCTAAACCAAAGCTGCAAGACCCAGTGAAATGTTATATACAGCTAGAAAACTAACGTTAGCTAGCATCGCTAACGACATTGGCTAACTCAACTTCGGTAGGCAACTGGCCAGTGCAAGTAACAGTTGACGCTGTGTGCTTAAAGATTCTGACGCAAGTGCTAAGATTCCGATTGGCCAAGAGAAAAAGTGCTAAGATTCCGATTGGCCCAGAGAAATGTCAATAACAAGAATGATCCAATAATGTTTTGCACTTTTAAGCCTGCATGTCATGCAGAAGAAGGGCAGCCTACACCCCCCCCCCCCCCCCAACAGCCTTCTGCTGGAGGGGAGTGGCTGAAACAGTGTGTGTCCAGGGTGGGAGGAGTCGGCCACAATCTTCCTCGCTCGCCCTCAGGGTCCTCGAGGTGTGCAGGTCCCCGAGGCTAAGCAGATTGCAGCTGATCACCTTCTCAACAGCGTGGATGATGAGCTGCAGTCTGCTCTTTCCTTGGCAGTGGCAGCAGCATACCAGATGGTGATGGAGGAGGTGAGGATGGACTCAATGATGGCTGTGTAGAAGTGCACCATTGTTGTCTTTGGCATGTTTAATTTCTTCAGCTGCCGTAGGAAGTACATCCTCTGTTGTGCTTTCTTGGTGAGGGAGCTGATGTTCAGTTCCCACTTGAGGTCCTGGGAGAGGATAGTGGGGCTGTGTTCTTCCTGTAGTCCACAACCATCTCCACCGTCTTAAGAGCATTGAGCTCTAAATTGTTCTGGCTACACCAGGGGCCTTATATAAACGTTGCGTACGCACAAAAATATTGCGTACGCTGGTTTTCACGCACACTTTGTGATGTGCGGGCCATCACGGAAACTTTTGAGTAGACGTGAGAATGTAACGTGGCGAATTCTAACTGAAAAGTGCCGAAACTCTCACACATTACAAAATAAAGTTTCCACTACAGTTACTGCCATACGTCTATGACGTTGACTATTCAAAAAACATACAAATAAAAGTTTGATCATTAATGTGGACGATCACATAAAAATGCCAAAACCCAAAACGGGAAATGCCATATAGCCTACTGTGTAATTTTAACCCCCCCCCATTTGTCTGAGGGCATTACAGATCCGTATTGCGCTGTGAGTACTAGGTCACCACACGGATGGCATGACTGTGCATCAGCCAATCGGAACGCTCGTACTAGTAACTTTGAGTCTTGTTTTTAACTCAAGTGTTGTCTCATTTGAGGCAGTTTGAGCATACCAGATGGTTTGAGCATACCAGATGGTGATGGAGGAGGTGAGGATGGACTCAATGATGGCTGTGTAGAAGTGCACCATCGTTGTCTTTGGCATGTTTAATTTCTTCAGCTGCCGTAGGAAGTACATCCTCTGTTGTGCTTTCTTGGTGAGGGAGCTGATGTTCAGTTCCCACTTGAGGTCCTGGGAGAGGATAGTGGGGCTGTGTTCTTCCTGTAGTCCACAACCATCTCCACCGTCTTAAGAGCATTGAGCTCTAAATTGTTCTGGCTACACCAGGGGCCTCATATAAACGTTGCGTACGCACAAAAATATTGCGTACGCTGGTTTTCACGCACACTTTGTGATGTGCGGGCCATCACGGAAACTTTTGAGTAGACGTGAGAATGTAACGTGGCGAATTCTAACTGAAAAGTGCCGAAACTCTCACACATTACAAAATAAAGTTTCCACTACAGTTACTGCCATACGTCTATGACGTTGACTATTCAAAAAACATACAAATAAAAGTTTGATCATTAATGTGGACGATCACATAAAAATGCCAAAACCCAAAACGGGAAATGCCATATAGCCTACTGTGTAATCCGCCACCACTGTGGGGCCCCAAGCCAGATCGGCGGGATGTATGTTCTCTGTTTATTTCTAACTTAAACATGGTATAATACAAATAATAATTTGTTTAACTTTTTTAATAATTAGGAAGTGATGCTGACACTCATGATTGGATTAGTTTACTATTATGAGCTTGAGTGTCAGTTATATGTCTCAGACTCCAAAGACCTACCTTTATGTTACAGTAGCCGCCTGAGGAGGACTTCTCTTTAGGATATGAATACAAACATTGATGTTTTATTGTCAAAAACTATTTGCATCCTGTATTTATGTTGCGATAAGTGCAAAACCACATCTTCCAGATTACAATGTTTGTTAGAATATTAATAGTGCCTCACAGAAATGTATGCCTGTACCGTATGTGTCACAGGGTTTCCCGCAGACCTTTACAGTTAAGGCAGCAACACACGCCTAAGCAACACACGCCTGCCGCCTTAACTACGTTGTAAAGTAAAGCTTTTTAATAGCGATATCCGCCGTGTTACTCTGTCCTGTTTTCTCCCTTCCATTCCAAAACACCAGTCTGCCTTCATTAGGCTATCGCACACCCCCCCCCCCCCCCCTCCCGGTCTGACGACGGTACCCCACCCTACCACTTTAACTAACACATTTTCTGCAGGAAACCCTGGTGTCAAATATAAAATTACTTATATAGGCCTATTACTTGTGAAAACCAGTATAACATAAAACAGTATAATTATTTTAAAGTGACAAACATGTTAACTCCTCACTAATTACTTAAGCGTTACCTTGTCATCCTGCAGTAACTACTTGTGATGTGGACCATTATTTTAAAGTGACAAACATGTTAACTCCTCACTAATTACTCGAGAGTTACCTTGTCATCCAGCAGTAACTGTAATCTGGACCATTATTTCAAAGTGAAAAACATGTCAACACCTCACTAACATGTCACCTCACAAGACCTACAACATAAAACAACTGCAGTGATTGGGTAAAAAAATAAAATAATTTTATGCGCTGAAAGATTTCCATGAAATCGTAAAAGAAAATCCTACATAATGCAAACATGCACATGGGCATTCAAGAATAAAGCATTTTGTAAAATATATCTGAATTAAACATTCTTTGTCACAATGATGGCTAGATAAATAATAAGTAAGTACATGGCTAACCCTAACCCAAATCAACGTATAGGCCTACTCACTACTCACAAATCTAGCATTGGCCACTACTGCGAAATACAACAGCAACGCAATTCCAAAGGAATTAAAATGATGAAGGAAGAAAGAACAAATGGCATGACTGTAAAATTACTTACTAGATAACCCAATTCAGAGAACAGGAACATGGCCCAAAACGCTAGCTACTGTTGTTGCTAGCTGTAAAGCCAGGCTATAGCTGTCGGCTAGCTTGTACAAAGTCCCTCATACAAACTGTATAGTATTGCAATCGAAATCCGCACTAATTCTACAATTCGAAATTCTAGTGAAATTCACCTAGTCGTTGTTGTGGTAAGGGATTATGTTAGCCAAATACTGTATATTTACCATCAATAAAAATGTGCCAGATGATTTTGGCGCTCCTAGTTAACTCACTCATTGACGTTGCACCAGAGTATAGGTTTAGGGAAAACATGACATGGATTCAGGACAAATAGGTTTCGGTAAGCCAAGTCGACTGAATTTGGCTTACCGACAACGGACCATTATTCTAAAGTGTCACCATAATAATAATGATTTTATTTGTAAGGCACTTTACATTTAGCTAAATCTCCGAGTGCTCCAAGATTAAAAACAAGAAAGGTCGCAAATAGTAACAGTTTTCCACTCCGCCGACTTTCTTTTGTTGCTAATACCTGATGACCTTGTAGTCACTGCACTATCCTGAGCCTATTGAAACAAAATGTCGTTCTTTTATTTACTGTAAAGTGAAAAGCGAATTACAATAAAGATGACTACTTCATGACAGGGCGCCTAACAGGATACATTTTCTCGCCTCCACCTCTGTTGTTAGAACCTCTATCTCAGTCTGTGAATTTCTTTTCTTTTTTGCATGTTTAGCCATTTTAATTCAGACAAAGAAATTACCTTAGGAGCCCATTTATAGGTCATCTGCATATTAATTTATAGGAGGAAGCAAGGCGGAGTCAGTGGCTCGTTCACGTGCGGTCAATCTCACATTGATGTGATTTATTAAGGAAAGGTGCGCAGGACCTGGTGTACGGCCGGTTTTATACATGTGAATATTTCTGTGCATAGGTACTTTTCAAGTTTTGGCCGTACGCCATCTTCTGGTATGAAAGCTGCGCGATCTTTTATCCATGAGGCCCCAGGTCACCAGGTTGTCAGCTTCCCACCTGTAGTCAAACTCATCCCTACCAGAGATGAGCAATGAGGGTGGTCGTCTGCAATCTTCAGGAGTTTAACGGACTGATAACTGGAGGTGCAGCTGTTGGTGTACAGGTACCCCTTTTCCACCAGAATGAACCGGGTGCTAGTTCAACGCTAGTGCTATTGCCAGTTCGGAGTTGGTTCGATTGACAAGTTTCTTAGAACCGGTTTGCCTTTCCATTGGCTAGAGAGCCACCAAAGAGCCAGGTCTTACGTCACTGTATACGTCTCATCTTTCCCAGCAACGCTAGCGCGGCAGCGCCAAACACAAAGGCTGTTTATTAATCAGAAGAACGCTGAGAACCCAAGTATGTTCTTTTGAACGTGGTATTTCACGTTTTCTGTAGCCCATGCTAACTTACCTAACATTAACTAGTGTCTGCACTGCACTGAGATGCTAACTAGGTTATCAAAAAGTCTGAGCAAAACTAACACTGAGATGCTAGCAAAAAGTCGGAGAAAAATTTACAAATTAGCTGGTTTCATCAATAAAATAAGCACATTTTCACATTTTTCTACACTGCCCATTTCTCGTCACATTTTAATTAATATGCTAATTTACACGTACCGTTTAGCTGAAATATGAATAGTAAAAACGTAAAGAAATGGCGATCAAAGGATTCTATTCATCTTGTTGGTCACGGTAACCCCAGCCCCTGACACAAGCGGTTCTTACTTCTAGACCAGCAATGTTTTGAAGTGCTGAAGTCCACAAACAGGATCCTGGCGTAGGATGTCCTGGGGGAGTTGTGAAATACAGTAAATGTTTGGTTTATGTACAATGAATGTATTTTAATAGTTGTTTAAAAGTAGTTTACAGTTGGCATAAAATGAGTTAGGTCCTACATGCCTCGGGGGACTATCCCTGTACTGACTAAGTTGCTCTGGATAAGAGCGTCTGCTAAATGACTAAAATGTAAATGAATGTTAATTCAACTCCATCCACCTGCAGACATTTAACTAGGAGAGGTGAAGTCTGGGTGACTTGAGAGTTCTTGTAACCTGGGGGGAAGACAGTTGGTCTGAAGACAATGTGGATTCAACTGTATTGTTATAAGGAGTTAACCAATGACAGAAGAAATTTGGTATAGTTGCATGTCTGGATTATGGACCAATGACTTTTGAGAACTGTGTGCTATAAAATGGTCTGTTGAAGGATGTTCAGGGCCATCAGCTGGGTAGTGCTGGTGTCTGCTGGACTCTCCGGTTCCATTCTAGAATTCTAGATGGAGCTGTATGGAATTGTCCTTGTGTTATTGTCTTAAGTTTGTGTGTCATTTTGTTGGTGACGTTATTATGTTTATGTCAAACTTCAAATAAACATTAACTTGATACTTCACCCGACTTCAGCTTAATGATTGATTCTCTCAAAAAACTTCCATGACAGAGTCCAGGTGCTGGAGAGTGAAGTGGAGGGCCATGTTGACTGCATCGTCTACAGACCGGTTGGCTCTGTAGGCAAACTGCAGGGGATCCAGGATAGGGTATGTGATGGCTTTGAGGTGTGCCAGCACCAGGTACTCAAAAGACTTCATTACCACAGGGGTCAGGGCGACGGGTCTGTAGTCATTACGTCCAGTTGGCCTTGGCTTTTTGGGAACAGGGATGATGGTGGTGGACTGGAGAGACAGGCTGGCACATGGCATGTCTCCAGAGAGGTGTTGAAGATGTAGGGGAACACCGGAGACAGCTGGTCAGCACAGTGCTTGAGTGTGGCAGGAGAGACAGAGTCTGGCCCAGCTGCTTCGCGGGGGTTCTCCCTCTTGAACAGTCTGTTAACTTCTCCCCCCTGAATGGAGAGAGTTGTCTCTGTGGTGATGTGGGGGGGGGGGGCTCTAGTGTGGGAAGGTCTGGTCCAGGACAGTCCAATTGTATTTCAAATTGACAGTACAACTCGTTCAGGTCGTTGGCCAGGCGAGAGTCGTTAACGGTGTGGGGGGCTCTGGGCTTGTAGTTGGTTATCTGCCTCAGCCCTCTCCAGACAGAAGCAGAGTCGTTAGCAGAGAACTGGTGTTTTAGTCTCTCTGAGTACAGTCATTTAGCCTCTCTCGCCGCCTTGCTAAACCTGCTCTTCAACTCCTTGAATCTGTCTCTATCCCCACTCCTAAACGCTTCCTCCTTGTCCAACTTCAACCTTCTGTGTTTTGCTGGAAACCAGGGTTTGTCATTGTTGTAGCTCAACCTGGTGCGTCTTGGTATACAGCAGTTCTCACAGAAGCTGATGTATGATGTCATAGCCTCTGTGAGCTCATCCAGCAAGACAAAAGTAACAAAACTACGCACACCGACCGGCCGAGGCTGCCATTTGCGGTGCCATGTTGGATCTTTACCAGATTTTTACCATATACTGTACCGCATATTAAATAACAAACAAATGTACGCAGCATTGACCTGTTCTTAAAATCAGAGTCAATCAATGGTGTGTGAAGATGTAAATGATCTGTGCATGTCTCATTGCCCTTGCCTCAAGTCGTTGCATTACATTTAGACATTTAGCAGACGCTCTTATCCAGAGTGACTTACAGTAAGTACAGGGACATTCCCCCGAGGCAAATAGGGTGAAGTGCCTTGCCCAAGGACACAACATCATTTGGCACGGCGGGGAATCGATCCAGCAACCTTCTGATTACTAGCCCGACTCCCTCACCGCTTAGCCATCTGACTCCCTTACAAAAAAAGAAATTTGGTACACAAAAAGTAATCTTATGGTAAACCAATGTTTTAGTCAAGACCACCTAAACCTGGGGTGGGGAACGGCCCGCCATGGCACTGCAGGAACCATGTTATTAGGTGCATTATTCGTTGGCAGCAGCACTATTTTAATATGTGGAAGAGGACCGTGGAGGCGCGCAGCATTGCGTACCAATGTACCCAAAAATTTCACTTGCGCGCTCTGCACGCTCGCATTAACTGTGGAATTCCTTTCTAGCAAATCAAACCCAGAATACGTTGTTGGTTTGGGCTAAGCCCCAATTGTTTACAACGTATGGCTCCGCGCCTGATTAACACTCAGATCGATAAGCAGTCTCAAAAATGGTGGCAATATAAAAAATAAAACAATCCCTTTCCGTAATCATGATACCCCCCCAGAAATGTTCGATGCACCCCTAGTCAAAGCAGGCTGCATCCGTGCCAGCTAACATCACAAACCTCACCAAAGAGAAGCAGTTCCAGCCATCACATTAGGGGAGAGTTAATTAAATGTTTGACCAAATATAGCAGGCACATTTTAAAGTTGATAATTCTGTACGGCCCCCAAATGATTTTATAAATATCCAAATGGCCCTTGGCAGAAAAAGGGTTCCCCACCCCTGACCTAAACCAAGACCAAGTCATGACCCTAACCCTTTGAGGGGTCAAGACCGAGTCAAGATCAGACCACTCAAAATACACAAGCAGTAGGGTTTAAATAGGTAATAAGTTAGATTTGATCTGTAACTGTATTTGAAGAAAACAAGTAGTGCTGTGTGCTTATGACCAGGCAAAACAGCCTGTGGTTTTTTTCTTCTTTTCTTAGAGGTGCATTCTCTGTCTCTGCGTGTGTGAAGTAAAGGAGTGCGGTACCGCGGTGTTTAACTTAACATTATGAAGTCGGGAGAGGTATGCAGCTGACATGAGTTAACGTTGAAGTAACATAACTTTATATTCATCATTAGCTACATTGCTTTATGTTGTCTGGCTCATTATCACAAACAAAATCTGGCAAGCAACTGAAACAAATGCCATGAAACATACAGTATGATACATAGCTAATACTAGCTAAATCTCTTTGTGTAATGGGGGAAAATGTTTCTGAAGTGTTGGTACAGAGGCACATTGCAAACGTAAGGTAGCTAGCTTTGTTAGCGTCACTTACGCTTATAGCTTACCTTTTTTAATGTTTTCTTTCTAAATACCGGTAAAAGTTTGATGTAGGCCTAGAGCCAGCCGTCTCAGTGAGCATCTCTTTGCAGAATTTACACAAACTGTGTTTTCTTTTAGACGTTATTGTCAACTCTTTGTAGTTCAGGTAACCATATCAAATTATAGCTGATTTGGCCAACATCTTAAGACAGCCACTGTTTTGCCTATCTTCCTCATTCACTTTTGGGGTGCGAGGAGGGGTGATGGGTAATTTCTAATGCTGTCAAACGATTCAAATATTTATCGCGATTAATCGCATTAATATCATAGTTAACTCGTAATGTTTATCTATTCTAAATGTCCATTGATTTATTTTTGTCCCATTATTTTCTCATTTTAATGCTCTTATCAACATGGAAAAGTGGATCTGATTGCTTGGTGCAAACGTTTTTTTTAAATTGAAAACAACATTGCCATCGCCTGGCTTTGACGAGGGGGCGGAGAAATCACATCAGCTGTGTGCAATGGCCATCAAGTGGTATTTCAGACTGGACGTGCTGCGATGATGGCTCAGTTCACAACCACAAAATACACAGATCACTTTGGCCTTGTCAATGGAACCATTTGGCAACTTTTTAAAAGTACATTTTCCATTCAGAATCTTATTGGCATCCATTTCGGCGTCTCGCGCTTGCCATCCACTCAAAACCACCTACTACTCGGTGACCCCCTCATCCTCTGCCAGGAACCTTGGGATTACCATGGATGACGAGCTCTCCCTCATGGCCCACATTGCTGCGGTCTCCCGGTCGTGTAGATTCACCCTCTACAACATCCGGAAGATCAGGAGATACCTGTCTGAGCACTCCACCCAGCTGCTTGTCCAAGAACTTGTCCTCTCCAAGTTGGACTACTGCAACTCGCTGCTCGCCGGTCTCCCAGCATGCGCAACCCGCCCTCTTCAGAGGATTCAGATTGCAGCGGCCCGCCTGGTCTACAATCTACCCAGACGCTCCCACGTTACCTCGCTCCTCATCTCCCTCCACTGGCTACCCATACCGGCCCGCATCAGATTCAAGACCCTGGTACTGACCTTCCGAGCAGTGAACGGGACTGCACCCGACTACATCAAGTCTCTCCTGCAACCTTACACCCCCACCCGTCACCTACGGTCTTCTTCAGACAACCGCCTGGTGGTCTCACCGCTCAAGACCGCCCAGTCCCAGCACAAGCTCTTCTCCTGCCTGGCACCCCAGTGGTGGAATCAACTCCCCACCTCCATCAGAGACACTGACTGTCTCTCCACCTTCAAGAGAAGGCTCAAGACGCACTTGTTCCGGGAGTACAACGGTACTTAGGAATGGTTTGCTGAACCCGATGCTAGTTTCCTCAAGGATCACAATGACTCTTGCTTAGACTGTTGCTCTTGTTGGTTAGTGGTAGCTGATTTAAACTGTTGTATTCTATTTTAGTTAATCCTATTTTTTTAATGCTTTCCTACAGGTACACTTGCACTTAGAGACTCATGTTGTTTAATTGTAACTTGCTTAACTACATGCTCTTATGGTTTCTTCCCTTCAGCACTTATTTTTTGGTTGTTCACAATGTGTACTTCTTGTTTTTGGCTACCCGCAATGCTTTGGGGCTATCTTGTTGTTATTATCAGTGACCTATGCATTTTGTCGCTTTGGATAAAAGCGTCTGCTAAAAGAATAAATGTAAATGTACTCATTTGCCGGCTCGCAAGTCCAAACAAGTGTGTGCGGCGTGCCTGTTGTTTTGTTTCCGGTCTAGCTAGATCCGGTGTGGTGTTGTAGTTTTTCTAACGTCAATAGTTGCTGCAGCAGCATGTGAAAAAACTACAAAGGTTGCTTGGCCAAAAAGAAAGTTAATCGCGCGATAAAGAATTTGGCTGTTAAACTGGGTTTGCGTTAACGCCGTTAATAACGCGTTAAACTGACAGCACTAGTCATTTCAATTTGAAGTTATTGGTTGCATTTGAAGTGTGATGTTTTACATCCAATAACAGTAATGATATTAACAAATAAATTAAACGATGCACAGGAAATGTTGTGATATTCCCGCAGTTGTGGTCTTGACCGGTCTAGAAATAAAATCCAGAGTACTATTTGTCCGAAACCGAAACAAGACCAAGTAAAAATGCGGTCTTGTCTCGGAATCGACCGCGTTTTTGGATGCCCAACCCTAAACTCTTGTGGTTGCATGTCAATCCATTAACCAAACTTTCCCTCCAAACATTTCAAAAATAAAAAAAAGTATTTGCATAAAATTACTTTTCATGATGTCTGTCATCACAAATCAAATTTGATTTAACAAATCAGATTTATTGTTTTCTTTTTCTGCAATAGGTATTTTCCTTTTGGGATAATATTTCTGGTTGCTGGAAAAATTTTGGATATGCAGGATCCATCTACACTTGGAAAGAAACTGGGCTGGTACACCATCACTGTCCTGGCTGGCCTCTTTGTACATGGTCTCATCCTCCTCCCTTTTTTCTACTTCATCCTGACCCACAAGAACCCTTTCACCTACATTCGTGGTCTCTTGCAAGCCATGGTCATTGCTCTTGCCACCTCGTCAAGGTAAATATTTAAATTAACTGTTCAAGTATTTTTGAGGTTTCATTTTCAAGGTTGTCCTATATGACAACATTTGTCAAGGAAATTGACCCACAGCTGATCCTTAGCATCTGATGCACCAGTGTCTGCACTAGGCACAAACAGCCTGGAGTTAACTTGTATTTGAATTGTGGTTACATTCATAGCAGGGGGAACTCTAATTTGCGGAAGGACAAAGTCCAGTGAAATGTGGATAACCAGTGGCGTTTACAATAAGTGGCAAGGATGTACATGGGGATTGTCACTTGTTTTTTAAAAATATATATATTATCCTTAAAGTGCAGTGTTTTGGTGCAATTTAAACTGTGTCAAATGTATTGTGTAGAAAGTAAATTGTTCTATTTTGTCTGTCTACAAATACTAAGCAGTCAGGCAATTGTAGTGCTGTGCTGTCCTGGTCTGGCCTGTGTGGCTGACCCTACCCTGGTCTGGTGTGGGTTCTTAATCCAGGGCTTGGCTCAATGGCTGCTTGTGTGTTGTTCTGAGTTGCTAACCCTGTGATTGCCTGTATGCATCTCTATCTCAACGTTGCCGGCCCAGACCGAGGGGATATCTGGGGTGGCAGCAAGCAACACAGGCTAAACTGCAGTTGTGAATTAAGGAGAGGCATGTCTTTGTTATCGTCTTACTCAGGCTTTAATTCTTTCTTTTAACATGTAAAGGTTTCTGGTTTTTATTTACTTTCAATCTTACTTTCACTTTGGCAATATACAATTTTACTTGGGTAAACTAATATTGTACACATTATAAAATAATGCAACAATAGATACATATGTAAATATATACGTAAGTATAAGTATAATGCAATATAATTTTTTTGCTGTTGCTTGTTTCGATCCTCATTTAGCCTTTTAATATTTATTTGTTATTATTGTTTTTGTAGATTTTATTATTATTAGGGGCCAAGTGGCGAAGCTGCCTATTTATATGCCTGTTTCTACCTTTTTCTTATTATTATTATTTTTATTATAATTTTCAAAAATTAGCTGTTGTTGGATTTTTTGGATCAAGACGATTCGATTGCACCCTATGTCATTTCCGCCTTTTAGAATTTTCAGAAAAACCAACTTCTCCGAGCTCCTAGGCCGTTGGTCCGATTTTCACGGAAATCTAATCAGATCATCTTCAGAGCATGCCGACCAAAATGTCTGGTATTTTTTAGTCAAACCGTTTTCAAATAATGCAAAAAAAAAAACGATACTGATATAGAGCATGCCAAAATGGACTTGAGGCTATACCTCTGCAACGGTTTACTGTATTGAGACAAGACTTGCTACGTGTCATCACAAGCATGACGTGAAGGTACCTGATCAGTTTCGGGACAATGCCACCTACTGGTCAGGAAATACGACAAAAGGCTTTTTTTGCTTCAAACTTCTAAACAGTTCTACCAAAAGTCACAAGAATGGTCTTTTCTGATTCTATGTGGCATACCAAGTAGACCCCGAAGCCATTTGTTTTGAGAATAATGGCTGGCTGATGAAGTTATTGGCTGGCTAGCCAGCTCAGCCAAAACTAAATGGCTGTTGCAGCCGCCAAAATGTTAATGGCTACAAATGGGTGAAGCTGCCACTTCATGCGTACAGAAGTGTATGTTATACTGATTTACTAGATCTCAATATTTCTAGGTTCTAAACAGTGTTTCCTCTAGGATTTATTTTTTGCAGTGGGGGCAGGTCTGTCCAAACCCCCCCCCCCCCCCCCCCCCCCCCCCCCGCCGAAACAAAGTTCTAACCCAATATTTCCCCTAAAGCAATAAGGTTATGCTACTTAAAGAGACCTTCCACTCATAAAGTATGTTCTAAATGGCGAAAATGCTGCCAATTAATAATTTACGTAACAACTTAATGTAAAGGTCAGTTGCCTATACACCAATTATTTGTTTGTAAACATCGGGATCAGATTTCTGCCGCGCCCCCCCCCCCCCCCAAGCTCCTTCTGACTTCAGCCAACATAGTTAGATGTTGAAAAAGTCTGTTAGCACTTTCAGTAATATGCTTTTTTCCAACCAATCCTTTTTAAATATTCCCCAGTGATTGTCTGGTTGATAATGGGCAACGTAGGTTAGAGCTTCGCATTTACGTTTACCGATAAAAGTGAAATCAACCTCAAATCTCTCACTTGTTCTTGAAGTTATTGTATATCGGTCTTTTGTGGAGGGCTTTTGACGAATAGTAAAGTGTAGCATTGGTCTTTAATGTTAGACCCTGGAATTTCATACTTCTGTTTCAGTTGTAATCTTTCCTCCAGCAGAAGACTGCGGTCCATCAAGACCAAAACCTCACGCCACAAGAACAGTTTCTTCCCATCCGCTGTTGGCCTCTTTAACGGCCAACAGCAGGACTCACACTGACTTTAAATCACAATCTGCACAATGACACCCTGCACATTTCAATTTGCACTGTTGTATCGTTTGCACTATCTGTATTTTTAGGTTAGATTGTAAATTAGGGCCACTTATATGGTATTTTTTATTTTCCTTAGTATTAGCTAGACCCCCCTTAGAATTAGCTAGACGTTGCTCCTTTTGTATAGTTAGTCCACATATTTAAGTTTCAATATTCCTGTATTTTTACATTTACATTTATGCATTTAGCAGACGCTTTTATCCAAAGTGACTTCCAAGAGAGAGCTTTACAAAAGAGCATAGGTCACTGATCATAACAACGAGGTAGTCCCAAACATTGCAAGCAGCCACAACATGAAGCATACATTGTGGAAAACTAAACAAGTGCCAAAAGGGAAGACCCATAAGAGCATGCAGTTATACAAGTTTACAAATTAAAACAACATGAACCACAAAAAGTGCAGGACTGTACCTGTGGAAGAACAATCAATAGTAAAATATTTCACAGCGAGTACAAGACTTAACTTGGTTATAACTAACCTACAAGAGCAACAAGTCACTCAATAAGAGTCATTGTGATCCTGGAGGAAACTAGCAACAGGTATAGCCAAGCATACCTAAGTGCCGTTGTACTCCCGGAACAAGTGTGTCTTGAGCCTTTTCTTGAAGGTGGGGAGACAGTCGGTGTCCCTGATGGAGGTGGGGAGCTGGTTCCACCATTGGGGGGCCAGGCAGGAGAAGAGCTTGTGTTGGGACTTGGCAGTCTTGAGCGGTGGGACCACCAGGCGGTTGTCTGAGGAAGACCGTAGGTGACGGGTGGGGGTGTAAGGTTGCAGGAGAGACTTGATGTAGTCGGGTGCAGTCCCGTTCACTGCTCGGAAGGTCAGTACCAGGGTCTTGAATCTGATACGGGCGTTGATGGGTAGCCAGTGGAGAGAGATGAGGAGCGGGGTAACATGGGAGCGTCTGGGTAGATTGTAGACCAGGCGGGCCGCTGCGTTCTGAATCCTCTGAAGAGGGCGGGTTGCACATGCTGGGAGACCAGCGAGTTGCAGTAGTCCAACTTGGAGAGGACCATTGCTTGGACTAGCAGCTGGGTGGAGTGCTCAGACAGGTATCTCCTGATCTTCCGGATGTTGTAGAGGGTGAATCTACAAGACCGGGAGACTGCGGCATTTTGGGCCGTGAGGGAGAGCTCGTCATCCATGGTAACCCCAAGGTTCCTGGCAGAGGATGAAGGGGTCACCGTCGCAGATCCCAGGGTGATTGACAGATCATGGGAGATGGAGGGTTTAGCCGGGATGATGAGAAGTTCTGTTTTGGCGAGGTTCAGCTGGAGGTGGTGCTCGGTCATCCAGGCAGAGATGTCTGCAAGGCAGGCCTTAATTCTAGCTGAGATACCCGGATCAGTCGGGGGGAACGACAGGTACAGCTGCGTGTCGTCAGCCTAGCCGACGTTTAATGTATGCACCTCCCTGCCAAAGTAAATTCCTTGTTTACGCAAACATTCATGGCGAATAAAATCATTCTGATTCTGATCTTTATTTGTTTTCATAGAAGATACACGGGTTAAAGACGTTAACAGTAGTCTTTTAGCTTCGTTAGCCATCGACTGTTCTTTGCTTGCGTGTTTGTACCTACAAAGACAAATCTTTTATCATGCATCGATTTCTGATCCCCAAACCATACTAGCCTACTGCCCCTGCAACAAGGGATATTAAACTCATATTCCAGAGCAGGCAGAGCGTGCTGGTCCCAGTGGAAGCACTTGTCTCTTGGTACCAAAATTACTGCTGCTGTGGGTGAAGGCGAGCATGGTTTGAATGACAGCAATTTCAATGCAGCCTGTTCTGCAAACGTACCCCACGCGCATTTTCAGCCAAGGTCCTAGGCATCGCTCTCAAACTTGGTTAAGGTACTCAGCCAAGCTACATGCGTGTTTCTGCTTCCCCTGTCGACAATTTGGAGCCAGAATGATAAAGACATCACCTTCATGGACAAGGTTTTTACCAATTGGAAAACGGTGGTGGTTTATTTTACATAGAGCTCAAAAAACGATTTTAGGCTCAAATTAATGCCCCAAAAATTTCACTTGCACTGCGTGCACTCGCACTGCCTAAACAAAGGTCTAAATAAGCAAGGAAAAACTGATAAAAAAAGATATGAGCTGCATTATACTTTTTGGACAATTGGACATTGCTGCTTGCAGCTATTATGGACATAATGGACATTATTGCTTGCAGCTTATTATTATTTTATTATTATTATGTGGCATCTATTGGAATTGTTAGTTTTTTTTATTATATTGATATTTTTATTGCTTCTACGTTTGGCACACTGATTGGGAACGGTCTCCTGATTATTGTCACCAAGTTTCATGTCGACCACTGAAGCACTATAGAATCAAAATCAGAATGGGATTTATTCACCATGAAAGTTTGCACAGACAAGGAATTTGCTTTGGCAGGAAGGTGCATACAATAAACATATAGGAACCAAAAATTTAAATATGTGGAATATCTATACTAAGGGTACATAAACTAGCAGTACTAAGTGGAATTAGAATTTAATAAAATATACAATAAAATAAAATATAAGTTGCCGTAATTTATAATATACAAATATTACAAAAAATACAAATGTACAAGATACAATTTTGTATTGCACTGTAAAATGTAGGGCTGTCCCCACTCAGTCGATTAGTCGATTTTCTGGTCGATATGCTCTTGGTCGACTAAGATTTTTTTACTCGAGCTGCCGTATGGCAGTGTGAGATCTGATTCCCACTTGTGTCATCATTGCTGAATTAACGAAATGTTCAACAGAAATTTTAGAATATATTATTTTAGACAAATGAATCAACTAAAAAAATACGTAATGTAAAAGAAAAGGTGTTACTGTTTTCCCTTTCGTTAATCTGCGCTTTGTTTTAGTATGGTAGTTTGCACACGGCAGGAACACAATTGGCTGCAGAACTACAAACTCTGCCATAGCCTGCTTTGTCTGTGTTATTAGTCAAAATGGCAAATAAATCTGTGGTATGGCAGCATTTCATAAAAGTAGATTTACATTTACAAAGTACCGGGTGACTCGAAAAACCTTGAATGCAAACTCTGCCAACAACGGTTTATTTTTCATAGTTCGACGTTGAATAGGATGTAGCCTACCACCTGAAAAACGTAAGTTGGCCTAGCCCTACTTCGCTCATGCAAACGCGCTGGGTTGAAAAATGAATATGCCTATATAAGAATCACATCCAAATCGAATGACATTATCTTCTCCGGCTAAGACAGCAAAATCGTTCTCTGTTGCACCGTTCCCCACTCAGCTTCTACATTAGTTTGCATGCTGCAAGTTTTCAGGCAGTGATAAGCGCACTCTGATGATTTGCATGTTAAACAAACAATATTTTGAATTTGTAGTACATTGTAAGAGATACTAAATACCATCGGCATTCGGTTACAACAGGACTGGTGATACGAGTCTTATTATTAGTAGTCTATTAGCGGCTGAATCTGCAATGTCCAGCAGCCATTGAGTCAGATCGCGAAAATTTTGTACGTTTTTTTTTTGTGAAAAAAAAAAGCGTTACAAAGTTTGATTAGTCGATAAGAAATCTCCAAATGGTGTCTCTAAATGGTGTTAAAGACCAGTTTTTGTCGTTTTTGGTGTTAGCATTAGCATATTACCACAATTTGGTGATGACGTCACGTTGGGGAGACGTGGAGGAGACTAGGCATAGATATCAATAGACATAATATAGATATCTATGCCTCAGATTAGTACTAGAACTATGGCGAATGACTGCAACTCACCAGGGCGCTTCACCAACTCCACTCATTCTCCTCGGACCATCTAAGTACATAAAACATTTACACAATTTCTCCAGAATGAAACACTTTCTGTTATGTACTAGGGATGGGCATAATTAATCGACGATCGATTATCGATCATTAAGAATTTAGTCGATGACATTATTTGTTCATCGATAAAACTAATGCGTGTTCTGTTGCGTAGTGTGAGTCTTGAAGGATTGCAATGGATTTCGCTATGTGGCAGCAATTAAACATTTTACCAAATGAAGCCAATGTTTGGAAAAAAACGCCACAGGCCTACTCAGTTACCGGCGAGTTTCCATGTATTTCAAAAGTAAACATGAAGATGTCACGGCGAAGTGTAGCGTGAGACCATATTGACTAAAAAATTTCTTTGTTCACTGCCAACACTGCAAAGCTGAGTATTAATACAACTCCTCCACGACTCAAATGATATACCAGTTGAAGAACGTACATCCGACCCTGGTTAGTGGCGGTGCATCCTGCTCTCGGTGCTAGCACGGAGGAGCTGCGATGCACAACGTGCAGAGAAAATTACCCAACGGATTTGCAAGTCCATCGACATGGATATGCTACCCTTAAGTATTGTTAAGGGCAAAGGTTTTTATGAAGCTTTGTTAATTAGCCGGAAAAAAAACGAGGGTCAGTTGTGTTTGAGCACAGGCTTCTAGCTGTCAGCTCCGCTTCTAGGAGTTACAGAAATAGTTGTTTTTCTAATAGCTACAGATCTCAATGCTGAAACACGCTGTGTTTTTCTATTTTCACTGCATTTTAATAAAGCCTATAAATAGTGAATTTTAATATAAAAATGTTAATGATTAATCGAAAATCGATCGTTAATTCTCCCTACGATCGATTAAGACAATTTAGTCGAATGCCCATCCCTATTATGTACGCTATTGCAGCTTGGTCCCAAGATCTCTACAGACCATGCAGCTAATTTAATGCTCAACATTTGAACACAGGGGCTTATTACTTGAAAGAGGAACTAGAGATGGTACAATTTCTGGGGGAACTTGTAGGGCGTGCGTTGGTTGTAGATGGGTCCGTTTGTTATGAAACAAGCCGAACCCCCTTTGAAACTAGCTATTCTAACAAAGTTGGCACCAACAGTATTTTTCAGATGGAATCGCGATTCAAACAGTACCATCTGCTAACTGAAAATATGCCCCCAAACACGTAAATAAGCTTGACATCTATTTAGGGGGAAATGGCTATTTAAAAAGAAGTTTGCTGGAAGCGATCATTGTCAGTAAAAAAAGCCGACCATTTGGTCTCAGTCTAGAGCCCTGCATGGAGAAGCTGCATGAAGAAGCTACGAGCCAGCAAGCCTAGCTGATGCTGCTAGCCAAACTTCACTGAATGTGCCGGAAATGAAAAACGTTTCTTTTGACATAACCTAGTTTAGCCTGTGGCATTGAAGACAGCGACGCACCACACAAGCTTGAATTTAAATACATGATTTAATGTGACATTACTTACTGCACATGCAAGTCTTGAATTGCTTAAATGTATGATGCTGCCAGTACACCACGGCACGATAGATAGTACTTAAGCTACTAGTAGTACTAGTAGTACCAGAGCCTGTTTAAGGAGAGCCTGCCACTCCCTATTAAGCCCCATTGTACCAAATTTTGTTGCAGTTCCACCAGAGTTCCACTGGGAGTAATCGCGGTCGAGTGCAAAATGATTGGGAGTCTATGGAGCTACACGGCTAAATCTGTCTCTTTCGCCTGATTGTCGTTGATAAATCTCAGATTTGATTGTACTTTTTGCATGTTCAACATAGATTACAGGTCAAAAGTTGAATGAACGAGTACTTATGTCCTTTCGATTTCTTACAGGGTAAGTCGTTGTTGCCCATAACACGCTAGCATTCTGCTAACGAATGCTGATTGGTTAGTGAAGGACTGACTACGACCAGAGATCCCGCTTGATGGCATCCGAAGCAGAACCAGAATGTCAGAGCATTAGCAACATTAGCAACAACATTAGCAAGCCAAAACTCTTTCTAGTATGTGTATTGACAGGGAGAGCCTAACCTGTCAGCTGTGTTGTCGTTGCCTCGAGAAAAAAGTGGAAGTAACCAAAGCCGTCAAGCAGTAGCTCTGGTCGTACGTTGTGTATGACGTCAATGCCATTTTCAAAGGCTTTTTAGAACAGAAAAGCGACTTTAACCCCCGCGGTGTGTGTACAAATAATTATATGCTGAGAAAAGTGGATTTTGAGGGATATAGCTCCATAGACCTCCATTCATTCTGCACTCGACCGTTAGCGCCCTCATATGGAACTTGAGTGGAGCTGCAACCAGTTCAGAACCCAGAAGTTTCCCGAGAGTGGGAGTTCTCCCTTTATTAGACATTCTCTGGTAGAACTGTGCAACAGTCTATTCCATATAGTGCTAGTTCTATTCAGCCTAGCACATATATGCATGTGGTATCTACTGCGTCATCTCAGTTAAACTATCAGGGCTTGTAAATACTGCGACTTGCTAAACACACAGCTACAAGACCCAGTGAAATGTTATTTACAGCAAGCAAACTAACTTTAGCTAGCATCGCTAACAACATTGGCTAACTCAGCTTCTGTAAGCAAGCTGGCCAGTGCAAGTAACAGTTGATGCTGTGTGCTTAAAGATTCTGACGCAAGTGCTAAGATTCCGATTGGCCAAGAGAAAAAGTGCTAAGATTCCGATTGGCCCAGAGAAATGTCAATAATAAAAATTATCCAATAATGTTTCGCAATTTTAAGCCTGCATGGCATGCAGAAGAAGGACAGCCTACACCCCCCCTCCCCCTCCCCTCTCAAAAATAACCTTTCCGGTTCTACACGACTAACCAATGATCCAATTGTCCAAGAAAACGGCGATTGTCGCCGAAAAGCGAAGTTTGCAGGTCTGTAAACACACTGGAATTGTAGGTAGGGCACAGTGCCCGCGATGATGTCGGTGACACACAGATTGCTGGAATTATAGATAGTGCAGTACCGGTGATGCAGCTGGTAATGACAGTTCTTCTCAGTGGGTTTGGTACCTATATTTCTAAGATCACAATTGAAATTATCTGCCATCTCTGGAGCACTTGTTCAACCTAATCTATTTTAGTCACTAATGCTCATTATAAAAGCAATTTCTCATTTAAAACAAATTACCAATGCTCTAGTACATTCCTACAAATGATAATGTAGCCTTGATTTGTCTGCTGTTTTATCAATTGCTTATGTTATGTTGATAAAAATGTATTATATTTGTTCTCTGTTAAATTGTCTTACCACCACAAACATCTAGACATTTAGTTCATAACAGAAGTCATTACATGCACAATCCCAGTTGTCATGAATGTAGACCTAATTCACCATACAGCATGTACAGTTATGCCCATGCCTGGGACGCGCTGGCTGTGAAGCGCCGCATAACCTGCGAAGCGCAGACTTTTTTCTTTCGGCACCCATGTTATCAAATTGGACTGACCACACAGGCTGCGAAGCACCGCGATCGGCTCGCGCTCTGCAGCGATCGTTTGGCAGCTGGTCGAATTTTTCCGTGAGATGCTTGCGAATTCGGCTGCAGGATGATAAAATACACCATATTATATGAAACATATTTGGTTAAACAAACAAGTTTAGATTTTACTGCGTTAGTTTATAGCCTATCACTTAACAACCTTCACTACGCTGGTAACAAATGGCCAACCATGTGCTTTTCACAATGTATGCCTTATATTTTGGCTACCCGCATTGTTTATGATCATTGACCTATGCACTTTTTGTAAAGCTCTTTCTTGTAAGTTTATTTGGATAAAAGCATCTGCTAAATGAATAAATGTAATGTACCCCAATAAAAACTATATCTCAAAATGTAATTAAAAAAATCCTAATTGATGAATGCGTTGACTGTCAAGCCAACATATTTGTCAGTTGTTTCTATACAGTGTGTTTAAGAGTGAGATAGACGAGCTGGCATAGCTACACTCAAGCAGAAGAGACCCTGAAACCCATAGGCAACATCACAAACCAAGAGAGACATTTGGGAAGATTGACGACACAAAGTTAGTCATCGAAGTTGAAAAGTAGCCTACGCCTACATGGAGTTGTATGACCCACAGCACGTATTTTACCAAGACTACAGCAAAAAAGACGAATGTTGCCACATTATGTTGCTGTTGCAACGCCTGTTGGAATTACAAGTTGCCTAAATACAGTGTTGGGGTAGTTACTCAGAAAAAGTAACTAGTTACAAGTTACTAGTTACTTCTGAAAATTGTAACTAGATTACTTTACTAGTTACTGCATTTGAAAAGTAACTTCACTACTAGTTACTTTACTTTCAAATTTTTGAAGTCCAAATTTACCGCAAAGATACAAGGACAAACATCATGGCCCTTTCATCACTTTATTTTTCAATTTTCAATAAAGGGCATCTCTTAGCCTTTCCACATAGTGTATTGTAAACATGTAAAACAAAATGGCATATAAAACTCAGCCATTCACTTGAACGAATATTAAGCCTGTCCACACTATCTGACCAAAGAAATATGGCACACTTTAAAATCTCATTGAGTTGACAGCAGTTGAAAGACACCTCTCGCTTGGACATAAAGAGCATTTTACTGTAATATTTTTGTCCTTTCGAGCAACAAAGTTAGGGGTGTTGTTTCACTCTGAAGGGGCTTATTTTCCCGATAATGACAACGGCGTTCTATACATTATCCCGCTTATTACACGGCTACTTGCCAACAAAATTACTTAACACAGTGTGTCTTTTTACAATTTATTTGTTACCATTCGTAGTGTTGATCAGCAGAGAAATAGTTCGCCAAAGACGTTGAACTTCATAAACTGAACATTCTTTAGGCTTCAAATCAGCTGACGTCGCTAAGCAACGGAGTACGCTGGGGTTGAAAAGTTACCGGACTACTTGCGGAGTGCTACGAAAGCCGTGAATCAGAAGCAAAAAGGCCACTTTCCTTGACAGCGGTCTGTTATTCATAGCAACGGTCTGTTAGAAGATAACAGACCGCAGAACGTTGGGAAGCCCCATTCAAGTGAATGGAGCTTTCTACAGCGTTAAGAACAGCTGTGTAATAACATGTGATACTGGGTTGTCAATAGGTGCGTTCAACTTCATGCAGCGCAGGCGTCGGCTGCGGCGCTGCATGAAGTCAGCCTATGTCGAACGCGCCTAATGTCTACGCACCAGCAGCTACGTCATTCAAACCACTCAAATTGGTCTCTGTGGCAACGGTGCCAAGAGAAGCAAGCACACAGGCAAGCATGCAAGCGCCACTATAAGATAACTTTTCGGACCGGCAAAAATGGCTTAGGTAACGCAGGAAAGCGCGTTCCTGAGGTCGAGTAAAGTAGTGTAGTTACCAATATTTTGAGTGTAATGCGTTACTTTACTTTGTTACCTATAATAGTAATATTGTTACTGTAATCCGTTACTTTGTAACTCGCTACCCCCAACACTGTCTAAATATAGCCTATGCCATATTCCGCTCTCACAAGTGTAAACCCTGCTAGTTGTAATGCAGAGTCTGGGATCAGTTCACTCAGCCATGTCTCTGTGAAGCACAACGGAAGATGAATGAATTTTTTTTTCTGTCTAGTTTGTTGTTCAGCGAACGCATGTTGGAGAACAATTTCCCCGGTAACGCTGTACGAACCCCACGGCGACGAAGTCGCACCAGTGCACTGGTCCGTTTGCCTCTTCTACGACACTTTGCTGCTTGGACAAAGCCGAGAGTGGCTTTGACTATAATGTCCGCTAATTCTGCTATAGTGGGAATTAAATCCGTAGTTGTTTCCTGATGTTGAGGAGTTCGTCCCTGGTCAGAGAACTCAGGGAATATTGGCAAAACATTGAGTTACAAGACTAAACTAAACAAAACAATGCTCACCGACCGGCCAAGGCTGCCATTTGCGGCCCCAACTTGGCCCAACAGCTAACAAAGTTAGCTAGCTACCGTTTCAGAAAAATAACTTACTTTGTGGGGACCGTTGGAAATATTTGGAACTCACTCAGCTAACGATTAAAATGAATTATTTTGTATTATTATTGTATTTTTGAACCACTAGAATTAGAATGGCTGAGAATTTTCACTGCATACATTCCAAAATCACTAAACACTATCTCTCTTTCCACAGTTCAGCCACTCTGCCCATCACCATGAAGTGCTTGTTGGAGAACTGCCATGTGGATAGGCAGATTGCCCGGTTTGTCCTGCCTGTGGGTGCCACCATCAATATGGACGGCACAGCTCTATATGAGGCTGTAGCGGCCATTTTTATTGCCCAGGTTAACGACTATGAGCTGGACTTTGGCCAACTGGTCACAATAAGGTATGATTTTATCTAGAATCCTGGCAAATCTGGCATAATAATTTACCAAAAAAATGCTTGATTGTATTAATTACTTAAATATGTTACTATTGATGGGTGTGACCAAAATAAATGATCTTGTCTTTCCTTCAGCCCCATAACTCACAACAACATGTTTTTAGCTGAATAGTTATACCAAATAAACTCCTCAAAAGAAGTTCGGAAACGTTATTTTTGGTCAATGATTCCTCCCCTTCAGTAATACCAATTGGTATTGTATTTTATATAGTTGGAAAGCCTGATTAGTCACCTTTGCAGCGAGGTACAACTTGTAAGGATCGTGCATTCGTGGAATCAGCAACACAGCTAACCATGGGTAGCGGCCCAAAAAATTTGGCCAAAATCCCCTGCAATATTCTTTTATTGGTATCCATTCTCGTTTTGAGTTGCTTGGTGGATTGGATGATTGCACTCTCCCACAGTAATAAGGACACATAAACAACACATATTGGCCATTTTTACACTTTATGCCCTTTACACTGTCAGGGACCTCCGTAGCGTGTGGAAGATCCATACGCAGCCAAAACAGCTTGGCACCTCCTCTTCATGCTGGTCACCAGCTTGGTCACACACTGCTGTGGGATGGCATCCCATTCTTCAACCAGGATTTGTCACAAGTCAGCCAACACGTTTGCGTTGGTCACTCTGGCACGTACACCACACCCAAGCTGATACCACTTGAAGCTCAAAACGAGAGTGAATACCAACAGAAGAATATTGCAGGGGATTTGGCACACTTTTGGGGGCCGCACACGTTTAGCTGTGTTGCTCATTCCACGAATGCACGTGGAATCCTTACAAGTTGTACCTCATTGTGACGGAGACTAATCAGGTTTTCCAACAATATAAAATACAATACCAATTAATATTATTAAAGGTGAGTAATAATCGGCCAAAATAACGTTTCCAAACTATGTTTAGGAGGTTAGTTTTCAAGATGCAGGGCTTAGAGTATTTTTTAAGTATTTTCTTTTGAAGTATTTTTTTGTCCGGCCTGCGGCCATGAGAAAAATTAATTGGGAACTTGCATGCGGTTTAATATTTGAGTCAATTGATTACCCCTACCAATCATATGAGAGGAACGCAGCTATAACTAACGTTACAAGTCTATAAGAAGCAGAGCAGGGTGGGTCCTGGCAACACAGTGTGAATAAGATCTATACGTCACGTTAGCATTGTCGGTAAAAGCATGGAGCGCAAATTCATGAAGCCTGTGGATGATGTCCTACCCATTGATAAATGACGCAAAATTAAATGGCGCTGGGCGTGGATAGAAGAAGGTAGAGACGCCTTTTGGCAGTTGGTGCAAGAAACTGATAAAGCCTGGTGCTTGTTTCTGCATGTTTTGCTCGAGGAAGCTAATATATGCCAGCAGCGGTAAGAAAGTGCTTGCTCGTCATGTCATAGAGCCGCTGCCCGTGCACTCAAACTTACCACAACGTTGCCGGGAGCAACTGTTACAGCTGACACACTTTTGTCTATGACTGACTGTGTCTGCGACTTAAAAATACCTTTGTGCACATTTATTGTGGAACATGACTTGGCCAATTTATTAGCCACTGGTCACCCTGTGTAGAAAACTAGCAGAAGACATCCCCCCCCCCCTCAAAAAAGTTCCGGCTCATGGTTCTTTTTCACTTTAACCCGTGAAGATGTCTTTCAGTAAATGCTGAATCTCCTTATTATTTCATATGAATTTAAAATAAATTAATAAACTCTTAGCATGTTTGTTTTACCTATATGCAATATGAATTTTATAGTGTTGGTAGAATTGTGCTTAGTTGCTACATGACACAACTCATAAACACCTGTTTATTCATGTCTTCTCTTAATTCTATTGACTTACAATGTTCTTGATTTGACAGTATAACAGCAACAGCTGCCAGCATAGGTGCTGCAGGAATCCCTCAGGCTGGCCTTGTTACTATGGTGATTGTGCTGACTTCAGTAGGACTGCCACCTGATGACATCACGCTCATTGTTGCAATTGACTGGGTCCTGTGAGTCTGCAATGATAACTATTTTTGACATGTAATCTGTTGTGCCCTATCTTGATTATTAAAATGGGCAAGGGTATAAATACAAATATTATTTAACTATAGTCCTTAACAGAAGGTTGTATTTCACAGGTAGAACTACCCAGAGGTCAGAAGGACAGTTTTCATGATATGTGTCAAGTAATTTAACGATAAGACGTAAGAAAGTATGTGATCGGCCTTGCATAGTCAACCCAAAATATTTTCGGCTGAAAATTATAAATAGAATTATCCATGAACTTACAAAATAAGCTTCCTTTTCCTAATAACCATGAATAGAAGAATCAAACAAACTACCTCCAGCATCAGAAGTGATAACTTAATTATTAATGCAGATTTGTTATAAGGAAATACAATTTAACTTTTGCTGTGAATCTGTGAACATCTAAAAGACTAAATTGTTTCTAAGAGTAGAGTCAATTTGCTAAATGAAATGGACACGAGTCAAAATCTCTCTAATAATCCCAGGAATATCTGTCTCTGTGTGTTAGTTTCCCACAATTATCTGGAGAACCGGGCAGTCTACAAAGTTCATATTTTGCAGATGTCCTTTTTATAATCCAATGGAGTGCAGAGTGACATTGTTTGGATCAGCATTTTAAACATTCCCCCCCAAAAATTAGCTGCCACTTTTGCGATAGATCTTTTTCAGCCATGTTGAGCTTGCATTATACGCTTTACTAAGAGCTTGGACTAATGTGCACTAGAGGTAGGAGGCCATAACTTCAGTGAATTTTGTTAAATGAAACTAAGCGCTGTACGCACCGGAGTTAGTTGTAAGGAAAACAGGGAAATGTTGTTCTCTCTCGACTCTCAGCCATGTTGAGTTTACTTAGTTGCACTAAGCTAGCTCTTTCGAGCCAAAATTATATGGATATAGCGAGCCAAAAATAGGCATAAGACAGGAACAGTATAATTTATGTCAGTGTGATTCAGAAAATCCCAGACTATTTTACAGCATTGCATAGCACAAAGGGAAAAATACAAACATGAATGTAAACATAGCAAACAACCCTGAGGCAGAACTGTACATCCAAGCGCTGTATGGTGAATTAAGCCTACAATTATGACAACTAGTTCAACCATTGTGGATATAATGACTTCTGTTATGAACTAAATGTCCAGATGTTTGTGATGGTAATATATTCTAGCAGATAATCAATATAATACATTTTGATTAAGATAAAATAAGCAGTTGAAGCAGCAAATTAAGCCTACATAATCATTTGCAATTAATGTACCACAGCATTGGCTGTTCTAGTTCTAGCTAAGTAACCAAGGTAACTTATACTTCTGAACTAGCGTCATCCGTGTCAAGCTAAAAGTTCAGCAACATTTAGCTGTGTTGCAAAGAATTTCAAACAGGCGCAAACAGAATCTCAAAAGACCGTTCCATTGAGTGTATTTCAGCGCTCAAAGCACATTTGTTCTGTCTGTTGTTATGGGGTATTGTGTAGGGGGGGGGGGGGGGGTAGTTACTTTCAAGTAGGGATGCACTGAATCCAGGATTCTGTTTCAGATTCGGCCGAATATTCGGCTTTTTGATGGGGTTCGGTTTCGGCCGAACCTTAGATTTTTTTTTTCCCACCGAACCCTACGCTTGTGCTATGCTGGTCGACATAATGACGCCACCGTTGATTACGGGAAGGTGTTTGTAGGTGGACCGTTCAATGCAGTAGCTTGAGAGTGAAAAAGTGAAAATGGAACTTGTGAGCAGAAAAAGTGTTGTTTGGCAGTACTTTTAGTCAAAAGAAGGCGATTCAAATCGAGGTACATGTTCAATTTCCAATGCCGATTTATCTTGGGGTGGCAAGGACCCTAAACAATACACAACATCTCTGCTGTTAAAACATTTGCGTATGAAACATCGAAAGAAATTCAAGAAATCTAAAAGGCTAATATTTTGTATATTGATCTTGACGTTGTTTACTTCATTAATGTGTTTACTGTGTTAATGGACTGAGGATGCGAGTAGGGTTCAGTATTTGGCTTTGGCAGAATCTTAACAAGTGGATTCAGTAAATCAAATCACATTTATTTATATAGCCCTTTTTACATGCAAGCATGTCACAGAGGGCTTCACATGCGCCCATAGAACTGCCCCTCAACCAACCTAAACCCTCAAGGAAGACAAGGAAAACCTCCCAGAAAAACTTCCAACGGGAGAAAAATTGAAGAAACCTTGGGAGGAGCAATTCAGAGAGGGATCCCCTCCTCCAGAGACGGTTGGTAGGAGAGAGTTCAGTATTCGGCCGAACCCCAAAAAATCTGGATTCGGTGCATCCCTACTTTCAAGTAACCTCAAAGTAACTAAACCAAAATTACAAAATAATTTATTTGTCACTGTCTAAGGACTTGTCATGACTGGAACTGGAACAACAGCCAATGTAAACAATGGAGCCAACAAAGCCAACAAAGATTTCCAACCTTTCAAAAAAAAGACTATGCCATTAAAGGCTGGAATTTTGGCTTGACTTTGAAAGTATCCAACCCAAAATATCACACACCCTCCCTTCAAAGCCATTTTACTAAAACATATGAATGGGCTGCCTGACTACCTACCTACCTGAGCGCAGTAGACAGTCAAGTCGCCCGTCCAATCATTGCATTCGGTCTAAATTCAGTCTGATATCGCATTTATTTTATTTTACTGTCAGAGCATTTGATTTAATGATGGTTATCAGGATGTGAAGTTTATTTCAGCACATAAGACAAAAGGTACTTCCAACAACATTGTCCATCCTAGCTTTAATGATGACTGTGTTCTATAGGGACAGATTTCGCACTATGATCAACGTATTGGGAGATGCCTTAGCTGCTGGGATCATCGCGCATCTATGCCGTAAAGACTTTCCTCTCAGTGGAAAGGTAAGCTAAAAATGCTGGAAAATCTTTTTGGAAAATGTAATTAAAATCCTGTTGCAGCTGTAGCTTTAAGAATAGTTCCAACATTTTATTGGCATGTTAATTGATGATTGTGTGTGTTTGTTTCCAGTCAGGGCCATCGTATGGCACGCCAAACACGCATAACTCTCACACTACACAGAGTGTCAACGTTTCAATGACAGAGATGCAAAACAAAGATTGCTTCGTAGAGGTGATGGGGGATTCGATCAACCAGAGGCACACACACACCGTCTACTACAACATTTGTCAAGTCTAACTCTTGGACAGGACACTTACCTCAAATGCTGGAATAATTTGAGTGCTTTTTTCTGTTGTGCCAAGAATATAATACTGAATATTTTCTCTTTCTTTCTGCTACGTTTTTGAGTCTTTTTTGCTGGACTTCTGCTATCTGATTTGGATATTCCTGATGCTTTTGAGCAAGGAGTGTAATGGTACATGATGACATAGGAGGCCGAATGGGGACAAAAGAGACCTCAGACAATGGATATTTACAATGAATATCTATGGACCAATGTTGGACCTTGGAATGTTTCCATTTAGACTGTGTTGTAGTGTGTCGTATAATTTGCCTTTGTAGTCATAATATGTGCACATATTTATTATCTTTATATGATCTGTATTTATAAAGCAGACTTGAAATGATAACATGATGGCATGCCTTTTAAATGATTTCATTTTAAACCATGTGCATTGCTACATATGCATGACCTGTTGATTCCTACAAACAAAAGTACTGTATGTGTGCTACATCTAACCACTGGTAACTGGGATGTTTGACAAACACAAATAATGTACCTTTCATAAATAAATAAAAATGACCTGGGAACTTAGGCCACTGAATATTTAGTGTAAAACTTGCGGACAAAATGAATGAAAAAATATAGCTGCAAGCAGCAGTGAGTCGGCCAAGCAGGTTAAATTAACCAAAACACATTTTAGACATCTTCAGAACAAGGGGCCTCATTCACCAATATCTTTTTTAGTTATTTCTTAAATTTGTTCTTAAGAAAGTTCCTAAGAAAAGTCTTTGTGTGATTCATGAAAGTTTCCTTAACAGCAGAATTGTTCGCAGGTGCAGTCTTAGAATGATGTCTCCCAATATATCGTAAATTGAAAGCTTGTGCCCCCTTGCTTGGTTAACAGCCCGTTAATTCCCATAAAAGGGCATGAGATGACAGGGCCGTGCGCACATTCAGAGAAATGTCAAAAAGACGTGGGAAAGACGTAGGAGACCTCGACTCCAAAAGAAATAAAAACTTCAGTAATTCTGAAGTGGAGGTATTGCTGCAAGAAGTTGGCGCAACATCCTATTTAGTAGCGTCAGCTACTATACAAAGCAGTAAATACAATCGATGCATGGAATGCAATTACCAATGCTGTGAACGCTGTATCCGGAGAAGGGCACAGAACCGATGAAGTGAAAAATAAATGGTTTGATCTAAAATCTGAGGCAAAAAAAACATTTCTAAACATAGAAGACAGATGCTGGCCACTGGAGGGGGGAAGGCTGGGCCAGAGCTATCTGAGCTGGACCAGCGCATTGGGGCCTTAATTGGACAGACAGCTCTTATGGGTGGGCCATCGGTAAATAGGAAAACACAACGACATTAACTTCTGACGGAAAAGGTAGGGCCTCTAGCAGAAGACGGGCCCTCCTGATTGGACAAACGGACTGTCTGTCTTTTAACAGGAAGGAGAACACCTATTTTGAAAACATGAATCCCTCGAAGATACTTTCTAAATTTTTAAGAATTATTTTTATGCAAGGCGTAGGCTACATGCGACTTGATAATTGATATGTTGTCAACCAATCACAACATCAGGATGAGTATAAGCACTTGAAGTCACGTTTGTCAAATTAGTTCTAGTTATTGGTGTTCGTTGGCATACAAAGTTAGTCTTCTCTTATTAGCGTGGTTAATGATTAGAGCTTGCAACAATGAATTGCAGATTAAGGGTTCCTATCATCCAGCTAGCTCTCAACGCTCGGCAGAAATTTCAGGTCCACTCACTAAAAACGAAAATGTTCTGAATATCCTCGGAAATCTTAACTTTTTTCAACATTTTCAAAAAATCTTAAATATACACCAGATTATTATAAAAAAAGTCTGGCCTACTTCCACAACCTTTCAATTTTCTATAAAGTTTTAAACAAAACTCAAATAAATTGCTCATCTTGGAAAATAGCATTAAATCCACGCTAATATTAACACCTTTTTCTAAATTGTGTGCCTGTTTGTGCACATTCTGAAGATTTTTTGCACTGTGAATTTGCACTGTCAGTTCTGTTTAATGATTGAAAATTAATGCTATTTTTTAATCCGATTAATCGAAAAAAGAATCGACAGATTAATTGATTATTAAAATAATCGCTAGTTGCAGCCCTAAAGCAGTTGTTTATTTGTTTTTCCAGAATTGATACAAGTTGGAAGATTCATTCGAGACACTAGTGTGTATTTTTGTGTGTTAAGTGTTCTCTTCAACATCTTCAACAAGTCACCTATTTCATTTACGTACAGATGAAGTCCTGCTAAGGCAACAGCAACCACCCTCTGAAGCTGAACCTGAATCTTCCACCAGTACATCCACACATGCCCCCAGATCCCGTTCAACTCCTCCACGTTTGATCACCGATGCAGTCCTGGACAACCAAGAGAGAATAGCAATTAATTGCTCTCAAACTTGGACAACAACTCTGCCGTCCGGTCCCAGGAGTTAGTCAGGATGCTCATCCTCTTGTGGAGGCTGAGGGGGAAGTGCTACACCATGCTTCATGGCAATGTTGTGCAAGACACAGCAGGCCGTGATTATCCTACAAACCTAAAACAATGAATATGGTGTAATTTCAAATGCAGAAAGCATATGGTAGAACTTGACCATGTAGGCTCTTTTTTGCCAGATTTAAAGCAATTTCTCGTATGTGGTCTGTATACACACACATTCTCCGGTTTGTAAAGCAGCTTGATCCTCATAAAACAAGTCATTATAGGAATAGAAAGCCATTAGTGATTATACTGAGATGCTTACCAATGAGCCATGCGTCTCCAGCAGCTCCTTGTTTGAGGCGCATACCCATAGAACTGTTTTGCAAAATATAGGAATCATGTGCACCTCTTGGGAAGCGGAGGACCACATTCAGAAGTTGATTCTGGGATTCGCAGATCAGTTGGACATTTATAGAGTGGTATTGCTTGTGGTTGAGATATGGGAACGGATATGGAGATGGTGCCTTAATGCGCAGGTGTGTGCAGAAATACTATGGAATCCTCTCTTAATTGAGATCTGTTCTTCTGCTGTTTAGGGGAATTTGATGTATTGTGTAGCCAATTGATTGATTCCATCCACGACTCGCGGAAGTGCACGGCAGATATTTCCACCCGGTATCCTAGCTACATTTACTTTTAGTCATTTAGCAGACGCTCTTATCCAAAGTGACAGTAAGTACAGGGATATTCCCCCTTGCCAAAGGACACAACTTCATTTGACACGGCCGGGAATCAAACCGGCAACGTTCTGATTAATAGCCCGATTCCCTAACTGCTCAGCCGTCTGACCCATCTAGCTCCCTCTGAAAAGTTCCAGTAGCAAAAAATCCCAAGCTGTAGAGTACCTGCACCGCAGTGCTGGCTCCAAACTGTTACAATTATCCATGAGGACTGCTCTTGGTAGCGTAAGGCATCCCAAAAGGTACTCATCACTCTCATGCAAATAATTCTGTATGGTCACGGAAGATGCGTTCCTTCCTCAGGGCACGATCTGCAACATTTTGCAGCAGCAGTAAATATGCCATTGTGTGGTGTAGTCCTTATTATTGGATGACAATTAAGGTTCCTCACATAATTGATGTAAATTGAAGGCCAAGCAAGGCTCGTTTATGAATACAGGCCTAGCACAATTCATACACCATGGCAATTCAAAGTGCTTTACCAATGAGCAGAAGGGTAAGTGTATATTTATTAAAACAAACAAACATATAATTTTGTGTAAAATAATAAAGATAACTAGAGGGGGTACAATTTCTGGGGAAATTGTAGGGTGTGCTTGCTTACTTGTAGGGGTCCGTATTTAAATTACATTTTACAACTGATATTTCTTTATATTTTATATTAAAATGCATAGCCTTCTTATTATTTATTAAGATTACATAGATTTAAAAGCATATTATTTTCTGCTCATTTACAACTCAAAATACTAAGAGTGAAGAGTAGAATGAAATAGTCTTGTCATTTCCCCTGCAAGAGGGAATGGTGATCAGCAACCTCATAGTTAAATCAAAACGAATATATTTGGCAGGCCGGTGTAAAAATTGACCTAATCTCTATGATTTAAACGTCATTGTAAGTTTTTCCCTTCTGATATTTTCAGGCATTTAGCCTATTCATATTGCATTCATTCATTAATAAAGAACCCCCTTTTAAATTTATTTTAACAACGACGTTACCAGCAGTAGCTATCTCAGATGGAATCGCGATTCAAATAGTATCATCTGCTATCTGAAAATATGCCCCCAAAAACGTAAATAAGCTTGACATTTACTTAGGGGAAAATCACTCATTCATGAAAATGTCAGTGGTAGCGATCATTGTCAGTAACAAGGCAAAATGCGATATAGCCCTGCTGTGTGGAGAAGCTGCCCCGGTAAATTGTAGGCTACAACTACTACTAGACTGTCTTGGTAGCGATTGCGTTGGTTGAATTCGATTTAACGTTACTTCCGTTGTACGGTCTAGGCTGAAATGAATTATTTTCATGAACAGATTGAAGTTTAGGCTGTGGCAATGGAGTTCAGGTTAGTAGTCACTAGTCAGATAGTTTCACCTATTGAAAGACTTTTGATTTAAGTAAGGGTAGTGCCGAACATCATTGACTTCCTACGTAGGCTACTGTAAACAGCTGTGGAGATGTTTTTTTAGCTACTAACAGTACAGTACAGCGTTGCAGTGAGCTACACTGGTTTGAAACCACAGGTAATGATAATTTCACCAACAAATCGTTTACTTGTAATCTAATGTCATAATAAATCCTACAACGAAAATGTAATTGTGAGGAATGTTTATTTTAACAATTGAAAACAGATGCATCATAGACCGCTGTAGTATGTGTTGCCCGGACAACAGAGGCTAATGTCATGATGCTAATGCTTCAGTGAAATAGTAGACTAATGTTTTCGAAAGTAGATGTAACTACTTCCTTATATCAGCTTATATTGTTTTTCATATCACAAAGTAAAATGAGTAAATAGTTATCACCCTGGCCTATTTGCTTGTGGAGTTTCTGCAGATCCCTTGCAGTAAAGCAGTTAGCCTATCTATCTCCCAGAAGTTAACGAGCTGCTAAACTAATGTTCTGCTAGAGGTAGTCACGCGATATTTTGTGACGTTAGTGACGTCAGTAGCGTCAGTGACTGTGGCTAGCAAGTTAGCCACCGTTAGCTTCACTTTTGCCACAAAAACTTAATTAAAACCTAAACCGTGCAACGGAACATAAATCCCAATAGAACCAACGCAATCGCGACCAAGACGAACCTTTTGACATCGACGTTGTCTATGTAGTCCAAATATTGACTGAGCCTTAGGGGCGCGAAAATAAACAATAATAATAATATATATGTGAGATAACAATGGTTTGTGCTCGCCGAAAGGCAAGCACGCCCCAATTAGTTGCAAAATTATAAAGGAGAGAAATATTCAATTTTAAACTAAAGGGGTACAACTTCTGGGGAAATTGTAGGGTGTGCTTGCTTGTGTCTGTTGCAGATGGGTAAATTTATTAACTGTCATTTTTACAACTGATATTTCTGTATATTTTATATAAAATACTTATCATTAATGAAGATTGCATAGATTTAAAAGCATACATTTGTTGCTGCTCATTTCAAAATTTACATTTACATTTATTCATTTAGCAGACGCTTTTATCCAAAGCGACTTCCAAGAGAGAACTTTACAAAGTGCATAGGTCACTGATAATAACAACAAGATAGCCCCACAGCATTGCGGGTAGTCAAAAACAAGAAGTACATATTGTGAACAACCAAAAAATAGTGCTAAAGGGAAGAAACCATAAGAGCATGTAGTTAAACAAGTTAAAATTACACAGCATTAATCTCTAAGTGCAGGTGTATCTGTAGGAAAGCAATAAAAATAGGATTAACTAAAATAGAATACAACAGTTTAAATCAGCTACCACTAACCAACAAGAGCAACAGTCTAAGCAAGAGTCATTGTGATCCTTGAGGAAACTAGCGTTGGGTTCAGCAAACCATTCCTAAGTACCATTGTACTCCCGGAACAAGTGCGTCTTGAGCCTTCTCTTGAAGGTGGAGAGACAGTCCGTGTCGCTGATGGAGGTGGGGAGTTGATTCCACCACTGGGGTGCCAGGCAGGAGAAGAGCTTGTGCTGGGACCGGGCGGTCTTGAGAGGTGGGACCACCAGGCGGTTGTCTGAAGAAGACCGTAGGTGGCGGGTGGGGGTGTAAGGCTGCAGGAGAGACTTGATGTAGTCGGGCGCAGTCCCGTTCACTGCTCGGTAGGTCAGTACCAGGGTCTTGAATCTGATGCGGGCTGTTATGGGTAGCCAGTGGAGGGAGATGAGGAGCGGGGTAACGTGGGAGCGTCTGGGTAGATTGTAGACCAGGCGGGCCGCTGCGTTCTGAATCCTCTGAAGAGGGCGGGTTGCGCATGATGGGAGACCGGCAAGCAGCGAGTTGCAGTAGTCCAACTTGGAGAGGACAAGTGCTTGGACAAGCAGCTGGGTGGAGTGCTCAGACAGGTATCTCCTGATCTTCCGGATGTTGTAGAGGGTGAATCTACACGACCGGGAGACGGCAGCAATGTGGGCCGTGAGGGAGAGCTCGTCATCCATGGTAACCCCAAGGTTCCTGGCAGAGGATGAGGGGGTCACCGTCACAGATCCCAGGGTGATTGAGAGGTCATGGGAGATAGAGGGTTTGGCCGGGATGATGAGAAGTTCCCTTTTGGCAAGGTTCAGCTGGAGGTGGTGCTCAGTCATCCAGGCGGAGATGTCTGCGAGGCAGGCCTCAATCCTAACTGAGATCCCCGGATCGGTCGGAGGGAACGACAGGTACAGCTGCGTGTCGTCAGCGTAGCAGTGGTAGGAGAAGCCATGGGAGGTGATGATTGGACCAAGTGAGGTGGTGTACAGAGAGAAGAGGAGGGGACCAAGGACGGAGCCCTGTGGGACACCAGTGGAGAGCTGGCGAGGGCCTGACAGTTTGCCTCCCCAGGAGACCTGGTAGGATCTTCCCGACAGGTAGGATGAGATCCACTGGAGTGCAGTGCCAGTGATGCCCATCTCAGAAAGTCTGGAGAGCAGGATCTCGTGGTTAACCGTATCAAACGCCGCAGAAAGGTCCAGCAGAATGATGACGGATGACCTGGAAGCTGCTCTGGCAGACTGGAGGGCAGTGGTGACTGAAAGGAGGGCAGTCTCTGTGGAGTGGCCGGTCTTGAAGCCCGATTGGATGGGGTCGAGCAGGTTGTTCTGAGAAAGGAAGTTAAATAGTGGTGTTTGCACAACCACTATGATGTAAAGGGAGTTCTGTACTCAGTGTGGAATGAAACTTAAGTATCGATCTTATCACGCTATCAATCAGGCTATCGATACCAACGTTGGTATCGATAGTTGCCGGGTTTCCCAACCCGGCCACTGTCGGTCTTGAGATCGATATGCCCACCCCTATGCTGTATCATCTCGCTGAGGATCGTGAACACAATTTCAGATTCAATATTTCATTAATTGAATCCGCACAAGGTGCTGCCACCTTGGAATAGTCAAAAGCAGTCGATTTAAGTTGAACCACCGATCAGAGGTTTTAACCCGCCCCCTGACTTGGTGACGGGGGGACGACAGATTTATTTTGCTGCAGCAAGTTTCACCGTGGATAAATGTAAGTATAAATAAATAAATGTAAGTATAAATAAATAAATGTAAACACATGAAAACGTAAACTTATATATATATATATATACACACACAAATACATGTAACATTTATATATTTTGTGTCATTTATTTAAGCTTTGTGTTATATAATTTTGTATTTATCCAAGTATTTATTTATTTAGTTTTGGCCCCTATAATCCTCCATAAGTATCACCATTCAAAACCTTTGTGGCTTTGCCGCCTCATTTTATACCCCGACACGTCAGAGTCTTTTGGCAAGTCGGGAGACAGGTTTCGTTTAAGATCACATCACAAAACGTTTCTAAACACTTTGACACGTGACCGGAAGTGTTTTTAAAACCCGTCTCGGAACGTTGTTCCGATGCAGTGAGTGTTGAATGTGTCGGGACAGTATCGACACCGTAGTACCGAGTGGAAAATCAGTAGGGCTTCGTCCCAAGCGTCATCAACAAACATGGCGGACGCCACAACACCAGGCGTGTCAGCCCCTCATCCTGAAAGATGTGCATTTTATGTGGAAAGGAAAAAACGGTTCTGTAAAATGCAAGTTGGAAGTGGAAGAAGGTTTTGTGGGGAGCACGCACATGCGGTAAGAAGCTTCAAGCAAACTCCAAAACCCGCTCTAATATCCTGTAAATGTAGTGCTCTGTAGATAGTTAACTCTAGCTAGCTAACTACATCAAAGAAAGTTGGCAGCGTGTAGTCAAAGCTGCCTGCAACGGCAAAATGAATAGAATTCCTTTTAGTTGGTTGGCCGAAGCTCAAAATCGTGCATTTGAACAATCACTGGCGATGGAGGAGCTGGATTTTTCTGTATCACTTTAAAACTTTTCTACAACCCTTAAAAAATGTGTTGGCATGACCAGCACATTTTTCAAGGAACAAACATTTTGTTTCTTTATCGACGCAGGTATTTTTTTCCGGACAACTATGGTCAGCATCTAGCCTGACGTTGTCATACTCATAATTCTAGGCAGAATATGAGTCTGAACTCTCCGTTGGGCTGTGACTATGGGGCGTGTGGCAACCGAGCTCGTAAAACAAATGACTCTTCGCTCAATTGGATAGACCTACAACCAATCAGAGCAACGTAATATGTTGTTTGTTGAAAACGAAGGTGACATTGTTGATTACGTTATTGTTGATCATCTGTCCATCATCGTATAAAGCCCGCCCTGACCATTTCATTGGTCAGCCCAGATCCTGGTCTTACAACTTCCCGACCAAATTTTTTTGTGGGCGGGGATGAGTTGGGCTGGCAGCCAGGCTAGTCCGCATCCAATAAGAGCTTATATACATGACACCTTCATAAAATCCACCAATCGTATACCCCGATATTCAAGGCGAGTAAAGTAGGAAGTAAACATTCACATGTGCATTTTTGGTGAGCCGGTATATTGTCAGTGGGTGACTGGGCTTCAAATGTATGGACAAAAGTAAAACAAATGGGTAATTCAGGTATTCTCTAAAGAAGCATTCTAACATTCCACTTAAACTAGTTTATACCATAGTCTGGGTGAATACTCGATTCTGATTATCGGGTGATAACAGACACCTACTGCGTCAGTGCAGCAAAACTGTCTTTTCACCGTTCTAAATTATTCCGCTGGCAACATAGTATATAAGCCTGTACAAAGTTTCTGAAACAAGTAACCATAACAACAGTGACAGTCAGCCTCCATTTACAACTTTGAAAGACTTTAACAAGAAGCTAACTTGTAATTTACAACAAGTGACTTCAAAATGTATTTTAACCTATTTGAAAATGTTACCTTTCTGAATGCACTGTGTCAGTGTCACGTAACCGCTCATCTCACATCCCATTCGCTATTCACCTCGCTAGTCAATCTACTTCATACAGGCTGTGTGGCCAACTCTACACATGGCCGATTAGGGCTGTCCCCACTCAGTCGACTAGTGGTTCTCAATCTTAGTCCTCGGGACCCCCTGCCCTGCGTGTTTTAGACGTTTCCCTACTCCAACACACCTGATTCAAATGAATGTGTCGTTATCAGGCCCAACACACCTGATTCAAATGAATGGGTCGTTATCAGGCCCATTTATTTGAATCAGGTGTGTTGGAGCAGGGAAATATCTCAATGGGGTCCCGAGGACCAGGATTGAGAACCACTGGACTAGTCGATTTTCTGGTCGATATGCTCTTGGTCGATTAAGATTTCAAGCTGCCTTATGGCAATGTGAGATCTGATTCCCGCTTGTGTCATCATTGCTGAATTTAAGAAATGTTCTACAGAAATTGTAGATTATATTATTTGAGACAACTAAAGCAACTCTAAAATATAAAATTTAAAAGGTGTAACTATTTCCCCTTTCGTTAATCTGCACTTTGTTTTGTTTTGGTATTTTGCACACGGCACAAGCACAATTGGCTGCAGAACTACAAACTCTGCCATAGCCTACTTTGTCGGTGTTATTAGTCAAAATGTCAGCTGTGTTATGGCAGCATTTTATTAAAGTACATTTACATTTACAAAGTACCGGATGACTCGAAAAACGTTGAATACAAACTCTGCCAACAACGGTTTATTTTTCATAGTTCTACGTAGGGCTGCACGATTATGGCCAAAATGATAATCACAATTATTTTGCTCAATATTGAGATCACGATTAATTATCACGATTATTTGTTGATTTTAACCTAATCAAATTTGTTTGTCACAATGCATTGTACCTGCAGAATGGATGTAAATAAAACTCAAAACATACAATCAATAAAAAACAAATGATCTCCGTCCACACTAGCATTTTCATATCGTTTTCCAAATGTTTGCCGTCCACACTAACACGGGTACATGACAATCTTTGTCATGGTTACGCCACTCCTGCCCCTCCCTCCCGCCACGGTGCCCTGTTTACATACTCCTCTGGCAATACTATTTGGTGTTTTAAAATTGTCCCACCAGCTAGCTGTTCAGCCAGGTGTCACCCAGAATCGCCGCTGTATATTTGGTTTAAACCGTCTTCACTGCCTTGTCCCCCTATCGTTCATATACACTAAGTACAGCACTTGCCTTCTGCGTAGGAGTACCGCGTAACTATTAAACTTAATAGATGCCCAGGCCCAAGATCACTTGTGATAATACTTGTACCTCAAGTACAATAACTAAACTGGTAAATAAATTATAGAGATGGAGCAGCATATTTCTTTCATGTTCATCTTGACATTATAGCTATAGAGCGAAAGCTAACCCAAAGCCATAGCAACTGAACGTCATCGTATCTGAAAAGCTCCGTGGACCCCGTCCACACTACTACGCGAACCCGGCGTTTTCAAATGTCTCCGGCTAAGGGAGCGTATTCGAAAAGCTCTGTTTTCCGTGTCCGAATACGCCGTATTAGTGTGGACGGGAGGTGCAAACGCAGACATAAGTTTGCGTTTGTAAATTTGCTCGGGCTATTGTGGACGGGCCCTAAGCGGCGTGGGGCAGGGAACATCTCGTGATCAGATATTAAGTATTTTCGACTCCATGCAACGCCGCAGCCGGCTGCAGCCAGATTGGAGAAAGAGTTTATCATAGCCCAATACATTAAATGACAAATTTTCCGAGTTTACAGAGCCGTTTATAACTCCTCCCCGACTGCAGGCGGCAACTTTCGCTGTTCATTTCATGCAGCCGCAGCCGATGTCGAACGCACCTATTAGTTTACCGAGAGCTAGATTGTCTTTGCAAAAAATAACTTTGATACGGAGCGTTCTATTAACAGAATGACGCATTTTAAATATCGCTCGATCACGTGAATTTGATCGTGGGAAGCCGAAATCGTGATTAAAATTCAACTGTGCAACCCTAGTTCTACGTCAAATATGATGTAGCCTACCACCTGAAAAACCCCAGTTGTCTTAGCCCTACTTCACTCATGCTAACGCGCTGGGTTGAAAAATGAATATGCCTGTTATAAGATCCAAATCGAATGACATAATTTTCTCCGGCCAAGACAACAAAATCTTTTTCTGTTGCACCGTTCCCCACTCAGCTTCTAAGTAAGTTTGTATGCTGCAAGTTCAGGTAGTATAAGCGTGCTCTGATGATTTGAATGTTAAACAATATTTTTAATTTGTAGTAATTTGTAAGAGATACTAAAAACCATCGGCATTTACATTTAGTCATTTAGCAGACGCTCTTATCCAGAGCAACTTCCAGTAAGTACAGGGACATTCCCCCCGAGGCAAGTAGGGTGAAGTGCCTTGCCCAAGGACACAACGTCATTTGGCACGGCAGGGAATCGATCCGACAACCTTCCGATTACTAGCCCGATTCCCTCACCGCTCAGCGATCGGACTCCTCATTTGGTTACAACAGGACTGGTGATACGAGTCTTATTATTTGTAGGCTACCGTATTTTACGGAAAATAAGCCGCACCATGTACAAGCCGCACCCCCTCAGAATGTACAATTTGTGTTTGTAGATCGGAGTACAAGCCGCACTTTACAAGTTAACTATGTCACCGTTGCACAGCCCATTGCATTGATCAATTGCAAATTCATGCTGAGGCAGTGGACAGCTTGGATAGCGATCTAACTGGACAACATTCCCAATTAGGGTGAACACTCAAATTATCTAAACTATAGACAATAGCATTACACATATCAAAACAGAACGACCACAACAATAGAACTCCAAACAATGCTTATTAAGCTAAACTAATGCCCTTAACTTAGTAGCTTTTCAGCTTGCCGCAGGGCATTCTGGGTGCCAAGAGCAATGCACGAGTCTGGGCGATCTTACAGCATTGTGTAACACTCTTCGGTTGTGGATAGGGATGTCACGAGAACCGATACTTACGGTACCTTCCGATGCTAAAATAACAAAACACCGACGATGCCCATTTTTTTGAAGCACCGTAAGTACCGTGAGCGCCGATGCCAGATGTTAGCATCGGTGCTGCGCCTTCAGGAGTGTTCCAGTCGACGTTTACATTAAGAAAAACAAGATAACAACTGCTGCTTTAGCGATCGCCCCGCTTCGACTTGTTGACAAGAAAGGCAAAGAAAGTTGTTTGCGTTTGAGGCAGATGACCCTGGCGTTATAATTAATCCGCAGAATCCATTATGCAAAAAATGCTACCGCAGTCTTCAGACCAAGGGGGAATATTTCCAATTTAGCTAAGCATCTGAAAGATCGTCATCTGGATTTGTTTAAAGAATTCAAGGCAAGTTCTGATTCAGTTCCAGAAGAGGCGCAGCACCGATGCTAACATCTGGCATCATACAAAATAAATCAATGTTCGTTGAAGTCGCGGCGAAATTCTGAATACATCCAAAGAATGCATTTTTTCTGTTTGTTTAATCTGTCATACTAAAATACACGTTACATGATGTTTGAGATGGTGGGCACGTGTGTTACAATGGCTTATGTAGCCTACATAGTTTAGGTTAGCTGTAGTTTTAACGTTAGCCCATAGCTTAGAAGGTAAACTCATGTCATGTTCATCTTGTTAGCTGAATGGCTTAATTGCACTTTATTATGTTGTGCTATGCTCTATTGCACATGTTTTGTATGTCTTTGTAGGACATTTTGCTATTTTTCAAATATTTTAAAGAAGTTCATGGTTCAAGTAGCCTACATGGAATCTTAGACAATCCTCTTTTTTTTTACCATGGTATCGAAATTGGCATCGAGAATCGTGTTATTTTAATGGTATTGGCACCGACTACTGAATTTTTGGTATCGTGACACCCCTAGTTGTGGATAGTATGTCCAGATATAAAGCCAAGTCACTCATTTAGTGGCAGAATCCATTGTTATGTCTACAAAATTATTTTAGATACAGTATAAGTTTAGCTAGCTTGCAAATCCTGAGGATAGCCTACTGTAGCAGACCTTTCTATGTGACAACGGACAAGGCTGTTTTGTCCCTCGGGAGTTGCCGTAGGCTTGATGCTGAAACATTAGCCTACGTGAAATCAGTGAGGGCTGTTGGTATGGCGATGTCAAGAAGAGCAGTGGTAAAATACAAGTTATGAAAAGAAACCGCGTCCGTGCCTTATTGTCTACATGATCATATACAATTATATCTAAAACAAACTTAAGAAGAGCTTGGTTACACTACCAAAGTTGAATTAGTAATGTTGTTAGCGATGCTAGCGTTCTTTTGCTAGTTAGCCTATAACATTTCACTGTGTCTTGCAGCTGTTTGATTAACTAAAATGATTATGAAATGTTAAGTTCTACTAGCCATTTGCCTACTTTAGCAAGTCACTGTATTTCCAAGCCCTGATAGTGTAACTGAGACTACACAGTAAATAATTCCTCTTTCAAGTAATAAGCCCATGTGTTGAGCATTAAATTAGCTGCACGGCCTGTAGAGATCTTGAGATGAAGCTACTTTTTTGTTATAAAGCTGGACAACAAGCCGCGTCGAAATATAAGCCGCACAAGCACAAAACTGTAAAATTGTAGTACAAGTCGCGGCTTTTTTTCCGTAAAATACGGTATTGGCGGCTGAATCTGCAATGTCCAGCAGCCATTGAGTCAGATCCCGATTTTTTTTTTGTACAAAAAAAAAAAAAAGTTTCAAATTTCGATTAGTCGATTTTCAGACGTCTCAGTCGAGTCTTGGTCGACCAAAGAAAATCTTAGTCGGGGACAGCCCTACGAATATTTTCTTTTTTAAAATCTAGATTCTATTTGGGGACAATGACATGGCTCGATAGCTGGCTAGTCATGTTGTTAAACATACTGTCAAATTCTAATTACTGTTAGGAGAATGTCAACTTTGATGCGGTCATCTCACATCTATTTGCTATTCAACTCGCTCCACAGGCTGCAGTCATACTGTAGGCTATACAGTATACGGCCGATACTTTTGTGAAAATCTTGATATTGATTTTGGGAAGTAACATGGCTGGTTAGCTAGCAAATCTCCTTGTCAAACATACTGTAAAATTATATTTACTGTTTGTCAACCGTACACAATGTTATTGCCTTTGAATCCTGCTAGCATAACATTAGCTTTCGGGCTAATAGCTCAGCCAAAGGAAAGGCGGTGTTGGTTCTATGAACTGAGCGGATTAGAAATATCAGAGTTGGCTAACGTTGAAAAACTGGTATCGGATCTATACCACATCATTGATTTCTATTGCAAAACGCCTTAAAACATAAATTAATGTTTGTAAAAAAAATCGTCGACAAGTTACCATGGTATAACCGGGATAATGCCCTTCGAGGTGTCCAATATCACCTGATAATGGACTCCGCTGCGCGTCGGACATTTCACGCCTCCGCATCGTCCATTATCAGGTGATATTGGACACCTCGTCGCGCATTATCCCTTACAGATTTGTTATATTATTGCGCTTCTATTAGTCATCAGAGCAAGTTAACAGTGAAGTGATAATAAATTGTGCAGAACATTTTTTTCCTTTTTTCTAATCAATGTATTTGTTCCCAGGTGTCCCCACCCCCTCCCGAAACTAAACCTATATTTCGGATAGGGCTGTCCCCGACCTAAGAATTTCTTTGTTCGACCAAAACTCGACTAAAACGTCTGAAAATCGACTAATCGAACTTTGAAATGCTTAAAAAAATAAATAATTTACAAACATTTTTGCGATCTGACTCAATGGCTGCTGGACATTGCAGATTCAGCCGCTAAAAGCCTACTAATAATAAGACTTGTATCACTAGTCCTGTTGTAACCGAATGCCGATGGTATTTAGTATCTCTTACAATGTACAACAAATTAAAAATATTGTTTGTTTAACATGCAAATCATCAGAGTGCGCTTATCACTGCCTCAAAACTTGCAGCATGTGAACTTACGTAGAAGCTGAGTGGGGAACGTTGAAACAAAGAAAGATTTAGTCTTGGCCGGAGAAGATAATGTCATTCGATTTGGATGTGATTCTTATAATAGGCAGATTCCTTTTTCAACCCAGCGCGTTCGCATGAGTGAAGTAGGGCTAGACCAACTTGCGTTTTTCAGGTGGTAGGCTACATCATTTTCGACGTCGAACTAGGAAATTAAACCGTTGCTGGCAGAGTTTGCATTCAACGTTTTTCGAGTCACCCGGTACTTTGTAAATGTACTTTAATGAAATGCCGCCATACCACAGATGTCTTTGCCATTTTGACTAATAACACAGACAAAAGTAGGCTATGGCAGAGTTTGTAGTTCTGCAGCCAATTGTGCTCCTGCCGTGTGCAAAATACCAAAAGAAAACTAAGCGCAGACTAAAGAAAGGGAAAACAGCAACACCTTTTCTTTTAAGTTATATATTTTTAGGTTTATTTGTCTTAAATAATATAATCTACAATTTCTGTTGAACATTTCGTTAATTCAGCAATGATTACACAAGCGAGAATCAGATCTCACACTGCCATATGGCAGCTCGACTAAAACAATCTTAGTCGACCAAGAGCATATCGACCAGAAAATCGACGAGTCGACCAAGTGGGGACAGCCCTAATTTCGGAACAGGTTAATGTAATAGTCTAATAGTTAATGTAATATTGCACATATTTTCGTCCTATTTACCTTAAAGCAATAAAGTTAGGCTACTTAAAGACACCTTACACTTATAAAGTATGTTCTAAATGGCATAAATGCTGCCAATTAATAATTGACGTAACAACTTATTGTAAATGGTCAGTAGCCTAGCCTATCGATTTAAAGTCCATATGGCAGGTACATTTTTCCAACAAATTTGCGCTATTTGCTTGTTGGTAATAAACATTTAAACTATTAATTATTTAATTTGATGTTGTTGGGTGTAGGGCTGCAACTAACGATTATCTATCGACTATTTTTTTCGATTAATTAATTTCCCCCCCTAAAAACAAAAGAATGACAAAATGTAGAAATTTGCTCTCGGTCTAACTTGTTTCAGCTCTCCCACACTCTGTTCCGCCATGATTCAAAAACCTTCTTCTTCTTTGCCTTAGTGCGACAGTGTAAGCAATACTGCCCCCTGTACTTCCGGTAGTGCATTGCAATGCTGAATGAAAATTACGGCAGCTCTGAATCTTTTTATAATATATATATATAATACATTACGCGTCGATGATAAAAATCCACGTCGACAATTTTTCATAATCGACATAGTCGATTTTGTCGACTATTCGTTGCAGCTCTAGTTGGGTGTCTCAAAACGCAATTAAATACTAAAAAGTATCTACTTTTTGCAATGATTTCGTTCCCCCACAATGCATTGCATGACGTCACGTTGGGGAGACAACAGACCAAAGTCTGCTTTGAGACCATTGAAATTTATTAGAAAAAGCACTAGGATAGTACCAGAGAATGTCTAATATGGGCTCTGCTAGCATCATCAAAACGTGGGACATCTAATTGGAAAGGTGTTTACAATGTCAGGGAAAATATTTAATTTGGGATGATCTTGGGGGGGGGGTTTCACAGGTGGAACTGTCAAGTTAGCCCATAGCTAGCCCATTGCTAGCATGATGTCTTCTAGATCTAGATAGAGCTACGTTTACCGGTAGTACTAGTCTACTTATCTGAATTAGGGGTGGGCGGTATACCGGTATGAACGCGAATACCGGTTTTGCTTTGTGCCATGATATGGATTTTGCCATATCATGGATATCACGATTAGGGCTGCAACAACTAATCGCAGTGTTTCCCCTATGTTGATTTTACGGCCCGCCACGGTTAAATTTCTGCCGCCACGGTATCAGAATTAGAGCTGTACAAAATTTTAGGCCGTCACTCAGCCGTGATTGTTAGAGCGCATGTCGGAGAATAGCACAGACGCGCTTCACAGCGCAGTTGAGATTGCGCGTGTGCGTCCTTGAAAACTGAAAGTCGTATAACTTATAAATTATATGTTGTCAGTTCATTTAAGCCTGTTATTGTATTAGTCTATAGTTCTTGCAAATTTAAAATAAAGTTAACTGGTGATTTTCGTTGTCGGTATTCTTCCCCTGCTAGCGAAATTGCACGTCTGTTGATTCGATAGCGATTACTGCCCTTGCTCACGTTTGTATTTTAGGTGCATTATTATGCTTAAGTAGCCTAGTTTTTATGAATAAATAGTGGGTATATTGTTATTGTTTGCTACAGAATGCTTAGCCTATCAAGATCAAATGAAGCAGACAGTGTACATGCTTCTGAGTGGCCTACCTTAATCTATAGACTAGGCCAATGCATTTACAATAAGTTGTTACGTCAATTATTTATTGGCAGCATTTATGCCATTTAGAACATACTGTAAGGTGTCTTTTAAGTATGCTAACTGTATTTCTTTAGGGGAAATAGGACGAAAATATGTGCAATATTACATTAGCTATTAGACTATTACATTAAGCTGTTCCGAAATATAGGGTTAGCACTTTGTTTTGGCCGAGCGGGGGGGGGGGGGGGGGGGGGGGGGGGGGGGGGGTATAGACCTGACCTGCCCCCACTGCAAAAAAAAATCCTAGGGGAAAAACTGAATTGATTAAAATCTATAATTAAAAGCGTTGGCACGAACGCTTTTAATTATCGATTAGTTGTGTCGCGCGATTATTACACCACTATATAAGTCGCGGAGATGTTTGAGTAAAAACAAATACAATTTTAGTTGAGTGCGGAGCAAAGCGGAGGTAGAGGAAAGACTATCGGAGAGACGTTGTTGAGTAACATTGTTCTGAAACACATGGCGGAGAAATCAGTACTACCTTTTACATTTTGAAAAATGTAGACTTTTAAAATATTTTTATGAATATAAAACCTCTGACAAACACCAAAGTATATTAACAATGTCTGGTATACTTCACAGCCTTTACTTTTTCAATCAAGTTTCAAATAAAATGACAGAAAATCACTCATCTTTAAAAATAGCTTAATCCTTGCAAAACGTAACTTTTTTCAAAATGGTGTCAAAAAATCGTACATATACACCAGATTATTCCAATAAAGTCTGGCCTACTTCCACAACCTTTCAATAAAAATTTTTTTTTTAAACAAAACTCAAATAGATTTAATGCTTTTAGTTTTTTGTGTATTTTTTTTTTGTATCCGATTTACCAACCGTGGGCTGGTATCTTTTACAAAAAGAAAAAGCAGCATGGACGCTGCACGCATTGTGCCAGCCAATGAAAGTCAACAAACAAGCTAGCGCAACTCCAGAGGAAGCAAACATTCATGTGAGTAAACTGCTTTTGTTGGCAATGTAAGCAAGCTTTAATGATGTCTGAAAATAACGCCAGTGGGGTTGATTTGCCGAACAAAGTAGAATTGGTTAAAACATTTTTTAGCCTCTGTCGTTTGGAAATGATTTGGTTTCAAGTTATCCGACATCGACCGACAAACGCGACAGACGCCTACTCTGTACTTTTTCACCACCTGAAAGCCATGCACGTGCGCGAAAATGAATCTACCAGAATGCGTTTGATAAATCCAATGCCAGGTTGGTTAGAATTGTAAAATGTATGTTTATTGTAGGCCAACCGAATCGAGTATTCAGCCATGTAATAATTGTTTATAGCTAGAGCTAACTCTACAAAAATGTAACAGTTTTTTTGCGATCCCATAAACGTAGGCTACTGTTGAACGCGTAGGCTACTGAAAGTCGATCTTCCGTGGCAATTAAACGCTGCAAAACTGGAAATTATTTTGAAAATTCTACTCATGACACCCCGGAGTTACCCAATCCAAATCCGTCCAAGTGCGGTAGATTAGCCGCTGCAGTGCGGATTGCATTGTCATGACATTTTAAGAATAACTAATATATCTTGATAAATACTGATACCGTCAGTGCTTACGAATTATAACGTGATAAACATTTTAGGCCATACCGCCCAGCCCTAATCTGAACTACAACGACATGATTGTCCGGGACAAGTGGATTTGTAGGGCAAGTGGAAGAGAAGGTACTTGTCCCACTGGACAAGTTTAAACTCAAACAAAATAAAATGGCATGTTACTTGCACTGGCCAGCTTGCAAATACTGAGGATAGCCTACCGAAGTTGTTACCCAATGTCGTTAGCGATGCTAGCTAACGTTAGTTTGCTAGCTGTATATAACATTTCACTGGGTCTTGCAGCTGTTTGACTGAAATTGTTTTAAAATGTTATGTTCTACTACTAGCCATTTGCCTACTTTAGCAAGTCACAGTATTTCCAAGCCCTGATAATGTAACTGAGAAGACGCAGTAAATAATTCCTCTTTCAAGTAATAAGCCCTGTTCTGTTAAACACTCTGTAGCAAACAATAACAATAAACACACTTTTTATTAATTAAAACTACTTCAGCATAATAATGCACCTAAAATACAAACCTGAGCAAGGGCAGCAATCGCTATGGAATCAACAGACATGCAATTTAGCTAGCAGGGGAAGAATACAAACAACGAAAATCACCAGTTTACTGGATTTAAATTTGCAGGAACTATAGACTTATACAATAACAGGCTTAAATGAACTGACGACATAAGTTATACGACTTGCAGTTCTCAAGGACGCACACATGCAATCTCAACTGCGGTGTGAAGCGCATGTCCGTGCAGTAAGGCTGGGCAATATGGGTAAAGAATGCGGGTGATTTTGTGTTGTGGCGGGTAAACTCGCTTCACCTACCGGCTACCGTGGCGGGTGACTACAATTTATTAAACGGCTGTTCTTAATGCTGTAGAATGCCCCAATCACTTGCATGGGGCTTCCCAACGTTCTGCGGTCAATCATTTTTCGATAACGGAGCGTTGCTATGTATAACTGACCGCTGTCAAGAGAAGTGGCCTTTTTGCCTCGGATTCACGTCTTTTGTAGCACTCCGCATGTAGTCCGGTAACTTTTCAACCCCAGCGTACTCCGTTGCTTAGCGACGTCAGCTGATTTGAAGCCTAAAGAATGTTCTACGTCTATGAAGTTCAACGTCTTTGGCGAACTATTTCTCTGCTGATCAACACTACGAATGGTAACATATAAATTGTAAAAAGACACTAAGTTATTTTTTTGGCAAGTAGCCATGTAATGAGCGGGATAATGAATAGAACGCCGGTCATTATCGGGAAAATAAGCCCCTTTAGAGTGAAACTACACCCCTCCGCTTCGCGTCGGGAGCTGTTCGACCTGTCTTGGAAGAAGAACGCTCGGGAAAGCACCTCTGAAACTTCAGAATCTGATTCTGATGAGAAGGAGTAAATTGTACTGGGAGTGGGGAGGATGGGTGGAGGAATGTTAGTTTGTTGTTTAATCTGCCCTACTCATTTAAATGAATTGAAATGTATGTCAGTTCGTGGTTTGTGTATGTATAAGAGAGAAAGAGAAAGTGTCAGTGTTTCATTTAGACTTGAGATTAAATAAACTGCTTAAGTATTGTAGAGTAGATCTTGTAGTATACATTTTCACATGCAGTTACACATTGTCGGGTAAAAACAAGAAAGTGGCTGGTAAAAACATTGAGTGGCTGGTAGATTTTGAAATCCACCTGCCACAGTGGCCGGTGGACAAAAAATTAATTTCCATCCCTGACCTGGGGTCAAGTAACTCAAGCTTTTAAAACTAGCTTTTTATCAATACCTTGGCGTAAACTCACACTTTCTGCATGTTCCAACGAGTGATTTTGCTTCAGATGGTAAAAAAGGTTTCTTATATACTAGTATTATAATTGGACCAATGCGCTGTTCTTATTTGTCCAGAGACGTTCTAAGAAGTCCACAAACCCGTTTGCAGACCTCTCCAGAGGTCCGCAAACGATTTACGGACCTAATAAGCGGTTATCTTGGAGATGTTGACAACATGGCGTCTGCTCCAGATTCGTCGTGTTTGATTTAGGATTTTCTTACGTGTTGTTGTATTATATAAAAAAAACAAAATATGGACTTTTCGACAGATCTATAAACACCTTTTTTAAGCAGAGATTTGTTAAAACGTTAGATAACCGAGACAGTAGGTCGAGGTCAACAAGAAGTCCACATTTGCAGCTTGTCGTATTACCAGACTTGGTAGCCACCTGTTTGTTTAGCAGTACTAGTGCTACACCAATTTGCACCGAACATTGCTCTGCTCTTTGTCGGATTTCAAAAAGCCAAACAATCTCCAAATAACTGAAGAAGACAAACCCTTTTTATCAATAATTTCTTCATTGGATGTTGCTCCCTCGCCATCGCTTCCACTGTTTTCGGCAATAAGATTAATTTTCTGCGATTAATATTAGCTACTCCACTCGAGGTGCTCAGTATCATATGTCTAAGCTCAGTATATTTAAGTGAGCGTAGGCTACCATTTCTCCGCAACTTCCTGCTGCATCACAGAAATTAAATGGACTGCTGTTCCTAATTATTCTTTATCGATATTATTGAAAATGAATTAATGTTTACATTTACATTTATGCATTTAGCAGACGCTTTTATCCAAAGCGACTTCCAAGAGAGAGCTTTACAAAAGAGCATAGGTCACTGATCATAACAACGAGGTAGTCCCAAACATTGCAAGCAGCCAAAACATGAAGCATACATTGTGAAAAAACTAAAGCATACATTGTGAAAAAACTAAACAAGTGCCAAAAGGGAAGACCCATAAGAGCATGCAGTTATACAAGTTACAAATTAAAACAACATGAACCACTAAAAAGTGCAGGACTGTACCTGTAGAAGAACAAGCAATAGTAAAATATTTCACAGCGAGTACAAGACTTAACTTCGTTATAACTAACCTACAAGAGCAACAAGTCACTCAATAAGAGTCATTGTGATCCTGGAGGAAACTAACAACAGGTCTAGCCTAGGGATGCACCGATCCGACTTTTTCAGTCCCGATACCGATACCGATGCCTGGGCTTTGTGTATCTGTCGATACCCGATACCGATCCGATACCGTTGTTGAATTAATAATAAACTGTATACCTCCCACCTTATACCTTCCTTCCACCATGTGGAAAAGACTAAAGGCACCAGACTCTCCTAACTAAGACAAAATAACAGGTGTAATCTACTGCATTCTTATTTATTTGTTATTTAAAAAACAATTGTGCATTCAAAATGCAAAAATAGAATGTAATCAAACGTAGGGCCTAAATAAAATGTAGCAGTAGAAACAAAATAGTGTATTGGTCAAACATACAATAGTAATCAAACAGCAACCAAACATTGTAAACAATGTTTGTAAAAATATTTGAATTCTTATTTATTTGTAGTCGCTGGTGTGTAAACCATTATGGCAAGAAATTAGTGCCAGGAGAGCGAGCTCTGTAAAAACGATTTGTAACTTGCAAAAAAGATTTGCGTCTCTGTAGAAGAAAAAGATTTGTGTACTTGTAAAAAAAAGTTTTGTGTCTCTGTAGAAGAAAAAGATTTGTGTACTTGTAAAAAAAAGTTTTGTGTCTCCATAGAAGAAAAAGATTTGTGTACTTGTAAAAAAAAAGTTTTGTGTCTCGGGTAGAAGAAAAAGATTTGTGTACTTGTAAAAAAAGGTTTTGTGTCTCGGGTAGAAGAAAAAGATTTGTGTACTTGTAAAAAAAAGTTTTGTGTCTCCATAGAAGAAAAAGATTTGTGTACTTGTAAAAAAAAGTTTTGTGTCTCGGGTAGAAGAAAAAGATTTGTGTACTTGTAAAAAAAGGTTTTGTGTCTCGGGTAGAAGAAAAAGATTTGTGTACTTGTAAAAAAAAGTTTTGTGTCTCCGTAGAAGAAGGAGGGAACACTGCTCCCAAAACCATGTAAGCCATTAAGCCAATCAAATATAGCAATTTCTGTGTCTAGTATCATTGGGCATTCTCATCTGTCTATCACACATGACCTAGGTAAGTTTAATCGTTTTTTAAGGTAAATATTTATACGGATATTTAATTAGACAACTAGTCATTAAACCAACCATTAGTTGGACAATGTGCAGCTAAATGGCAGGGAACTGGCGCGAAGTATAGTGGTTTTCATTCTAAATGTATTATTTACTGCCAGTGTAACATAGTTAGCCTATCTGGGTTCAGATTAAATTCCACTAAATTGGCTACGCCACACGCTGTTCAAATGTGTACCTGCTCAGTAGCTGTAGCGCAGCATTTAATTCCTCATAGCAACGGAGGATTTTCTGAAAGGTAACATGTGCTTGTGGAGGACAATATAATGTACATAACGTGAAAGGTATTTAAGGTTGACCCAGTTGTTAGGTCTAAAATTGTTCATTGGACACACAATTCTGCTGAATTTGTGAATAAAACCTTATACAATAACAAAACGTTCAATGAAATGGTACATTTGTCTAGACAATATATAACGCAAATTGAACAAGCCTGGTGTATTCCTGGCCTTAGACGAGACCAAAACCTGTGTCCAAGTTGTTATGCAGGACTCTAGTGACAAGCTGAACATGGCATAATTGTCATAGTTTCCAGGCATCTTCAGGGACTGACACATGGTCTGGTTGTCTAATTAAATATCCCTATACATATTTTCATTAAAAAACTATTCAACTTACTACGACCCTTATCCATTAGTTTATACTATTAAGAGTGTGTATTAAGTGTGTGTATTAAGAGTGTGTTAACTGAATAATCTTTAAATGTTGCATTAAAGATACATGCCCATGGATATTTTGAACTACTAAACGTTACCAAATGACTCGCCATTGAAATCATCAGCATTCTAGTTTTGTTCTGTTTTCGCTGACGTTCTGTCACACAAACATGTGTGACAGACAAAAATGTCCAATGATATTAGACACAAAAATTGCTATATTTGATTGGCTTAGATGGTTTTGGGAGCTGTGTTCCCGCCTTCTTCTACGGATACACAAAACTGTTTTTTATAACTACACAAATCTTTTTCTTCTATGGAGACACAAAACTTTTTTTTACAAGTGCACAAATCTTTTTCTTCTACGGAGACACAAAACTTTTTTTACAAGTACACAAATCTTTTTCTTCTACGGAGACTCAAAACTTTTTTTTGCAAGTACACAAATCATTATCTACAGAGAAACAAATCTTTTTTGCAAGTTACAAATCGTTTTTACAGAGCTCGCTCTCCTGGCACTAATTTCACACCATAAACCATGGAAGTTTTTAGCTTAAAGCATTGCACCATGCAGTGTACAGCTCATGTCCAACCAGTGGACAGAAACTTAAAAGCAACATGGAGTGAGCCAAAGAGTTGGCTGTGTGGAGATATTTCACGCTTGCAACGCCAACTAGTTCTTCAGCTGTTTGCAATGTCTGTAAAGTAAATGTTTTGAGGGGTGGTGGTAGTAGTACAAGTACAATAATACCAATTTAATCAAGCACATCCAAAAGCACAATGCTAGGAGCACGCCAATTTCCTACAGCTCAACGACTCTACTATTGTAGAATCTACAGTGTAGAACGAGTAGTGTTGCACATATGTGATTGTACAATAATACCAATTTAATCAAGCACATCCAAAAGCACAATGCTAGGAGCACGCCAATTTCCTACAGCTCAACGACTCTTCTATTGTAAAATATACAGTGTAGAACGAGTAGCGTTGCACATATGTGATTGTTCAAATGCGTGTCTCACAGCGTAACGTTGCACATGCGATTTCGAAAATTCCAACGGAATATTTCCGATTTTAGAACTCACGCATCTAAAGGTTGCATGGATCGGCCAGTGGATCGGCTACATTTTACGATCCCCGATCCAGCTATTTTGTCAATATCGGGGCCGATATCCGATCTTAGTATCGGATCGGTGCACCCCTAGTCCAGCCAACCATTCCTAAGTGCCGTTGTACTCCCGGAACAAGTGCGTCTTGAGCCTTTTCTTGAAGGTGGGGAGACAGTCAGTGGCCCTGATGGAGGTGGGGAGCTGGTTCCACCATTGGGGGGTCATGCAGGAGAAGAGCTTGTGTTGGGACCTGGCAGTCTTGAGCGGTGGGACCACCAGGCGGTTGTCTGAGGAAGACCGTAGGTGACGGGTGGGGGTGTAAGGTTGCAGGAGAGACTTGATGTAGTCGGGTGCTAATGTTACGATATCTTTATTGAGGGAAGTCATTACTTTGATAATTATTGGTATCGATTTATCGCCCAGCCCTACTGTGCAGTTCTCCGACATGCACTCTAACAACCACTGCTGATGGAGGGCCTAAAATCTTGTAAGCCTACAGCCTGATTTCTGATACCGTGGCGGTGGAAATTTAGCCATAGAGGAAACACTGCACTATATATTATCATTCCAGGTGGCTGCGTTAGAAATCGTAAATCAAACTTTGGTCAGCATTTTGAGTGGAAATTTAATTTGCATTTGTACAGGTGTATTCGTGCACGTCGGGCTGGCCCTCGCAGCGGAACGATTCCGGATCCATTCGTTTACCTCACAGTTGCGTATTGATCAGACAAGAAGACACGCTTTTCAACTCGATTACTATTGATCAAAACAGAACGAGGGTTCGGCTGTAGCCTACTTGAAACATACTATTGAGAACATATTCGCTGACATGCATTGCACGTGTTTTATGCCTTTGGCGCTCAGGGTTTGTCATTGGCGCTCGGGATTTGTCATTGGCGCTCGGTAAAATGGCTTTGGCGCGCCAAAATTTTCTCTATGCAGGAAAAACATGCATAACATGAATCAATGACATACGTAATTAGTAGTAACAAGTAGTTGCAATGATGGAATGCATGTAGGTAGCAAAGTCCATTGCATTGCCCATTTTTGACAGCAAGGAAAGCATTTTTGCAGAAAAAGCAGTGGAAATATTCAACTTAAATTCAGCACCAGATTATTTGTGTGTTATAGGTTTATGCTTTGAGACTTTACTTGAGAAGTGTGTGCAGCAACTGAACATTGTGTGTAGTGTTTTGACAATAAGGTGATGTGTAATTGACATCAGTGAAGTAGTGCCAAATGGGGTCGAGCAATTGGTGCATGAAGTGAAGGTTGTGAAAATTGTGCAAAATTTTTGCTTTTTTGTGTGTTAACAATTGTGAAAAACTGTAACTACCTTGGCCTTCAGGCAACATCTCATTTTGGCTTCTTCTGAAACAACTGGTTACCGTAGACACTACTAGATATTGCCCAATTTGCATATTATATTGTAATACAAATAATATTTATCTTAGTATGAAGATTAATCTGTTATTGATACCAGATTACATTTATTACACATTTACCACATTTATAAATGTATGAGGATATCTCTAAATAAAGAAAAGTCCCATTCGTCTGTAGTGTGATAATAGTGTCACCTGTTGTGGTCATTTTCAGGACTTTCGTCCCGGGTAGAGATTTTGGCACACATCCCACGTTGTTCAATGGGGTCATATTAGTCTATAAAAGTTTTGATATTCTCTGCTAAATGAAGTGCATACAAATCTTACCCAGGACCTCTACCTGAAAACGTTTTTGGATGTTTTTCGGACCAATTAACTTGGCGGGGCGGGCTTTATACGATGATGGACAGATGATCAACAGTAACGTAATCAACCACGTCACCAAAGAGCGCTTGGGTTTTCAACAAACAACATATTACGTTGCTCTGATTGGTTGTATGTCTATCCAATTTAACCTGAATTCCGGGTTCAGTTGAAACATGCCCCATACTAACAGCCCAACGAAGCGGTTTCAGACTCATATTCTGACTAGAATTATGAGTATGACAATGTCAGGCTAGATCTTTATTCAAACTTGACAACTTCAACCTTTTTTTTCTAGGAAAAGGAAAGCAAGAAAAGAAGAATATCATGTCCTCTTGATCCAAAACAGTAAGTACATAAGAAATAACATAAAATGATCACTTCAATATTGTCAATCTGGATAATATTACGGCATGCAGCCGTAAGCAAGGCATGACATTGGCACCCACACACCCGCCAAATGCAGGTAGAATTCTGCTGTGGTGGGTAAAGTAGTCACTCTTACTAGCCACTTTGGCAAGTGGAATTCTATCTCGCTATAAGATTTTTTTATTGTAGTCTTCTCAAAACAAAATAATAAACTCATTGCAGGGTTCTCAAGCCTCACGCATTGACCGTGAGATGCACGCATTTCAACCAGTACGTATCGTTTCCCCCTGTGTTAAACAGTCTCGGCCACTGTACTAGGGGTGTCACGATACCAAAAAATCAGTAGTCGGTGCCAATACCATTTAATAACACGATTCTCGATGCCAATTTCGATACCATGGTAAAAAAAGAGGATTGTCTAAGATTCCATGTAGGCTACTTGAACCATGAACTTCTTTAAAATATTTGAAAAATAGCAAAATGTCCTACAAAGACATACAAAACATGTGCAATAGAGCATAGCACAACATAAAAAATTGCAATTAAGCCATTCAGCTAACAAGATGAACATGACATGAGTTTACCTTCTAAGCTATGGGCTAACGTTAAAACTACAGCTAACCTAAACTATGTACATAAGCCATTGTAACACACGTGCCCACCATCTCAAACATCATGTAACGTGTATTTTAGTATGACAGATTAAACAAACAGAAAAAGAGCATTCTTTGGATGTATTCAGAATTTCGCCGCGACTTCAACGAACATTGATTTATTTTGTATGATGCCAGATGTTAGCATCGGTGCTGCGCCTCTTCTGGAACTGAATCAGAACTTGCCTTGAATTCTTTAAAGGGGCAATTGACTGGGTTTTTTGGGTATTTCACACTGTTCCTTAAGGTCTCCGAATAGGGTATGTAACATTGGTTGGGTTGAAAATGGCCCGGGTGCTGTTCTATGCCCTCTTACAGATCCTCTGAAATGTTCCCGGGAAAAAACACTAGCTTTTTTCCTTTTATGGTATGCTCATTAATATTTAGATAAGCTGCGTGCTGATTGGTTGCTTATCAACGAGTGAAGCTGGGAGCAAAAACGCAACACGGCCAACAGCAGCACTAGCTGAAACACCGAAGTTGGAGACTTGAAATAAAAACGAGCAAATAAATCTATTGTGTCTACACAACACTGTTTTCAACAGATTGACTATATATCATTTGAAATGATAACATTACTTGTTTCCACTTCTGTTGTTGAAGCAAACTGGATTGACTTAGATGGGTAGAACGTTAGGCTACAGCTTAGCAACCAAACCATATCGTGATTCTACTCGGCTTCAGTTAGCTAGCTAGGCTAGCTCTAGATATCTTGCTGTAAAATAACATGACAAAGATCTGGACAAACATGCATCGTGAATTGTAGATTTTCATTACACAGGTTATTTATTTGAATGAAACACAGTCAGGAACATGAATCAACGTTAGCCCCATTGCCAATAAACTAGGCTAAATGATCACACATTCTACCTATGCTCTTGCGTTAACTAGCAAGCTAAACTTGTTTACATCATGCCTACAGTCTAGGTGTTACTAGTAACAGTTACTAGCAATGCTAACGTATCCTGTATCTAAAACCTGCCTTTCTCCAGTTCTTTCAAATAGATTATCTAGACAGGCGTTAGCAATAAGCCAGACTGCAGTTCGTTTTCTGGCTATTTTTCGGAAGCTTCCCTTCTAATGCCGACTACAGCTAGTCTAGCTAGAGATGTGTGTAGAAACGTATTTAGCATTCTACCTGGTATGCTATATACAGGAAACGTTAGCATTGCTAATAACTGTTAGCACAACATCATACTGTCCTTATAGCTTGCGGTTGCAATGAGCATACGGTTGGAACAGCACCTCTTTCCAGGTTCAGCTTCCTAGCATATCCTGCTTGAAATTGTCCAAGGTTGTCAAAACTGTCTTGGGTGAAATGTTCAGAGCAAATGAATGATTGAGTGTCGAACTTTGCCGGGATCTTCTCATAGACAACAGCAGCCATGCCTGTTGAATGTTTGGCTCCTTGGGAAGACTGTGAGTGTTAGCCTTCCCTCTACAGCCTGGAACACGGCATTTACGGCCGTGGTCCATTTTCAATATCCTTGTTATAATTCAAACCGTTCTTCTTTGTAATTCCTTATAAGTAGCCTACACAGAGCAGCGCGCAGCTAAACTAGTATCGGAGATAGACGCTACCTCGGGCTGGTCTGGATGTAAATTCTGGGGCGTGACAAAGATACAGACCAGAGCCAATAAGAGGGCGATCACCCTTTGTTGAAAAGCTAGCGTTTTACAGCCAAATTTTTTGTTTTTGAGATTTGAATAGGAAAGAGGTGTCAATGGACTTTGATATTCACGGTATGTTCAGTTTACCCTCCGAACTGTCGTTTTTCAACAATGACAAGGTAAAATCGGTTTTGCAGTCAATTGCCCCTTTAAACAAATCCAGATGACGATCTTTCAGGTGCTTAGCTAAATTGGAAGTATTCCCCCTTGGTCTGAAGACTGCGGTAGCATTTTTTGCATAATGGCTTCTGCGGATTAATTATAACGCCAGGGTCATCTGCCTCAAACGCAAACTACTTTTTTTGCCTTTCTTGTCAACAAGTCGAAGCGGGGCGATCGCTAAAGCAGCAGTTGTTATCTTGTTTTTCTTAATGTAAACGTCGACTGGAAAACTCCTGAAGGCGCAGCACCGATGCTAACATCTGGCATCGGCGCTCACGGTACTTACGGTGCTTACGGTACTTACGGTGCTTACGGTGCTTACGGTGCTTCAAAAAAATGGGCATCGTCGGTGTTTTGTTATTTTAGCATCGGAAGGTACCGTAAGTATCGGTTCTCGTGACACCCCTACACTGTACGTTCGTTGCTAAGCAAAATAGCGAACGCATGCGAAAGCTCATCTCGTGGGGCTTTTGATCAAACTTGAGGACCCTGCTCAGTGCAAGGCAAGGATGTGGCGGTAGGCTACATAACGGGGTAGGAAAAACCGGAGGCATGGACGGATTAAGAAGCCACGGGCCCCTGGGCCTGGATGTCTCAGCCCCCCCCCCCCCCCCGTTTATATATATATATATATATATATATATTTTTTGTCAGGAATAAAATGTATATTGTTGTTTAAAAACGCAAAAGTACTCGATTAATCAACAATGTTTATATTCCAAAAATCTTTGATAGTTGTAACCCTAGACTACAGTGTACATTTGTAGCCCAAACAACCCTCTCTCTTTCTTGAAAATTGACAATCCTAGGCTTTACAATATTATATCTTCAAGTGTGTGTGTGTTGGGGGTGCTTAGACAGGGCTCTAATGCTATTGTTTTGCACTTGCTTTTTGGATTTCTCCCTACAAAGTTGAAGGGCCCATAATGCATGGAGCCCCTCTAAAGTCCTATAGGTAAACTGAGGGGATAAACACTCACTTGAAAGGTATCATGATGGTTTCTTTCTTGTGACATCTTCAAAGTGAATGTTGAGGCAATTTTTTAGTTTCATCAGTAGGACTTGTTAAGTAGGCCCTGTTAAAGACATTAATGACTTAAGCCTAGCATATACCGGCTACGGTGCATATCATCTTATCAATACACTACATAACAAGTTAATAACAGCGACGATGCACAGAGGCTCTGGGTTAGGGGCCCCCTGAGCTCATGGGCCCGTTAGGCCCGTTGGTTAATCCATCCCTGCCCGGGGAAGACAAAAAAAAGAGAAAAACTGGTGATGAAAGTGAAACCGAAAATAAAGATACTAAAATAATTGTGTTGTTTATAAATATTAAACTGGACAAAAAAATTAATTCTGTTTAGTTCATGGGCAATTCCATGCAAAGGTCACCCTTACCATAGAAAAAAAAATTGTGCCCACACAAATATAACTGTTGTTAAAATGTTCACTTAGGTCTATATTTTGTTGCATGTAACCACTCTGATCTAAATGTATAGACAATTGCACTCTTTTACATAATATACAAGTTGTGCACTCATGCCGTTTTGTACCACTTCAAGAACGGGGTAAATGGACTCCAGTTTTCAATAAATTGTTACCATTTAGCATTTTCCTGATTGACAAGGGAATGATAGAGCATTGTGTATGCTCAGCTTGAGTTAAAAGCACAACTCCTTTAATGCATTAAGCCTATTGTTTATGAGTCAGTGAGTTCCATGGCCAAGTCACGTCCGTAACGTTTTGTAGAATACGTTTATGCCTATCAAACAGTGCCGATGTTACAACATCCAAAGTTTCTGTGCAAAGCTTATTTATACCAATGGTTAGTTTAATAAAAAAATCTTGCCCCTTTGTTACTTTTAAAAACTTTAATGATGTGTTATGGACGTGACATTACGGACGCTACACAATGTAAATCTTCACAATACACTGTTCACAACACAATGGAAATGTTCTCAAATGAAACGGCAAAGCTACATTCCAGTCATGATTATAGTCGGAATCATGTCTAACATGATATAGCCTAAACATCTTCAACGATCGACATCTTCTCCAGTGATACTGAAATTTCGAGTAGCCTAATTGTCTTGCCGTAACTGTCTTTGCCATAACCTCGATCCCCGCTCCATGTTTGTAATATTTACTTCCTACTAGAGAGGCAACTCGAAAGTGCTCGAGGGACTCGATTGGTTAAGGCATTTAAGGCGGCGCTCTGTAATTTGCTCGCGCTACCTGTCGGATCAAGCTGAGGTAGAGTTGACAGCTTCGATCAAAGATGTCTTAAAGGGGTCATTGACTGTGTTTTGGGGGTATTTCACACAGTTTATTTGTAACTCGATGTTTTTAATTTCAGTGCTTAATCAATAGTTTAATGTTGAAAATCACTATTCATGTAGGCGTTTTATGTAATTTGCAGAAGACTGGTCCAGACGCGTCATATCCGAAATGCCGGTTTCCCAAAAAAGACAAATATTTAAAAAAATTATTTTTTTGTGTTTATTACTCAAAATCATTTGTAACTGTGTGAGAGTAATCACAGCTAAAGATGATTGTGACCATTCTGAACTTTTATAATAGTAATTTGACAACAACTCCATCTAAAAAAAGATAAGGGGTCCTTTTCTTGTACCCAGCGCAATTGACTTTGTACACTGACGCAAGTATCATTCCTATTTTGCACTCAACGGAAAGCAGACTTTTCCCTTCACAGACGCATGTTGGTAAATTAGGGAAGGAACTTGCGCTCCCAGGGCAGTTCAGCGAAAAGAGGGGGCGTGTTCCAGCACAAACGTTCCTTGGTGTTATTTAGCAATTTGCAAAAAACAATTCCGCCACAGACCAGGAAAAAGTTAGTCTAAAGTCAATGGTGCGTTATTCAGATGCTATTTTAAGGGGGTGCATGCTTGGCCCATGCGCACTACTGGCGAGGCCAGACTCCTTTTCCTGAAAGCTACGTTACATTTCTTCCATGTCAATGATTAAAAAGAGTTTCATGAGTCTCTGTATGTGAACTTGATTTTTAACAATTGTGGCAAATTCCGTTATAATAGCAATCCGCAAGAGAACAAGCGTGCCTGCTCTTAAAGGAAATGTGAGATGTTGCTCTGATTGTTTTTTTGCACGTTACGTCCAAACCACACCTATGAGTAATGTAGCTACTTCAGACCAACCCATTTTAGATTCGCGCCAGGCGCAGAGTTATTTATCCCGCCGGTATAATAGCAACAATGCCGGAGTCCCGCCCACAAAGTCACTTGCGTTTCACTTTTTGATACTTACGTTTCAGATTGTTAAAATAGGGCCCAAAATTTAATTATCAATGCTATTTTGGTGGCCATCTTGAAAATCTCCAGTGACATTTCAGATGGTTCAGGAGGAGTCAGTGTAGTATTAACTTGATACTTTATTCACACGGTACAACACATCATTGTAACATTTGATTTGGCATTATGGTTCTGCTGGCATCGGCTCCCTGCCGCACCCAACGGAGACACCGTCTCGACCTCCGAGCAGACCTCCATAGCAGCGACGCATTCCCCCTACAACAGGAAACACAGAACCAAGGGTGGAGGCCGGGGAGGCGGAGGCAGCAGATTAAACAGAAGCACCCTGTGTCGCACTAGCAAAGCAGAGTGCAGCGATATCCTGATTAAATAGCCCGCCCTGCTAAGAAGGTGTGCCCCTACTGCGTGATATGACGCGCTGCCAGTGACGCGCTGCTAATGAGGCGCTATGTCTCGCGTCCCCCTGCATGAACCAGCTCCGCTTGTTTTTCTTAATGTAAAAACTATTTCACAAGTTATTTTAGATGTTGAGAAAAGCAAAAAAATGTACAAAAATGTAAATGTCAGGCCCTGCATGGCAGTATGGGGAGCAACAGAAGAGCACTGTAAATAAAGTTCAATCATTATACATCTTGCCAATACAACCACTTATACAAGGGTAAAAGTCATTTAATTCAGTTATTCGTTGAAACAGACCATTTGTCTCTTGGTGTATCTTAGTTGATCAGATGTAATTACCAACTAGAAAGGGTACATTTTTTATTTATATTTTTTTTACTATATCACCTCCAAACCTTCCGGGCATTGGCGTGTGAACATCCACAATCATTACAAGCTGAACATTGATGACAATATGGTAAGCTGAGGTAGCTAAAATGATTAACTTCTGCGTGAACTGTGTGTAGCTCAATAGGGTAGGCTTACGCTACTGTATTTTAATGTCGGTCATAATGGTGGTACCTGGAGAGTCAAATATTTTCTGAGGCAGTATAGGGTGTAAAAGGTTTGAGAACCACTGCTCTATTGTATTCATTTATTAGAACCCCCTCTGAAACAGGCAAACAATGTGTCAGTATCAAAATCGCCATTCAAACACTACCATCTGCAATCTGAACATTTGCCCCCAAAAACGTAAATACACTTTAAATTTATTTTTGGAAACTGGCTACTATAACAAGTTTACTCAAAGCGATTATTTTCTGAAGACTCGGGGCTCATGTGACCAGCTATTAACGTTGTAAGTAGGGAAAAGCGCATTGAACTTTGTCAGCTTCTCTAATAGCAGGGCTCCAGACTAACTTTTTGCCTTGGTTGCACTGTTGCGGCTAACTTTTTTGTTTACGTGCACCAGCACAAAATGTAGGTGCACCCAAATTTTTCCTTGCGTTGCCACAATTTTAAGGTCACCTTTTTATCACACTCCATATACATTCATATATATATATATATTATGTAAAAGATCTTAAACAAGAATAACTTTTTTTTTTATTTGAAGCACAATTTTACTGTGTGTAAAAGTTAAAATATTATTTTTTCAAAATATCAATGAGCTTCACTGAGCTGCCAAACTAAAACATTTTAATCAAAATAAAACATTTCAAAATAGAAATGCTATTGTTTAAAAGTGCTTCCCTGAACTGAGACCTAACATTTCATGGCTCAAAGTCTTATAGCGGGTCCCCTCTTGCTGTCGCATGCCCTTCAGATGGCCAACACCTGTAATTTGGCCTTCTTGCCCTTTGGTCTTGGCTAAACCAGCTTGCCACACTCTCCCTAGCATCACAATCCTAGCTCCATGGGCTAGCTCCATGGCCCAGCTCCGTAACTCAGGGGTGGGCAATTCATTTTTACAAGGGGCCACATATGAAACCTGAAATGTGTTGGAGGGCCGTATCAACGATAACTTGAACTTAGTTCTGCTCAATATTCATTTTCTCACATTGTAAAAAGCAGTATAGTATATATTTTGATTAGCTGGTACTGGTTATCAGAATAATAAGGATATTCTGTAAATATTTATGTAAAATGTCAGTGTAGGAAAAGACTAGAAGTAATAAACAGTAAAAACAATAATTAAATCAGTGTATCATTTTATTTGTAACTAGTTAATCTTCACAAACACTGAAAAGTTGTTTGGCAGTATGTTAATGATTGATTAATTGCAATTGATCAACTTTATACAAAAGCAATACTTTTTCAGTTCATTTTGTTCTGTGAGAGAAATCCAGTGGGCTTGAACAAGTTCATCGATATCTGGCTGAATGTCTGAGGTGTATATACAAAGGACAGCTGACAGGTGATGATCAGGGTCTGCAGTTTAACGAGCAAACCATCAGCGGCCTGCGCCCACTGAATCAGTCAAGTTCTTATTATGTCCGCGTAACTTTTTTCTTTAGTCCCTTGGAGCCGATTCAAATTGTAATCCTTCAACACAGCGACCTCTTCTCCACAAACTAAGAACTTTCACCTCAGTAAACAGATACTTAGAAGTCCATGTCTTGTAAAAAAACTAAAATGTACTTTCTGTATCAACCTTCCGTTTTTCATTTGAGGCCAAACCAAAAGCTAACTCTCCTGTTGGTGAGGTTGCGCAAGCGCACATATGTAAATTGCCTGATCACTGTAGTCTTTCAGGACTACATATTTACTACCACTCAACACGTTAAATTATTTTTGATTTACCTCACGCAGGCTGGATTGGGACAGCCCGTGGGCCGGTTGTGGCCCGCGGTCTGGCATAAATGATTCTCTGGTGCTCAGGTCGTAATTTCAATCACACAGCACGGAGCATTGTAGGCATACAAGAATATCTGGACCACAGCCAATCAGAGGCAAAGACCCGCCTCATCTCTGTCTGATTGGTTTATACTACCATATGATCCAACCACGAGTGTGAGTTCCGTCAAAGGAGAACAAATGCTTCGTTCGTGAAGAGGCAGCGGATGCGAGGGGGTTAGGTGCACCGGTGCGACCTAGGGAGACTTTTTGTCGCACCTGTACAAATTTTGGTCGTATATGAGACCAAATTGGTCGCACTCTAGAGCCCTGAATAGGCTACTCCCTCTCGCTATAAACACACGCCTTATTCTCGAACGCAGTTAAGAAGAATTTAAGAAGGAATTTCTTCTGAATTGGATTTAGGAAAATATTTGGCATTAATGAACGTTTTCTCATCTGGGATTTGTTCTGAACTTCAGAAGACTTTCCGAACTCGAAATAACAGTCGTAAATCGGCCAGAGTTGTCTCAAATGCGATTCCTTAAAAAACCAAGAGAATCAAAGGAATCGCATTTAAGAAAACTCTCTGTGTTTGAAGTGTTAATGAAGTTATGAGAAATCGTTGGTGATTGCGTTCAACTATACAGACTATGGCAAGCCGTTTTATCATTTAACCAATTAATTCTTAATATCCAGAATTGCATTTTGGATATCAAGAATTCGAATTTTGGATATCAAGAATTCAATTCTGGATATCAAGAATTCAATTCTGGATATCAACAATTCAAATTCTTGATATCAACAATTAATTGGTTAAATTATAAAACGGCTTGTCATACTTAGTAAAAAAGCTTAGAATTGTAATTTTTATATTAAGAATTCAAATTTTGGATATCAAGAATTCATTGGTTGAATGATAAAACGGCTTGCCATAAGACATCCTTGGATTGAAATAATTATAATAATTAACCTTGCTTAGGTGCACACTGTTAGATCCAGTGGAGAACAATTCCACTGCTCATCTTACTGGTATGATGTTGCACCGATGCACCTGTGCACCGGTTGCTTTTTGCTTGGACATAACTTGCGTTCCTGTTGCTTTCCTAATTATCGGGAGTAATCGGGAGTCAGATGGCTGAGCGGTGAGGGAGTAATCAGAAGGTTGCCAGATCGATTCCCCGCCGTGCCACATGATGTTGTGTCCTTGGGCAAGGCACTTCACCCTACTTGCCTCGGGGGGAATGTCCCTGTACTTACTGTAAGTCGCTCTGGATAAGAGCGTCTGCTAAATGACTAAATGTAAATGTGAATTGTGTCGATTCTGACTGCACACGTCACTGCACACGTCACTGCTGTTGCGTGCCCTTATAAGGAGCTTTCGGGGCGTGTATGTACGCAAATTCAGAAGCACGAGAACGCGCTTTCAACTTAAGAAAACTCATCCTGGGGAGCACAGCTCAGAAAACTTCTGCTGCGTAGGAACACATTTTCAAGTGTTCATGAATTTGGTGGATGTCTTTTTCTTGCGTTGTTTTTCCGAAGCCCGTAAGAAACATTTTAGAAGAAACTTAAGAATTTTTTGAATGAATTTTTTGAATGAGGACCATTGATCCTTGGGCCGACTGTAGTCCTGCATTTTTTTTTTAGGTTTATCTGCTCCAAATGACTTGGTTGTCAAAACAAAAGTTGGAAGATACCACATAGTGTGTCCTGTACCTTCCCCCACCTGTCACTGTAGGTCAGTCACTGCTGTTTGTTAGCCAACTTTCACTGAAGGGATTGTTTGAATGCGCAGTAATTTTCTTTTTTTATGTAGGCCTATATTTGACCACACATTTGTAGATGGAGGCCTACGTTTCAACTATTTGGAAACGGATTATGAGGTCGATCGGATGAAAGAAGCAAAAACGTGGCACAATTTTCCCTCATCTGTCCATATTTCCTTTTGTGCTGCAGACGAGAGAGAGATGCCCGTGGCAAGCTAACTAGCTAAATAGAGCCAAGGGCATTTTGTAATGCTCAGAATGTAGCTCTAAAATAGGGGCATTTGTTGGACATAAGCTCAAATATCTCAAAACAAAATTCCCAACTGGAAGATGTTGGCCGTTTTCACAGCCCTGTAGAGGAGACCTTTGTGAAGAGATTGACAAAGTTTAAGCTGTGGCATTGAATTTCAGGTCATTAATTAGATTTGTTTTTAAATTGGGAAAACAATCTGGGACTTTTGATAAGGGGAGTGCCAAGAATGCACTGTAGCCGTTTGGTTTGGCTTCCTAAACAGCGGTCAAAAAAAATCTTACCAGTGTCGCATATGTGTTATAGTTAGCTACACATACAGGTATATAATGATTATTTCACCAACGAATCGTTGGCGCCCACCTGCTTCGTTGACCAACAGCTGGCAACTAGCAGCAGTAGCAGCTAACGTTACCTCAGCACCTGCTGCGTCTTCTGGGGAATCACTGTGTGGGAGAGGATCCTCCGTTCTGGTAGTGAGTGGGCCCACTGTGCTAGCTGCTACAGCATTGTCATTCGGTGCCTCGTATTCATCTCTGAGTGCCAACTTTTTGGATGTGAACCCAAAGTGTGTGAATGATACACTCTGCTTTCGCTTGCTAGCCCTTGACTTCTCAACGTTCCGGTTTGGCGCACATGGCTAACTATACGTACACAGGACTGGCTGGCTCCACTTGGCCCAAAAAATTGTAAATAAATGTTTTGAATTCTGAATACTGGACATGGTGAGATTAAAAACATTTGAGTGACAATTAGTGACAATATTAATTTATGTTGAAAAGAATTGAGACCCCCTCCAAATTTTGCTTTTGAGGCTTTCAGGGGGGCTCATGGGGTAATCGGCTCATACTATGTAACCTGCTCACTAATTTAGAAAACGGGGAACAGACAGTTTTACTGGAACTACTTAGTAGGGGTGGGAATCTTTTGGTACCACGTGATTAGATTCAAATTGATTCTTGGGGTCATGATTCGATTTTTAATTACATTTCGATTCAATATATGATAACATTTGATTCCAGTTTCCTGTTTAGTGTTACTTATTTCTATTTGACTATGATGGCAGTTAAGTGTGGAACAATATAATCCCACCGCATCAAAACCTTGAAATGTATTGCTTTTCTTGCAGTTTAGTAAACTCATTGTTATAAAACAAATGCAATTGAATTTAAGCTGACTGCAATATATATATATATATGTGACCACATATACATATATATATATATATATATATACATATGTATATATATATATATATATATATGTATATGTGGTCACATATATATATATATATTGCAGTCAGCTTAAATATATATATATATATATATATATGTTGTAGGCATAGATTTATATATATATATATATTGTAAGTCAAACCTATGGGTGAAACTGATTCTCTTATGCTATTATTAGCTGCGTGGGTAACAAATGTTGTTGTTTTTTTTACATTTTTTATACAGTACTGTATTTGAAGACCTTTTGGAAAAACATCTGAAAAAGTGCAACTCAAGAGAGAAGCCCAGACCTGTGAGTAATTTAAAATATAGAACTGTAATTGCAAGATTCGTTTCTGTCTGTCTCTTATTTATCTCGAAGTCTGCGGATGTCTTGCTCAGAAATCATGGACTTGCAGTGCCGTGTGCAATGTTGTTTAGATGAGCAGTTCACGTAGAAATATAAGTATAAAAATCTAAATGTATCGCTGCAGTAAGCAATGGAGATACCAAGTAAAGCATCACTGTACTCGATACTGAAACAATACTAACGATTTAATCACAAAAGGGGATCTTGACTATGTTTTAGTCTTTTAATTTTAACTTTCGTTTTTTGCTTGACGGGCTAGCAACAGTAACGAAGGTGGGTGGGGTTTTTGCGAATGGTTTATTGTCGGGCTGCAACTAACGATTATGTTAGTAATCGATTAATCTGTCGATTCTTTTTTCGATTAATCGATGAATCAAATAAAAAAACTAAAAAGCATTAATTTTCAACCATTCTATTCAAAAACAAAACTGACAGTGCAAAAAATCTTCAGAATGTGCACCACCAGTCACACAATTTTGAAAATGGTATTAATATTAGCAAGGATTTAATGCTATTTTCAGAGATGAGCAATTTATTTGAGTTTTGTTTAAAACATTGGTGAAAATTGAAAGGTTGTGGAAGTATGCCAGACTTTATTAGAATAATCTGGTGTACGTGTTAAATTCTTTGACACAATTTCGAAAAAAGTTTTTGCAAGGATTAAGCTATTTTCAAAGATTAGTGATTTTTTATCATTTTATTTGAAACTTAATTGAAAAAGTAAAGGCTGTGGAAGTATACCAGAAATTGTTAAGATACTCTGGTGTCTGTTTGAGGTTTTATATTCATAAAAATATTATAAAAGTCAAAATTTTTCAAAATGATATGGGTAGTTTTCACTTGGTCCCTAACGCGACGCTGCAAAGTAGCGTCTTCCGAATGTGAGATGAATGTCGAATATAAAACTAACTTCACCTCGGTCAATTAACGCACCTTTTCGACGTATTTAGTGTGAAATGCTCCCACACCTTGGCTGACTTAGTTGTACTGATTTCTCCGCCGCGTGTTTCAGAAAAACGTTACTCAACAAAGTTTCTCCGATGGCCTTTCCTCTACCTCCGCTCTGCTCCGTACTCAACAAACCTTTTTTTTTTATACTCAAACATCTCTGCGACTTATTGAGTGGCGTAATAATCGCACAACACAACGAATCGAAAATGAAATTCGTTGCCAACGCTTTTAACAATTGAATTTAATCGATTAGTTGTTGCAGCCCTAGTTAATTGTGTGTCTGTCTGTTTATGCCTTGATTTATCTTAATAACCGTGCATTGTATGATGATGAAATTTGGCAGGTGTATTGCTCAGGACCAAAGTACGTGCAGGGTCAAGTGTGTTTGTTGCAAGTTGTTTAGATGAATGGTTTGGAACAAAAATACATTTATAATTGTCCATTAAGCAATGCGTGTATCTTGTAATAAATAAATATAACCAACATGGATCACTCCAATATGGTGTCCTTCCATGGGGGCTGCACTAGTGCATACATGTCACTCCCATATTTCCTGTTTATATTTTGTATTCTCCAACCAAATCAGGTTTATTATGTGCAAGATATTAATGCAGGACCAGCATGTGATGAAGGCAGTTCCAGGTGTGAGGTAAGATACAACACAATTTTCAACATGATTGATGATTGAGAGAATAAAGTTCCTTCAATTAAACAAAGAGTGTAGAAGAATATCACAAATTCAGGTACATTAGAATTTTGACATTTGTAAAGTATGTATTGTTCAGTAATGCAATATCTCCACCTAGGGGTGCACACTCATGCTATGTTCTCACTACATTATATTTTTAACAAATGTCTCCATAGGGTTGGCATACTAATCGCTTGTGCTAATACAGATAGGCTACTGTACGAGACTTTTATGCTCGTATTTGTTGCAGTTTACAACATTTGAAAAATATGTTGTCAAACGCATTTGTACAGGATTGCATTGAAAATAGGGATGCACCGATATATCGGACATACATGGCTGATACTTCCCTTGTTGACTGCCATTGGCCTATCAGCAAATAAGATGATGTTCACTGATGGTAAATCACCAAAGGCAAAATGTGACATGCACGTGTGGTTTGACATGTTTGAATAATTAATTTAGTTTCTTTATCATTCAAAAATAAGTCATCACTGAAGGGAAGTTCAAATGTGACACGTGCTGGTAAAAAAGTCTGCATGTTGTCAATCTTCAGATTGCGTTATGATGCAATTATATTTTATTAATCACTTTCTTTTTTTCATATTACGTATGAAATCATGTAAATGAATTACATGTTTAGGATCCTAAATAGTCAATTTTTCGACAAAGTAGACTTGTTCACACTATAAGCGCTGAGAGGGGTCATTTTGACAGTGTAAATAATTCACTGTCACATTTCACTCCTGTTTACTGTTAAATAGCTGCCAGGTGTGCGTTTGGTAATTTTCGGGCTCCCGTATGCTACAGTGTTTCCAACACATAGACTTATTTGTGGCGGTGCGCCACAGAATCAACACCGGCCGCCACATAATGCGTTTCGTGAAACATTTTTTTTATCGCTATTTAGGTTAAAACACGCAGCGTATTCGTTCAGCTGCATTTCCTTTCCCCTGCCTCCGTCTCTCTGTTACTCATGCGTCTTTCTCACATATGCACACAGTCACAACGTCAGCACACGTTAGCAACAATGCATACATACGCCGTTCTAGTAAGACCGACAGCTATATCAGCGAGCTTTCAGCATTAGTGCCGTAGCTAAAAGTCGAGGAAAGTTGAGGCTACTTTTCGCTAGGTACCTTACTCGAAGGTTCCCCTTCGTTCTATTGGTGAGAAGTCTCAGGAGCTAGCTACTTACCCGGCGTCCTGGAGCCGACCAGTTAAAAAGTTGTTTAGCACTAGCGTGGCTACATGCATAATGCAGAAATGATGTTAGTTGTTGTTAATTTTGTGAAGGTGTGAATCATTTAGGATTAATATTTAATGTAACAAATTATTAACAAATTAACTGTGTAACGAATTATTAACGAAGGAATTATTACGACTCCCCCCCCCCCCCCCCGGTCTGACAACCCCCACCCCCCTCCCCGCCACAACTAGATTTCTAATCTGTGGGAAACACTGTGCTAGTCTTCTGTTTTTCAGACAAAGTTTAATATATGGTGCATAAATATACCTGATATGTATAGTTTATACATACTGCATGTGTATATATATGTATGTATGTATATAATTAAACACATACAGTGCCAGCCTGCCACAGTTTCATAATGAAGCGAAAATGTTTATTTACACTTCTCAAAAAAAAAATCTCTGTTTTGCGCCATTGCAAAGCATCTCTAACTCCCATGTTGACTCGTTAGCGGAAAATGTTACTGTCCTCAGTAAGTCAAGTGACATAGCCAGCTGCTATATGAGTCTAACCTTGTAAGGTTAGGGTGGAAGGGTACACTGAAGTCACGGTTCGGTTCGTACCGCGGTTCAGACATCACGGTTCGCTACGAGTTCGGTACAATGGGGGGAAAAGCAAAACAAAAATGCAGAAGCAGGGCTCCAGACTAACTACTGTACATGCAAGTCTTAGCTAAATGTATAATGCGCTTGTCGATCAGTCCTCCTACACCACGACACGATAGGCTACTAGCTGAGCAACAGCGCAAACACAGGCAGGGATACAGTAGCAGCAACGCCGGCCCTGGTCCCTTACATATACAACAAAACACGGACGTTGATGGAGCGCGAGTTGTCAGCTGCACCCTCCGTTTCACTAACGACTGATGGTTGGACTTCTCGTGCTACCGAAAGCTACCTCACGGTGACTGCTCATTTTATTGACTGAGTGGGAAATGAAAGCGTCAGTTCTACAGACACAGCCCATGTATGAGCAACACACAAGCACTCACCTAGCTGAGAAGCTACAGAAAGTCGTGGCAGAGTAGAAACTAGAGAGGCCTGGAAATTTGAAATCTATTGGGTGTGTACAACATCAGCACACGTTAGCAACAACTCATAGATACTACGCTCTGGATAAAAGCGTCTGCTAGACTAAATGCACGTTCTAGTAAGACAGCAATATCAGCGAGCCCTCAGCATTAGTACCGCAGCTAAAAGTCTAGAAAAGTTTAGGCAATTTTTCGCTATACTTACACTACGAACATTCATATTTAGCTCTATCGTTGCATAGGCTACGTCTTTAGTGCTGCTGCTGCTGCTAGCTATCTCTGACTCACTCAGGCACAGCTCGGCTACACAGGTGGCGGCGCCAATCAGTTTCAGAGCTAAGGCGGGGCTACAGATTGTCCCTAAAGAACACAAATATCTTACAGTAGTTCTGCATAACATTAATTAATTTGCACGCGAGTTTTATTAATTTTTATACAGTGTATTCTCCGTGCAATTTCACGAGCCGAACCGTGACGCCCGTACCGTACGGTTCGGTACGAATACATGTACCGTTCCACCCCTAATGCTGAGTTTAGATAAGTGAAACTTCCTAAATATACAGGTAGCAATAAATAAACGACTATACTAACCCTAACACTAAAACTTCCTAAATTATATAACAATAAAAAGTATGCTATACTAACCCTAATGCACAAAAAAACAGTTTCAACCCTATAACCTATTTTTTACACTGCGCAGTGTACAAAAGTTTGAATGCGGCATAAAATGCATGAATTGTCGCTGTAAACTGCAAATAGTGATATGAAGATATGGGAAAACAAATCTCTACTGGGGTAACCACATAAACTGGAGCAACTTTGTTTAGGTGCCTTTAACAGATCGCAGCAAAACAGAGTTGGACTTGCTTTTGAAAAAACTGAGGAGTGCAGTGAAAGGTAAGCTGAAATATCCTTTGTGTGTAACAAAAATTATGTATAACTTAAGAAAATGTAAAAAAGGTTCTGTTTAATCCAGAATTTACACCTTTTTTGTAGGATTAAAATTGGAACATCAGGATAGCATACTGTCTCACCCTTCTCTCATTGAAGCTTTGAATGATCCAAATAATGGTGACTTTGCATGCAAACACCTCAAGCAACAGGTAGTGATTTTTTTTTTTAATAAAAGTATTTATCAAATATTTTTGTCCTTTATACTGAATATATATATAGCGGATTTATATATTATGTTTGCTGTTAAAAGGCATCCCTTTTAGGAAACATGGAGGCCTTAAACCTACTTGGACCCAATCAGTGTTTTGTCGAGTTCGGAGCTGGAAAAGGAAAACTGTCCCACTGGATACATGTGGCCTTGAAAGCAAATGACAATATTCATTTTCTACTTGTTGAGAGATCAAGTTCTCGTTTCAAGGCATGTAAAGTATTAAGCTAATTTATTGCACATCACTTGAGTTTATGATTACTCTGCTTGACTGATGGCGTATGGCCCACAGTCAGACCGCACTCACTGCACTGCAAACATTTCAGTATGGACCTCGCTTAATGCATGAAACAGAAAAGGGCCTTCCCCAAGTTGTTGCCACAGAGTTTGAAGAGTTTGTTGTTTTAGTTTAATCTCTCCACCAGTGTAACCAAGGGCTGTAGCCCAAAACCATGAAAAAAGGCAGTTTTCAGTTGGCTTGGAAATACCCTTGCTGCACAAAGTGAGATCCATACATTTACATTTAGTCATTTAGCAGACGCTCTTATCCAGAGCGACTTACAGTAAGTACAGGGACATTCCCCCCGAGGCAAGTAGGGTGAAGTGCCTTGCCCAAGGACACAACGTCATTTGGCACGGCGGGGAATCGATCCGGCAACCTTCTGATTACTAGCCCGACTCCCTCACCGCTCAGCCATCCGACATGCAGAAATGTTTTGTCAAGTTTGGTGAGGAAAAACTTCACTGGCCTGCACAGATACCTTCACCAGATTCACCAGATGGATTGTTACATTGGTCCACCTGAAAAGCCGTCCTTGGAAACTGTTTTGAAAAGGCCAGGCTTTAAAAAAAATACTTGAGGTAATTGGATGAACCATCTTTCACCGTTCATCACAAGCTAACTTCAACTGCACTCGAAGCAGCCAGTAATACTTCATAGGACACTGATTGGTCTGAACCACTCCCCACATTCCTACAGACACAATCCAGGACTCAAACTGCCTACTAAAATGTGCCGCAAATTGTCCACAGATTTTATGAGAAACTTCTGTAGATAAAATTGCAATGGGTGTTTTTATGACTGAACAATAGTTAAGATCCTAGCCTTTTTAACCAGCCAAAATGACTGTAGTAAAAACATTATGGTTCTATTCTTTTTAGGTTGACGGCAAACACCAAAGTACTGATGCAAAATTTCAAAGACTACAAGTCGATATTCAACACCTGGATTTAAGTAAGTCATCCTTATTTATATTTTATCCTGTAATCATATGCATGTATTTATACAACAAGCTTTACAATGGTTACAACTGCACAGCCACTCAAGACACAAAGGCCTGCGTCACATCAGTTATGTTTTTTGTGTTTTGTTGACATGTTTAAAGCGTCCTCTCTTCCAATGGCACATTGTTTGCTAATCCAAGTTTATCATTTTAAAAGGCACATCTATCGTTAGAAAACCCTTTTGCAATTATATTGGCACATCTGAAAACTGATTAAGGAAGCATTGAAACTGGAATTGCTACACTAATCGGTAGGGCTGCAACTAAAGATTATTTTAGTAATCGATTAATCTGTTGATTCTTTTTTCGCACACAATTTTGAAAAAGTTATTAATATTAGCATGGATTTAATGCTATTTTCAGAGATGAGCAATTTATTTGCTTTTTTTAAATTATTTTTTTTATTGAAAGGTTGTGGAAGTAAGCCAGACTTTATTAGAATAATCTGGTGTATATGTATGATTTTTGACACCATTTTAAAAAATGTTAAGATTTGCGAGGATTAAGCTATTTGCAAAGATAGAAAATCACTAGCATTGAGTGTGCTTACAAAGTTTTTGTGGCTACAAAGTGCCTTTAGTCGACGAAGGGTAATCTGTGTTAGCTACTTCACCACGTCAACACACGTTAGCAAGGACGCATGGATACAACGTGATATAGACGTTCTAGCATGCAAATTGGATCCTGGATTACGAGTGAAAAATACTACCCCAAAAAATCCCAACCATTTGGCTTTGTTGAGAAAGCGATTTCGAGTGGAACTGCAATCTCGGATTTTTGATTTAGGTCGTCAAGTCTTTGTAATCTGAGCGAGTGCGGGTCGCCCGTGAGACCGCCTACTCTTTTTAGGCGGCAGCCATGCTAGAAAGCGTCATAATAGTATTTTCGTAGCTAATTTTATAGTTCAATTTTACACGAAAAAACAGAGAGGGAAATTTTATGACGATATGACTATTGTGAAGACGGCCAGGTGGTGAGATTTTAATGTAGGTTGCTGTAAAAACGTTGATTTGTTTGCTACGTGAGAGCCCCGTCAGCCTCCATTGACGATTGCGGCAGCAACAACAGTGTTGTCGATCTGCGTCTGATGAGTATTTTCTTAATTTCGTACCAGGGTCAATTCTGCATCCAAATGGACAGCAGTGTTTTAAAGATATGGCGATTGTGAAGACAGCCAGCGGGTCAGCATATTTTTGTTATTTGTTTAAAACTTGGAATTTGTGTGAGACCGCATGTTGTTTTGACATTAGCCTCTGAGTCACAGACTCTGCTCGCCCACTGGCAGTGTGTAGTAGTAGGCTACAGTACTGTCTTCAATGCCACAGCTATGGCTAAACTTTATTATGTCTTATTACACGGCTGTTCTTAATACTGTAGAATACGCCATTCACTTGAATGGGGCTTCCGAACAGTCTGCGGTGAACAATTTTCTCATATTTGACCGTTGCTATGCATATTTGACAGCTGTCAAGGGAAGTGGCCTTTTTGCCTCGGATTCACATCTTTCGTAGCACTCCGCAAGTAGTCCGGTAACTTTTCAACCCCAGCGTACTCTGTTGCTTAGCGACGTCAGCTGATTTGAAGCCTAAAGAATGTTCAAAGTCTATGAAGTTCAACGTCTTTGGCGAACTATTTCTCTGCTGATCAACAATACGAATGGTAACAAATACATTGTAAAAAGACACACTGTGTTGCTGTGTTTTGTTGGCAAGTAGCTGTGTAATAAGCGGGATAATGTATAGAACGCCGGTCATTATTGGGGAAATAAGCCCCTTCATGGCGAAACAAAACTGGCAAAAACTCCGCTTCGCGTCGTGCCTAACAACTCCCCTTACCTGTTCTAAAATCAGCGCAAACCACGGCCTCTTGGGGGCTTATTGCTTAATTATCCCTTACAAAAGAAACATTCTAATTTCCTGCGCTTTCAAACAATCAGTGGAGTGTGGATAGCAACGGCAGCTAGCTTGCCTCTAGCAAACTGCTTTTGAATTAGCCATGTCCCCCTAAATTAATATTGAACTTATTTACGTTTTGGGGGACTTTTTTTTCAGTTAGCAGACGGTACTATTTGAATCGCAATTCCATCTGAGGGTTTTCATGACGCGTCATCAGACCGGAAGTCGCCATATTGGAGGCACTCCGCATCACAACAAAGCACAGACACTGAAGTATATACCGAACGTCATCAAGGAACATTGTTAATTATTGCCGTGTTTCAGGTTGTACCAATAGGAGAGATCGAGAAAAACATTTGGAATATTAGCGACTACCAAAAGTTATTAAAAACCAGGGACAGGAATACCAGAGATTATCAAAGGAAAGGAGGTACTTGTGGTTGGCAATGCTCAACCAAGATCTACAAGGGAAAAAACATGTTTGAGTCAATTGGCTACACCTTGAGTATCGCAATGATATCATACAGTTAAGGTTGAGTTGGTTAATGACGTTATTGCATTACTTACTTTGGCCTTCACAACACAACGGTCGCTGATAGCATTAACTTGTTACTGCGTCTCCCTCACCCATCCACACACCATCTGGTTATAGGCCTCCAAACCTTTGTAGGATTTAAGGCCTTCCGCTGTGTATGGGCTCGGCGAGAAAACCAGGTTGTTGACTATATCGGGATATGCAACTGAAGGAAGAATCACCGGGTCGTCACAGATCCAAGAAGAGGGATCTAACTTGTAGGGATCTGCACCGCCAATAAATCGTAATTTCTCGAAATATTGTGCCTTTTCTTGTGGTCCGAGTCCTTCCCTCAATGCCTTTGCATCTTGGACGCGATTTGATGAGCTTTTCTGTTGTTTAGACATGGCTATATTCACTTAAAGTATCCAAAGCGCACAATACTCCATGAACTCCGTTCAGTTTGTTTACACCGTGCCTCCACAATGGCCGCGCATCCGGGTTACCGCCCAGAACGTGACGTCTGTGAAAACCCTCTATACTGCCAGTGACAACGTTGTTACGGTGCGTTCACACTGCAGCGTTTTTTACCGCTCTGCACCGCTGGCCTTCCCACAGTGCACCACGCTCGGGGGCGTGTCAGACAGATTAATTCAGAGCTGTAGTTTTCTCTTAAATCACTGTTGTAGTTCGTATAATGTCATGGCAAATGTGCAGACAAAATACAACTTTTACACACATTAAGCAAAAATCCAATACGCTTTCTAGATCTGACATGATCTTATCTACAAAAAAGATACATCAGACATAAACGTTGACATGTGTACCCTTTCATTATATTACTCGAAATCTCTGCAAATCAATCGCTAGATTATGACTTGCCACTACACATTCACTGCATGGATAGCGAGTGGCTGCCAGCCAGCATTTCAGTGTTGGATGTCAATCGTGTGCCTGGTGAGCTAACTAGACTATGCAGCTAGCACAGAAGAAAGTTAAATAATGCGACGAAACTGAATTAAAGTACAAAATACACACCAATGACGCCGACAACCTCAGCAACCCTGCGCCAGGCATCATTTTTGTTTTGTTTAAGTCTCTGTAATCGACACATACGATAAGTTGCTCTTCCATCTTGAAATTGTTAAACCTAGAAATGTTTACCATTACCAACAGTTGCTACATTACAAGAAACCAACCCGATTGGCCAACGCCAGCGTTTTCACGCTCCTCATTTACATAAAGTTGAGAAAATCCAACTTTCGACACCCCGCTCGCCTTCTCACAATGCCCTACGCGAGAGTCAACGCCTGGTTTCATTGAAAATGAATTGGAAGACGACGCCCCGCTCTGCCCAGCCAGCTGCAGTGTGAACGCACCGTTACAGTAGCTTGTTTCAAAGGGGGTTCCTTGTTTCAAAGGGTGTTCTTAATGAATTATGCAATACGAGTAGGCTTAATGCTTGAAATATCACTAGAAGGTAAATCGGACCCACCTGCAACTGAAGCAAGCAAGCACCCTCTCTTGTACCCTCTCTAGTTGGGTGTGCTTGCCTTTCGGCGAGCACAAACCATTGTTATCTCACATATATATTATTTATTATTATTGTTTATTTTCACGCCCCTAAGGCTCAGTCAATATTTGGACTACATAGACAACGTCGATGTCAAAAGGTTTGTCTTGGTCGCGATTGCGTTGGTTCTATTGGGATTTATGTTCCGTTGCACGGTTTGGGTTTTAATTAAGTTTTTGTGGCAAAAGTGAAGCTAACGGTGGCTAACTTGCTAGTCACAGTCACTGACACTACTGACGTCACTAACGTCACGAAATATTGCGTGACTACCTCTAGCAGAACATTAGTTTAGCAGCTCGTTAACTTCTGGGAGATAGCTAGGCTAACTGCTTGACTGCAAGGGAGCTTCAGAAACGCCACAAGCAAATAGGCCAGGGTGATAACTATTTACTCATTTTACTTTGTGATATGAAAAACAATATAAGCTGATATAAGGAAGTAGTTACATCTACTTTCGAAAACATTAGTCTACTATTTCACTGAAGCATCAGCATCATGACATTAGCCTTTGTTGTCCGGGCAACACATACTACAGTGGTGTAATAATTGCGCGACATATATAAATTGTAAAAAGAAACACTGTGTTAAGTAATTTTTTTGGCAAGTAGCCGTGTAATAAGCGGGATAATATATAGAACACCGTTGTCATTATCAGTAAAATAAGCCCCTTCAGAGCGAAGCTACACCCCTCCGCTTCGTGGGTGCTGTTCGCCCTGTCTTGGAAGAAAAACGCTCAGGAAAGCACATCTGAAACTTCAGAATCTGATTCTGATGAGCAGAAGTAAATTATACTGGGAGTGGGGAGGATGGGTGGAGGAATGTTAGTTTGTTGTTTAATCTGCCCTACTCATTTAATGAAATGTATATCAGTTCGTGGTTTGTGTATGTATGAGAGAAAGAGAAAGTGTCAGTGATTCATTTAAACTTGAGATTAAGTAAACTGCTGAAGTATTGTAGATCTTGTAGTATTAATTTTCACATGCAGTTACACATTGTCTGTTAAAAACAAGAAAGAGGCTGGTAAAAACATTGAGTGGCCGGTAGATTTTGAAATCCACCAGTCACAGTGGCCGGTGGACAAAAAATGAATTTCCATCCCTGTCCCACGTCTTGAAAGCATTGTATACAGATCAGTGTTTAATGCATGTTTAAATTTAACTGGGTGAAGGCGAGCATGGTTTGAATGACAGCACTCCAATGCAGCCGGTTCTGCAAACGTACCCCATGTGCATTTTCAGCCAAGGTCCTCAGCATTCAACCCAAGTTGGTATTGCTCTCAAACTTGCTTAGAGTACTCAGCCAAGCTAGTTTCTGCTTACCCTGTCAACAATTTGGAGCCAGAAATGACAGACATCTCCTTTACGAGACAAGGTTTTGCCACTTGGAAAACGGCAATGTTATTTTACATAAAGCTCAAATGAAGGGCAAAAATGTTCGCTCTTGCACTATGCACGCTTGCATTAAGTGTGCAAGCCCCTATCGAGCATCACAACAAACCCAGAATACGTCCTAGGTTTGGGCTAATCCACGAATGTTTACAAGGCCTGGCTCCGTGCCTGATTAACACTCGGATCGATAAGCAGTCTCAAAAATGGTAGGCCTACACATATTAAAAATAATACGATCCCCTTTCGTAATCATGATACCCCCCCCCCCCCCCCCAAATGTTCACTGCATCCCCAGTCAAAGCAGGCTGCATCCGGCCCTGGATGGAAGGCAGTTTCAATAAAGATGGGAAAGCGAATGTTTGTACTTCAAGGAGAAAAACCGGTATGTGTGTGATAAGGTGATGTTGGTTGTTAAAGAGTACAATCTCCGTTGGCATTTTGACATCAAAGACAGAGATAAATATGCTAAATGTATCCTCCAAGAAAAACAGCAGATTGTCCAAGAATTAGAAGCTGGACTGCAATTGCAGCAGAATAGGCCCTATGTTCACAAAAGCTGCAACTAAAACTATGGTTTTACATTGTTACATCATAGTTACAACTGGCCGGTTAAGAGCAACCATAATGCTGGTGTGGCCCTTGGTGAAAATGAGTTTGACAACCCTGGTCTAGAGCATCAGTTTTCAAACTGGGGTACGCATACCCCTTGGATTACGCAAACTCTTCAGGGGTTAAGTGCGAAAAAATCTGATGGCGCACAATGAATTGTATTTACAATAATTTGGCAATCTTATAAATAATCTCTCTTTTCTATAAACTTCAGTTGAGTTAACATGGCTAATTTACATATAAAATATGTCTTGTTTTTAACAGAAGAAATATTTAAATATGTTATGTAACAACTGGGTAGGCCGACTTGGAGGTTTAATACCTTCTCCTGTGTGTTTGTACCAGCCAATTGTGAAGTGTTGTTTTTGCAATTACCCAATTATTGGTTCATTTCAAAATACACAACGCATGAAAAGCCGAAGTTTTACCTTGAGCAAATTTAAAGTTGAATTTAAAGATTTGTTTTTACAAGCCGCTATGCACTTTATGCCTGATGTGAAAGCTGAAGAGTTTATAAATGTTTCACAGTTAGATCATTGTTTTGTTATCACATTATTGTTCTACATTATGACTATATCAGATGGGGGTACATGGTGGACTATATTATTTACAATGGGGTACACAGATTATAACGTTTGAAACCCCCTGAGGCCTGTTCCATAAAGGCCGCTCAAAAAAACTGGGGATAAGTCCCAAACCAGACTTGAATTAGTTTAATTAGTTAAGCGGGGCTAAAGCGGTTCCAGAAAGGCCAATTTCAGCTCACGCAATCGTACTAATTCAAGTCAGATTTAAGTAGTCAAGCTAATTGCACGTGCACCCTATTCTTAAACAGCCCGAAAGGTAAAACATGGATCATACAATCCACCACGGCAAAAGCAATGCACACGGCCACGTGACGTCTTCCAGAAAGAACATTCCCTTTAAGCCGTGTACTATGACAGCTCTCTCATCCACCGCAATCAAACTAAAATGACACGTCGTGATTGACATGAACGATAGGCTACATAGGTCAAGGTTATTTTTTAGACCTTTACTTCGTGGATTAAAAAACAGACACCCTCTAAGTACATCTAAATTGACTTTTTTGACATTGTTTTTAATAAATAGCCTACTATTAATCAATACATAAACTTACCTAACTTTTTAACATGGTTGTTGTTTCGGGAAAATGGAGGATGGATGTAGCCAGGGCTCGAAAGTGGCACCCGCCAAGCGCCAATGGCGTGTAGATTTTTGGGCTGGCGACTAAATTGTGTCCGATGCTCAGCCATTTGGCGAGTGACACTGCGGGGTACAGCTCCCGACTACCGCGCCCGTTATGGTTAAAAAAGCTTGCACCTCCAACACTAACAGTTGTGCGCACATCTAGGTGGCAGAAAACCGGGAACATGGCTGTTATAACGGCTAGAGAATGACATGGATAATACAAATAGTTAGATTTAAAAATACAAAAAAGGTCGAGGATGACAGCATTTGAGAGAGAACAATTCCCCATTGATCTGTCACAGAATCCTGATTTGGGTCACGAAAGCAGGGATTTTCCTGCATAGAGAATATTTGGGCGCGCGCCTAAGCCGTTTTCCCGAGTGCCTATGAAAAATCCAGAGCGAATGAAAAATGTTTACCATGGTTGCTACGTTACGATAAACAAGAAAACACTCCGATTGGCCATCGCTAGCGAAAATCGCTCCTCATTTGCATAAAGTCGAGAAAATCTAAACTGTCGCCGCTACCCACAATGCACCACGCAAGCGATTCGCCTGTCTCCATAGAAAATGACTGGAAAAAATGTTGTCGCTCGCATCGTGTCGCTGCAGTGTGAACGCAGGGTTATTATTTTGAGTTGCAGGGGCGAATCTAGGTTCCCACTTTTGGGGGGGCTAAGCCCCTAGATAAAACCTATTATTGTTGGAATGCTGCTTCAGCTATTAAAACCGTTCAGCTATCAAAATATTCAGCAGTTTCAGGCCATGGGCGCTATGACTTTTCAGCTTTGTACCTCTTATGCTTGAATTAATATAAATCAATATTCATAATATTTTTTACATGGGTTTCCAATGGAGTTTTCTTTCAAATCCTCTCAAACTTCTTAAAACTTCTTCAACTTCCAATTCCTTCTTCTTCCTCAATCTTTCAGCTAGAGCCACCATTTGAACTTTAAAATGTTGACAAAACCCTAAACTATTTTTAAATAATTCAGCTTTTTTATATCTATTCAACTTTTTTTTATATCACTGATTATGTTTCATGACTTTTTCAAACCGTTTCTGAGATTTACATGGGTGTGTACGAGAAAGCCTAGAGTGCAGACTGAAACGCTTACAATGGAGGGGAGCTTCGAAATCAGTTTCCAAAAGTATTTCTAGTTCGCCAGCCTTGCCACAATTTTCGCTCTTCATGCTTCGTTTTTGGATCAATAGATAGCTAATTTTGTGCTGGTCAAAGACAGTTGTCTGTGGAATCCATCAGACTTACACATTTATTCAGAGCCCCACGAAAGCGAGACAAAGTCCAACTCTCGCCCCAAAGAGTCCAATGCAAATCTGGTGACAAATTCGTCAGAAAAGGCAAAAACCACCAGATTTATAAACTGCCGGTAGAGTCGTATTTCTGACCGCACAGACATATAAAGGACATCTCTGGTTTCGGCAGAGTCTTGGGTCTCGGAAAATATTGTAATTTTTTGGATTGGACATACAGTTTTGGGTCTAGGTTAACTTGTTTGAGGTGTGGATTCTAGCAACATTTTATGTTATTCTCTGCCCTCAGCGCATTAGCAGCCATAGCTGCACCATCACCGTGGCAACCACACAAACAAGCACCAGTCTCTTACACAGGTGATTGGTATTAGCTGATTAGTGGAGACACAAGACAAGCTATTCAGCCAACTCGTCTCATTAAAAGACCAAGAGCACCACAACACAACTACTACCACTACCGATACTGCTATATCTTATGCCACACTACAACTACTAATTCTGCAGATGCTGCTGCTAATATCTCCTTTACTAACTACTATGCTAATGGTACTGTTTTGTTCTACTATGCCACCGAGTGCGTTCACTTGACTATGAGAAACCCGATAGCCATTGTCGGTTTATGCCAATAATACGATTACTCCGTTACATGTGTAATTAGTTATGCGATTACTCAAACACGTCTACATGATTCTTTTTATTAATCGTTGTATGCTCCACGGACAAAACTTGCACCATCCTTCTGCAAAAACGTGTTCATTCAATCAAATCCTACTAAGAAAGCCGAGGAAACGAACTCAATGATAGGCTACATCTGCTACTGATATTACTATCCCAACTAATTTCAGCTGTTAAAACTATAATATTCTTGTTACAACTAGCTAGCCTACTTCTTCTTCTGTTCAACAGTTCAACTTTCAGCTTCTCCTGCATTGTATGCTATTTCAGCTCTTAGCTTTGATAGATGATGCAGTTCAGCTACCACACTGCCTCTTTAGAGTGAGTCACTCATTTTTTAAATTAATTTCAGCTTGCAGGTATTTTCTCATTTCTGTATTTTCAGCCATTTAAAAAAATGATTTCAGATTTCAGCATTCCAACGCATTTTCAGCAGGAAATGCCTTTTCTAGTTTGTCCTGTGACCCAGCAAAACTAGAGCCCCCATAAGACATTTTTGAAAATATCCTTATAAATAGTGTCCTCTAGTGGGTTTTAGGTAGAGAAATGAACACATTTAGATTTAAAATATGAAACATTTGGGGGGGCTAATGGAAGTTTTTGGGGGGCTCAAGCCTATATATGTAATCTTTATAAATAAATAATAAGTAAGCTATGCATTTTTTGATAAAATATACAGAAATATCATTGAAATGTAATTGAAAAAAAAAAGAAAACAGAAAGAAAAAAAAATGGCTAAATTTAAATACGGACCCCTGCAACCAACGCAAGCAAGCACACCCTACAATTTCCCCAGAAATTGTACCCTCTCTAGTTAACTTTGTGACATTACGTGAAGACATGGTTGCCGCTCGACTATGCGGTCTGTAGCGGGCGACATTCTCACTCAAATTTCAAGACTTTCGTGACCCAAATCAAAATTCTGATGCGACAAATCAATGGGTAATCGCTTTCTGTCTTAAAGGCTGTCCTCCTCAACCTTTTTGGTCTTTTTAAATCATTTGTATTATCCGTGTGGTCCTTTTGCCATTTAAAATGCTATCCTTTACTGGTGTTCTGCAACCACGTTGCGCGCGCATCCCGAATGTTTCCAAACAAACAATTGGTCTATAGCAGTGGTTCTCAACCCTGTCCTCAGGGACCCCCTGTCCTCAGGGACCCCCTGTCCTCAGGGACCCCCTGTCCTCAGGGACCCCCTGTCCTCAGGGACCCCCTGTCCTCAGGGACCCCCTTGTCCTGCATGTTTTAGATGTTTCCCTGCTCCAACACACCTGATTCAAAAAAGGGTCGTTATCTAGCTCTGTAGAAGTCTGGTAACGAACATGCATTTTAATCAGGTGTGTTGGAGCAGGGAATCATCTAAAACAAGTAGGTTTAATTGCACTTGATGTGAGCTAATAATGTTTTTGTCTTTACATCTTTAACAAAATTAATAAATGACTTCAAAATAATTTTGCCACACACATTTATTAACTGATAGGCCAAATGCTACACTTTAAGATAAAAGGGAAAGATAACCATGACTAAAATGGGGATTCACTAAAATAAGGAGTATTGTACCGATCCAGCACCGACTTTTAGATCAGAACGTGACCCCAAACTGTAGCACGCTGCTTGGCAGAACAGTCATTTAAAATGGCTCAGCATGACTAAAAATATATCATTATTATATTACGTGTGCATTATTAATTCAAATCCAATTATTACTATTTTGGCTGACAGTGTATGGACAATGGTATGTGAAATATAATTTTGGTTAGAATTCACTTAATCTAAGTAAGGTTCACTTCAACTCTGTTACACCGCCCCATATTTCCAATTAACATAGTCTGATCCAAAGGGGGCTCGGACAGTGACAGACTGGGAAACTTTGGGAAAGCATACCCTAGTGTAGTGTTTCCCAACCCTGGTCCTCAGGGAACACCTGTCCTGCATGTTTTGGATGTTTCCCTGCTCCATCACACTTGATTCAAATGAATGGGTCGTTATCTAGCTCTGCAGAAGCCTGCTTATGACCATTCATTTGAATCAGGTGTGTTGGAGGCTGGTCTGTCTTAATTACGTGATATGTCGTTGTTATAAGTAGTGCAATAACACGATGGGCATCATTTAAATTCCTGACCAGCATGGTCAACGGCCCGGAAGATGGATTTTCAACCACCCGCTTAGCTGTCACGCAAACCAGGTGCTGTCTGATATTAGCATGGCTGGTCAGGGATTGTTTTCGAAAATTGTCGGTGCCTGTGTAAAAATATCCACTTTTATCTGCTTTGGACGGGAATATACGACAGACGAAGGTGCATCTTAGTTCCATTAAAAAAGTTGCTTCCGTTTGAGCTTGTAGCTCGCCTTTGCTGCCAACTTCACTTCAGTGTCTCGCACCAGTTTCGTGCCAGTTGTTAAAAATGCAATGAGATTAGAGAATTACAATTTGACAACCACTCGTCACTCACTACTCAACTCTTGATTGACCAACGTTGCGCCCCACGAGCTGCAAAGTCATTTATGCATTTAGCAGATAGCAAAACATGCAGGATGTTCAAATTTACAATGCAAATTTTTTTTTCAATCAATGCTTTGCAGTGGCCCGATCGGAACAGTGAGTTGCTAGTTTAACTGTCCCGACGTTACTTTTTACTGACCCCAGGCCATCAGGCCATCGTTATTGTTGAGCCCTGTACACAATGATTTATTGAAATAAATGGAAATGTAATGACCTGTAATGGAGATATGTCATTGGCTTCAGTAAGAGTTTGATGGGCTAACGCATGAAACCAAACATACAATGGGTCAGATGAAAAGAGCGGGAATGGGGGAGGAGAAAGAATTAAGGAGTCAGGTTTACATGTAGTCTAATCAAAACACACATTATCAATTACTTCATGCCAATGTTACAAGAAATATAGCTGTTGCATTTACATTCGCCGGTGTGTTGAAGTTGAGTCGGAACCTCTTAGCGGTCCAGGCCCGCGGACCGGCTCGGAAACACTATGTTTAGTCTGTAGCCTATATGCTTTCACATTTTTTACAAAGTCAAACTTGTTACTATTGAAACTAATAGTAAAAGTAATATAATAAGTAATAATATTACTTTGTACAGAAAGTAATAATGTAACTTAATCACACTACTCTTACTGAACAATAATAAGTAATAACTAATATATTACCAGAGGTGTCAAAATTATTCACATTCATTACTCAAGTAGAAGTATAGATAATAGGGTTTAAAAATACTTCTGTAGAAGTTGAACCATCAATTCAAGCTTTTAACTCAAGTAAAAGTATAAAAGTACTGGTTTCAAAACTACTTAAAGTATAAAAGTAAAAGTAGTAATGTAAGGGAAAAAAATGCCATTAAGGACAAAAGCTTAGGCACGGGGGTCTGTAATGCACGACCCCACCTCCCCCCAAAAACGTTTTTTTCCAAAGGCAATAATGACTTTGGAAAAAATGTGGGCTGCACCTGTCTATGCCCATTGAAAATGAACGCATTTTAGTACCATATGTGTAGCCTACTACTTAGCATTAACATGTGTTTCATGGAGCGGAAGATGTGATGACTAACTAGTTGCCTATAAGTATTGTAATGGAGCAAAAAGTCAAACTTCAGAGGCATGTTATCAATAGCATTTATTCAAATTATACGGCAAGTTTGTGAAAGCCATTAGCTCGTGGAAGCCTACTTGGGTGCGCAGAGCTTGCAGTGCATTCGAAAGGAGTTGTTTTTGCATCCAACATGTCGAAAAATGTTCTTCCCGCAACACTGGTTCTAAGTACCACCTTTCATTAGAGATAACAATTATGAAAAATAATACCTTTTTATCTTCAGTATTTGACCTTAGTTACCAAGGGTCCTTTTGGAGTGTCACATTGGAGTGTTCACATACAGAGACTCATGAAACTCTTTTCAATCATTGACATGGAAGAAATGTAACATAGCTTGCAGGAAAAGGAGCCTGGCCTCGCCAGTAGTGCGCACGGGCCAAGTATGCACCCTTAAAATAGCATCTGGTAGACTGGTCTCCAAGCTTGTGGACCTGGGACTAAGCACCTCCCTCTGCAAGTGGATCTTCCAATTCCTGACGGGGAGGCCACAGGTGGTGAGAATCGGTGACCGCACCTCATCTGTACTGATCACCAACACAGGGACCCCCCAGGGCTGTGTGCTCAGCCCTCTCCTGTTCTCCTTGTTCATCCACGACTGTGCGGCAACGCACAGCTCCAACCTCCTCGTTAAGTTTGCTGACGACACAACAATCGTGGGCCTCATCTCTGACAGTGACAAGTCAGCCAACAGAGAGGAGGTTGACACCCTGACATCATGGTGTCAGGACAACAACCTCTCTCTTAACATCAGCAAGACCAAGGAGATGATTGTGGACTATAGGAGGCGGCAGGAGGAGGAGCATGCACCCCTATTCATCAATGGATCGGAAGTGGAGAAGGTCAGCTGCTTCAAGTTCCTCGGGGTGAACATCAGCAATGACCTCACCTGGTCTGTTCACACGGACAAGGTGGTCAAAGCGGCCCGTAAGCGCCTCTTCTTCCTGAGGAGACTGAAGAAGTTTGGTATGGACTCAGTCATCCTCACTAACTTTTACAGATGCACTATAGAGAGCATTCTGACTGGTTGTATCACAGTTTGTTATGGTAGCTGCACGGACCGGGACCGCAAGGCCCTACGAAGTGTGGTCCGTTCTGCTGAGTCCATCATCGGCAGGAAGCTCCCAGCCCTATAGGACACCTACCACACACGTTGCCTAAGGAAAGCTAGCAGGATTTTAAGAGACTGTTCCCACCCATCCTTCAGTCTCTTTACCCCGTTGCCTTCTGGCAGGCGTTCCCGCAGCATCCGGTCGCGCAAACGCAGACTGGACAACAGTTTCTACCCAAGGGTCATCAGGCTTCTCAATGGACACTGATATGGAAATTTTCACTGCATCCCAGTCACTTATACACTGTCACTTTCAGCTACTGGTTGCTCTTTCAGTAACATTGCACTACTGTACCTCGCCACCAGGCTCCTGTTTGGTCATTGACAGTGACATAGTCACTGATCTGCAAATTTGCACTATTGCACTGTACTCCACTTAGGTTAGAATAAGTTATAGGGTTAAAACAGTTTTTTTGTGCATTAGGGTTAGTAAAGCGTACTATTTATTGTTATCTGTAATTTAGGAAGTTTTAGTGTTAGGTTTAGTATAGTCGTTTATTTATTGCTATCTGTATATTTAGGAAGTTCACTTATCTAAGCTCAGCATAGATGTAAATTAGTTCCGTGTACTTATATGTTATGTTATGCCAGGTGCTTGCGTTGTCTTGTCTTAAGAATTTCAGTGCCCAGTCTAACCTTGTGTTGTTCTGTGTACCTAACAAATTAGACTTGAACTTGAACTTTAGACTAACTTTTTCCTGGTCTGTGGCGGAATTGTTTTTTGCAAACTGCAAAATAACACCAAGGAACGTTTGCTCCGGAACACGCCCCCTCTTTTCGCTGAACTGCCCTGGGAGCGCAAGTTTATTCCCTAATTTACCGACGTGCGTCTGTGAAAGGAAAAGTCCGCTTTCCGTTGAGTGCAAAATAGGAATGATACTTGCGTCAGTGTACAAAGTCAATTGCACTGGGTACAAGAAAAGGGCCCCTTATCTTTTTTGACTAGTTGTTGTCAAATTACTATTATAAAAGTTCAGAATGGTCACCAATCACCTTTAGCTGTGAATACTCTCACACAAATGATTTTGAGTTATGAATACAAAAAAAGTATTTTTAAAAATATTTTGGAAAACTAGCATTTCGAATATGACGTTTGAACGTCATGGATGTGACGCGTCTGGACCAGTCTTCTGCAAATTACATAAAACGCCCTACATGAATAGTGATTTTCAACATTAAACTATTAATGAAGCACTGAAATTAAAAACATTGAGTTACAAATAAACTGTGTGAAATACCCCAAAAATAGTCAATGACCCCTTTAAGACATCTTTGATCGAAGCTGACCAAATTATAGAGCGCCAATCGAGTCCCTCGAGCACTTTCGAGTTGCCTCTCTAGTAGGAAGTAAATATTACAAACATGGAGCTGGGATGGAGGTTATGGCAAAGACAGTAACGGCAAAACAATTAGGCAACTCGAAATTTCAGTATCACTGGAGAAGATGTCGATCGTTGATGATATGTTTAGGCTATATCATGTTACCCATGATTCTGACTATAATCATGACTGGAATGTCTGTTTCACTGAAACACGTCGGTGAAAAGGGTTATAACAGCGAAAACATGATTGTCAGCTTTGCCGTTTCATTTGAGAACATTTCCATTGTGTTGTGAACAGTGTATTGTGAAGATTTACATTGTGTAGCGTCCGTAACGTCACGTCCATAACACATCATTAAAGTTTTTAAAAGTAACAAAGGGGCAAGATTTTTTTATTAAACTAACCATTGGTATAAATAAGCTTTGCACAGAAACTTTGGATGTTGTAGCATCGGCACTGTTTGATAGGCATAAACCTATTCTACAAAACGTTACAGACGTGACTTGGGCATTGAACTCACTGACTCCTAAACGGCTTAATGCATTTAGTTGTGCTCAGGGTCGGACTGGGACTGAAAAACAGCCCGGGACTTTGAAACACAGACCCTCCCCCCCCTCCACTTTCTTCCTCACTTTCTTTTTCCATACTTGTCTCTGTTTCTGCATCTGCTATTTGATGTGGCAAAAGAACAATAATCAGTTAACTATATTCAATAATGACTATCTATTCAACAAACTAATTTCCATATATTAACCCTGTGAACAGACTCTTGTGTACAGTTTTAGTGCTGCACCTGTCATAGTCTCTCCACTGGACCCTGTCACCACAGCAGCCTCCATCTCTTTCCATGTGTCACCTGTGCCTGCTTTAATACACAGAACAAAAAATCAAGACAATTGCATTTGAGCCACATAGCACATTTATTATTTAAAGCCAAAAAACATGTTGTGCATATTTAGATAAGTGCCTGTTTCTCTTGGCCCTTTCTTTTACTTCATTTAAAATGTAAATATAAATCCTATATATTGGCTAACAGTAATACCAAATTTATAATGTTTTTAGAAAAATTTAAACAATATGGTTCTGAATGATATTTGAAATTTCTAAATGTCGAAATTACAGCAGTTTACAGCTACTTGCACCTGGCGCCTCTGGTAAAGCCGCATCTTCGGGCTGCAAACTCTCTCCGTCTTTTGACGGCGTAAACATGTATTCTATACTTCTACATTGTGCAGCATTTGCTTGCTGTGCCCGTTGTTTTTCTCCTTTTCTTTTCCTTTCCATTTCTTTTTTAAAGAAACACCGATGTTAGCTAAAATAGCTCCAACGAATTGGCTGTACCCAGAAAACGATTTTTGACCAATCATGATCTGTAAAATGGACGGACAAGTACACCGTTTAAGTTTTAATGGGGGAAATGCCCACCCCCACCCTTTGGATTTTGGATCGCTCCAGTTTAACAGTTGAATGGTATTAAGGCCGTCCTCAAAGTGAGCGTTAACTATTAGGATTTTGTTTCTTGAATAGTGCCGTTTGTTTAACCGGCCATTCGGGAAATCTCCCGAGTCTCCCGATGGCCAGTCCGACCCTGGTTGTGCTTTTAACTCAAGCTGAGCATACACAATGCTCTATCATTCCCTTGTCAATCAGGAAAATGCTAAATGGTAACATTTTATTGAAAACTGGAGTCCATTTACCCCGTTCTTGAAATGGTACAAAACGGCCATTCGTTTTTTTTGCAGGAGTGCACAGCTTGTATATTATGTAAAAGAGTGCAATTGTCTATACATTTAAATCAGAGTGGTTACATGCAACGAAGTATAGACCTAAGTGAACATTTTAACAACAGTTATATTTGTGTGGGCACAACTTTTTTTCTATGGTAAGGGTGATCTTTGCATGGAATTGCCCATATTCTGATAGAAAAGTGAATCGCAGCCTTGATAGGCAGGGAAACAATTGCCGAATGCGCAGCTGGCTGCAAGTGACAAAGCAAGAGGAAAATAGCTTCAAACTAACTTTTCCCAGTGTGATAAAAACAAAAAATGCTGGCTGATAAAACACACAAGCAGGATCCTGGAATTTGATTGAGTGAAAACCTTTCTCTTCACTGCGGTGAAATGACCGGTGTTTTGGGCTTCTAATGATTAACAAAAAAACAATCACACCTTGTCTGAAGGCGTGAAAAGGTATATAATCTTTCAAGGGGGATTTATCTTCTAGAGCATTGCAGGTTTACTAACATTCAGATACGCATATGTTCTTCAAATTGTTTGCGATGTCAATGCATGACGCATCATTTGAAAGTTTACAATTTGCGCTTTCTGAATATGTAACAAACTGAGAAATTACCTTGGCCAACAACGGCGCCTTTTCACCAGAGCGCGTCACAAATGTGTTTGCTTTGATTTTGTATCTTCTAGGCAAAGTTCCCATCCTCGGAGAAAATGGACTTCCAGTGGTTGGCATGGGTAAACACTTGTGTGGTGCAGCAACAGGTAAATCCAGGGACCACTAAGGTGGGACTCAATGTTTTTAAACTTTGATACATTTGACATAGTTAAATGCTGTTTCATTCCACAGATGGAAATGTTAAACCACTGAACGGTGTGACTATTCAGTTTGGCTTTGGATTTATTAGTATATCTGACTAAGTAAACATGACTAAACGTAATATCTCCAGATAGTTTAGGTTTCTTGTATTCATGCACACATGAATGAACAATAAGACATAATACAGTATAATAACAGATAAGGCAATATGATGAATAATAATCTACTGATTGGGCCTCATTCACCAATATCTTCCTAAGTTGTTTCTTACATTTGTTCTTAAGAAGGTTCCTAAGAAAAGTCTACGTGTGATTCATGACCTGTTCCTAAACAGCAGAATTGTACGCAGATGTGGTCTTAGAATGATGAATCCCAATATGTCGTAAATTGAAAGCGTATGCCCCATTGCTCCAATTTTGACCGTTAATTCCCATAAAAGGACATGAGATGGCAGGGCCGTGTGCACGCTCAGAAAATTTCGAAAAGATGTGGTAAAAACGGTGGAGGCAGCGACTCCAAAATAAAGAAAAACTTAAGTAATTCTGAAGTAGAGGTACTGCTGCAAGAAGTTGGCGATAAACGACACATATTTAGTAGCGTCAGCAGTGGATACAAAGCAGTAAATAAAACCAATACATGGAATGCAATTACTCATGCAGTGAACGCTGTATCTGGAGAGGGGCATAGAACTGATGAAGTGTTTTCAACGTCGGGGGAAAGATTTAATTAGGGATTATCTTGGGGGGATTTTACAGGTGGGACTGGCAAGTTAGCCCATAGCTAGCATGATGTCTTCTATATCTAGATCTAGCTGGCTCAAAGTTTACCGGTAGTAGGCTACTAATCTGAATATTTGAAACGTATTTAGCTAGCAGTGGCCCCTAGTGCAACACATGAGAATGTTAAAATGACATGCTGCTACTACCGTATTTCTGGGGTGGCGTTTAATACACATTATACCATGGTCTGGGTGTATGCTCGATTTTGATTGGCTGCAGGGGTGTACATTATACGGTGATAACGGACACCTACTGCGTCATTGCAGAAAAACTGTCTTTTCACCGTTCTAAATTATTCCGCTGGCTACACAGGAGCCTGTACAAAGTATCTGAAATAAGTAACCATCACAACAGCGACGGAGTCAAAGCCTCCATTTACAATTTTGAAAGACTTTAACAAGCTAACTTGTATTTACAACAATGAGTGACTTCAATAGGCCTATTTATTTTAACCTATTCGAAAAATGTTTCTTTTCTGAATGTAGTGTGTCAGTGTCACGTAACCGCTCATCTCACATCCCATTCGCTATTCACCTCGCTAGTCAATCTACTTCAGACAGTCTGCGGTCAAGACGACAGTAGCAGCGACTACTGGCCGATTATTTTCTTCTTAAAAATCTAGATTTTATTTGGGGACATTGACATGGCTCAGTAGCTGGCTAGTCTTGTTGTTAAACATACTGTCAAATTATAATCACTGTTTGGAGAAAATGTAAACTTTGATGCGATCATCTCACATCCATTTGCTATTCAACTCGCTCCACAGGCTGCGGCCATACTGTAGCTAGTACTAGTATATGGCCGATATTGTTCGTGAAAATCTTGATATTGATTTTGGGACAGTGACATGGCTGGTTAGCTAGCAAATCTTATTGTCAAACATACTGTAAAATTATGTTTACTGTTTGTCAACCCTACATAATGTTATTGCCTTTGAATCCTGCTAGCATAACGTTAGCTTTTGGGCTAATAGCTCAGCCCAAGGAAAGCCGGTGTTGGTTCTATGAGCTGAGCGGACTATAAATATCAGAGTTGGCTAACGTTGAAAAACATTAGATTTCTATTGCAAAATGCCTTAAAACATAAATTAATGTTTGTAAAAAAAATCGTTGGCAAGTGACCATGGTATAAGCGGGATAATGCCCTTCGAGGTGTCCAATATCACCTGATAATGGCCTCCGCTCCGCGTCGGAGTAAGCGTTTATTTGAGGGTGGCGTGAAATCAAAGAAATACGGTAATTTAAAATAAATCACTGAGGTCATAGCTAAAGCTGCTCAAATGTGTTGTGCTGTCCATCCTGTGAGTGCTGTCATCCTGTATAAATGGATAGATGTTGTCCATCCACCAGTAAACATATTTATTTACATTTATAGTTAGTCAGTGGAGGTAGCATTCAACAGCATCCCAACATTTATAGTTTTTTCACATAGATCTTTTATGTAGGATACACTGGGATCAGAAAAAAATCTAAATTACCTTAAGTAGGCTACTGCTTCTTTGGATTACCAAACCTGCAGAAACAGACTAATATTATTTAGCTGCCAAATATATTTTGCACTATGGAACTTAAAATGTGTACAAGATAGGGGTGGGCGGTAGCCTATACCGGTATGAACGCGAATACCGGTATTGCGTTGTGCCATGATATGGATTTTGCCATATCATGGATATCACGATATATTAATAAATGTATTAGTAAAGTGTGTCTGTTTGGTATAACATATAAGTCAAGTGCTTACGAATTATACCGTGATAAACATTTTAGGCCATATCGCCCAGCCCTAGTACAACATCGCATGAGCATTTAAGTAAAGTCAGCATATTCATATGCAATATATAAAATATACAGATTATTTGTTGTTGTTCATGTATTACATTATTTTCATTATGATTATAGTGATTTTACCAGTGCTTGTTGGAACTGTGTTTTGTGCTCAACTGTTAAACCTCTGCTGCTCTAAACAGATCTCGCTCTAAGGTGTCTGCTGGAGAGATCAGGGAAAACTCATCACGGGATGGATGACCAGCCACCCAGAAAAAAAAAAAAAATTCTGCCTCTACCCATAGAGGACTTAGAACCAGATGACAGAGCTTTGAATGGCGAGGTAAAAGTATCTGGAATAGCCATTGCCTTATTCAAGTCTTTTATTTGTCAGGTGCACAGAGCAACACAAGGTTAGACTGGGCACTGAAATTCTTAAGACAAGACAACGCAAGCACTTGGCATAACATAACATATAAGTACACAGCTATGCTGCTTAGATAAGTGAACTTCCTAAATATACAGATAGCAATAAATAAACGACTATACTAACCCTAACACTAAAACTTCCTAAATTACAGATAACAATAAATAGTACGCTATACTAACCCTAATACACAAAAAAAAAAAAAAAAAAAAAAAAAAAAAAAAAAAAAAAAACCTGTTACAACCCTATAAACCTCTGCTGCTCTAAACAGATCTCGCTCTAAGGTGTCTGCTGGAGAGATCAGGGAAAACTCATCACGGGATGGATGACCAGCCACCCAGCAACGGGGTAAAAAAAAAAAAAATTCTGCCTCTACCCATAGAGGACTTAGAACCAGATGACAGAGCTTTGAATGGCGAGGTAAAAGTATCTGGAATAGCCATTGCCTTATGCTGCCACCATCGCTGTGACTGGAGGCACTATGTGGGAAAGGAGTTCTTCAGAGAGCGAGGATTAGGTGCTTCAGAATTTGATGCTTTTCAGCGCATGTCAAGCTGGGCTACTTGCGGTATGAGAAAGGCCAAAGAGAGTCCTATGCAGCCATGTCAAAGTGACCATACTACTGAGAAGTCAACTAAGGGAGAGGATGGAAACATCTTGCAGGAGTAAGTATTGGCTTTTGGTTAATCAGATCATTTTGTGTGATAAATCAATACAGTGTTTCCCCTAGGATTTTTTTTTTAGCAGTGGGGGCAGGTCAGGTCTACCCCCCCCCCCCCCCCCCCTCAAAACAAAGGGCTGACCCGATATTTCGGAGCAGCTTAATGTAATAGTCTAATAGCTAATGAAATATTGCACATACTTTTGTCCTATTTCCCCTAAATAAATCAAATTAGCATACTTACAGTAGACACCTTACAGTATGTTGTAAATGGCATAAATGCTGCCAATTAATAATTGACGTAACAACTTATTGTAAATGCATTGGCCTAGCCTATAGATTAAGGTAGGCCACTCGGAAGCATGTACACTGTCTGCTTCATTTGATCTGATAGGCTAAGCATTCTGTAGCAAATAATAACAATATACATTTTGTCATTTTAGTCATTTAGCAGACGCTCTTATCCAGAGCGACTTATATACCCACTATTTATTCATTAAAACTAGGCAATTTAAGCATAATAATGCACCTTAAATACAAACGTTAGCAAGGGCAGCAATCGGTATCGAATCAACAGACGTGCAATTTCGCTAGCAGGGGAAGAATACAAACAACAAAAATCACCAGTTAACTTAATTTAAATTTGCAAGAACTATAGACTAATACAATAACAGGCTTAAACGAACTGACAACATAAATTATACGATTTAGAACGCACATGCGCAATCTCAACTTGCTGTGCTATTCTCCGACATGCGCTCTAACAATCACGGCTGATAGACGGCCAAAAATGTTGTACAGCTCTAATTCTGATACCGTGGCGGCAGAAATTGCCGGCGGGCCGCCACGGCAAAATCAACATAGGGTAAACACTGCAATAACATGTAGTGTTTTTTTTCAGTCTGCAAGGAATTTGCGAATATACTGTAAGTGGGTAAGGAAAGACACTCCACTTTATTTGGATCTCTATACATGAAGCATAAAATGATGTGGCATCTTAACCCAGTTTATTCCCACATTAGCAATGCAAACTTTGGAAGCAGTGTGCTTTAGATCATTGTCTGCTTTTGGGGAGGGAAAGTTGGGCAAGATATTAGCCACAAGTAAAAGATTAATAAATGTCTTGACTTTTATACCTGATTAATATACTTCATCTATACTGTACCTTGAAAGAAATGGAGGTCCCAGGAAATTCGCACTCACATAGGGTCCAACAATAGTGCTGAGAAATGCTCTTTGTAGAAAGTGCTGTCCATAATACCTAGTGATATGGATACTAAAATGTGTCCAGATTGTTGAATGTATGATAAAAAATGTACTGAACTACTCGTTTAATATCTTGTTACAAATCTGACTTTGTGTCTAGGAACCTTTTACTGTTGTGTATAGCTGACACGACTTTATGATTTCAGTTTCATAAACGACGCAGCTACAGACTGTTGATGGTTTTATAGCTCAAGTGGTTTTTCCAGTGCAATATACTATCTTGCAACTTGACTTTGGTGTTCTGAGCATTGTAACATTTATTGAAAACAAGTAAACCCTCAAATGCTAACAAAGTCGCATCTTAAGGGATCCAAAATGTCTGGAAAAGAGAGAGGAAAAAATCAACTTCATTAAAATGCTACAGCTTTGTAAGTGCAAAAATAAGCTGCATGTAAAAAATCTGAATGTAATTTAATTTTTTCAGAATCTTATCAATTGAGGATCGTGAACACATCGGCAGCCTCTGCAAACTGCTAATTAACCAAGGACGGGTTCACTTTCTGGAGCAAAAAGGATATACATCCAGTCTGCGCTACTATACCAGCAAAGATGTGTCTTTAGAAAATGTGTTGCTTACTGCATTACCTACCTTTCCACAGTGAGGTGGCAGCGTGCTTGTGCAATGACATATTTGGCAATATGACTAAACTAATTTTAAGAACAAAACCTTCTTTACCTGAAACTTCAGAACTTCAGTTGAACAAAGTTCTGTCTCTGAGAACCAGTGCCAGTTCACCCGTCAAATATCCTGTTTACACCAAATTTCAGCTGAAGCATACCACACCGTTGAAGTGTATATGTATGCTGTTGTTTGTCCAAAGTGTTGTAAAGGCACTAAATGTAACAAATGTATTCTGCATTTACAGCATACATTCCATAAACTCTTAATGGTGGGAAAATACTACAGAAATTTAAAACCCAAGTGACAAAAGGAATACATTCTAGCCTTTAATGTTTAGAAGGGTGCATTTGACACTTTCTATAGACCCTGTTATTTCACTCTGTTACTGGTTGTATATTTTTATTTTGACCATTGTAGAGTTTTATTGGGGGGAGTTACCTTGCTTGTTTGTCAACTTATGGAAACTAAAGTAAAAATTAAGTAAAATATGAAAACTGTGCCCCCAATTCTTGTCTGAACTCCAACTCTTTAATCCAGCTTGAGTTTGATTGACAGTGGTATCACAAAATATGCCAAGGAGGAAATCATGCCGCACAAGAGGCAATTGACCTTTCAAGTATGCCATGCCCACCTTAGTTACCGTTGTTAGTCCGTCAATCTTCAAAGTTGCTTCTTTGTATAGCAGGTACGACTGTAAACTGCTGTATTGTAGCATACTGTACCGGTCTTTTTGGAATCCACCAATTGTATTTAGAATATTACCTCCAGATCGAGGGGAAATGGATTGCAATATACAGTGAATATATTCAGAATATTAAAATCAACAAGGAAGGGGGCATTTGGGGCGGATCTGGAAAAATACTCAAGGGGTGGCAAGAGGGTGGCAGGAGATTTTGAGGGGTGGCAGAAGTGTGTGTGATAAAAATGAAAAAGGTTCATGTTGTTGAAAAGCTATTGTCTTTGGAAATGTGTAATTTGTTGTTGCTCCCTAAACATACACGTTGTTTAGGCAGCCAAAATCATTTGCTAAGCGGCCAGTCTTAGCGGTGCTAAACACCGGTTAAAATAAAACAATACTGGGCGTCCGACTGTTGAATATTGAACTTCAGACTAACTTAACCACGTCTATGGAAGTTTATTAGACTCTTTATTCAAATGGAGATGCATTTATTAAATGGCAATTCAATGTGCCAATGACATTGCAATCCGCAATTCAGTTTGTATTATTTTGAATAAAATTATAAACGCTTATTGCATTGCATTTCTGTTACGTACGCCTCCCGAAAGAAGGAATGCAACACCCCTCTGCGCATAAGAACCCCTGGACCGGACGGTGGTATATGGAGTCGAGGTGCAAAGTGAGGGAAGCAAGGCCAACTCTGTCTTCAAACAGTTAATTAACTGCCAAACAAACGTACAGGGGGAAAAGGGGCTGGGCACGACCAAACAAAGAAAGCAAAACAATAGTTTCTGTCCCTACCTTATCACAGCACTTACCCTAACTAGCACCGTAGCTCTGGCGCTCTACACAAAAATAGAGGGGTTGGTCGGCCTAGGTCTTACCTAGTGTATATAGACGGTCAGGTTATCCTGCGGGTAGTGTAAGCCCCGGGGCCTCTTGCCTAAAGCATGTGGCTTTCCCCTTTCCCCCTGGAAACAAAAGCAAAAGGTGTTAACTCAAACGATGGCTAACAACAACGAACAATGTTCAACACAGACCAACATAGACAGCCAAGCTCCCTAGCTGGTCAACCACTGGGGCTTAAACAAGGCACATCACAGCTGCAGCCACTGACGAGGGGGGGGGGGGGGGGGGGGGGGGGGGGGGGGGGATCCAGGATAACTGAAAAAGCGCAGCTGGACTTAGTGTGATCCGCTCATCGCGGTTTATTCAGTTGCACGTTTGCCAAACCAGGATGAGAAGGTGAAGCTATGTCAATCCAGATGTACATAGTTGGGATAAGTGCACCTTCACAGATTTCTTAAATAGACCATGGTATCGATCACAGATTGACTGATGCAGAAATGGAGAAGACGCGTGCAGCATATTGTTCACCCGATATAAGCAGCTACTAATTACGGAAATTGAAGCATAGTGAAGCATATAAAATGTAAAAAAGGAAATACGGCTGCTGTTATTAGACAGAGAGAAAAGCCTGGCAGACAATCGCGGACAGACTGAAAGCGTAATGATTGAAAAATATCTACTTACTAAGAAAGTTGTACACTGTAATTGCTTTTAATATGCTTGTTTTATGTATTGGTTGTATTGTTGTATCTGTGTTTATGTGCTAAATGTGCTGGTTTTACTGTAAAGTGTCTTTGAGTAGCCTACCATGTAAAGCATATGTAAATAAATGTATTATTATTTATCCCACTTTGCCTTAAAAGTGAGCAGAAGGAATTAATTTTCCTTGGGAAATTTCCCCTAAAGACTAGGCCTAATTTCAAACCCTTATTCACAATGTAAGAATATGTTTTACAACCATACACAAATCTCTATAAGCGGTGTATGATTCTAAATGTATTTCTACAATTAATGTTCATACAGAACAAACATGACTGGATAAAAAAGATCCTGGCAACAAGTCAAGATAAAATATAAAAACATTTTGCAGGCTGGTAAGTGCCTAATCCTATGGAAATGCATATTTAGCCCATAATGGATGAGAAGTCATTTCAGACCAGTTTATTCTTTGCTCCAGAAGGGCAATTTGTATGCAGCAAGAAGGCATCACATGAGAATATACAACTCAAACCACACAACAATTTATACAATAAAAGTCAGTTATATAGCACTCATAATATATATTTGTAACAGGATCCAGACGCAGTAGGCTACAGCCTGACAGCCAGCCTGGCAACATAGTAAGTATGGGCTAAAGGAAATCTAAATCATGCACAATTCCTGCTGTGCTAATCAATGGGTGATTTATAGAATTCACAAACTGTCAAATGTCTCTACTCAACATCTGAAAAAGCTAATTGAGCTGGCAGATGCACAGATTGCTGTCAGTAAAAGTATCCAGGATCTAGACCTTGCTATTGAAATCAAGAAGAAAACACTGAGGAAACTGTATCTGGAGATAAAGAAACTAGAAAAATACACCACTTCAATCCACACTTAAGCATATCTGTAAAACAATGTATTAACCTCTCATGTCTGAAAGCACGTCTCAATATCAATGCTTCTTCATCCAAAACTTAGTTCAGAAATGGGCATGCCATGGTGCAGTAAGAAACACAGGTGAATGGGACTTTATACACTGCTCAAAAAAATAAAGGGAACACTAACACATCCTAAATCTGAATGACATAGTTGAATGTGCTGACAACAAAATCACACAAAAATGATCAATTATCAATCGAATCAAAGAAAAAGTATTTTATTAGATTATTTATTCAGATCTAGGATGTGTTGATTTAGTCTTCCCTTTATTTTTTTGAGCAGTGTAGGGTATATCGCCTTCATTACTGACTTCATTGAAATCACAGTTCCAACTTCATCAACCATTTCTAAACAACTGCAATAGTAGGGTTTAAATTAAACTCGTGACAGCAATAGTGACGAGTAATGCATGTTAATAAAAAATAAATAAGAACACATTCAGAAGACAGCGGAATAACTGTTAAAAACGTTTATTTCGGATATGAGCGGCAGCTGATTTAACTGTGCGTTCACACTGCAGCGACGCGAATCGCTTGCCATTGCTTGCCTTTCCACAGTTCACCACGCTCGGGGGCGTTTCAAACAGATACATGTAGAATGTAGTTCTCTAAAGTCACTATTGTAGTTGTCGTGGCCAAGTGTGCAGGGTTGGGTTTACGTAGTTGCAACATCGATCAAAATACAACTTGTATACAACATACAAAACTGTTTCATAGACATACACGTTGACATGTGTAAAAAATGTTTTACTATATTCCTCAGTCTCTGCTAATCTGTCGATACCATAGGGAGTTCCAGCCGGGCTAGCTACTGTACTAGTAGCTAGTTACCACAGAACGAAGTTACGTAATGTGACTAAACTGAATTTGAAAGTACAAGCACCCACAACTTCGGCAAACCTTGCGCCATGCATTGTTTTTTTTATTTATTAACATCTCTGTACAAATACAGCTATGTATCTTACAGGACTGGGTAAGCAGCCACACAAACGATTAGTTTCTCCTCCACCTTGAAACCTAGAAAGCTAGAAACGTTTGCCATGGTTGCTACGTTACGAGAAACAAGAAAACACTCCGATTGGCCATCGCTAGCGAAAATCGCTCCTCATTTGCATAAAGTTGAGAAAATCTCAATTCTGTCGCGTCGCTTCGCTACCCACAATGCACCACCCAAGCGATTCGCCTGGCTTCATAGAAAATGAATGGAAAACATGTTGTCGCTCGCATCGCGTCGCTGCAGTGTGAACGCACTGTTAACACTAGACTCCAGAATTAATCTAAGCCTGGCTGTTAGCCTGCCCGGGAGCAGGCTAGCTGCAAAGAATACATCTCCATGGTTACTTGGCTGGGTTTAATTCAACCTGCTTTCGTGCAACCAACTCAAAGCTAAATTCATCCAGGATAACTTGAATATCCCGACTTAATCCTTTATCCTGGTTTCGTGCAATAGCCCTCAGGGGTTTTCGACCTGGAAAAAGAAGTATGGGCACAGAAAAAGGCACAACAACAACGAGTTATCCTACACATCAGTAATGATTTAACAACAATAAGACACAGAACAGTCTGCGCGGGTCACACACACCCACACAACACTGTAGGGAAGCAAAGCCACTGCTCTACCTCCACACAAGGGACAGGGCGTCAGCAACAGTGTTATCAGCGCCTCACACAGCACCCGATAACCAAGTCGTACCCCTGAACAAACAGCGCATAAGGCACTGGTTGCTGCTACACACACACATTGAGTTTTAAGTAGGGAAGCAAAGCCCCTGCTCTTACCTCCACACAAAGGACAGGGCGTCAGCAACCAAGTTATCAGCACCTTTCGCGCCCGATAACCCAGTTGTGCCGCTGAACTAACAGCGCCCAGCAATTCAATGTAAGTGGCAATGCAATCTACAATTCAAATGGAAAAGCAGTTGTCAGTAGGTTATAAGGATCGTTTTTCTCGATTGCTAAGACATAAATGCTGTGTAAGCCATCCTTCAGAAAACTATTTTGCCAAATCCCTGCCGGAAGACCATGTACCCCAGTTCCACACAATTCAACATTGACACATTTCTCAGGTTCGTTCACACTTTTAGATCTTTTATAGGTGACCATGCTTTCCCTGAAAGATGTTCGGTTGGGTCAGTAGGTTATAAGGTTGGCATAGGATGTGTATTATAGGTTTAGTATAGCCTACTGTTAATGTTTTTGTATATTTAGGAGGTTTAGTATATTATGTTAGCTTATCATAGGTGTTACAGCTCTCACTCCTGCCTGTAGGGTGTGTGTGTTTTGTTTGTGTGCCTTGTCTGTGCCTTGTCTGTAGGTGTTCCTGTGACGGTGCTGATGATGACGTCGGAGTGCGCGCCCCGACGTCAAGATCCGGACCTTAAGCGGCTGTGTCTAATTGGGCCTAATTAGACACTGTCGTCATCGATAAAGTGTGTTCTGGTTGGCGTATGAGGGAGAGAGGGGCGAGTCGCGCTGAGCGGCTGTTTTTTGTCCAGATGTGTAAGAGGAGAAGGGAGATAGTGTAGAGACCCATGGGTATACTCCTCAACACGTAGACAACCGATGTTATGCACAGTAGTTTAGGAGCGGTTCCACCTGCACCTTTTGTAACTTAGAGTTTAGTGTAGTCAGGTTAGGAAATGCTAGGTTAGTTAGTGGTTTTCCAACAGGGCCGTGTCGGTCCTTAGCGTAGTGCACTTTGTTTGTCTCATCAGGAATCGCTCATAGTCCCTTCTCAGTCTTTATGTACTGGTACGTCCCTTGTCCATTAGTCATTGTTATTTGTCACTGTTTGTTCACTTGCTGCGGCTTGCCGATACCTTTTTGCAGCTGTATTAATAAATGTACCTCCATATGAACCCGCTGCATTGGTTGTGCCTGGCTACACCGTTGACACTATCCGCTGGTACAAGTACTGACAGTCAAACATTGTTACTAACAAAAGGGGTAACCTATGATCTGAGTCATTGTATGTCATGCTATGCCAGGTACTGTAGTCTTACGTTGTCTTGTCCTAAGAATGTACGATTTTCAGGTCTGACCTTATGTTCCGTGCATCTGACAATAAAACACTTAAAAGTTTGGAGCGCGCTATAAACAGAGCCATAGAAAAACAGAGTTGCAATCCAAATGATCAGAGAAATGAAACAGATTTGCGACTCCCATTGTTATCGAGGAATGCGGAAGTAAAGCGTGTCTCACGCTCATGTTCCAAACATTGTATTTTCCACCGTTGAACCCCATTCATTTTCGTTGTCTCCGAAGAAAGTTAGCTGGTAAATTGATGGAAATCCTGCATTATTTCATATTTCTATTTATTTTCTTGTTATTAGTAGTATTTCATATTGCCAGCTTTAGATAAAAATGTATCGTAAGATTATAGCTTGTTAGATTCATTCTATATGCAGTTAGAGCTAGACTGTAGGTCTAGTAGGCTTATCTAACGTAAGCAACACTTTAACTGTAGCTATCTAGGAGCAGGTTTATCACAACCAGAAGTCCGTTGGTTTGTAGTCTGTCAAAATAGTTGTAGTTATTGTTGTTAATTGGCATATTAAGTTAGTCTTCTTTTATTAGCCTAGTTAGTACAGCTAGCAACAATGAATAGCAGATTACGGTGTCCGAAGCAAGTCAGCTGGTAAATTGATGAAAATCCTGCATTATTTCATATTTATACCATTTATCCATTGTTATTACTAGTATTTCATATAGCCAGCTTTAGATCAAATTCATAGTAAAATTATAGCTTGTTAGATTCTAAATGCAGTTAGAACGAGACTGTAGGTCTAGTATCTAACGTAAGCAACACTTTTATTGTAGCTAGCTCAATAGTAGGGGTGTCCAAAGTACGGCCCGCGCAAGCAAGAGTACAGGTCCTTCTCAAAAAATTAGCATATTGTGATAAAGTTCATTATTTTCCATAATGTAATGATAAAAATTAAACTTTCATATATTTTAGATTCATTGCACACCAACTGAAATATTTCAGGTCTTTTATTGTTTTAATACTGATGATTTTGGCATACAGCTCATGAAAACCCCAAATTCCTATCTCAAAAAATTAGCATATCATGAAAAGGGTCTCTAAACGAGCTATTAACCTAATCATCTGAATCAACTAATTAACTCTAAACACCTGCAAAAGATTCCTGAGGCTTTTAAAAACTCCCAGCCTGTTTCATTACTCAAAACCGCAATCATGGGTAAGACTGCCGACCTGACTGCTGTCCAGAAGGCCATCATTGACACCCTCAAGCAAGAGGGTAAGACACAGAAAGAAATTTCTGAACAAATAGGCTGTTCCCAGAGTGCTGTATCAAGGCACCTCAGTGGGAAGTCTGTGGGAAGGAAAAAGTGTGGCAAAAAACGCTGCACAACGAGAAGAGGTGACCGGACCCTGAGGGAGATTGTGGAGAAGGACCGATTCCAGACCTTGGGGGACCTGCGGAAGCAGTGGACTGAGTCTGGAGTAGAAACATCCAGAGCCACCGTGCACAGGCGTGTGCAGGAAATGGGCTACAGGTGCCGCATTCCCCAGGTCAAGCCACTTTTGAACCAGAAACAGCGGCAGAAGCGCCTGACCTGGGCTACAGAGAAGCAGCACTGGACTGTTGCTCAGTGGTCCAAAGTACTTTTTTCGGATGAAAGCAAATGTTGCATATCATTCGGAAATCAAGGTGCCAGAGTCTGGAGGAAGACTGGGGAGAAGGAAATGCCAAAATGCCTGAAGTCCAGTGTCAAGTACCCACAGTCAGTGATGGTCTGGGGTGCCATGTCAGCTGCTGGTGTTGGTCCACTGTGTTTTATCAAGGGCAGGGTCAATGCAGCTAGCTATCAGGAGATTTTGGAGCACTTCATGCTTCCATCTGCTGAAAAGCTTTATAGAGATGAAGATTTAATTTTTCAGCACGACCTGGCACCTGCTCACAGTGCCAAAACCACTGGTAAATGGTTTACTGACCATGGTATTACTGTGCTCAATTGGCCTGCCAACTCTCCTGACCTGAACCCCATAGAGAATCTGTGGGATATTGTGAAGAGAAAGTTGAGAGACGCAAGACCCAACACTCTGGCTGAGCTTAAGGCCGCTATCGAAGCATCCTGGGCCTCCATAACACCTCAGCAGTGCCACAGGCTGATTGCCTCCATGCCACGCCGCATTGAAGCAGTCATTTCTGTAAAAGGATTCCCGACCAAGTATTGAGTGCATAACTGAACATAATTATTTGAAGGTTGACTTTTTTTGTATTAAAAACACTTCTTTTATTGGTCGGATGAAATATGCTAATTTTTTGAGATAGGAATTTGGGGTTTTCATGAGCTGTATGCCAAAATCATCAGTATTAAAACAATAAAAGACCTGAAATATTTCAGTTGATGTGCAATGAATCTAAAATATATGAAAGTTTAATTTTTATCATTACATTATGGAAAATAATGAACTTTATCACAATATGCTAATTTTTTGAGAAGGACCTGTATATGGCTGCAGCCTCCCGCCTCATGCCCTCCCGTCTCATGCCTCTACTTTACAAAATAAAAGCTTGTCCGGTCCGCTATTTCTCCTTCCTACTTTGGTGTACGTGTTTCTTTTTAGCTAGGCTACAAACTAAAATCCATTCTACGGCTGCAGCCTGGGAGGCCCGGTTGAGTTTAGGCGTCACAACGACAGTTGAGGTTAGGATTAGTTTAAGGCCAGGAGTCGTAGCATTTTTACATTTACATTTTAGTCATTTAGCAGACGCTCTTATCCAGAGTGACTTACAGTAAGTACAGGAATATTCCCCCCGAGGCAAGTAGGGTGAAGTGCCTTGCCCAAGGACACAACGTCATTTGGCACGGCGGGGAATAGATCTGGCAACCTTCTGATTACTCCCTCACCGCTCAGCCTTCTGACTCCTAGTAGCAGAGGTCGAGTTAAAGGTTAGGCCCAACCACGACGGTTGGGGGACAATGATGGTCGGTACAGCACACCGTGCATTTTGTCACCTGCGGTGTGTTCTTTTTTTTTTAAACACTGATGTGTACCATAAGGAAAATCACAAAAACAAACCATCTAAGTCTGCAACCATAAATTGCTCTAGGTAACGTGAGCTAAAATTTGCTACCAAATGTCAACATAAAATGCTGATACAGTTTTAAATTAAGGTCATCGCAGGTTTCATCAAATATACGTTAACATCAGGGACAGAACAATAACATTAGGAAATCAGCAAACTATGGATACAATTTTCTTTTTTCAAGTTTTTCAATTTATTGCAACAAACGTACTCACAAACTTACCTTCAACTCCATCCGTAAAATAATTCGCGATTTAGTATTTTTGACCCTCTGAACTTACCATTGGACAGCTTGGGCATGAGACAGGAGGGCATGAGACGGGAGGCTGCAGGCTGCAGCCATACCCGTCTCCGCGCAAGAAGCTTGAGCTCAACTTTGTTGCACTTCTCAGTTTCAACACTAGGTGGAGCCAGCCACGGGAACAAAATTAAGCGAAGAAAAGCTTTTCCCGCGAGTCACCAGAAATGGCAGCACCGAAGAAACGCAAAATAGCAAGAGAATGTAGGAGATTTCAAACACGGTGGGAAAATGAGTATTTCTTTAAAGAAATCGGTAACACTTTAGAATAATGGTCCGTTGTTAATGAGTAGCTATGCAGGAAGTAATAGGTAATTCTACATTAACACTGAATTTAATACTATTAACTAATATGGAACCAAGATTAACTAAGCAGTAAGTAATAGCGAATTTAGTACACAGGTAGTTCCTTGGTAGGTATTTGATTATTACTAAATAAATATATCCTCATTGAGAACTACTTGTGAACTATGACCAATTAAGAAAGAATAACCACTGAATAACTAATCACAAAAGTAAGGTCTAAAAAGTGAACAATTGTGTTTTTTTTTACTCTTAACATGGTCATAACATTTCAGAAGCTTGTGCCTGAAATGAGTTATTTGTGGAAACCAGTTTATGAATATTAACGTTATAACACACCCCTGTATGATTATGGGACACGTCCCCCCCCCCCAATATTTGATCATACTGTATGATTATGGGACACGTCCTCCCCAATATTTGATCATACTGTATGATTATGCGGGCAATTTCGATGTGTCTGCTATTAGGTCTTTCTGCAGCTCAGAAAATATAAAATCATGGCCGGTCCATTTTCCAAATCCAGTCAACTTGGCTTACCGAAACCTATTTGTCCTGAATCCATGTCATGTTTTCCCTAAACCTATACTGGTACAATGTCAATGACTGAGTTAGGAGCGCAAAATCATTTGGCAGTGGCACATTTTTATGGATGGTAAATATCCAGCATTTGGCTAACATTCGATAATAACGACTTGGTGAATTTCACTAGAATTTCGAATTGTAGAATTAGTGCAAATTTGAATTGTCGAATTAGTTCGAATTTCGATTGGAATACTATACAGTTTGTATGAGGGACAAGCTAGCCAACAGCTATAGCCTGGCTTTACAGCTAGCAACAACTGTAGCTAGCGTTTTGGGACATGTTCCTGTTCTCTGTTTTGGGTTATCTAGCAAGTTATTTTACAGTCCTGGCATTTGTGCTTTCTTCCTTCATCATTTTTATTCCTTTGGAATTGCGTTGCTGTTGTATTTCGCAGTAGTGGCCAATGCTAGACTCGTGAGTAGTGAGTAGGCCTATACCTTGATTTGGGTTAGGGTTAGCCATGTACTTACTTATTACTTATTTAGCCATTATGTTTGACTCAGTTTATCATAACAGTTTGTTGAATGTGTTGAAAGTTACATTCCAAAATACAGATTTTTTTTAATGCTAGGTTTCATCATTGTGCCAAACAAAGAATGTTTAATTCAGATATATATTTAAAAAATGCTTTATTCTTGCATGCCCATGTGCATTTATGCATCATGTAGGATTTTCTTTTATGATTTCATGGAAACATTCCAGTGCATATCATTTAAAAAAAAAATCCAATCACTGCAGTTGTTTTATGTTGTAAATATTGTGAGGTGACATGTTAGGGAGGTGTTAACATGTTTTTCACTTTGAAATAATGGTCCAGATTACTGTTACTGCGGGATGACAAGGTAACTCCTGAGTAATTAATGAAGAGTTAACATGTTTGTCACTTTAAATAATGGTCCACATCACAAGTAGTTACTGAAGGATTACAAAGTAACACTTGAGTAATTAGTGAGGAGTTAACATGTTTGTCACTTTAAAATAATGGTCCACATCACAAGTAGTTCCTGCAAGATAACAATGTAACACTTGAGTACTTAATGAGGAGTTAACATGTTTGTCACTTTAAAATAATGGTCCACATCACAAGTAGTTCCTGCAGGATAACAAGGTAACGCTTGAGTAACTAGTGAGGAGTTAACATGTTTTTCCACTTTAAAATAATGGTCCACATCACAAGTAGTTCCTGAGGAAGGACAATGTAACACTTGAGCACTTAGTGAGGAGTTAACATGTTTGTCACTTTAAAATAATGGTCCACACACAAGTTGTTCCTGCAGGATGACAAGGTAACGCTCGAGTAATTAGTGAGGAGTTATACTGGTTTTAGTAATAGGCCTATAAGAAGTAAAATTTTATATTTGACACATACGGTACAGGCATACATTTATTTGAGGCACTAGTGATATTCTAACAAACATTTTAATCTGGAAGATTTGTTTTTGCGCTTATCGCAACATAAATGCAGGATGCAAATAGTTTTTGACAAGAGAACATCAATGTTTATATTCATATCCTAAAGAGAAGTCCTCCTCGCGGCTACTGTAACATAAAGGTAGGTCCTTAGAGTCTGAGACATATAACTGACACTCGAGCTCATAATAGTAAACTAATCCAATCATGAGAGTGTCAGCATCACTTCCTAATTATTACAAATGTTACATTTACATTTATTCATTTAGCAGACGCTTTTATCCAAAGCGACTTCCAAGAGAGAGCTTCACAAAGTGCATAGGTCACTGATAATAACAACAAGATAGCCCCACAGCATTGCGGGTAGTCAAAAAACAAGAAGTACATATTGTGAACAACCAAAAAATAGTGCTAAAGGGAAGAAACCATAAGAGCATGTAGTTAAACAAGTTAAAATTACACAACATTAATCTCTAAGTGCAGGTGTACCTGTAGGAAAGCAATACAAATAGGATTAACTAAAAAAGAAGAATACAACAGTTTAAATCAGCTACCACTAACCAACAAGAGCAACAGTCTAGGCAAGAGTCATTGTGAACCTTGAGGGAACTAGCGTTGGATTCAGCAAACCATTCCTAAGTACCATTGTACTCCCGGAACAAGTGCGTCTTGAGCCTTCTCTTGAAGGTGGAGAGACAGTCCGTGTCTCTGATGGAGGTGGGGAGTTGATTCCACCACTGGGGTGCCAGGCAGGAGAAGAGCTTGTGTTGGGACCGGGCGGTCTTGAGAGGTGGGACCACCAGGCGGTTGTCTGAAGAAGACCGTAGGTGGCGGGTGGGGGTGTAAGGCTGCAGGAGAGACTTGATGTAGTCGGGCGCAGTCCCGTTCACTGCTCGGTAGGTCAGTACCAGGGTCTTGAATCTGATGCGGGCCGTTATGGGTAGCCAGTGGAGGGAGATGAGGAGCGGGGTAACGTGGGAGCGTCTGGGTAGATTGTAGACCAGACGGGCCGCTGCATTCTGAATTCTCTGAAGAGGGCGGGTTGCGCATGATGGGAGACCGGCGAGCAGCGAGTTGCAGTAGTCCAACTTGGAGAGGACAAGTGCTTGGACAAGCAGCTGGGTGGAGTGCTCAGACAGGTATCTCCTGATCTTCCGGATGTTGTAGAGGGTGAATCTACACGACCGGGAGACCGCAGCAATGTGGGCCGTGAGGGAGAGCTCGTCATCCATGGTAACCCCAAGGTTCCTGGCAGAGGATGAGGGGGTCACCGTCGCAGATCCCAGGGTGATTGAGAAGTCATGGGTGATGGAGGGTTTGGCCGGGATGATGAGAAGTTCTGTTTTGGCAAGGTTCAGCTGGAGATGGTGCTCAGTCATCCAGGCGGAGATGTCTGCGAGGCAGGCCTCAATCCTGGCTGAGATCCCCGGATCGGTCGGAGGGAATGACAGGTACAGCTGCGTGTCGTCAGCGTAGCAGTGGTAGGAGAAGCCATGGGAGGTGATGATTGGTCCAAGTGAGGTGGTGTACAGAGAGAAGAGGAGGGGACCAAGGACGGAGCCCTGTGGGACACCAGTGGAGAGCTGGCGTGGGCCTGACAGTTTGCCTCCCCAGGAGACCTGGTAGGATCTTCCCGACAGGTAGGATGAGATCCACTGGAGTGCAGTGCCAGTGATGCCCATCTCAGAAAGTCTGGAGAGCAGGATCTGGTGGTTAACCGTATCAAACGCCGCAGAAAGGTCCAGCAGAATGATGACGGATGACCTGGAAGCCGCTCTGGCAGACTGGAAGGCAGTGGTGACTGAAAGGAGGGCAGTCTCTGTGGAGTGGCCGGTCTTGAAGCCCGATTGGTTGGGGTCGAGCAGTTTGTTCTGAGAAAGGAAGTTAGACAGTTGGTTAGATACAGCATGTTCAATTGTTTTAGAAAAGAAGGGCAACAATGATACCGGTCTGTAGTTCTGGAGGACGGCAGGGTTAAGGGAGGGTTTTTTGAGTAAAGGGGTAACTCTGGCCTGTTTGAAGGCAGAGGGGAAGGTGCCAGAGGTAAGAGAGGAGTTTAGAACATGGAGCAGAAAAGTTATGATGGAGGGGGAGATGGTTTGAAAGAGAGGGGAGGGGACAGGATCAAGGGGACAGGAGGTGGGGCGATGAGAGAGAATGAGGTCAGAGAGCTCTGCCTCGGACAGGGGAGAGAAGGAGTTTAGACATTTAGTTGGGTCAGAAATGGAGGGTGAGGGGGTAGGAAGGGTGGGTTTAGGGAACCGACTGCTAATGTCGGCGACTTTTTTCTCAAAGAAGGAGGAGAAGTCGTCTGCTGTCAGGGTGGAGGGAGGGGGTGGGGGAGGTGGGTTAAGAAGGGTGGAGAAGGTAGAGAAAAGTTTGTGGGGGTTTGAAGCGGAGTTAATTTTGTTAAGAAAGTAGAGGGTTTTGGCACCAGTTATGTGAGAAGAGAAGGATTTGAGGAGGGAGTGATACTTATCAAGGTCCAGACCGTCTTTGGACTTGCGCCATCTCCTCTCAGCTGCTCGAAGGGTGGACCGTTCTTCACGAATAACATCCGTAAGCCACGGGCAGGGGGGAGAAGATCGTGCAGGCCTGGTAGACAGGGGACAGAGAGAGTCAAGTGATGCAGTTAAAGTGGTTAGCAAGGTGTCGGTGGCAGTGTTAGTGGGGTGGGACGAGAACTCGTCAATGGGAGGGAGGGAGGATGTTACAATAGAGGAGAAGTGGGAGGGGGATAGCGAGCGGAGGTTGCGCCGGAAAGTTACGAGGGGAGGGGAGGTAGGAGGGGTTGGAGGGAGAGAGACAATGAATTGGATAAAGTAGTGATCAGAGATGTGCAGTGGGGTTACAGAGGTTAAGTCAGTGATACAGTTACGTGTCAGGACGAGGTCTAGCTGTTTGCCTGCCTTGTGGGTCGCCGGTGTGCTCAGCAGCGTCAGGTCGAAGGAGGTCAGGAGAGACAAGAAGTCGACAGCCTGCATTCCTTGGAGGTGGATGTTGAAGTCCCCAAGGACTATCAGGGGGGTTCCATCATCCGGAAGGACGCTGAGGAGCATGTCCAGCTCCTCCACAAAGTCGGCTAGCGGTCCTGGTGGGCGATAAAGAACAATTAAGCATGCTTTAATAGGATTAGTTAGCATCACATAATGGTGTTCAAATGATTTGGCAGTAACAGAGAATGGTGTGGATGTGTATTTAATATGTGGGGAAAGAAGCAACCCTGTCCCACCACCCCGCCCGGTTGAGCGGGGTGAGTGAGTGAAGGAGTGTTTGACGGAGAGAGCAGCTGGAGTTGCAGTGTTCTCTGGGCGGATCCATGTCTCAGTCAGCGCAAGGGCATGAAGAGAAGCATGGGATGCAAACGCCGGGATGAAGTCTGCCTTGTTCACAGCAGACTGGCAGTTCCAGAGCCCTAAGGAAAGAGACAGGGCAGGTGGAGAAGAACTGGATATGTAGTGAAGGTTAGAAGTTGACCGAATATACTTTGTGACATATCTACGTCTACGGGTAGTGTAATGAACAGGAATGCTAAGGAAACACATGCTAGCTATGAATAAATTCTAGGTAGAATATAATCTAAATATGAATATAAATAGGTTGATGCTTATCAGAAGAGGTGATCCGCCTCGTCGGCCTTCCTCGGTGGACTCCAGCAGGTAGACTCCTTGTCTTTGTTCGACTGAGTCTTCGTGCGACGAGGCTGGCAGACGAGGCTGCCTCTGTAATGCTAACCGCCTTAAATATGCTAATGCGCAGATACAACGCCCCCAATTACTGCCAAACAAAATAATATCCTGAGTACCCTGATGTTAAACAAACGCCCCCAGTTACTGCCAAACAAAAGAATATCCTGAGTACCATGATATGTTAAACAAATGATCATTATTTGTATTATACCTTGTTTAAGTTTGAAATAAACGGAGAACATACGTCCATCCTTAGGTAAGAGTAGTCAAAATCTCAACCTGTAGTTAACGTATTCGGGGGAATACGATATTCATAAACTGGTTTCCACAAAGAACCCATATGATGCACAAGCTTCTGTAAAGTTATGACCATGTTAAGAGTAAAACAACCAAATTGTTCACTTTTTAGACACTTTTGCGATTAGTAATTAATTAGTTATTCTTTCATAATTTGTGATAGTTCACAAGTAGTTCTCAAGAGCATACATTTATTTAGTAATAACCAAATACCTACCAAGGAACTACCTTTGTTGTAAATTAGCTATTACTTTCTGCTTAGTTAATCTTGGTTCCATATTAGTTAATAGTATTAAATTCGGTGTTAATGTAGAACTACCTATTAATTCCTGCATAGCTACTTACCATTATTCTAAAGTGTTCCCAAGAAATCAACGGAAAGTGTGTCTGTTTGATTTGCAAAGAAGATGTTGCTGTGATGAAAGAGTATAATGTCCGTCGGCACTATGAGACCAAACATCAGAACTACACATCGTATACCGGTGCCGAACGAACATAGAAAGTCAAGCAAATGGCAGCTAGCTTGCAAGCTCAACAGCAATTGAGCAGCGATGAGCCTAAAAGGCACAACGACGGGAAAATATATTTTTGAAGCTGTGTCTTAGGCAGTTGAAAAGACGGAGCTTAAATGGGACAAGCTCTTTGGAGTAACAACGGATGGAGCTCCGGCCATGACGGGCGAGCGCAAAGGAATGGCATCGTTGGTGTGTGCCAAGGTAAAAGAGAGGTGAGGCTGTTAGAATGCACTGTATAATACACCAAGAAGTACTGTGTGCCAAGACTGTCCAGCTGGGCAATGTGATGATCACTGTTGTAAAAACAAAATTCGACTTAGAGTGTACCACAGAGAATTTTGTAACAGAGGCTTTTCAATCTGATGTGGATGCTGAATACAGGGATGTACTCTACCGCTCTGATGTTCGCTGGCTCAGCCGAGGTTCTGTGCTGCAGTGGTTTTATTCGCCGAGATCAGAAATTGACCGTATTTTAAAAGAGAAAGGCCGACCTCTTCATGAACTAACTGACCCTCTGTGGCTGGCCATGTGTATCATAGCCAGAAGATCACCGGATCACGACAAACAAAAGGAGTGGAAGAACACTGGACATATTATACAATAAAATGTTTTATTGAATGCAGTTGGTTGCGTTGTATATTCTGTTATATTTACCAAACTCCTTTCTTGTCTTAAATTGAGCAGTTGCTGGTGATAATGGTTAGATTCAGCTTGTATCAAGTACTACCAATATAAGTGTTGTTAATGTGGTAAATTGTAAGTGGGCGGATGAATAAAAAAAAGTTTAACAAGTCCCATTTACTTCAACAGTCAAATAGTATAAGTTTAGCTAGCTTGCAAATCCTGAGGATAGCCTACTGTAGCAGATAGCCAGCATCTCGGATTTTTTTAACTGAGCCTGTTTCATTTGTCATTTGCCTGAGAAAGCGACCTCCGATAGCCAGGCTAGTTTTGCCCGATCACTTGGTCAGGCTATTTAAGGTCACATGACATGAAAACTTCACTTAAGGAGGTTATTTAACATTAATATGAGTTCCCCTAGCCTGCCTTTGGTTCCCCAGTGGCTAGAATTTTCGATAGGTGTAAACCAAGCCCTGGGTGTTCTTCTCCGCCTTTGAGAAAATGAAAGCTCAAACGCTCTGTTTGAAAATCTGCTCCTTGTGACGTCACAAGGAGCCTCTGCACAACCAGTATCTTAATTTTATTTTCGCTGGAAATCCGCCGACACAACCTCTCAAAGTTTTGCATGTCTGCGCCAAACATTTCAGCCACCACTGTTTCCTTAATATAACATGTCCAGTTGGTGCAACAGACAATAGCGGAGCCAGAGGGGTGTCCGGGGTGGCACTGGACACCCCTGACATCTGATTGGCCACCCCAAAATGTAATTCGCTACTGAAAATTTGATGCTGATTGACATTTCATTTGACCTCTTGTTGAAAGAAGCATTTATTTTGCTGCGTTGCGGTGCATTATTCAAATCAAAGAGAGACATTTGTTGTGAGATACAGAAGAATAAGAAGAACAGACAGTAGAATAAATAATATTTCCACAGCTCCACACGCTCTTTTCGCGATTGAAAAGGGCCTAATATTTGAACTAAGTTTTAAAGTTTGCATTGGGTTTAGGTTTCCTGAATTTTTTTTACGAATGTTGATAAGCAGTAGCTGTGTAAGTTAATGTTGGAACTTCGACTCAAATAACAGACAAACTGAGACAGTCAGTATGTTTGTACTCCGATTTGTTTTAATTTTTATAATCCGGTTCCATTTAAGGTCGTATCTACTTTGCATCTCATCATTCGGATTGAAGTTGTAAAAGTTGTAAAGTATTTGGGATTTATTGTTATTTATATTTTTCAAGTCAATCTCTGCTTGATTTCTGCTACCTGTCAAGTCAAATTGCAGTGTTTTTTGGGATTTGTAAATTCACTTTGTTTTGTAAATAAACTATGCACTGTGTTATTTCTGTAACACAGAAATGCTATTATAAGTCCCTGGTGCTTGAGCTTTTTTTCAAAACAATATTTTGTATGTTCCAGCACTTATAGACCCAGATTATACTGTAAATATGAATTAAAGCAGTGACCTAAGACTCTGGACTATGGACCCCTGAAGTAGCCTTGGCCACCCCATGTATAAAACTCTAGTTCCGCCACTGGCAACAGACATACACAAATCCATTAAATGCATTAGACTCAATGATATACAATTTGATTTGTGACTTTGCCATCAAAAAAAGTAGACGAGTGGACTTTAACTACTCCCACACTGATTATCTAGCCTACGTTCTTTTCAGTTGGCGGTCACAGCCTGATAATTAAATTGTTCAATCGAGTTGTTTGTAAATATGTGTTCGCTGGGCTGTGTGTGTGCACGCTAGACTGCATGTTCCAATGTATTTGACATTGTGGCTGGCTAGGGGTGCGTGTTACAATGTATTACAATCAGTGGCGATTTCTTTAAGACTGCAAGGGTATGGAACGCCGAGGTAGTCACAATTAAATAAATAAATAGGTAAATGAATAAATAAATACATACATAAATAAATATGGCTATGAAGTAAACTCTGAAATAAAAAAAATATGGCAATAAATATATAAATATAGCATCATATAATTATATAACTGAATCCATTTACCGTACAACATTTATTTATTTCATGGGACTTTTATTTCCTAATGCCACATTTATTTATTTTTTGAGACTTTTACGACCACATTTATTTCCACATATATTTCCACGCCACACTTATTTCCACACCACATTTATTTCTGTGCTGTATTTATTTCCGATCTCACATGCAAACGAGAGGGGCGTGTTTATCTTCAACGCAGCTGCACACCAAGATTCCTAGATAGCTATGCTACCTGTATGGGAGGTGACAGTGGCATCGCACTCCCGAAAAGCATACAATGTAAGCTTTGCCCATAATGTCTGTGTCGTCTCTGCCTTTATATCATTGGTTCACAATGGGAGTGATGGCGGTGACCTAGTAGCCTACGTGTGGGGGCATGGGTCTGTGATAGCTACTAAGTAGCGCTGAAGTTACCTTTTACAAAGGCTTTGTAAACATTGCTTTCGCTCGTGTGACGTGTAACTCGTCTGCAAAGCTATCAATCACTGCCACCACTACGTCTTCCTAGGTGGTATGTTGGCTATCACCGGTCTTGAAGTCGGCAACTGTAGGCTAAGTGGCTGGCTGGCTAGCTAGCTGGTGAAATAATAAAAGGACGACATCAGTGTGGCCATTTCAGCTAGAGCTAGCTACTGTAGACCTAGTAGTGTTGTGCTGAATTGGCACATGTATACCAGATCAGCCAAACCCGTTTCGTCACTGAATGATCATTAAAACAAGTCAAGTGGTAGTGGTTTGATTTAATATTGAATAATTCCATAAAATATAATATCTGGGTTTGGGTACCGTGTTGAATGGGTCTTGGTCTGGACACATCTTGGTTAGTTGCAATAATAAGCGTTAAGAAACTTGACTTCAATTTGAAGCAGTACTGTACATCCAAAGGTATGGGTTATGTCTGGAATGGTCTGGCTTAACTTCAGGTCTCGTTAAATGGTAATACCGGCATGGCATAATGGTGAAGCTAGATAGCTATAGTCAGGTGCCTTATCGACCTAGCTATCCACATAAGAGCAGAGCAATGTAGCGGTGACAGTGATTGTCTTCTTTAGGCGTAGCGACGGTTGCTAGTGGGAATGTGTAACTGGGTAGTGGAGAATAATACAAGGTTAAATATCGGACCAGGTTACTTGTAGTTTAATGTAAGTAATGATGCAATCACAAGATACACAATGAAAACAACACACCAGGATATTCGTAGTCTAATACAATGAATCAGATGATGCAACAGCAGTCTCACAGAAACAGAGTCTCAGAATAGAACAAACGAAGGCCCTTCGTTGAGAAAGTGGTCATGACAGAGATCAGAGAGAGTTCTGCCCATACCAAGTTCTGTCTCCCTGTCCTCGGGAGATGGATCTTGTACCCCCCAGAGAAGGAGTGCCTTTGATGGGTGATTGGTCAGAAGACCATAGTGCGGGGATGTGATAGTCCAATTAAATGTCCAGGGGTGCGTTTCCCGATAACGATGGATCGTAGCTGTTACGAGGGTTCTCTACGATGAAAATAACGATCCATCGTTATTTCTTACGTGCGTTTCCCGAACATGCTCGTAAGGAGAACCATCGTATGTATCTCTTAAGTTGCACTTAACAAGACGCTGTCCATTGTAGGCCTACTGAAATGTGATTCTTCTGACGCAACTTGAAGACTTTAAAATTAAAACGTTAACCAAAATATTTGACGAATTAGGCCTACGGTACACAAAAATTTCTGTAGCTACAGAAAACTTTACATTTATTATAGGCTACTTATTTGAGTACTTTTCAATGTGATGCTACATGAAGGTAAAGACAATAAGGTGAACGTGCAAACTATGCTGCATCTGAGTTTTACACCGGTGTTAGGACCTTGCAATCAGCGACACAGGATGCTAAATACCAATAGGAGGTCTTGGAAATTAAGTGGGCTCGTCTCCAAATTGAGGTGAGGAAGCTTTCGTTTGAAGAGATGAAGTTCACAAGGCCCTCCATTTCTGTGCCTATTCTTCTGCCCAATCAACAAGGTAGTGTCACATTTAGGTTACCTTATAGCCTAAAGCATACAATGTTTATTTAAATTAAGTAAAGGCTGAATTGTGTATTGTATCATATATTCAGTGTTGCCTGTCCAATCCTTACATGGTTACCTTATAGATCCATGTGAGGAGCAGGAGCAGGGAGAACAAACTCCCATAAATCAACTATTTCTCAAATTACTTGTGCCTTGGTTTTTAACTCTTCTTGGTACTCCACTTTCCATAGGCATATATATATGAGTCCTATATTTACTACTTGATTGAACTACAAGGTTAAAAACCATGCATATGAATGGTATCACACATGGCATGTCCCAGCTAGCATCCTAAACAATTCAATGTACAAATACAAGCATCTCAATCCAACATATTTACTGTCTTATTTTCTAGTGCTGACTATATCTACAATCTTGCATAGGCCAACAGCTTCCCAAGACCATGTTTGCAATCTCATAATTATTACATATTGGCCACAAATGACATTGTGACAAATGACAAACACATAAGTAATGAATACCCCATGTCTTCAACATGGAATCATTGTTTCTGACATGAATAATCAGATCTACTTTAATGGATGGTTGATCAATTATACTCATTATGAGTGTAAGATATGTCAGATGACATCATGATATCATGATGCTCCTGAACCACATAGAAGCAGACCTGCAGAGGCTAACAAGGAGGTCCTTTGCACTGACCCCTGTAACCCAACTACTGGCAGTGTTAAGGTTCTATGCCATTGGCAGTTTTCTGGAGGTTATTGGAGATGGACATGGGCTCTCCAAGGCCTCAGTGTCAAGATCTGTGCAGGCTGTCACAACTGCATTACTTTGCCACATCTCAGACCACATCCAATTCCCCATATCAGAGGGGACAAGTCTGCAGTGCAGTACTTAGGCTATCTTCAATGGCTTCTATGATTTTCGTACGAGTTTTCACTTCCTCCCAGCCCCTTCACCCTGTGTGACTTCCTAGTCAACCCTGTGGAGTCTTTCCATTTCCTGGGCGCCACCATCTCCTAACATCAGGCTCGGCTCTGCCACCAGCCTCTTCATCCACCGGGCTTGGCGTGCTACCAGCCCTATAACTCTAATAAACATCTTCAATGTTCAATTGTTGTTGTGTTATTGTGCTCGTAAAAGCGTTACGTTAATGCATTTCTAGTTTCTATTGCACATTACAACAGCCATATTTCAATGTTACAGTATTTTGAATAAGACTGACATTTGTTTTTTAAATACCTTCATTGCATGCGCCAAACCCACTAAATCAAATTATTTTGTGTAACCTAAATTTACTTGAGGATAAACCGGATTCTGATATTTTTTCGGCAGTTAAACTTGTATGGTTCACTAAGAAATATCCCAGTTCCAGCGTAACTGGCGTAAAAAGAGGACCAAAAAAATCTTATTTTCCATCGGAAGTAACTTTCAGCATGAGTTTAATGTAGTTTTCATGGTCGGCCTACGCGTGTCTCCACTGAGTCTATGTGCTACGATGCACTTAGCGATCTACGACTGGTCTGGAGCTCTCGTTGATCTACAACGATTTTCAAGTGCCTCTTTAGCTACGATGGTTTCGGGAAACGGCCCGTACAACTAAGATCCATCGTACGATGGACTCTACGATCAACTTAGGCTTACGATGCTTTCGGGAAACGCACCCCAGGGTGTTGGGGTGGCACAAGGTGGGCAGTCCAAGGATCTGATGATGTTCGGAGAGGGAGGGGGGCGAAGAAGACCCACAGGTCTACTCAGGGACGGGGGCAGAAAAGACCCACAGGTCTGAGGTAATCCAAGGGAGGGGGGGGGGGGCTCCAGGGAAGGGAGTAGATCGCCCCAAGGTCCTGATGGCGTACAGGGAGATGGGAGCTGCGCCTCCAAGGAAGGGGGGGGGGGGGGGGGTCGTGTCTCCAGGAGAAGTTGTGAGGCAGACCAGGCCAGGGTCGATGATGTATGGGGAAAGGTGGGGCAGGGTCGATGATACATGGGGGAAGGTAGGGTAGGGTCTCCAAGGGGAAGGGGGCCTCAGAACAGAATATATCCAAAGGTGGTCAGACCAGCTGGTCTAAGCTGTCCTTAAACGGAGAAGAGTTACAGTCCCAGCATCACCTTATCTCCCAAGTTGACACTTTTACTCCCAAGAGCTGAGAGGCCCTATTGTGCTCGCACCAGTCTCTGAGCGTCTCAAGCGTTCCTCCTGTCTGACCTTGGATGTTTGCACACACCAGAGTTACATTGACGCACAAACTTTGCTGCACAGATTCGTCTCAGCCCGGCCTCACTTGCACAGAAGGCATCCTGTTGCATGATCTCATTAGTTCTTTATTAATTCAATTGATTATAATTGGATACATGTTTTAGTATTAAGCATTACGTGACATATGGATATACATACATATACAAGGTAGTGATTGGTATAACAGCATTGATTAGCAGTATGTTATCATTCCTTCACACTAGCTGTGTTAACTAACATTACCTGGCACCCCCCACTACCTGTACATCTTGCACACGAACAGTGCTCGATAAGTCTCCAATATCTATGTTCTGTAGAGCACTTATCCGCCCAAGTACCTCTACAAAATCTACTATGTGTACCAAAATAATGTATCCTGACAAGCCATGCTGATCAATTTGACCTACAAGGCCAGCATGCAATCTCTGACACTGCTATGTCTTCCATTATCTATCGAATCTAGGTGTCCCTATCTGCCTTCGATCTTGTGTGGAGTTGCGTTGGTCTGAAGATAACCACGCCCCTCTCGTTTGCATGTGAGATCAGAAATAAATACAGCACAGAAATAAATGTGGTGTGGAAATAAATGTGGTGCGTAAAAGGCTCAAAATAAATGTGGCATTAGGAAATAAAAGTCCCTTGAAATAGATAAATGTTGTCTTTACAAAAACGTCATTTTGAAATAAATAAATGTATTTATTTATTGATGAAGGTAAATTGATTCAGCTATATAATTATATATTGCTATATTTATATATTTATTGTCATCTCTTTTTATTTCTGAGTTTATTTCACAGCCATATTTATTTATGTATGTATTTATCTATTCGTTTACCTATATTTTATTTATTTAATACATTTAATTTAACTTGGCGTTCCATAATTTCATGGTATTTGCTAGGCGAAATTGCTAACCAATTTTCATCATACATTTCATACAATTTCCTCCTTGATTAATATAGTTCTGTTAGATCGTTCATTCATTAATTCATTCAGTCGGCTAAGTTTAACATAGGGGTGAACTAGTCAGTGAACTAGCCAAATAAATAAAACATTTTTAGGGTGTAGGCCGAAAATCAGCTTACCCTCTTTGAAAGACCAGCAGCCGCCACTGATTACAATGTATCACATACTGATATTTTTGTCTGTCATAATTTAATTACCAATCCCTCTCTCTCTCTCTAATATATATAGATAAAAATCATAGTAATAATAATATATATATTTAAAAATATTTTTTTTTGGGGGGGGTGGCTTCTGCCCCGGGCCCCAGATGACCTTAACCTGGCCCTGCATAAGTCTACATGTTTCATATGTTAAGATTTCTTTATTGAGAACTTCACTGACTTGTTTTTTCAAACCTTATTGAGTGAAATCAAGTCGTGCATAAGGCTACACGTTTCATATGTTAAAATGTCTTTATTGAGAACTTTTGCAGCCAAGGATTTTACCGCAGGTGCACGGAGTGGTTTTGCACCCCCTACTGTTGGGATGAAAACATTACATTTTCAATTGTTTGTAAAAAACGAAGAATGTTTTTAGAACACGTTAAAGTTATGTCAGAGTTGTATGTTCTATCGTTGTTTGTTGTACTCTAATTATTAATTACACATTTGAAGATCTAGTATTAATTTTGAGCATGTATTTGCACCCCCAGTTTTAAAACCTAGAATCGCCTCTTGCCTGAAGGATGCTCATTGTTTGTAGGCTATTCACATTATGTTAATGTTCCTTTGTCCTATTGTTGCAGTGGATTTAATAGGGCTGTCCCCACTTGGTCGACTAGTCGATTTTCTAGTCGAAATGCTCTTGGTCAACTAAGATTGTTTTAGTCGAGCTGCCATATGGCAGTGTGAGATCTGATTCCCGCTAATGTAATCATCGCTGAATTAACGAAATGTTAAACAGAAATTGTAGATTATATTATTTAAGACAATTAACCTAAACATATATAATTTAAAAGAAAAGGTGTAACTGTTTTCCCTTTCGTTAATCTGCGCTTTGTTTTGGTTTGGTATTTTGCACAAGGCACGAGCACAATTGGCTGCAGAACTACAAACTCTGCCATAGCCTACTTTGTCGGTGTTATTAGTCAAAATGGCAAAGACATCTGTGGTATGGCGACATTTCCTTAAAGTGCATTTACATTTATAAAGTACCGGGTGACTCGAAAAACGTTTAATGCAAACTCTGCCATTAACGGTTTATTTTTCCTAGTTCGACGTCGAAAATTAGCCTACCACCTGAAAAACGTAAGTTGGTCCAGCCCTACTTCACTCATGCTTATGCGCTGGGTTGAAAAAGGAATATGCCTATTATAAGAATCACATCCAAATCGAATGACATTATCTTCTCCGGCCAAGACAAAATCTTTCTCTGTTGCAACGTTCCAGCGGTGTGTCCAGACATTTTTGATAGGGGTGGCACCAGGGGTGGCCCGCCTCTGACTGGGCATATAGCCAATCATATATTGGGGTGGCCAATCAGATTTCAGGGGTGGCCCGTGCCACCCTAGGCCACCCCCTGAACACGCCCCTGCAACGTTCCCCACTCAGCTTCTACGTAAGTTCGCATGCTGCAAGTTTTCAGGCAGTGATAAGCACGCTCTCATGATATGCATGTTAAACAAACACTTTTTAATTTGTTGTACATTGTAAGAGATACTATAACCATCGGCATTCGGTTCCAACAGGACTGGTGATGCGAGTCTTATTATTAGTAGGCTTTTAGTGGCTGAATCAGCAGCCATTGAGTCAGATCGCGAAAATGTTTGTACGTTTTTTTATATATTTTTTTTAAGCGTTTCAAAGTTCGATTAGTCGATTTTCAGACGTTTTAGTCGAGTTTTGGTCGACCAAAGAAAATCTTAGTCGGGGACAGCCCTAGGATTTAACAATTATACATTGATATGTGGATATAATAATTCAAACCTCTCAAAGTGCCAATACACACATCTGTATAAAACCGGCATGAGGTGTGTAGCCATCCAGTACTTGTTTAAAGCTGTCATAACCGGATTCATAGGAAGATTAGATGCATACTTAGGGACTTCAGGCAGTGAAATAAGGATAACACTGTATTTATTCAATAAACAGTGCTTACAAAGCAACGGTTGCATGTGAGGGTCATGTAAATCAGTAGTGTAGGCTGTGGGATCAGTGCAAGTGTAGAGTGTGTAGAGAATCATTACAAACTAAAAAGCAAACAGTGATGTTCCTGCTAGTAATGGAGAGACCCAGCTTGTTAGGGCACAGCTTATTAAGGACCGAGGCACAGATCACAGGTGTGCTCTAGCAGCAATCACAGCTCCTCAACCTGCCTGCCAACCTGCAACAGAAGCAAAGACACAGAAACAGAAGACAAGGGAGAGGAAACCCAAACATTGCACATAGAGCCAACCATCTAACATGGTTTATGCCATCATCAGAACAGGCATAACCTCCCAATCACTACAAGTCATTCAGGTAATGTTAATTTCCTATTGACAGCTGTGAACAGTGTCCTTTCTCAAGTAGGATTTAACAATTATAGCCTACCAAAGAAGCCGTGCTTGCACTGAATCACAACCTAGAATAGTCTACGTGACCACAATACAGTTTGTTTCATGCTTGTAAAGTTTGCATTCATTACATTTGTTATATTGCTTGTATTTTGTTATTTCCCAACATGTGGCAAGTGTAGTGTAATTGTATTGAGTTTATTTGATGTGTTTGCTAACTAGGTGGTGCTAATGAGTTACTAATGAATCTATTGCTAATGAGAGTTTTAATTTATAATTTTGCCTTCTGACTACACTTCTCTGTTTAGCACTGGTGTAGAAGTGCAAGATAGCAAATTAAACATCTTCAGACCATCAGTAAAGGTTTCAATTGTTTTTGTTTGCACCAACACTAACAAAACCAGCAGACTGTTATAACCTGATACAAAAGTTTATTTGACACTAGCCTATTGATATTGCTCATAATATAAAGCTTTAACACATGATTCTATACCATTAAATTCACAACTGCAGACAAACTTACAGGGTTAAGACAGAAGACATATTAGATAGTACCCAATTGCTGTGAAAGTACCAAGTCAATGAAGTGACCAAGTACAAGTTCAAGACAAAATCAACGTATTTATTATAGATCTATAAAGTGCAGGTGTCTGATACAAGGTTGAGCAACTCAGAAGACTGGACTACTATATAGGCCATACCACACTGATGCAACCAGTCGGTATGCTCACTATAATGCATCTGTAAAAGTTAGTAAGGATGACTGAGTCCATGCCAAACTTCTTCAGTCTCCTCAGGAAGAATAGGCGTTTCCGGGCCACACATTTGTAGTCATAATATCTAGATTAAATTAATATTCATCTTGAATCACACACCTGAACTGATCATACTATATTGAGGATAAGAACTACGGTTTTCCAATTATGAAAAAAACTGTATGGTTATTTAAGGATAAACACCCTCTATTAATATGATTTCACACAGCAATTCTTTAAACAATATTATCTGTCCACCATACTTCATCAGACAACTGCATTTTTTTTTTTTTAATAATATATCAAATATTCTAGGAGTGCAGGGTTCTAGTCGGGTAATAAAGTACTATGCGTTTGTAGAGTGTTTAATTTTTGCCAAACAGCAAAAACTTCCCCTATGGTTCAATGGAAGAGGGGAAACTGAATAGTGTGTTAACATTAACCAAATTATGTCAATACCAATGGAAATTGTAGTTATTTGACTATGGGTTAAATCTGAGCAAGAATGGTCAAAGTAAGGTGAAATTAGATAAACATTTCAAATGAATGAAATCAATTACAAGGTAAACATGTTACAAAGCGACGGTTTTAAATCTTTCCTACTCTACCTTGATTATTGTAAACCAGAGAGTGAGAGGTGATGAAGAAGGAGTAGGATAAGCCAGAGCTGAGGAGAAGGTCTCAGGAGATGTAGAATACACAGAACAATGCTTCACAATTCCCTTTATGCACAAGAACAACCTATCACACCACATCTTGACCCTTACTTATCAACACATGACTTAGCAATGTGACACTAAGTTACACAATGAGGTGTGAGACCCATCAAGCAGAGACTAAAGCTCAGAGAGCTGGACTTGGTTTACCCCAATGACTTTATTGGCCACTCTGACAAGCCAATCAAGCCTGTTCTTATTAGCCAGATTCAGATTCCCAAACCATACCCCCACACAATTTCAGCACTGACTCATACAAGTTCTATGTATAATGTGTCTATTCTCAAACTTACTCTGGCAACTATTTGTGTACATAATATAAAGAAGAGGAGAGAGTACACAACCGTGGGGTGAGCCAGTGGATGAATGGAGCTTGTCTGAAAGGACGCCATTAACTCTCACACACTGAGATCTTTCTGTCATAAAGTCTAAGAACCATCCAATAATATTCATATCAAAATTTAAGTCAGAAATACGTTTCTCTATTAGAAAATGTGGTTGAATAGTGTTAAAAGCAGAAGAAAAATCAATGAACAGAAGTCTGGCATGAGTTAGTGGGCCCTCAAGGTGATGATACAAGCTGTTCAGCAGCATCAGAGAGGCATCCTCAACATCCCTACCAGCTCTATAAGCAAACTGCAGAGGATCCAGAGAACCCTTGTCAGTACACATGCTACAGCATCAACTAGAGTGTGTTAAGGGACGTATTTGACATTCTCAACCAGTATATTATCTACTGCCTGTATTGTCCTTTTGAAAGTTGTTAAATTGAATCGGCTGAACATCAACATGTAACATCAAGCCTGTGCCTTTCATTTTAAATGAAAAGGGGCGGGATATAAGCCATTCGATAGAACGGTCCTCATTGAACTGCAGTGTTTTGGGCTTCATAAAACATTGTATTTTCCTGAACATTTTTAAATGCCCTAAAACGTAACCTGTAAGGTTTATGCCTGGTGTTGAGCTGTAGAACGGTGCTGGCACAACCAAAACACACTCACACTTCTCTGACCCTCTACCTGATCATGCGCTTGCTTCAATGAACGTGACTGAGAACAGGCCACATGTTAACAATAACATATCTGGTTAAATCGTTTTCAAAGTGGCCCATATGTCTGCTACTTGATTGACAGCTCAGGTCTGTGAGTTTGCGATCAATCAGTGTCCAATCACAGTGCTCCAAGAGTAAAACATTGCAGTCCAATAAGGAGAGCTCTGTGCAACTGGTTATGTCCCGCCTCTTTTCAAAGGAAAATAAATGTGCATTTCATTTTAAATGAAAAGGGGCGGGACATAAGCCATTTGATAGATCGGTCCTCACTGAACTGCAGTGTTTTATGCTTTATAAAACAGTGTATTTTCCTGAACATTTTTAAATGCCCTAAAACGTAACCTTTATGCCTGGTATGCCAGCTGTTGAACGGTGCTGGCAGCCTGGCACAACCAAGAGACACACATCATTCGCTTGCTTCAATGAACGTGACAGAGAACAGGCCACATGTTAACAATAACATAAATGTTAACATCACTTAAGGGATGTCTATTTATTTATGTATTTATTTATTTAAGTATTTATTTATTTAATTTGGGCACATTTAGTCCTCCATAATGCAAAATGTATTGTGTATAGTAGCAGTGCCAACGTTATATGCAGCAACTCCAGTTGGAGCTGTTAACAGGACAGTAGTGTCATCAGGGTTTGTACGTGTTTGTGCAAAAATTCTAGACAACTCATATTGGCCGGGTTTCCCAGATTTGTTAAGAAGCTCTTGACGCTAAGAGCTTCTTAAGAGCGTTTTTAGAACGCTCCTAAGAAGGCTTGTATGGCTTTTAGGGATGGGCATAATTAATCGACGATCGATTATCGATCATTAAGAATTTAGTCGATGACATTATTTGTTCATCGATAAAACTAATGCGTGTTCTGTTGCGTAGTGTGAGTCTTGAAGGAATGCAATGGATTTCGCTATGTGGCAGCAAGTAAACATTTTACCAAAACGCCACATGCCTACTCAGTTACCGGCGAGTTTCCATGTATTTCAAAAGTAAACATGAAGAGGTCACGGCGAAGTGTAGCGTGAGACCATATTGACTAAAAAATTACTTTGTTCACTGCCAACACTGCAAAGCTGAGTATAAATACAACTCCTCCACGACTCAAATGATGTACCACTTGAAGAACGTAAATCCGACCCTGGTTAGTGGCGGTGCATCCTGCTCTCGGTGCTAGCACGGAGGAGCTGCGATGCACAACGAGCCGACAAAATTACCCAACGGATCTGCAAGTCCATCGAGATGGATATGCTACCCTTAAGTAGGCTATTGTTGATGGCGAAGGTTTTTATGAAGCTTTGTTAGCCTTAAAAAAGCCTTAAATTAGCCGGAAAAAAACGAGGGTTAGTTGTGTTTGAGCACAGGCTTCTAGCTGCTTCTAGGAGTTACAGAAATAGTTGTTTTTCTTGTAATAGCTACAGATCTCAATGCGGAAACACGCTGTTTTCTATTTTCACTGCATTTTAATATAGCCTATAAATAGTGAATTTTTATATACATTTTTTAACGAATAATCGAAAATCGATCGTTAATTCTCCCAACGATCGATTAAGACAATTTAGTCGAATGCCCATCCCTAATGGCTTTAATCAAATGGCTTTTTCCGGTGCCTGCTCCACCAGTAATAAAACGTTTTATTTGTTGTGGATTTTGTCTCCATACCGTTTCTAAACTCCATTGACTAGTTTACAAAAAATGCATGCTTGCTCATCATTTAAGGATCTCATTATGTTCAAAGCAACGTCTTTAGTCATGACCTTTTTTCTGACTTCTATGTTACCAGGGGTAGGTAAAGTTTCTGTCAAATCTGGATTTTTTTCTGAAATATGCTGTAAACCATTTTCATGGTCACCTGGGATTGTAAACATTGAAATTAAATAAATAATAAATTCATATACAATCCCAACATTGTAAAAATCTTCATATGACACAAAGGGATGTTTCAACTCAGTCTTCATAATGAAGCCAAAACAGTTGCAACTGCCTGTGGTGGTATTTTTCTGGATCTTTTGTGGGTGACAGTCTTGCTCAGTCAAGACACTCACGTGATTGATTTCACCATTTATTTGTACGCATGACAAATGGTTTAACATTGGCATAATGGATGTACAAGGGGAAGCGCTCCCTGCTTTCACTGCAGCAGGAATGACATGAGGCAGGGAGCAACAAGTTAAATCCCCCACAGGGAGAACAGACAGACAACATGGGGGAGAAGGGGACGGTGGTGGGTGGCAGCAGCGCAGAACACAAAGCCTATGGGCTAAGAACACGGCGATGGGTGATATGACGCGCGCTGCCCGAGTGCCATGGGTGAACCTGCTTCGCTCATTTCAGTCAAGACACTCACGTGATTGATTTCACCATTTATTCGTGCACACGACAAATGGTTTAACATTGGCGGAATGGATGTACATGGGGAAACGCTCCCTGCCTTCACTGCAGCAGGCATGACATGAAGCAGGGAGCAACAAGTTAAATCCCCAAACACCGACACTCCGCCAGTCTATACTATGTGTAGAGCGGAGCGTCGCTCCTCTTGAGACCACATGACATCCCACCATTTACTAGTGATAAAATTCTGGATGCCCGGTCATGCTACCATTACAGTGACTACGGCTATGTGTGCGTATCCTTAACGTCGCATACCATCCGATGTGCGGTCCGCGGAGCTGGCCCACGCGCACGTCCCGTCAAGACCCAGCGCTCGACGTGTCGTGCGCCCGCAACGGCCCCCGCACCGACCATCTCTCCGGTATCCTTCTCATCTGACGCGTAGATGGATGTACGGGAAGGCAGCACCATGCCAGAACGGGGATACGTTATCTAGTGGGAAGGACACAAAATAAGTGTATGACAGCACACAGGCGCCGCGCCCACACCATGCCGTTCCCGGCCGGTATCCGGGTATCTCCTGAGGTACTCCCTGATTACCATGGAGCGTGCAGCATGCATTCGCAGCCAGCCCAAGGCCGCAGAGGGAGAGAGAACCAGAGAGACAACCCTGGAGAAAAGTTTCCATTAACCTTCCCCTCTGCTTTGACCCCCCAGAACCGCACTCCGTGAAGGACCACAGACCCCGGATGGGAAGACCCCTAATTTGAAGTTTGTCCCACTACCCTTACCCTGAAACCCTTTGTAAAAACCCATTTATGTTAACCCCCGTGTCTGAGTCCTATTTTATGGTGTATCGGGCCTTCCAAGTCCCCTGGGTTGCTACAGCCTGTGTAGGTGCACCAAATATGGGTGTTACATGAGGATGTGAGAGAAATGTGTCGGCGGCGCATCCGCCATTCCCTGGGAGTCCAGGGCATCTCAACGGATATCTCCATGCAAGCACCGTGGATTCTGATGGCCAATAGCGCATCAGAGCACGTCTGTGGATCACCACTGCTACACGGAGGTCCGAAGAGACATACTAGCATTAGCAATGTATGAAGCCACAGGATACATGCAGACCACATGTATCCGGAGGTCTCAGACCGGCGCAGAGACTCAGCTCGAGCGCCTGCTCAGCTCGAGCGCCTGCTCAGCTCGAGCGCCTGCTCAGCTCGAGCGCCATGCCTAGAGTAAAGACTGTCGCTGAGCGTTATCCACTGCAAGCCTCTTTGTGTACCAGCTGCAACATTGCCCGACAGTCTCTGTTCTCAAGCGCTCATGAGTTCTGCGCTCCACGACGTCCAGCGCGGACGTGGACACCAGAAACGGCCCCCCGATCCAGAAGGAATGCCCAGTATGCGGCTCCGGGGACAGGCCACAGCGCTTGCACAGACCTTCGTGGTGTTGCGTGAGCTGCGATCTAGTTGTGGCCTTGCCGGCTGAGTCACTGGTAAACAGGGGCTCGTCAGGTGTCTCCCGGGGCGGTGTAGCAGGTACCGGCACATGAAGGAGAGGGGACAAAGGTAGTTTAGTTTGGGCAATCACAATGTGGATGCCCTACATGTCACGTCAGTTTGTAGTAGGCCCTACTCCATGTAATAGTGACCATCCCATTATGAATTGGACATGCATGGTGAGATTGCAAGACGGATAGAAGTAGCGCATCCAGAGGCCGTGAACACATTCACCATACTGCAGAAACCCGTGAGAACTGTATGGAGCAGGGTGTCGACTTAGCACAAAGCACCCCTGTCTCGGGCAGAAGGTTGTGCAGTAAAGAGAGTGATACGGAGACGTTTATCTGCTTCAGGCCGCTGCTTCCGTGCACCGCTCACGAAAAGATAGATAGACGGGCTCCCAGAAGGCTGCATGATGAAGGAGTCGCACACCGAATGTTCAACTGGACACCTGCCACCAATTCTCGATGGACAATGGTTGCAGCTTGCGGGACTCGAACGATGCACCATGAAGCGCACAGCAGACATTTACAGGCAAAAGGCTTCACAGAGAACGCACCACAGTATGTCTAAGAATATTGAAGCCAGACAGGGTCATAGTATTTTAATGTGGAAGTGCACACCCCCACCTGCAGGAACAGGCAGATAAAGTCAGAATCAGCTTTATTCGTCATGGAAGTTCACACAGCAAGGAATTTACTGGGGCAAGAAGGTGCATACAATACCCATCTATGGATCCAAAGACAAAAATGTATACCAGGACTGCGACGGAACCACCCGGCCCTAATAGCCTAAAGCACGGAAATGCAACCACAGGAGAATGCGGAAAATACGCTATAAAACCAGAGCCCTGTATTATCTCCGCCTTGAGAGACAATGAAAGGACATACAGACCAGATTGGACATTCATGCCAGGTAATCGTCCAGCTCAAAGCATGGAACACATCGCACAACGTATCACGGACTAGGTTCCACGTTGGCAACGTTCAATTCGGCAAAAATGCTAAGACATCTTTGGCTACAGTCGCTGCCTTCAGTAATGTATTACCTAGATTCCTGGTAAGTATGCTGATGTAGCCTATTGCATCCTCTCCTCACGAAAGGACACATTCATGAAAATGGCCCTCAGACAGTCACATGGTGCATAATGATATGTTGGAATATGTGTTCATTATTGGCTATTATCTGAAGCTTTGATCATATCTGGAACACATGTTCAGCATTGTCATTACACATTTAGACATGTCTGAAGTATTGACTGTCTTTGTGTAACGGACATGAGCTAGCAGCAACGATTAGCATCATGATTCATTTCTCCACATTCGTTGCCGTTCAGAATCAATCCGGTTAGTTAGAGCTATCGCCGATAACGTTGCCGTATGCATTGTTACTACTTTTGGAAATGTCACTAGGCCGATGTGCTCCAGTGTTTCCGCTATATTCATCATTACTGCTGCTTCAGAATTGTCATCAACGGCGAGCAAACAGGTTACGGAGCTGACGCTCCACGATTCTAACGCGGTCTTTGTTCTCTCCGCTGAAGAGGATGAGCAACTGAAACCCGTGGGAAGACCAAATCACTAGCGACAACTGATTAAACAACAGCACGAATCAGCAATGCATCTCGTAATGCTCCTATTTTTGTTGACTACTAGGCTATTAACCCGAGATGGCGTGCACATTGTATTTGTCCTTGCACGACATGTCCAACCGTACTCCCCGGACTGAGAAAATATGAACGTCCGTAGCTACCTGCAAATTCGCTCCTCGTGCCAGATTGCCGCGGGTGCTCGTGGTCGGCTCCTGGACGCATGCCCCCTTACAGCAGCACAACGTAGCACGGTAACGGAGCCGCGTTTCCCCTTCGCCGGAGCCTCCTCTGGGAGCACGCTGGAGTGCGGACGGAATGGCCATGCTGGACTCGAGGAACAGTCACAGTTCCTTGTGATCGAATCCCATCCTGTACAACGGACAGTCCTTAATGTTAGCCGATCAAGGCCAATCGGGAACTGCGCCTGACTCGGCGTCCCGAGTTTTCACAGGCCACATAGTTGCAGGGCTTCTCGGACGGACAGCCATCAGGAAGCAGCTCGAAACCTCCTTCCAGATCGCCAAAACGCGCACACGCCGTACGGGTCCGAAGAGACGGACAAGGAACGCGAACAACAGACAGGCCAACACAAGGCACAGAACGGGAAGCGACCAGCAATGGCGGCAGCGCAGAACACAAAGGTAAACGTGGATGCGTGTGCGTGCATGTGACGACTTTATAGCGCCGCCTATCAAGCTAAGCCTATGGGCTAAGAACACGGCGATGGGTGATATGACGCCCGCTGCCCGAGTGCCATGCCTGTGGTTTGAAACCAGGAACAGCCTTTTGGCCTGTATTAATTTTGATTTCTTATTTAGTTAAACAGGCAGACATCCTTCTGAAATACCATGCGCAATTTCATGCAATTTCACCTTAAAATGTCAACCGTTTCTTAACCTTTGTCCCACAGCTGACCAAAAATGAATACTCATATCATGCAGTCGGCACCCTTGGGTACCCAGCATGCAGTGCGGCATGTCAAAAAACGCAAAGACTTGTGGAAAATAGTTTGGTTACAAAAGCCGTGCAAGGGATTTCAGTTGTTGTGTTCGTTCAGTTGGATGTTTGTAAAGTTATTGTTGGTTAGTTATAATAATCTTGTTGGTCACCCTGATTGAGTATGTTGTGTAGTTTAATCGGACCAGAGAATCGGCTGTTATACAGTTGTCGACTATTCTCGTAAGGAGCTGAATTTGAGCGCTGCCCTAACTGAGTTGCCCACATGACTATTATTAATTGTGCATTGATTGAGAGTCTGGAAAGAGATCAACCCAAGATGAGTTTCAATATCCTATAAAAAGTTAATACGTAGCCCTTCCTAATTATACAGTTTCAGCAGTTGGTGTATAGCAGAGAGGCTAGAGTGACTGGCTAGTTACCTTATGCTCATGAGTTCAAATCCCCGTTTAGCCTATTGTTGATGGCCAAACATTAAGTCGTTTTGCTCTCTTGTTGTCCAAGTCTCGATCTTCTACAGTGTACATGTTTATAATATTTTGCCATTTTGCGGAGGAACCCGCATCGCTGCTTGCAGCTATATTTAGTTTTGAGTTTGCCATTTCAAAATACAATTGAGAAATGTTGATGCTTTCAAAGAGTTCCTCTGTGGATTCAAATGTGTGGTCAGTACTTAATAAAGTTGATCTGATTAATTTCTAAATCTTTTCAGCAATGTCTAGTGTCATGAGTTTTTGCAATTGTTCCTCATTTATTGCTTGTGATTCTTCAGTATTGCATTGATCTGGCTGTTGGGAATGACTTTTAAAGTTTTCTTCAGGGTTTTTTGCTTCTTTTGTGTTCATGGTTGGGTCAAGTAAGTCACTTTTATCCTCTTTGGTCTTAGTTTTTGGAGGTTTTACAAAACGATCAACAAATGTTCTATAAGATGGAGGTCGTGGGAAGTTAAAACTGACAATGAGGGGAGTCTCCGTTTTGAAATTCAATTCTGTAAAAGTAATCAGTTATTTGTCCAATAGGAGCTGCTCGAGACATAATCACTTCTTTTAAGAAACTGTACCATCTGTGGTCAAATATTCTTGCAGCTGTAACTGGGTTTTGTTTCAATAATGCACATTTTACTGACCAAATCAGTAGGCACATGTTTATTTTGTTCATGACTGAATGTTGTCAGCCAGCGCATGTCAGCTGAGGAAAATGGACCAAACCATGTTGGAATTCCTAGTTGTTGTATCATAGCAAACAAATCTTTCCGGGCAGATTGACAAAAAGGGGGTGTTCCACGTATTGGTCTTAAAAACTTGTAACCTTCGTCATTTTTTAATACCCGTCTTAAGGATTCTGCATCAGCTAGCATAGTGGGATCATCTTTGTAGTTTGGTTCTGTTCCTGAACTTTTGAGCAATGTTATTGAAACATTTGAAAGAACTTGTTGCACTTCTGACATGTATTGAGCATAGAATATATAGATTGTGTTTTGAGGAAATCTTCCATCAGCATTAAGTAATGTCGGTAGACTGTGGTTATTTTGACATTAGTTATTAAGTGATTGAGAGACATTGAGAAATTGCGTGGAGCTAAGCATCCATGCGGCTCCATCCATGCTAGCATCCTAGCTCCATGCTTGCAGAAGAATAGATGGCGAGCCTTCCCAGTGAGTAACCGCACTGAACTGAATCCTGTTCCATCGGAGGAAAGTTTTCTGTCACGAGCATCAATCCTTTTGTCCAACGAACGGTAGGACTGACAGAAATCTTCAATACTTCAACCAGAAGTATGTGTGAACGTTGGATTTCGTGGTTCTTAGATCGACGGACTATTCCTACCTTAAGTAGAATTCACGAACTGCACAAAGTAGTTATAAGAAGGAATCTGTCTGAACTTGTTAACGAGCAAGTTACCACACACTGAACTGAATATATACCATTACATTCACAGTATGTTTACAAAGTGTCATCTTGTTATTTGAATGTTATACTTGAAACTTAATTTTGATTGTATGCATATGTTTTCCCTATGTATGTTGGTGAAGCATATGTTGTGTTATGCTAATGATATTGTAATAACTCACAGGTTTAGCTGAGGTGTAACATAGGAAAGTAAAACTAGATGTTTAAATAGGCCTAATTCAATATAAATTGAGAACTTGATAGAACTTATTCATAAATAGTATTAACTCAAATAGAAGGTAAATAATAATCCCAAATTAATGTAGAAAAATAAAGCTAATTTAAACAGAAGTAAAATTAGCCAATTCCTTGTTTTATCTTAACAACTAATTTATTTTCTATTCTTATATAAAAGAAGCCGACATTTCAATTCATTCTATGGTCTGTGGTGTGTTTATTATATTAATATTTCCATTGTTTAATTATACCAACTGCTCCTACCAACCTAGACTCTGGTCCTCTTTACCTACTTAACTGCAACTAGTAGTAAGTGTTACACACCGAAGTTGCGTAGAGGCCGAGAGCGGTATTGCAGATAGATAGAGATTTAAATATTTTTTGTTACAAAAAGGGAGATTACTCCCTTCAATTCAAATGTAAATCCTGGTTGGATAAGGATTAAAAATTGGATATGAAGATGAAATCTGACACATAGTTTCAGCGCTAAACTAATAAAAGAATTGCTGTCTGTGGTTCTATATGGGCTGTGGAAATAATTTAGACAAATTATAGCTTGCAACATATTGAAAAAAATAACTGAACTAGTTCATTTTTTGGAGCTGTGACCTTATTTAAAAATATTGAATTATGAACTATGAACTGAACCAGTTCATTTTAAAATGTGTGAACTATGAACTGAACTAGTTCATGTATGAAGTGAATTTTCCCAACACTGGTTAAATCTTTAACTGGCATGTGGCATTGGAAGTACATGCCACTGGCAGGAGGTGGGACATGCCAGTGAGCAGCCAATCAGCAGCATCGACTGTTGACAGCCAATTGCATGAACGAATATTGAGCGAGAAGTGTCCTCTCACTCTCTCCCTTCCGCCTTCCGTATTGAGTTCGAGTTGAACTGACTTTTTTGTATACATGAATTTTGTTGATCCATAGGTATCGGTTTCATGTTTTCAAAATTTTTTGTAGTCCTGGTTATCTTTTGTTTGGCATGTTGGTAAGGTTATTTAGGGGACCATTTGTCAATGGTTTTATTCTTTAAGGAATGTTTGTTTATAAGTTACTATTTTTCAACCAATAACTAGATTAAAATTACAAAGAGGGAAATTCCAAACCTTTTATCTAAACTTTCACTTGCTCCCGCAATTTCATCGCAGCTTTTTGGAAAAGCTCCCACAAAATCAGGAATTTTAGCCCGCAACTATCACAAAAAACGACTTTCATCTAATGTATTTAGCTCTTCTAATGTGGAGATGGGGAGTATTTGGTTGTGTTCATTGCTCGGGGGTTGTTGGTCTTGAGCTCGGTTGGTACTGAGTGACTGTACAACAGCTGTTAAATGGTCCACCTTGAGCTGTTCCAGGAGGATCTTTTCAACTGCTGTTAGCAAAATACATTTGTAAACTAATCCTAACACAGCAGTTTTCTGATTTCAATAGAAAGATATGGCCAAATGTACCAGTGCAGTTAGGTGGGTTGAGTTGATTGGCGTTTGGAAAGCGAGATCTTGGACCTAGGGAAAGTAGTGATACAGGTACAGGTGTTTACCATTGTAAGTGCATGATAGTGGCTGTTTTGTTTGTTTCAATCATTTAAATATCTTACGTTCACAAGAGCCCAGTCCATCATCATCATGCCATGCAGTTGGATGCCGGGCCTCCTCTAAATATCAAATTGATGGTGTTACGTCCCTCGCCCTGCTTGTGTGTGTTTTGTGTTGTGTGCTTGTCTTCCCTTCTGCTCCCCTCGTTTTCGTTGCCGCAACCAGGTGCCCGTCAGGGATTGGCTGTTGCCTCCATTCCCGTCACGGTGCACCTACGCCCATCAACCTCCGTCCGGGATTGGTTGTCATCACCTATTCCCCGCGGCCAACGCCCTGCACTCCTCCAATCACCTGTCTGTCCGTCCACTTTTGAACCCTGTTCTGTCCGCTGTTCGGTAGTCTCTAGCCCTGTGTGTTTTTCTTGTCGGCGTTGTATGTGTTTGTACATTTGCCGTTGCCGATACTAACGAGACTCGTGTTAAGTGTTATACCTTGTTTTGCCACCTGTTTGTTTGTCTAGTTATCGCCGATACTCGATATCGTGCTTTTTGTTGTTTTATTATTAGTTCAGTCGCACAGGGGCTTTGGAACAGGTAAGCTGCCCATGGGCATACACCCCATTACGTTGCTAATCCCTGTTAAATACCCTAGTTAAGGAGCGTGTGCCACTAATGTATGTTTTCTTAGTATAGGGACATCTTTTGGTTAGGTAGATAGCACACTTCTGTTACTTGCTTTTCTTTGGCACCGCTTATAGTTCCACTGTACCCTGTCGGCTGTGTTTTTCCCTTTTGTGTTAAGACAATAAACGTTTTTGTTCGCTTGTACCTCAGTGTGTCCTAGTGTCGTAGGCTCATTGGGCAGTGTTACGGCCTTTCCCCTAGACAAGGTCTGTAACACATGGTCACATGTGTTTTGATATATGCTATAGATGCTCAAAGAAGTCTATAGATTTCTACATTTTCAAACAATCAACTTCAACTGGTTAGAGATATGCTCACAGCTATAAACCATATGTAAGGGACACTTAAGCCTAATTTATACTTAGGTCGCCGACAGAAATTATATCACGGTCAACACTTTTAACCGTCGCTTGGAAGTGTCGCCTACCAGGAGAAATTTCTACTGGCGCTGATGTCGTCACATAGTGAATATTTTAAATGGTCAATTTCTCTGATTGATCACCTAGGCTACAAAGCGTTAACAATGTAACCGTAGCTATGAATGTATCGGTAAAATGATTCAGTTTACGTCACGCAAACCTTGAGCACAGGCGACTGTTTGCCGAAGTATTAATGCAGCAGCCTGAGCGACACTTTTTTTTCTTCGTCGGCAACCATTTCAAAAGTGTCGGCGACATAAGTATAAATTAGGCTTTACGTTCTGATAAAGTTGTCCCTTGATGTCAGTATGTCGCTGGTCTGGCCTCCAATTCCTGCATTCAACTTGATGTTGTGACTTGAAATCAGAAATAATGTATTGATGTTTTTAATCACGTTTTTTTGGATAGACTCGTAAATAGTCTATTGATATTCTAACTATTAACTCTGCACATGGGTTAGGGTTAAGTTCAATGTATGGCAAGTAGGGGTTTGTGAGTTGAAGTTCTATTAACTATCTGTGAAGGATACTTACATTCTGAAATATTTGGCCCTTGATGGCAGCAGCCCGTCTGGTCTTCAATCTACCCAGACGCTCCCATGTTACTCCGCTCCTCATCTCCCTCCACTGGTTTCCCATCACGGCCCGTATCAGATTCAAGACTCTGGTACTGACCTTACGAGCGATAAACGGGACTGCACCCGACTACATCAAGTCTCTCCTCCAGCCTTACACCCCCACCCGCCACTTAAGGTCTTCTTCCGACAACTGTCTGGTGGTCCCACCTCTCAAGAGCGCCCGGTCCCAACACAAGCTCTTCTCCTCTCTGGCCCCCCAATGGTGGAATCAACTCTCCACCTCCATCAGGGACACTGACTGTCTCCCCACCTTCAAGAAAAGGCTCAAGACGCACTTGTTCCGGTAGTACAACGGCACTTAGGAATGATTGTCTGGACCTGATGTTTCCCCCAGGACCGTATGACTGCGCGGTCGACCTCTTGCCTGGAACCGCTCCCCCTAGAGGGCATCTCTACCCTCTTTCTGTTCCGGAGATCCAGGCAATGAACGACTACATCCAAGAGGCGCTGCGCCTTGGGCTGATTGGGCTTCTTTTTCGTTAGCAAGAAAGACGGTGGTTTAAGACCGTGCATTGACTATGGTGGCCTTAATAACATCACCAGAAAGAATAAGTACCCACTGCCCCTCATGTCTACCGCCTTTGAGCGCCACCAGGGGCCACAATGTTCACCAAGTTGGACTTTGGAACGCCTATCACCTCGTACGCATTCGACCCAGTGATGAATGGAAGACCGCCATCATCACCCCCAGTGGTAACTACAAATACCTGGTAATGCCATTCGGATTATCAAACAGCCCTGGGGTTTTTCAGGCCCTAATCAACGACGTCCTACGAGAGTTCTTGGAGATCTGTGTACCTGGATGACATTCTGATCTTTTCCAAGTCTCTTGAAAACCACGTGGGCCACGTCTGAGCCGTCCTGAAAGCCCTCCTACACAACAGTTTGTTTTCGGGGTGGAGAAGTGTGAATTCCATTCCTTCTCCACGTCCTTGTTAGGATTCGTCGTCCTCAGGGTCTTTCCATGAACCCTGAAAAGGTCCAGGTCCTCAAGGATTGGCCTACGCCCACCATCGTGAGGAAGGTCCAGAGTTTTCTGGGGTTCGCCAATTTTTACCGGCGTTTCATCCGAAATTATAGCACCCTGGCATCCCCCATCATATCACTGCTTCGAGGGGGTCGCCGTCGGCTGGTTTGGACCTAGGCCGCTCAGAAGACTTTCGAGGATCTCAAACAGAGGTTCTGTTCGGCGCCCATCCTCACTCTCCCAGACCCGTCCAAGCCCTTTGTGGTGGAGGTGGATGCATCAGACTCTGGAGTGGGAGGCGTACTCTCCCAGCAGGCAGTGGAGGACGGCAAGCTCCACCCTTGTGCCTTCTTTTCCAGAGCCCTCTCCCCTGCTGAGCGTAATTATGACGTGGGCAACCGGGAACTACTGGCCATCAAGTTAGCTGTAGAGGAATGGCGGCATTGGTTTGAGGGTGCAGCTGACCCCTTTCTCATCTACACAGACCACAAGAACCTGGAGTACATCAGGCAGTCGAAGAGACCCCCGGCAGGCTCGCTGGGCTCTGTTTTTCAGTCGCTTCAACTTTGTGGTGACTTACCGTCCCGGCTCCAAGAACGGTAAAGCCGACGCCCTCTCATGCCTCCACACGTCTGAGGCAGAGCCAGTAGCTCCGGAACCCATCATACCACCCTCAAAGGTCGTGGCCTCCGTGCGCTGCCTCCTGGAGGAAGAGGTTCGTCAGGCACAAGTTACCACCCCGGTTCCAACAGAGACTCCTCAGGGGTTGCTGTTTGTGCCCACATCTTGTCGAACCAAGACCTTAGAATGGGCACACTCCTCACGGTTGGCCGGCCATCCGGGAATCCAACGCACCCTGGAGCTGCTCCGGAGACGATTCTGGTGGCCAAGGGTCCGTCAGGATGTGGCGGAGTATGTGGCAGCCTGCACCGTGTGCATGGCTGCAAAGCCAGACAACCGTAGACCAGCTGGCCTGCTGCAGCCCCTCCCAATTCCTCGCCGCCCCTGGACTCACGTTTCCTTGGACTTCATCACAGGACTTCCTGTCCCAAGGAAACACCGCCATTCTTGTGGTGGTAGATCGCTTCTCCAAGGCCGCTCGTTTCATCGCCTTGGCAGGACTCCCCACGGCCAAACAGACTGCAGAAGTCCTGGTGAGAGAGATTGTGCGCTATCACGGACCCCCTGAGGATGTGGTCCGCGACCGGGGCCCTCAGTTCGTGGCCCGTTTCTGGAAGGCCTTCTGGAGTCATCTGGGGGCCTCAGTTAGCCTCTCCTCGGGACACCACCCCCAGTCTAATGGACAAACGGAGCGAGTTAACCAGGGTCTAGAGATATATCTCCGGTGCTACACCTCCAAAGACCCCGCCAAGTGGAGCCAGAACCTTCTGTGGGCCGAGATTGCCCACAATCAGCAATGGAGTGCAGCCACAGGGACCTCGCCCTTTGAAATCATGTGGGTATACCCTCCACACTTGTTCCCTTCCTCTCTGGAAACGGAAACCGTCCCAGCAGCTCGCAGTTCCGTGGTCCGCCTTCGCACCCGCTGGCAGCAGGCTTGTCGGGCATTACTTCAATCACAGAAGCAGATGAGACAACAGGCAGACCGGCGGCGACGACCAGGGTCAACACTCCGGACAGGCCAGCAAGTCTGGCTGTCAACCAGGGGCCTGGCTCTGAAAGGGGAGACCCGGAAACTAGCCCCGCGTTATGTGGGTCCATTCAGGATCCTCCGAAGGATTTCACGGACAGCCTTCCATCTGGAATTGCCGCGTTCCTTGCGGGTCCACCCCGTCTTCCATCGGTCAGCTCTGCGTCCACCCACCTCTTCCCCCCTGTGTCCTGCCCCGCCAGCTCTGCAGCCGCCCAAGGTCATCGCCGGGGGGGTCCCACTTATACAGTTTGGCGGCTGCTGGACAGGCGTGTGGCTGGGAGGTCCACCCAATACCTGGTGGACTGGGAAGGGTATGGACCGGAGGAGCGCAGCTGGGTTCCGGCCAGGTTCATTGTGGACAAGACCCTCATCCGGCAGCTACAGGCCTAGGACACACCCTTCACCTTTTACCTGTCACTGACTTCCTATTTAAGGACAGGAAGGCCCTCCTCATTCACTCCGTCATGGTTTTTCGCGAACACATGTGAACCGAGGTTGGTGAGATCACTGTTTCATTGTGGATTACTGTTTCTTTTGTAAGCTTTTTGGAATATACATTTTTGCTGTGAATATATGGACTATACTGACTGCTCCGCTCTATGAAATTCACAGTAGCCGGAGACGGACTTTCCTTCGTTTTTTCTGGTTTCCTGTTTGGATTACCTTTTGTTGGATACATTGCCTGCTCTGTTCCAAGGAGAACTCTGCATCAATAAACTTGTTTGAACCCTACGCCTGCATTCTGCGCTTGTGCTTCAGACCTAGCCTGATAGGCAGGTGGTGTAGATTTGAATACTGTCCTGAACCAGCCCTGTTGGTCCGTTGTGGCATACAGCCTGATTAAGTGACGGGCCTGCTATAGGTACTGGGCCCACTATGTTAGTAGTAATAGGCCTGTCTGTCATCACCCTGGATATATCTATAGGACTACCAGACAGGCCATGTCCTGACCTCGTGGGAAAAGGGGATTCTGCCTCATGAGGGCCAGTGTCGGACGTACCTATAGGGTGTACAGATGGTTGTAACAAATCATGCTGTGGGTCCATGACAGTAGAGGAGTCAGTAGAGGGCTCTGCCCTGGCAGGACCGAATCTAGGTTTTACGATTACCAGTGCCGAGATATCCTCAAACTCCCTTTCAAGACACAGCTCTCCCAACCCTGGGTCTGGCAAAGCCTGTTGTGAAATTGATTTGGGACCAGTTTTAACTGGGTCCTGTGTACATTCTTCACTACAATGGGTGTAAGAGGATTAGTAATGTTAACTGTTATATTTAACTGTTATGTCCTTACATTTACATTTAGTCATTTAGCAGACGCTCTTATCCAGAGCGACTTACAGTAAGTACAGGGACATTCCCCCCGAGGCAAGTAGGGTGAAGTGCCTTGCCAAGGACACAACTTCATATTGACGGGGCGGGGAATCGATCCGGCAACCTTATGATTACTAGCCCGACTCCCTCACCGCTCAGCCATCTGACTCCATCTGACTCCTTCATACTTCAAAGTTCTGCTTTGAACACTTCAGCATGTTTTCTCAATATTCCTTGTAGGTTTATGTCCTCAACTTTTGCAACCATATGAATTTCCTGCCAGTTTAATTTGATATTTTCCAGCCACGTGCGTCCTAGCAAAGCTGGTTGACTGCCCTTCACAATGTAGAGTGGTAGCTTTACCTTCTGTATGTTGAGCTTCACTGTGACAGTCACGATTCCTCTCACTGGTACAGTCTCACCAGTGTACGTTTTCAGGGTGATCTTCGTTGGCTGTGGCGTGAGGTGATGTTGTTTCTCTTTGTATACAACCTCAGACACCAAGGATACAGCTGCTCCTGTGTCCACTTGCATCTGTACTGCTTTTCCGTCCAGTAGCGGTGTAACCCAGTATCCATGCCCATCATCTGAAAAAGACAAAATATGCAAAGACTCTTCCCCTTCAGATGGGGTGTCACTTTGGTCTTCCTCTGTGTGATCCAGTTTGTGCACCCTTTTTTTGTACTTCCTGAAATCACTTTTCCTTTGTTCAGTATTTCTGGTTGACTGTCCCTTTTTGTTTTTAAACACACGCTCAATGTGACCCTTTTTGCCACAACTTCTGCAGTCTAAGTCTTTGCACCAACACTCCTCTGCTTGGTGACCTGTTTTCCCACAGCGATAGCATGGCTTGCCACCTACAGTTTTATGTCTGAAATCCCTAGACCCCTTATTTACTTGGATTGATGTACTTAGCTGCTGTGCATCTTTGTTTGACATTTCCATTGAAGTACTCACTTCTATAGCTTTTTGCAAAGTTAAGTTACTCTCAGTCAAAAGGCGTTTCTGAATTGCCCCACTGCGCATGCCACACACTAACCTATCACGTATAGTGTCATTTAGAAAATGTTCAAATTCACAGTGTTCTGATAACTGTTTCAGTACAGCCACAAACTGTGAGATTGACTCCCCCTCCTCTTGATTTCTCTTGTGGAATCTGAATCTCTCAGCAATGATAAGTGGTTTGGGAGAATAATGTGTTTTTTCCCAAAAATAATCAACACAAACGTGAGAACATCTCATCCTCGTCGCCAATTTTGTTGTATAGCACACTCAATACTCATACAACTAAATAATGAGCGGACAGGAGACTGTGATGGAAATAACGTGTATTCTTTACTGTAAGTTTTCTAGGATAAAGTAGGGTGACCAGACGTCCTCTTTTACCCGGACATGTCCTCTTTTTGAGACCTAAAAAATGCGTCGGGCAGGATTCCAAAATCGTCCGGGATTTTGCCTCGTTGGATATTTGTGTTTCTCTGGGTCTTTCATAAACTAATTATTACGCCCGGGCTTACAAGTTTTGGAGGGGTATCTCCCTTACATTCCACCTTCTTGCGCGAGCTCTGACCGTAGTGAGAAGTGTCATTGGTCAACCGCCTTTTCAGTGTTGCCAGATGCATGATAATTATCCTCCAAATATGATGATTGTGAGCCTTTGGTATGATACCATTTTCAATCTGGCAACAATGTGAGCACCTTGCCGCCTTTGTTGAATATATGAGGAGGACTGAAAAGTGTCTTAATTATCTTATGTTAATATGTGACCATAAACAATTTAGTATTTAGAATTTAGTATTTGTTATCATTATTGCTTTAATATATGGATAAGACACATTAAAGACATTAAAGGGGCAATTGACTGCAAAACCGATTTTACCTTGTCATTGTTGAAAAACGACAGTTCGGAGGGTAAACTGAACATACCGTGAATATCAAAGTCCATTGACACCTCTTTCTTATTCAAATCTCAAAAAGAAAAAATGTGGCTGTAAAACGCTAGCTTTTCAACAAAGCTACCGGTCCTACGTAGGACCGGTGATCGCCCTCTTATTGGCTCTGGTCTGTATCTTTGTCACGCCCCAGAATTTACATCCAGACCAGCCCGAGGTAGGTCTATCTCCGATACTAGTTTAGCTGCGCGCTGCTCTGTGTAGGTTACTTTTAAGGAATTACAAAGAAGAACGTTTTGAATTATAACAAGGATATTGAAAATGGACCACGGTCGTAAATGCTGTGTTCCAGGCTGTACAGGAAAGGCTAACACTCACAGTCTTCCCAAGGAGCCAAACATTCAACAGGCATGGCTGCTGTTGTCTATGAGAAGATCCCGGCGAAGTTTGACACTCAATCATTCATTTGCTCTGAACATTTCACCCAAGACAGTTTTGACAACCTTGGACAATTTCAAGCAGGATATGCTAGGAAGCTGAACCTGGAAAGAGGTGCTGTTCCAACCGTATGCTCATTGCAACCGCAAGCTAAGGACAGTATGATGTTGTGCTAACAGTTATTAGCAATGCTAACGTTTCCTGTATATAGCATACCAGGTAGAATGCTAAATACGTTTCTACACACATCAAATGACTCTAGCTAGACTAGCTGCAGTCGGCATTAGAAGGGAAGCTTCCGAAAAATAGCCAGAAAACGAACTGCAGTCTGGCCTATTGCTAACGCCTGTCTAGATAATCTATTTGAAAAAACTGGAGAAAGGCAGGTTCTAGATACAGGATACGTTAGCATTGCTATTAACTGTTACTAGTAACACCTAGACTGTAGGCATGTAAACAAGTTTAGCTTGCTAGTTAACGCAAGAGCATAGGTAGAATGTGTGATAATTTAGCCTAGTTTATTGGCAATGGGGCTAACGTTGATTCATGTTCCTGACTGTGTTTCATTCAAATAAATAACCTGTGTAATGAAAATCTACAATTCACGATGCATGTTTGTCCAGATCTTTGTCATGTTATTTTACAGCAAGATATCTAGAGCTAGCCTAGCTAACTAACTGAAGCTGAGTAGAATCACGATATGGTTTGGTTGCTAAGCTGTAGCCTAACGTTCTACCCACCTAAATCAATCCAGTTTGCTTCAACAACAGAAGTGGAAACAAGTAATGTTATCATTTCAAATGATATATAGTCAATCTGTTGAAAACAGTGTTGTGTAGACACAATAGATTTATTTGCGCGTTTTTATTTCAAGTCTCCAACTTCGGTGTTTCAGCCAGTGCTGCTGTTGGCCGTGTTGCGTTTTTGCTCCCAGCTTCACTCGTTGATAACCAACCAATCAGCGCGCAGCTCATCTAAATATTATTGAGCATACCATAAAAGGAGAAAAGCTAGTGTTTTTTCCCGGGAACATTTCAGAGGATCTGTCACAGGGCATAGAACTGCACACGGGCCATTTTCAACCCAACCAATGTTACATACCCTATTCGGAGACCTTAAGGAACAGTGTGAAATACCCAAAAAACCCAGTCAATTGCCCCTTTAAACAACCACTGAAAGCCACAGAAGCACTGGACTAAATGCTGTGGGTTGACAGGAGCAGTGTTGGGGGAAGTTGCTCAAAAAAGTAAAATATTTGTTATTACTTATTACTGTTCAGTAAAAGTAGTGTGATTAAGTTACATTATTACTTTCTGTACAAAGTAATATTATTACTTATTATATTACTTTTACTCAGTGTAAAAATTATGGGGGGGGGGGGTGGTTGACCCCCCTAATTAAGACTTGGACCCCCCCAAAAGAAGTAAAGACAACAGGTCGAGGGTATCAATACATTTACTATCGTAAATATTACTTTACGTCCTGGAGAAGAAGTTGACCCCGCCGATTGACATTGTATAATTCACACTCTGCTTTTACAGTAACTTAGTAGCAAGTTGTGGAAACGGGTCACTATCCCTCTTATGGTTTAAAGTGGACTTTTCGCTAGCTTCCATCTTCGTTTCTCTGTGGACACTTTTGAGAAGTTTGAAGTGCTGTTTTGGCAGTAGATAATATTTTGTTGGGGCACAGTTTGCATTTAACTTAAATGTTTTTTTTGTAATATGTTCAATGAAAGCGAAATAGTGTGAATATTTCCACACCGAAAACGTAACACGTTCTGCGGCCATGATTGCTGTTGTGTTTGCCTGCAGGGTGATCCATATGCAAACTGTCAAGCTACTGCGCCCAAGAAGTGTCGTTAAGGCAACAATCTGTATTTATAAGGCTATTTAAGTCTTTAAATAAGTCTTTAAGTCTAAATTTGTTGAATTCATGCAGTACTACTAAAGTAACGTGTTATATTACTTTGTTACTCACGTAAGTAATAATGTTATGTAACGCATCATATTACATAACCTGTTTCCCTCAACACTGGACAGGAGTGTGGATGCCCATGCTACTGGTGGCCTGGGAGCCCCTAACGATGCCAACCTGTTGCTGTAATTGTTCATTCTCAGTGTTTAATGTCTGTACCTGCCTACGCAACTCCTCCAATTCAGTTTCCATAGTAAATTATGAAAAGAATGTTCACTTACGAATCAAGTCACATCTGCCCAAGACCACAGGTCTTACCCCAGTCTTTGTCAGCTGCCGCTTTGCTGCTTGAAACAGAACACCTACTCACAAAACAAAGAATCACTCAAGACTTATAACACCAAAAAATAAATGCAGAGTAAATAATATACAAATAAATCCAAACCCATTTTTACACAGTTAAGGAAAAACACATCTCTGTACCGACCCTACTCGCAGTGACAAATGTGGAAGGAGTGCCTGAGCACAATAACTAGTTCTCAAAGTTGCGGGTCAGTCTGTCGTAAATCATTTTGTAAGTTCCCGTGTATAGTCAAAAAAAAAAAAAAAAATCAAACCATAAAAAACTGGGATTTCACACAAATGAAAATAACAAAATACTCAAACTTTGGGGTGTAACTTCACAGCAAATGTTAACGGTTAGAAAACTCCATAAGAACATACCTGCATAATTACTTTTCTCAACACCCATTGTCAATGCCACTACCAAAGTCTTAAAACGTGTGCAAGTCCAGCCTGGTCTGTTAAGTGAAACAGAATGTGAGCTCACGAGAACAGGTGGTACAAATGGTTGTACAAGGCTACTTAATAGCTCCAATAATGAAAATCTGTCTGTTCATGTTTTTTTTATTTACCAGGTGGTAGTTGGCGTCGGAAGTTAACAATTATTCCAACAGACTCTGAGGGCTACTCCACACGTGTGTTAAAATCAGCGTCAAACAATGGAAGGAACACAATCTATGTGGTTCCAATACAGGAGCACTCTACAGAGTCATTGCCTTATGACTCACCTGAGTTTTCAAAGATGCCACTGTCAACCTGCATCACCTGTGGTAGTAAAATGCCCTTGCAGCTCTTGCCGTTGCATGTGGGACAATGCAGTGGCACAATAACTGTAGGTTTGTACTGCAACACTTCTCTTATTACTAAATTAAATTTGCACATTTGTAGTTTGTTTGAAAATCTACAAATCTTTTGTTTTTTTAGGGCAATACACCTGGGGCTAGTCTTGATGAAGATTGCCATGTTATTGATCAGCCAGTTGAACCTACCACAGGGACCTACCACAGGGACCAGAGAAAGGATGGGAGTATCTTTTGATGTAATGCCTTCCACATTAAGCACTTTGGGTTTCAATTAACATTTTATGACATTTTCCATTGAATGTTGTTTTTTCCAGCCACAACTTGTTTGACACAAACAACCAACTGTAACTGATATCCAGGATCCAGTTCCTACGGTGTGTTTACCTTCTGGGATGGCTGTTAGTTAAACAGACCGGCAGTAAGAGATTAAACACAGATGGAGAGCATATTTGCTAAGCATATATCAACAAAATTAGTAAATTTTACAAGCTCAAACACAGACTCTCTGTCTCTTCCCCCCCCCCCCCCCCCCACACACACACAAAGACAGAAATTGAATAGATACTTTTATTTGGTTGAATTGTCAGTGCCATGTGTCAAATATTTTCTTCTGCAAGTCAGAGCAATTATTACAGTTTTTCTCAATTGGTTTGGCTCATTTCACGAAACAGAAATGACATTCTCAAAACAACACGTGCAAACCTCCAAACCGCTGGGCACTTGTTCACAACAGATTGGAATTTTTCATTCCTTTAATCACATTGCAATTGTATTAGCACATCCTTGTAAATGACGAGTGCAATTGCCTACAGTTTGCACACATTTCAAATGATTTCGCACATCTTTGAAATGGTTAGGTATAATTGTCTTCAATTAGGCCAACTATCAATTGAAAATATCTTGCTGGTCTAAACTGACTGTTGTTTCTCAGTCAAGTGGTTGTTCTCTGCAAAACATATTGGCATAATTTCCTTGTGTACATCATCACCTGCACAATAGTTCACTCCACTGTCAAAATCTTTCAGGCACATAACACCATGAAAAACATAATGGTATATACTGTAATATGGATCTCTTGGATCATGTGCTTACAGTCATTGTCAGGTACAACTAGAACTTTACTAAACAAGGGGACACATCCGATCACCAATCACACAGTAAGTTTAGTTAGCTGACAGGAGCTATCCAGGAGTATAAATCCTTCCATCAAATATTTAGAGCTTGTCCCAGGCCAGCTCGGGGGAAACATCACTGTTTGTGCTGCCATTTCAGAGAATGGTGTAGTCACCCACATTCCCAATCTTGGCCCATAAAATACCCAGACACTCCTGGTGTCCTTGGACGGCCTGCACTCCGATCTTATCCCTCTACATGAGACCACTTTCTTACATTTGTCATTGTGTGGGACAATGTAAGCTTCCACCGTCACCCACTCATCAGGATTCACTGCCCATCAAAGAATGCTGATGGTGCTCATATCACCTGACTCCCTATTCTTTAGTCCTATCCAGGAGGTTTTTTCTGCATGGAGGTGGAGGGTTTATGAGCATCGGGCTCAAAACCAGAGCTCCCTGCTCCAGACAATGGATGCTGCTTGTGATGATGTCACAGCAGATCAGTGTAGGGGATTGTTGCGGCATGAACAACAATTCTTCCCCTGTTGCATCGTAAGGGAGAACATCAGATGTGATGTCAATGAAATCTGTGGCCAGACAGACAGTGAGGACGACAACTAGTGAAACTCCAGCTTTGCTTTACTTTCTTACTGTATGTGTTTCCTTCTTGCCATGAACTGCACCCTCTGCAACTCTGACTAGGAAGGGGTCAGATGCCTGAAAAGTACCGTGGTTACTCATACTAGTCCCCTCAGTGTACAATAGGAATCATTTGATGCTGGGATATACAGAACAGACAATAGAGGAGGTGCATTTCATGCCAGGCTTACTGTAATGCACCCCCTGCTAACTCTGACTAGGAAAGTGTCACTTGCCTGAAACTTACTGTGGTTACTCATACTACTAGTGTAGGTTGTACATAATGTTAGTTTTGATGTGCTTTTTGTATGAAAGTATATTGTGCTGTACACATTTCCTGTAACAGTAACCATGATGTATGGCAATGACAGTAACAATTTCCATGGCAGTGTAAGTGCAATATGTGATGTGAAACCTTGTAGGCTACTCTTGAATTACATGTATTCATTTAGCAGACGCTTTTATCCAAAGCGACTTCCAAGAGACAGCTTTACAAAAGTGCATAGGTCAATGATCCTAAACAACGAGATAGCCCCAAAAACATTGTGGTTAGCCAAAACATGAAGCATACATTACAGTATTGTTGCTTGCTTTTCTACAGGTACACTCTTGCACTTTTGAGGTTCATGTTGTTTAGGTGTAACTTGTTTGGCTACATGCTCTTATGGTTCTTCTCTTTGGCACTTACTGTATTTGGGTTTTTCACAATGTATGCTTCATGTTTTGGCTACCCAAAATGTTTGGGGCTATCGCGTTGTTACTGTATGATCAGTGACCTATGCACTCTTGTAAAGCTCTCTTGGAAGTCGCTTTGGATAAAAGCATCTGCTAAATGAATAAATGTAAATGTAGATTAAGACACATTGTATTCTGGAAAGAAAACATCTACTACAGTAACTGTAGCACAGTGCACATGAGGGATATTTCTAAGGTCCACTGCCATACTGACAAAACATCTAAACATTTTGACCTGCAGTGTTTACACAATGCCAAAGGGACTTTTCATTTTGGGGGCACTGACTATTTGTATGAGAAAAGGATTTAGTTTTGACTGATAAGTTGTCTGTTTTAGGAAAGAGATGACCCTTTGCAGGTGTTCCATGGAGTTTTGCTGAACCATCTGGGTTAATTTGGCAAATGTATTTAAAGGTTTGAGAATGTCCTCTTTTTTTCTCGAAAAATGTGCCAAAGCAATCGAGAAGGAACTTTTCATTTTGGGGGCACTGACTATTTATATGAGAAAATGATTTGGTTTTGAAGCATGAGTTAACTGTTTTGGGTGAGATATGACCTTTTGAAGGTGACCTTTTGAAGGTGATCTATGTAGTTGTGCTGAACCATATAGGCTATTTTGCTAAATGCACGTGGAGCTTTGAGAATGTAATTTCTGTTTCAATAATTGAGCCAAAGCAATCGAGAAAAACTGTAATAACAACAACAAAAACACTAATAATAATATTATTAATGGAACACCCCCATTCCCCTCGACCCATACAAATATACATATAAAACCCAACAAACTGAATTGCTTATACTGAGGTTATCAAGCCAATAGCCAGTTAATATTGCTTCAAAACGATGTCTAAGGCTATGATGAAAAATACTACTTAATGTGGAGACTAAAATGACCAACCAACATTTTTATCTACCTATCTAAATATGTTTTCATTTTTGCTGACAATTGTTGTTGTTTAAATAGATAACACAACCAAGCCATTAGTTTCACATGAATATAACTGGAAAGTACCCATTGCCTAGCCTGACGTTGTCATACTCATAATTCTAGTCAGAATATGAGTCTGAAAACTCTCCGTTGGGCTGTGACTACGGGGCGTGTTTCAACCGAACTCGTAAAACAAATGCCTCTTCGCTCAATTGGATAGACCTACAACCAATCATAGCAACGTAATATGTTGTTTGTTGAAAACTAATTCAACCCAAGCGCTCTTTCGTGACGTTGTTGATTACGTTACTGTAGATCTGTCCATCATCGTATAAAGCCCGCCCTGGCAATTTCATTGGTCCGTCCCGATTCTGGTTTTCTGTAGTTGTCCCCAATACGAGACCCTCCAGACCCAATTTCCTGAACAAATTTTTTTTGGGCGGGGAGAAGTTGGGCTGGCAGCCAGGCTACCCTTTGCCCACACTGCAGCCCAATAAAATTTCTTACAACTTTACACTACTTTACCTTCCACTGTCTGTTGGAGGGCTATTGTATTCTTCCTTTATGTTGGGAATTACGAACTAAGAATGCAAGTATTGGACCTTTTAACTTATACTTTAAATCGTGTACTCTCAAAGTAATGTCACATACAGAATACAAATGTGTTTTTATTGGTTTACCTGTTTTCTGTAATAAGATACCCAGGGTCACAGTACGTGGCAGAGGCTCAAGGTGAATGATTTATTTTAATTAAATTCCAAAAGGTATTTTCAAAGCAAAATCTTAACCATAGATATAAAAAGAAAAAATACTTTTCACAATATATAAAGAAAAAAAGACATAGCTAGGTTAAACAAGCATCTCCATCTGCCTACCGAGTATCTGCCTACCTTCCTTTCCTCCATAAGTGACATTCCATCACTACTTGATGTTTTACCAGTGTACTCTTGCTTCAACGGCAACAGCACAGTCTAGAGGTTATCGAAAGCATTGAAAGAAGCTAAATGCTGAAATCTTTCTTGTACCTGAACTAACAGCAATAAAAAAATCACAAAGACCTGCAAATCCTTTAGTCCAAAACATCATGGTGCGCAGAAAGGGGGGGACTTTTTATGAAGGTGTTGTAGTTTGTACATTGCAAACAAAATGTTTGAAAATGCCCTTTAATAGCATTTCTATTTGCACTTGTGAATTGTTTGATTGCAAATCAAAAAATGCAGTGAAAACAAGTATTTGTCAAAACCATTATAGAGGGCATGGTGTAACGTTTTAAGTTTGAGATCCAAAGAGGTGAAGTCTGCCGTTTTCTGTAATTTCAACGTGACCCATACACAAGAAAAAAACATTTTCCTTTCACTTTGATCAGTGAATTTTGTGAAAGGAAGAATCCATCAAGTCAGCTTTGGAATCTGGGTGTTTCTTATTGAAATGGTCAAAAGCTAAAATATTTTACAATAATCAACAAAAAAAAATATTATTGTCATTATGTATGAGCAGTAAATGCCACTTAACAACACAATAAACAAACAATTAGAGAATGTTTTAATTGACATCACAAGAAATCTAAAAAATCCAATTACGTCCAAACAAGTCTATTAAAGAAAACATAATGCACGTTCAAGTCCAGTTCATTAAAACAAGGAAAGATGACACTTAAGTAGCCCCAAAGCAGAATTAACCACCCAGAGCAGGATAAAAGTCTGTCAGTTCTGTCAATCGTTTGGTGGCCTATAATAATCTGGCAGAAGCGATGAAGATGTGACTTGTCAGGCGGCTGCGGTCTGCACAGCTCCCATTAAACTGTCACTTCCAACAAAGCAACTACGGCGACTTAAGCACTCTAAAATAAACCAAACTATTCACTTATAAACAGGGGTTTCTGCAAGCTCCTTACTGGAGTTTCATGTCCCTCTCCAAAACCTGGTGCTGCATTCCCATGCATCAGGTTGGTAGTTAATGAAAAAGCCGTAGTCAGGGCAGAGTTGTGACTTTGAAACATATTAAAAAGCATTAATATTCGAGTCTCCACCAAAACAGTTTTTGGGTCATCTGCAACATACTGTACTAATCTTGCAATTAACGAATGACACAATGCATGCTAAGCACAGCATAAACTCTTTTCCGGGCTTCCTGGATGTAGAAGTGCATAAATTCCCGTCCAAACATTTCTTGGCTGTCCTCATCCTCATCAGATTTGTTGAGGGCTGGCAGTTCCATTTCAAATGTTAAGGGATTGTCTCGAAAATTCACAAATCTGCAAAAATAAATGTAGATCAATTGATGGAAATTCCTTTAGGCAGAAGCACATAACCTTATTTAGTACAAAAGGAATTAGCAATGGCCATTTCCATCAAACACTGTCTAGTGTTTATGAAAAGCTTTTGAAGATGTCAATCCAAAGACAAAAGTTACATTAAACATAGTTTTTAATTGTTTGATTTAATATGTAGGCCTATGTAAAGTATTATACATCAAAAGATTTGGGCTGGGAATCGATACAAATGTTTAACTAATTAGTCGCACAATATGCTGTGATTAATCTCATTTTCCCCAATCTCGTTATCATCATGTTAAACACTGAATTAAATCAATTAACACAAGTATATTTTAAATACAAAATTATACAATTATGACATCTCGTGAACTGTAAAGTCTCTCCTGGGAACTACAGAATAGTCATTTCCATCAAATATATGCTGTAACTTTATAAACAACAAAGTGTTTAAGTGCACGTTGAATATTTAAAGTTTAAACCCTGAAGGTTATCAAAAATACTGGACAGGGCTCTACGCTAACTTTTTTTTGCTGGAGCACATGTGCCCCCAAGTGAAAAGCTTTAGGGGCACAGACAAATTTAGGGACACACTCAGTTTCTGTTTTTAAAAACATTGCATCATTATTAGACTATTGAATGAATTACACAAAATTGACCGGAAACAGGATTGGTTATTTATTTATTTGTTACATATTCATTTATTACTTTTTGTATTCATTGTAACATTGTTTCAAACTGACTGGCTTGGCCAAGCTTTGTAGCATTGGAGTCTTGATCTTTTTTTCAGCTGACAGTTTTCAGCACATTTAGTGGCATCAAACATTTCCAGGTAGGGCGCTTCTGTACTGATCCGAATGAAGTCCTCTGTTGTGGATGGGTTCAAATTACTCATTAATGGGAAATGTAGTTTTTATGTTGTATTCGCACCGGTGTTCATGTAGGGTCGCAACTGCGCTCCTGGTTTTCAGCATGGCTTGCGGTAGGACAGAATTGGACATTTTGGTCTGTCTATCACACTAAGAACGTCAGCAAAACTAGAATGCTGATGATTTCAATGGCGAGTCATTTGGTAAGTAGTTCAAAATATCCATGGGCATGTATCTTTAATGCAACATTTAAAGATTATTCGGTTAGCAGACTCTTAACAGTATAAATTAATGGATAAGAGTCTTAGTAATTTGAATAGTTTTTTAATGTAAATATGTTTATGGATATTTAATTAGACGACCAGTCATTAAACCTAGCATTAGTTGGACAATGTGCAGCTAAATGGTGTGCCTCTTTCTGCCGAGGTGGCTGCTCCAACTTGCATTTCACCCCGTCTTGCCACAATCCTTTTGGGATTTTGGACCGTTGTTATCCCCGTTTTGTCCATGTTCCACACATTTTGTCATTCAAAATGGTGTTTGTCCAAAAACTTGCTCAAGTTGTCGAAGAACTGGTTCACATTTGTACGATTAAAGCTAGTTGCCCTCGAAAGGCTCGTGGCTTGGGGACGCCTTATCGAGAGAGTGGGGTGCCTCTTTAGAAAGCCAGTGAACCGGTCAACACCAGTCATACTAGTTTCACTCCACGTTGGGGGAAAGTTGCACTTGTATCGAGAGGCTAGTTGAAACTTCCGAACCTGAAATAAAATGTAAATAGTAAATATTGTCCTTATATCTCTCTTCCTCCCTCTCTGTCTTTCTCTGTCTTATATAGGCTACATAAGGTGGTGTGACAGATGGCAAAGTCCTTGGCCACTGCCCTGATTGTCCTGCCCTCATCCCTGATTATATTTGATGCTCATTCCAAAATATTGAGGGGAACCCCTCTGTTAGTCACCCTCTTCCTCACTCTTGGCATACTGAAAACAAACAGAATAAAACCATCCTTCTTACTATCCTTTTATGTAAAAATGTACTTTCATACCTCCAAAACAAGTTTTGTCAAATACTGCAGCAGCAGATCTTGAATGTGTCTTCTTTCTTCTTGGTGGGAGGAGGGGTCTAACTGTGCATGTGCAGTATGAGTGTCATTACTCTAGCATGTTTCTGATTGGAGGAATAAGACTTGTTGCAAATGTCCCTTGTTGCAACTATCCCCAGTCTCCCCTACACGAGTAGCTAGACAATAATTTGAGCAGAGATTATCTCCTTTGCTCCTTGCAAGCAGAAGAAATGTCTGTACATTTAACCCTCTCGTCGATACTAAAATAAACAAACAATAGACTCTTGATATAAAGTTATCTTCACTCAGTCTCACATAAGTTACAATCGGGGTAAATTGGGGTTTGATATATTGGGGGGCTCTGTGGTTTCAGGCTTTCGATGTGTATGCCAAGCCTACAAAAAAGGTAACGTTAGCCTACAAGGTTTAATGACTAACACAGACTACCTAACTAACTGCCTTTTGAATTAGTCTGTATAGCATACTACCACCGGCCTCACTCAGTCATGTCTTTAACATATGAAACGTTGAGATTGTATCATCTTGCGGAAAAAACATGAATTAAGCGGAACGTCACAACAGCTACTTAGGCTACCTCAGTTCTCTATTGGCCAAATGACGGTTAGGACCTACTAACATTCTTGGCAAACTGTACGCTAGTAGCCTAACAAACTCATATTCACTGTTGACTATACAGATAATATATTTAAGTTGTATGCATCATATATATTACTAGTGATGGGGGAAACAAAGCTTTCCGAAGTAACAAGCTATTTGACACAATTGTTGAAAAAGTATTACTTTTTTGAAGCATTTGATACATCTTCTCCATAGGGACATCTGCTGGTCTAATTATGGTATGGTGACTGTATCGAGCGATGGAAGGAATCAAGTGACGTCAAGTCCTCGAGACGTCAAGTCCTCGAGACGTCAAGTCCTCGAGACGTCAAGTCCTCGAGACGTCAAGTCCTCGAGACGTCAGTCTCTCAATTGTCATTGACAACCATGATAAATAAAGGTAATATGACAAATGTGTCGATGTGTAAGTCTCAAAAATATGTCATCATATATCTTGTTGTATTATAAACAACGTAACGTCTTTGCTATTTTACATTCATAATATTTATCTTCCGGTTCTTATAGCAAAATTCTCGTGTTAAGTTAGTATGGCCTTGTGGTATAAGCTCTGCCTTACAGACTGATCTTGCAAGTTTGAATCTTGGTGACCTCATTTTAGAGGAAGTATATGCTAAATGTATAAATTATTGTTTGATAATGTGGACTATCGGCTTCCCCAACATTAGTTATTTGTCGTTAACATTTAGTCATGTAAACTGCAAATAGGGTCTAGTAGGGTGAAGTGCCTTGCCGAAGGACACAACGTAATTTAGCATGGCCGGGTATCGAACTGGAACCTTCTGATTGATAGCCTAATTCCCTAACCGCTCAGCCATCTGACTCCTGTTATTATAAGTCTTCACTAAAATAAAATGATAATGCAATTTCTTTTTTTTCCGGCCATTATAAATGCCGATACCGATAGTTTGGAAAGTGCCTAATATCGGCCGATAATATCGGCCCGCGATATATCGGTCGGGCTGTACTCTGTGCTAATAATATGAACAAGACACTGATGTGTGCAGGTGGCTACAGCTCTATCTCCATGTTTAGAAAGCCTGTCTCTGGGGAATGTTTCATCAGATGCCGACAGACTACTCAATGTGCGCTGTGTGTCAGGTCCTTTCTGCAGAAAGCTAAATTCAATAAATACTTATACAAAATATATTCTACCAGCTTTGGGTGTATTAATTCTCAAATTTCCACAGCAATTGTCAATACCCCTGAGCCATAGCAACTACCATGCTGGATTCCTGTTTAACTAGATAGATAATTTGTAAAATTACACACTCAAGGGCCATGGGTGGACTTGAACCTATGACCTAACACTTTACAGTACACTGTCTTAGCACATTGAGTTATCCTCAGTGTGGAATATACTGCGGCCAGTTACTGTATGAATAAAGAAAGCTGTTTCTCCTGTGGCACGCATTGTTAGATTGGGCCAAAGTTTAAAAGCTGTAATTCAGTGATCTTTTAACATATTAAGATGAAATTGTGCATGGTACTTCCGAATGATGTCATCTTGAACCCTATAAGGTAAGAAAAACCATCAGACAAAATGTAATTTGATTAATTGACACAAAGATATTGAGGCACTGTGTACGTTTACATAAATACACCCCTTTCAGCCATTTGTATTGTACTGTCTGTCTGGAGGGCTGGCAGGCAGGGCCTGCAGGCAGGCAGGGCAGGCCAGCTGGATGAAGCTGTCTTGGGGGCAGGGCTGAAGAGCAGCTGTCCAGGTAGAGAGGGGTAGTCCAGCAAGTGGTCTGTGTTGCCCCAGCATCCTCTGTTGCATCCTCGGTTACACTCAGCATCCTCTGTTGTTGCTCTCAGCATGCTCTGTTGCACTCTGTTGAGCCGGCCTCTGCATGACCTGTAAAAGTGAAGAAAGGGTCCATGTCAGTGGTGAAAAATGAAGCTTTTTCCATCTACACTTGATACAGACTTCAGTTTTGACTGTGAAATGCAGTGGCAATAATTGAACTTGAATCCAAATGTGTTGGAAACCTATGCAAAGTCACTCAAAACACAGGCTCTAGGAAGAGTTTTTAGCTCTAAACTGGTCAATATATACACATCTGTTAAAAGACCAGCTCGAACTTTGCCTGTAAACAGTGATTCTGACTGTCAGAGACCTTTAAATAGGCTGACCGAGTGAAACTAGCCTGGCTAACGTAGGTCGCTTTCTCAGGCAAATGACCAATGAAATAGGCTTGTTTTGAAAGATCCTATATACTGGATATCTTCAGCAGGCTCCTGTCTACAAAAAGCAGCCCTCCCTGACGTTTTAGAAGTAGAATTGAGTGAAATACAATATTGTTTATACACTGCTAGTGAGCCAACCAAGTCTGTCTCTGAGGCTAAGTCAAAACAATGTACCCCCGGGAGGCAGTCTCACTCCACTTGCTAGTTTTCCACAAATCACAAAAAAAATCATAGCATCTGGCTAAAAGCACAATTCCCACATCTCCTTAAAGCTGCCCTCCTCGACATTTTTGATGTCGACCGAACTGTAAAATGGTGAACTTATGAACATGACGCGACCAAAACATGGCTGCCACCTAAGCCTATGCGGTCTCCCTGGCGCATAGGCTTAATACAAAGACTTTCACGAGCCAAATCAAAATTCTGAGCTGAAAGGTCTGTGGGAAATCGCTTGTTCTCCTAAAAGCTGCCCTCCTCAACCTTTTTGATGTATTCGCCGAGATGCTATGGAACGCCGAGTTAGTCAAAATTAAATAAATAAATAGGTAAATAAATAGATAAATACATACATAAATAAATATGGCTATGAAATTAACTCTGAAAAAAAAAAAGATGGCAATAAATATATAAATACAGCATTATATATATATACATAGCTGAATCGATTTACCGACATCAATAAATAAATACATTTATTTATTTCAAAATGACGTTTTTGTAAAGACAACATTTATTTATTTCATAGGACTTTTTTTTCCTAATGCCACATTGATTAATTTTTTGAGACTTTTACGCACCACATTTATTTCCACATATGTTTCTACACCACATTTATTTTTGTGCTGTATTTATTTCCGATTTCACATGCAAACGAGAGGGGCGTGGTTATCTTCAGACCAACGCAGCTGCACACAAGATCGAAGGCAGATAGGGACACCTAGATTCGGTAGATAATGGAAGACATTAGCCGTGTCAGAGATCGCATGCTGGCCTTATAGATCAAATTGATCAGCATGGCTTGTCAGGATGTATTATTTTGGCACACATAGTAGATTTTGTAGAGGAACTTGGGCGGATAAGTCCTCTACCGAACATAAATATTGAAGTCTTAAATAGTTTGAGACTTATCGAGCACTGTTTGTGTGCAAGATGTACAGGTAGTGGGGGGTGATTAGTGCCAAGTAATGTTAGTTAACACAGCTAGCAACCGTCGCGACGCTTAACATAGAAGACAATCACTGCCACCGCTACATCGCTCTGCTATTATGTGGATAGCTAGGTCGATAAGGCACCTAGCTATAACTATCTGGCCTCACCATTATGCCATGCCAGTATTACCATTTAGTGAGATGAGACCTGAAGTGAAGCCAGACCATTCCAGACATTACTTATACCTTTGGATTTACAGTACTGCTTCAAATTGAAGTCAAGTGTTCAAGTCTGAACACTGTTATTATTGGCAATTTAAAGTTGCAACTAACCAAGACGTGTCCAGACCAAGACCCATTCAACACGGTACACAATACCCAAACCCAGATATCATTTATGGAATTATTCAATATTAAATCAAAGCACTACCACTAGACTAATTTTAATGACCATTCAGTGACAAAACGGGTTTGGCTGTTCAGGTCTGTGCCAATACAGCACAACACTACTATCTCTACAGTAGCTAGCTCTAGCTGAAATGGCCACACTAATGTCGTCTAGCCAGCCACTTGGCCTACAGTTGCCGACTTCGAGACCGGTGGTAGCCAACATACCACCTAGGAAGACGTAGTGGTGGCAGTGATTGTTAGCTTTGCAGACGAGTTACACGTCACACAAGCGAAAGCAATGTTTACAAAGGTAACTTCAGCGCTACCTCGTAGCTATCTAAGACCAAGTCCCCACACGTAGGGTACTAGGTCACCGCCATCACTCCCATTGGGAACCAATGATAAAAAGGCAGACATTACGGGCAAAGCTTGTCTACATTGCATGCTTTTCCGCAGTGCAATGCCACTGTCACCCCCATACAGGTAACATAGCTATCTAGGAATCTAGGTGTGCAGCTGCGTTGGTCTGAAGATAAATACGCCCCTCTCGTTTGCATGCGAGATCGGAAATAAATACAGCACAGAAATAAATGTGGTGTGGAAATAAATGGGGAAATAAATGTGGTGTGTAAAAGTCTCAACAAATAAATAAATGTGGCATTAGGAAATAAAAGTCCCATAAAATTAATTAATTTTGTCTTTACAAAAACGTCATTTTGAAATAAATAAATGTATTTATTTATGGATGTCGGTAAATGGATTCAGCTATATAATTATATAATGCTATATTTATATATTTATTGCCATCTTTTTTGCCAGTTTATTTCACAGCCATATTTATTTATGTATTTATTTATTTATTTACCTATTTATTTATTTAATTTTGACTAACTCGGCGTTCCATAAGATGCTACATGATTCACTAATTACACAGAGGGAAAAAGCTAGCTACTTTTCGAGTTCGGTTTTCCGTTGCTTCAAACTCACAATCTAAAGGTCTCAAAGTGCTCAAACCTTCACCATAATTCAAGAGTAGTGTACTTTCACGAACCCAATCATTGATTCTAGCTTACAATGTGTAAAAATAGGACTTACCGAACGTGGCTGCGTCCAACACGGCTATCAGGCGATTCCAGCTGAAAACAACAATGGCCGCCGAAAAATAATTTATATTCGTAACGGCGAGCTGCGATTGGAAGCGAAGTGAAACAGGAGCTAAAGAGGGTGGGGGCTTGGTCAGCACACAATTTTCAGAAAGGATGTGTGTGCGTCTCGCCAAGCTTGCGCATGTCAAGTAGGGTGACCACCTGTCCCTCTTTGCGCTGTATCACACAGCATATTCAATATGCGACGTGCGGGACAAGGGGTGAAAATGCTGTGCGACACAACGCAAAGCGGGACAGGTGGTCACCCTATTGTCGAGGGGCAGGATGAGTCTGTGAGAATTTGGGGCGCGCGCGCTGTGGAGCAATTCAATTGAATTCAATCATATATTGATAAACCAAGGTGAAATTGTTTATGGTACTTCAGAGTGATGTCGTCTTGTACCCTATTAGGTTTGAAAAACAATCAGTCAAAATTATATTTGATTTATTGACACAAAGATATTGAGGCAATGTGGACATTTACTTAATTTCACCCCTTTCAGCCATTTTGTATTGCATTTCTTATTCAATTTGACCCTTTAAAAAACATGTATTCTACACATCTGTAACAAATTTCGAGTCGATTGGATCTATGGTTCATGAGGCGAAGGGTTTTGAAGGTTGTACCAAACTTGGACAGCACAGCAAAATCTATCAAGGCGAACCTTATGGGTTCTTGAGGCTTTTTTGTTCCCCATGAGAAATAAGGCATGTATAACAATTTTCAGGCATTTTGGAGTCATGGGGCGCTGGGGAAATCACGTAGACTTTGGGCGTGTTTTATAGCGCCACCTATGGGCGTACATGGGCCACTAGCCGTCTGGGAGTAATAATTGACCTGTTGTATCATTGGGCCAAATTGAAAAAATTGGGTCCAGGACTTTTTGAGCTGTTGGGCCAATTAGCGGAGAAATATTATAATAATAGGAATACAAACAAAAACAATAGGTTTCCTCTTAGCGGAGGAACCCTAATTAGACACTTACCTTAGATTGCTCATCCCTTCCATCAGTGAAGGAATGTCACGGAGCTTGTTGTTGCTAAGGACCAAGGTTTCCAGCCTATGCATATGGCTAATGTTGTCAGGTAGGTACTCTAACTCATTTCTCTGCAACCACAGTGTATGCAGCTTCTCCATTCTGGAATTCAAGCACATTAATAATTCAAATTCTATACAAAACAATCTCCATTTGTAGGGTGAAGTTTAATGGTGACTGTATCAATGGGGTATGCACCTGTGTATGTTGTCTGGTAAGCTCTGAAGTTGGTTTCCCCCCATGTCCAACCACTCCAGTGCAGGCAGAGTCATGACACAGTCAGGTATTGCAGTAAACTTGTTCATGGAGAGATCCAAGTGGTAAAGCTTTTTCAGGTTCCTAAGCTAAGAACACAGGACAGTACTACACTAGATTTTTCAACATTCAACTGACTTGTATTGACTGTCTTAACCCAAAAGCATGACAATGAAACAGACAATTTTGCAGTGTTACTTCAGTTTAAGGGGCAGACAGGTAGTCCAGAGGCCTATACAACAAAGCAGGTTTTGGAGGTTAGCGAGGGAACTAACAGATTTAACCGTAGGTTATCAGTTTCATGACTATGGTTCACTTTTTACCAGGGTACATCCCCATGGTAACTAATTATGCACACCTAACCTGATCAGGGGCAGATTATGTTTGAAATAACAGATCTACAAGCATGACAGCACTACCCACTGACCAGTCAATTATCTTGAAAATTGCATCAAACGTTCCTAGAAGATCCTGTGACCTCAGTGCATGAATAGTGAGATGGTCAAAGGCAAGAGTTTCACAGATCAACAAAACCATTTGATGCATGGCTTTTCCTGACCAGTATCTAGCCATCTGAAAAATATAGATTATCATCAAAACTGGCTTATCTTTATTTTTATTTTAAGCTTACAACCTTATAAGTTTGCAAGTTAGCCTACTTACTGGTGCTTTAGTCAGGTAGTGACATTGATAAGCCAACAGTAACTTACGCAGTCACACAAAGTATGCTTTCTTTCCTGTCTTTGGCAGCAGCAACTGTGTTGCGTTTGGCCAGGATAATATGTGTAAATTCTTAATATTTGTGTAAGATCTTTTTTTATTTTTATTAGCAATATTCGCTGTGTTCCCGCCAGTTTTCTCCCTTTCATTCGAACGGCAGTCTCCCCACCCCCTCCCTCCCTTTCATTCAAACGGCAGTCTCTCCCCCCTCCCGCCCCCCGGTCCATCAGCAAATCTCACCCGACCACTTTGACTAACACATTTTCTGCGGGAAACCCTGAAGATTATAGTTATAAGATTATTTGAGTAAAATATGTAGCTCTGGGGCCTTATCCATAAAGCGATTAAAAGAAAGTGGGGATTACTTGAATTAACCCAGGAAATTAGTTGGTGCGAAAGCGGTTCCATACAGGGCAATTCTAGTTTATGCAATCAGACCTTTCAAGCTTTAATTCAAGCCAAGGTATGGTAGTCAAGAAATTGTGTGCACTCTATTCTTAAACAGCCCAAGAGATTGAACATGGATCAAAACGATGCACCATGGCAAAAAGCAATGTTCACAGCTATGTGACCTCTATCTGAAAGTACGTTCTCTGCAAGCCATTAACTATGACAGCTATGAGCATTTTATGTAGCATAAGCCTAAACGTTTATAGCCTATATCACATATAATGAAACAGTATGTAGGTTTGTATATTATCATTTATCACTGAATAATTAATCTTTTTATTTAAGCTGATTGTCTATAAAGTCAGATTTTTTGTCTGATAGTGGTTAATGAAGGTAAAATGATGGCAGCACGGCAAAAAGTCTGTACTAAATCATTGTTTTCATCAGTGTTACAGGAATGTATGGTTAACCAACAACACAGGTTAAGCATGACAGTTAGTCTGCTAAAATAAACTAGTATTAAAGTCCCAAACCTGACTTGAATTAACCTAACAAGTCAATTGGGGCTAAAGCGGTTCCATTAAGGCCAATTCTAGTTCACACAATCCGACAAATTTGAGCCAGGTTCAAATTGAGACATTGAGGTCCTTTTTTTTCATTTTTCATTGATAATATAAAAACATACACCCACTAAATGCATCTAAATTGACTTTTTTTTACATTGTTTTAAATAACTGCTATTAACATATACATTAACCAATAACCTTTTAAGATTTTGTACCCTGAAAGAGGATAGAGGCATGGATTTAGGTTTGTTTTTGCAATGGTACCGTTAACTATTTATGAAGCTATGATCATTCTATAAGGGTAATTTAGGTTCCCACATATTTAATGTAACATCAGCCTAAACATTTGATAGGGTATGTAAGTTTGTATTATTCTGAAATCCTTGTTTATCATTGTATAATGTATTAAATGTTTAATTTCTTTAAGTTGATTTTCTATCAACATACATTTGAACTGATAGTGGTTAATAAAGGTTTTTGTGGAATTAGTTACACTGACAGGTACCTCAGTGGGTAGCTCATCAAGGTCCCTGTTCATTGCCAAGTCCAATTTCTCTAAGTTTTCACAACATCCCAGCTCCTTTGGAAGACTTTGTACTCTATTGTAACTAACCAGCAGCTCCCTTAGCCTGGCAAGTTTACCTGCAATGAGAACAATTAACATCTAACCTATTTCATTGGTCCATAGTTCTGATTCTTTAGACATTTGCATTACACACATTTCACTTCATACATGGTTGTTGTTTTTCTGTAAAATACAGGAGTTGCTATGTTGGTAAACAGGAATGGTGGCAATAGGAATTAGCATCAGTTTTGAACATGGACAAAAGACAAATAAAGTTTTACATGAAATAATGCTTGTGCTTATTATTTAAATGGTTTACTGACCAATCTCCTTTGGAATATCTGTTATGGCATTGCGGGAGAGGTTGAGAACAGTGACATTTTCAAAACTAGCAATAAAATGTGGGATTTTCTGCAGTCCAGCCTTGTGTATCTGCCATTCATGAATATGAGGAAGATGTACCAAGGATGGCGGTATAGTCTATAAGAGAAATTCATAAGAGTTAGAATGCACCACTATGATATTAGTTATCTGTTTAATTTGAAAAAAGTAGAATGAATGAATAGTAGAATCAATGTATACAAGATATCCACCTTCCATTCTTCCTTTTCTATCCTAAAAATCACACGACCCTCTTCTATTACCACTCTGTCTCTCAGCTTGGCCAAGACTATCCGGTCCTCCCAAGGTTGGGCCAACCTATGGAGAGAATAATGAAATTCTCTTATGTTCTCGGTTTCTCTCAAAAAAATGCTACCAACTTTCACTTTCAGTATACATCAATTCCAGGACATACTGTTACAAGCACTTTGAAATTATATTAAACAGGAATTCCAAGGAACCGATTTTCATAATTAGTTCAGCATTTTCCCAGGGCAAGCACCGGAGAGCATCTACAAGTTACAAAGCAGTAATTGGACCGCATTGCAGAGGTAAAGAGCTCAGGGGCGAGCTTGAGAGCTCAAGAGTTCAATATTCCTACGGCCTATGGGATGAAGTTGTCCCTGAGCCTGGTGGTATGGAACCGCATGTTTTGGTACCATGTGATAGACGGCAGCAGGCAGAAAAGTTTGTGGCTGGGATGATTGGAGTCTCTGATGATCCTGTTGGTTTTCCTTGGGTTGTTGGAGTTTGTTGTCCTGGAACTAAGATGTCAGGGCTCTAACCTTCTATGTAGGCCATCTCATTGTCACCGATGACAGTCTTGTCTTCAGCAAACTTAATGATGGTGTTGGAGCTGTGGGTGTCCACACAGTTGTGTGTGAACATGGAGTACAGGAGAGGGTTGAGCACAGTGCCCTGAGGGGCACTGGTGAGTCAGGTTAGAGGATGTTGTGGTGCCTATGTGCTCAGCCTGGGGTCTGTTTGTAAGGAAGTACAGGATCCAAGCCCAGAGGGCGGTGTTGAGTCCCAGATCTCTGAGCTTAATAACAAGCTTGGAGGGCACAAGGGTATTGAATGCTGAACTATTGTCCATGGACAGCATTCTCATATGTGTTTCTCTGGCCCATGTGGGAGAAGGTAGCGTGGAAGTGTGGACTTCCTCATGTTGGAGGTAAATGCACTGGGAGGTAGTTCTTCAGGCAGAGCGGTTTTCGTCTTATTGGGGACGGGGACCATGTTAGACTCCTCTTTGTCCCTCTATTGTCTCTTAGCACTGCTAATAGCTCACCGGAGTGCATACCTGTACTCCCTGTACTCCAAATCACCCGAGTTGTACACATCAGTCCGTGCTTTAAGTTTTGCATGGACATTAGGGGTGGGCGATATGGCCAAAATCTTCTATCACGGTATGAGTCATTTTATATCACGGTTACGGTATATATCACGGTATAGTAATTGTTCTGTAAATTCAATTAAGAAATGGTACAAAATAACCATACCGTACATCATCACACTCTATTATTTATTACAAACAAAAACAACTGCCTCACATGAGACAACACTTGAGTTAAAAACAAAAGACTCAAACTGCACTGTAGCTACAATATCCAACTTATCGATTAAAGATTTTCTGGACTGCGTGAGCTTTCTAGCTAACTGTCTACCTGGACACAATAATTTGCGTTCGGGGGTTAATAAAGTACCTATCTCTATTATCGACTATGGAATCTTTATCATATGGCTCCAAATTTTACAATGAGGAGGCTAACAAGTAACACTAGCAGGAAGTAGCATTGCTACGAGTGTTATGCTAGGTTGCTAGGCAACGGAAGCTAGCTAGCTTTTTTAATGAATGCTCATTAGGTATTTGTAGCTTACTTATCATTTTGATAATAGGCTAATATAGCTAATATAGACACTAAGAGCATGTGTTGCCTTCATTATAAGGCTTATATTAGGCTTTTAATTTGTTTGCGGCTCCAGACCGAATTGTTTTTTTGGTCCAATATGGCTCTTTTAACATTTTGAGTTGCCGACCCCTGTCCTACATCAAGAATGCTAGCAACGCAACCAGTGTAATTTTACAACAAGAATTTTACAGCGCGAGTACGGTGGCCCTGAAGTGCAAACCACACCCCCTAATATGAGTACATCCCCCAAATGAAAATACTCCCCCCCAATACGAGTCAACTCCCCCCAAATCGGATGACTTGTTCACCTCCCCCCAATACAAAAATGCGCTCCCCCCCCAATACGAGTCAACTCCCCCCAAATCGGATGACTTGTTCACCTCCCCCCAATACAAAAACGCGCTCCCCCCCCAATACGAGTCAACTCCCCCCAAATCGGATGACTTGTTCACCTCCCCCCAATACAAAAACGTGCTTCCCCAAATGGAAAACAACATTACATTAACTCAAAAACACATTACATTAACTCTGAACGGAAAGGGTAGGTACTACACTTTAGCGCTGATTGGATGCAGTAGGCTAACTGACAAGAAATAAGAAATTGATTGACAGAAGTACAAAATGCAATAGCCTGATAGAGTTACGTGCACCAGGACATTTATTTGGGTATCGAAGCATGTAGCATAGGCTACGTATGCAAAAGCATAAATTGCAGTGTTAAACGTAAACATCGATAGCCAAACAACTAGTCCACGCTCTGTCATTATCATGAAATTAATCGTTTTGATTGGAAGGAAAGAGGAAACATTAATGTTGACAATTCAGAGTCATTACACTAGCCTACTCTTTATTTTAATCAGGCTCATTCCTATGAAATAATCCTAGATCTGCTGTTAACGTTTCACAATATAAGTAGGCTAGCCTTAGCCTGGCTGCCAGCCCAACTTCTCCCCGCCCCCAAAAAAATTTGGTTGGGAAGTTGGGTCTGGAGGGTCTCGTATTGGGGACCAACTACAGAAAAACAGAATCTGGGCGAACCAATTAAATTGCCAGGGCGGGCTTTATACGATGATGGACAGATGATCAACAGTAACGTAATCACCCACGTCACAAAAGAGCGCTTAAGTTGAATTCGTTTTGAACAAACATGGCTACCGCTGGAGATCTGGGATGTTATGATACTGCCATCGAGTCTGTTTTAGAAGACATCGACAGCGCATTCATTTTGAAAGAGGAACAGAGAGACGCAATCAAGGCATTTGTCATGGAAAATATGTTTTTGCCGTCCTTCCTACGGGATTCGGTAAAAGTTTAATTTATCAGCTGGCCCCGATGGAGTTGTAATCCTAAACGGAGAACTTCGTATATGCATTGCCCTTTATTGTTTCGCTCAAAAAGGTTGACCGTGTGAACAAGTACTCTCCCTACCCTTAAATTAATTTTACAACACCGGCAAAAATCGTTTGTATTCATTCTTCAAGCATACTTCAAGTTTGCTTGTAGTTTAGTTCTGTTGACAACAACTATGCGGTGCTTAACATACGTCACATACTCTGTTGCTCTGATTGGTTGTAGATCTATCCAATTGAGCGAAGAGGCATTCGTTTTCCAGGCTCGTTTGAAACACGCCCTGTAGTCAAAGCCCAACGGAGAGTTCTCAGACTCATATTCTGACTAGAATTATGAGTATGACAACGTAAGGCTAGGCTAGCCTATGCGCACGCTAAAAACGCAGTGGAAGGAAGCAGGACTTTTCAGAAGAGACTAGTCCACTACAGAAGAATGAAATGCCACAATGACAGAGTAACGTGGACCAGGATAGTTGTTTGGCTATCGATTTATACATTTAACACAAAATATTTTTGCCTAAGTAGCCTACTATTTGCTACATTCTTCGATAGCCAAACAAATGTTCTGGTGCACTTAACTCTGCTAGGCTATTGCATTTTGTACTTCTGTCGATCAATTTCTTATTTCTTGTTAGTTAGCCTACTGCATCCAATCAGCGGTAAAGTGTAGTACCTACCCTTTCCGTTCAGAGTTAATGTAATGTCGTTTTCCATTTGGGGGAGCGCGTTTTTGTATTGGGGGGAGGTGAACAGGTCATCCGATTTGGGGGGAGTTGACTCGTATTGGGGGGGGAGTATTTTCATTTAGGGGGATGTACTCATATTAGGGGGTGTGGTTTGCACTTCAGGGCCACCGTACTAGAGACATAAAACTTGAACAACAAATCGAATTGGTTACCTGCAGAATGGGACATCAAATATATAAGTAATTAGCATCGGCATGAATGTGGTCCGCTTAGACAAAATACATTCCACATTGAAATTGCCGTCAGACCAACGCAAATGTGCTTCAGGTCAAACGAAAATAGCAAATCAAATAGAAGTTAAACTACAATTCTGAATATCGCAAGAATGTGATTTATATGATGGCTTATATACAATACAACAACCAGACATTTAATTGACATGTGTAATACAAAAATATAGTATAAAGTATACCGCGGTTGAAACGGTATAGCCAAATCTCTCCCGGTAGACACATTTCTACCGTCGCACGGTATATACCGTCATACCGCCCAGCCCTAATGGACATCACTGTTAACCCAGGGCTTCTGATTCGGAAAAATCTGTACGGTAATCCTCGGTACGACGTCATTGATATGCCAATGTAGCATCTGTCATATAGTAGCTCGTTTGAGTATTCAGATGCAACACATTCCTGACAATCAAAAGATTGGCGATGTGATCACTGACTCCTGGCCATATTGAGGGTGATGCAGTGGCCATTCCAGGCGGTGATGCAGCCAGTCCAGATATTCGGCTTAAAAGATTTTGGACTTTATCACGCCTTAAAACTAGAAGTGCCGAGCCATTTTTCCCTACTTATTGCATCGTTAGGGGTCAAATTGGCGCATGAATCTACGGACAGGGGCGTTGTTACGGACATGTAATGATAGTTAGATGGCATTTGTTGCACCGAGCAAAAGCACGGTCGGAAAATGAACGTGCTTTCGTCAATCTGTCATTTATTTCCTTGTTGTTAGTCATTGATTATTTCATTAGAGTATTTGTTGTCTAGCCCTTCAATCATTCAGTTAAAGGATGTCAAACACGTTGCGGGTTAGGCTAGATTGCAGTTGGTCTGTAGTAGCCTGACACAGTGCTGCCAACTTTCACGCATTGGCCGTGAGACACACGCATGTCAACAAGTTCACACGCTCTCACGCCACACCTTGTATTTCTCACGCTGCGAGGCGCATGTACATGGAGTGAAGCGACGAGCGACCTTTGAAAGTTCGTCTCGGGGGGGGGGGGGGCAGCAGCGGCCGGCTCATAGAGGGCGCTAGGGCGCCGCCCCACCACTGCTGCATCACATTCCGACCTAAAACTTAATTTAATAAGACTTAAAAAGAAAGAAAAACATATCTAATGAGTCAAGTCAATATTATATAGCTAATAGAATATTGAATCTGCAAAAAAATGTGGAAGAAAAAAAGATATACGTTGTCTAAAGTTAGCTGATAGGCTACGTATTTCCGGCTGGGCGCAAGCTACTTGCGCCCAAGGAGCCCCATTGACTGTCGTTATAAGTTGTACATGCGTAGTTCGCTCCTCTCAATGCAAGAGATAGGACCTCGCCGGGGCGCAGAACACCTGCGCCCCAAACTGCTGATTTACTAGAGGGCTTGTCAAATACATTATGATAGGGCCCCTTATGTATGTCACATCCAATCACATCACTCATCGCATTTAAGAAGTTGTTTATTTACGTTGTCATGGTGTTCTCTCAGAACTCTGAACTTGTAGCTACCATAGCTCTAGCGTTATACAACTAGCTAGCTAGCTAACGTCGTGATGGAAACTTGCAATCCAGTCAAGTCGCTTAAAAATACGCCCTCAAAAAAGAAATGTTGGACCTGATCGGCGAGACCAATTTTCACCCTACGTCACACGACTGTCAAGCTGGCTCAATTCCGCATGTCGGTTGCAAAAGACAAACTTCTCCCGGGTACTGTACAGTATAATACACTTGGAGTGTCGATCAGGTCATCATATATATATCTGTTCACTGGATTACAGGGCTTGACATTAACTTTTTGAGGCACTTGTCATTTGGGCAAGTATATTTACTTTTTACTAGTCAATGCACTAAAGTCACTTCGATACCTTTATATAGCCTGACCAAGTGATCGGGCAAAACTAGCCTGGCTAACGGAGGTCGCTTTCTCAGGCAAATGATAAATGAAACAGGCTTGTTTAAAGAAATCAGAGAAGCTGGCTATCTTCAGCAGACTCGTTTCTACGATAGTCCGCCCTGACGTTTCTGGTGTATAATGGAGTGAAGCACAACATTGTGTACACTACCAGTGAGTGAGGCTATGGTCAAAAACTGTGTAACGGGACACAGTCTCACTCAGATTGCCAGTTTAAACAAATCACTAAAATAATCGGACCAGCTGGCTAACAGCAGAATTCCAATCTCTCTTGAAAGCTGCCCTGGTCGACTTTTTAGATGTAGAATTGACTGTAAAACTGTAAAATTATGAACTTAGTGACATGAGTCATGACGTGAAGACATGCCGTTCGACTCTACGGTCTGTACTGTACCGGGCGACATTCTCACTCAAATTTCAAGACTTTTGTGACCCAAATCAAAATGTTAATGCGACAGATCAATGGGGAATCGGTTTTTCTCTTATAGGCTGTCCTCCTCAAATTTTTTGGTCTTTTTAAATCTAACTATTTGTATGATCCGTGTGGTCCTTTTGCCGTTTAAATGCTATCCTTTCCCAGTTTTCTGCAGCCACATAGTGCGCGCATCCCGAATGTTTACAAACAAAAAATTGGTCTATTAATTCAGCAACAGTCGAATGACAGGGGAAAACACGTTTTCATCACTTCAATTGACAAATTAGTGAATACATTTAGGAATGCACCAAAATACTGCTTTCTGCTGTTGAGACATAATTTTTTTCCCCGGGGGGGCATGCCCCCGGACCCCCTAGCAAGGCGAGATACTAGCCTAAATATGCATGTAGCCCCCCCTGGAAATAAATGCACCAGGCGCCACTGGGGGGGGGGGGGGGGGGGGGGTTGCTTTGTACGCAGCAATTTCGGTTGGCCCCACCAAATCTCACTTAAAGTTTGTTTGAAAAGTTGGCAGCCCTGCTGACATTATCAACATTTTATAGTCGGCTGACAAAATCACATTGTTGTCCCCAGTCAAAAGTATAAACAAACAAACTGGGACATCACAAACATTCAGTGGTCTAATTCAATCCAGTTATACTGGCAAAACATGTCACGTTCTTCATTTATTGTCAGGACACGGTCGAAGTAGTGGCACAAATGAGAGCAACAATTTTGTTTTGAAATTATTGGCTATAGGCTTACTTGATGTTAGGCTGTTTATGTTGATTTTAGCCTATTCAATTTAACAACTGTCAGAATGACAAGACACAATAAAGGTTGCCCGGCTAAATCAATGAGTCACGGAGCCCTGTAGTCTGTCCGTGTCTCGAATTGTATTTTATTATAAACTAGTGCACAGTGCCCGTGATGCAGTCGGTGATTAAGATGCCAGTGAAACACATGCAGATTAGTTGAACTATACAGTAGAAGGTGCACAGTGCCCGGGTCTGGTTCTAAAGGGGGGCACTCAGTGTGCGAAATACGGGGGGGACCCCATGAGCCCCCCTGAAAGCCTCAAAAGCAAAATTTGAAGGGGGTCAAAAAAAAAATCAAAATAAATTAATATTGTCACTAATGGTCACTAAATTGTTTTTAATCTCACCATGTCCAATATTCAGAATCCAAAACATTTATTCACAATTGTTTTGGCCAAGCGGAGCGGAGCCAGCCAGTCCTGTGTACGTATAGTTAACCATGTGCGCCAAACCGAAACAATGAAAAGTCAAGGGCTAGCAAGCGAAAGCAGAGTGTATCATTCACACACTTTGGGTTCACATCCAAAAAGTTGGCACTCAGAGATGAAGAAGAGGCACCGAATGACAATGCTGTTGCAGCTAGCACAGTGGGCCCACTCACTACCAGAACAGAGGATCCTCTCCCACACAGTGATTCCCCAGAAGAACAACGTTTAGTTGAGGCCGAGTGTTCCAAAGACGCAACAGGTGCTGAAGTAACGTTAGCTGCTACTGCTGCTAGCACAAGCGACTTGCCGGCTGGTTGGTCAACGAAGCAATAGGGCGCATGGACAGACCGCAACTGTCTCCGATAGGCTATACCTGGCATTTATTCAGTTAATTGCTCTTGTAAATGCGCCAGGTTGGTGCCAATTATTTGTCATGTCTGCATTGTAATGCACAACTTTGCCTCCTTGTTATAAAACAACGTGCATCCAAACAACTTTAGCCAATGCAACCTCTTATGTCAGTGTTGCTTTACGAATACTAGCCTACCATATAGAATAATACTAGAATACTAGAATAATAGCATATCGGATTATCACAAATGGTTAAGTGTGTGCGTGTGTGTGTTGTCATGTAGGTAATAGACTGATTGTCTTGGCATGCATCCATGAAATATGTACTATTTTATACCTACGGCCAGTAGTGGACTGGCCATCGATTTCGCTCGCGCGCATAGCATTTACTGTGAAACTCCCTACTAGCATCACATCAAACCCAAAATGTACATGCATTAGCAGGGCACTGTGGTGGCCTGTTCTGGTGGACCGGTCTGGAATCAAAGTCCAGGGCATATTTTTACTCCCAGTCCGTTCTTGCCTACTGCATATTGAGCAGATTTAGATCAGTATTGCGCAACAATCGCGAGATGGGAACCCCCCGAATATTGACGGGTATTTCGCACACTGGGGGCACTGCCCCCCCCAGATGTTCCTTGTGTCCCCCTTACCAAAATGAAAAAAATCTTTCACTGTATTTAGCTATTTCAGCTCAGCCAATCATAATTTTTTTGTTGTTAAAAATAACACTTTTTATGCTGAGTTGGGTGGTATAAAAGTTGAGGACAGCACCAAGAGTTTTTCTTGAATGTTTATTTTATTTGTTTGCTTGAACCTTAACAAAGAAAGACAGAATAAAGTCAGTGTACAGTCACAAAGTTGAACATACAAATATGTATATAGTGTTGTTGTTTTGTGACTTTGGTGTGTTTTTTATGTGTACTGTGCATTACAACAAATTGCCTCTTGGAGGACATGTTTTCTAAGTCTATATAGTTCCAGGAATCTGTGTGTGTGCGTCTCACTGACATCTTAAGGCCGATATATGCTTCTGCGTTTTTCGAAAAACGGACACATGGGAACGCCCTCGTCTCCGTGGAACGCCCTCTACGAGCTCTCCTTCAGCCCTCGGAGAGCCTCGGAGAGCTTGATGTGCACCTCCTGAATTTTATTAAATCCACATAGACAAAGGAAGTTACAGCTTACTTACAGCTTTTCTTTAAGAATTTCTTTTGTTACCATAGGGTATAGGCATGCAACGTTTTAACTAATCTTAGTACTTATCAACTTCTTCCCTTTCTTGTGTGTAGGAAATTGCGTACTTACATTATTCACTAATCAATAGAACTTTCATTAGTCAATAGAACTAGTTATTGGATACTAGTTATTATGTTCTCATGTAAATTTGCTATTGATACGAGTAGATTGTGTCTAATTGTCAGATATAATAGATGTTCGGGGTCTGGAGAAAGTACTGTGTAAACGTCTTGTGATGACGCCGGGGAGAGCTCCACCTATGATCTCTCTCTGCCCTGAGAGTGGTCATGGGCTGGGAGCTGTGAATCTCTTTCTCTGAGACTGTTGTAACTTCATTAATGCCTGACTGTCACTATCTAAGTTCTATCTATCTTAGAAGTTCACTATCTATTCTTGTGCCCTATGAAAGATGGTCCTCTGGCCTTCAGAATTGAGAGAGACATGATTGAGAACTAAGCCTGGTGTTGTGTTGTAATTTATTGTCAGAGGTCTGGTTTTCTCTACCAAACTGCAGTTCATAATAAGACAGATAATGTTGTCAATGTAAAAATTATGAATTTCAGAATTTCATATGAGAAATACGACAGTTTAGTCGAGCTATGCTATTGTAATAGCAGATCTGCTAAACATGATTGCTGCATATCTGTTGGATTTTCTGTTCAGTTAAATTTCTGTTTTATATCGCACTGAAGAGCTTGTGTTTGTTAACTTAACCAGGGGGTCTGTGGGAAAGCATGGGGGATGCAAGCCACAGGCAATGACTAGGGGTTAAGTTGAGAACATAAAGGACTGAGTCATGGCTACGGAGATGTTAAACAGATGTGATCTTTTGTAAAGAAGAGAAGATGTTTAGGTTGAGGAATCAAAAGCTTTATCAGGGGGGTTCAACAAACTGTGAACCTAACCCTAAACTCTTAGTTGATTTACCCTGAAATTGGAAACTCTGTGTCCTACTTCACCACACTTCAGATAGAAGTGTAAATATGTGTTTATGGTGAATCTGAGCACAGATCCCAGAAAAAAGCAACACAGCTGTAGCAGTGTAGGAGAGACAATTGTTGTGGGAGACAATTGCTGGCCGAGTCAATGCATACATTTGAATGCAGTAGCCAGTCCATACATTGAACATTTAGCACACTGCTGTTAAAGGGCCAATTGATTGCAAAACCAATTTTATCTTGTCATCGTTGAAAGATTACAGTTTGGTGTGTAAAATAGACATACAGTGAACCTCAAAGTCCATTGAAACCTCTTTCCTATCAACATTTCACTTCTCACTACTATTTTGAAACTGCAACTTGCAAACGCTATCTTTTGAAACTGCAATTTGTGATGTCACAAGTTGCAGCATCAACTTTATCACGCCCCAAAATGTAAATTGACCTGCCCTCTGGTTTTTACACAAATGGAGGTCGCGTAGATCTCTGACACTTTTTTAGCTGGCTGCGCGCTGCTCTGTACTTCCACAGGAATAACAAATAAGAAAGTTAATACGTTTTCAAGATATTGAAAACTTTTTGTAAGACGGAGGTTATTCTGTTTGGTACCCCCAGATCAATTGATGATTTATCCCCCCAAAAATGGGCCCCTTGTCCACCAATGTGCACTCCCATGCCAGAAATTTGACACAAAAATAATTCTGTTGTCAAACGTAGTTTCTTTCATTTAAGGACTATTGCAAAACTAAAATCTTTCCTCTCTTTCAAGGACTTGGAAATTGTTATTCATGCACTTATATCGTCTCAAATTGATTATTGTAATTCTCTGTATTACGGCATTTGTCAATCATCATTATCACGCCTGCAGCCTATCCAGAATGCGGCTGCTAGAATGTTGACTGGTACCAGGAAGAGGGACCATATCTCCCCGATATTGGCCTCTACACTGGTTGCCAGTAAAATATAGAATTGATTTTAAGGTGTTATTACTTGTTTTTAAAGCTTTACATGGATTGGCTCCATTGTATATCTCAGATCTTCTTAGGCTGTATCACCCTTCCAGGCCCCTTAAAACACTGAAAACGTATTTTTATTCTTTGGCTTAGGGTCACTCTTGTTTAAGGTCACTCGTGCTTATTGTAGTTGTGATGTTTGTCTGTTGTTCTTATTTATTGTTGTTTTGCCCTATTTGATGATTTAGTACAGCACTTTGGTCGTCATTGGCTGTTTTTTAATGTGCTCTATAAATAAAAATGACTTGACTTGACAATCGAGCGCCGTAAATGCAGTTATCCAGACTGTACCGGTAATCCTGACACTTTTCACCATCTTCCCAAAGAACAAAACACTCGACGGGCATGGCTGATGCTTTTCTATGAGAAGATCCATGTGAAGTTCGACACATTTATTCATTTGCTCGAACCATTTCACCAAAGATAGTTTTGAATGAAAACCTTGGACAATTTAAAGAAGGATTTGCTAAGCCGCTGTTGCTGAAAAGAGGTGCTGTTCCAACTGTATGTATACAGGATATGTTAGCATTGCTAATAACCTTTACAGACAAAATCATACTACAGCTTGCGCTTGTGATGAACATAAGGTCAGAACCAGTGTTGGGGGTAACAAGTTACAAAGTAACGAATTACAGTAACGATATTACTATTATAGGTAACAAAGTAAAGTAACGCATTACACTCAAAATATTGGTAACTACACTTCTTTACTAGACCTCAGGAACGCGCTTTCCTGCGTTACCCAAGCCATTTTTTCCGGTCCGAAAAGTCATCTTTTAGTGGCGCTTGCATGCTTGCCTGTGTGCTTGCTTGTCTGGGCACCGTTGCCACAGAGACCGATTTGAATGATTTGAATGACGTAGCTGCTGGTGCGTAGACATTAGGTGCGTTCGACATGGGCTGACTTCATGCAGCGCCGCAGCCGGCTGCCTTGAATCTGAGAATGCCATTGGCTGCTTCAAGTCAGCCGGGCTGCAGGCGGCTACAGACGACGTCTGCGCTGCATGAAGACGAACGCACCTATTGACAACCCAGTATCACCCATGATTGTGATGTGGAATAACACGGGTAATCACATATGTAATAACACGGCTGTTCTTAACGCTGTTGAAAACTCCATTCACTTGAATGGGGCTTCCCAACGTTCTGCGGTCTGTTATCTTCTGATAGACCGTTGCTATGAATAACAGACCGCTGTCAAGGAAAGTGGCCTTTTTGCTTCTGATTCACGTCTTTCGTAGCGCTCCGCAAGTAGTACGGTAACTTTTCAACCCCAGCGTACTCTGTTGCTTAGCGACGTCAGCTGATTTGAAGCCTAAAGAATGTTCAGTTTATGAAGTTCAACGTCTTTGGCAAACTATTTCTCAGCTGATCAACACTATGAATGGTAACAAATAAATTGTAAAAAGACACACTGTTTTAAGTAATTTTGTTGGCAAGAAGCCGTGTAATAAGCGGGATAATGTATAGAACGCCGTTGTCATTATCGGGAAAATAAGCCCCTTCAGAGTGAAACAACACCCCTAACTTTGTTGCTCAAAAGGACAAAAATATTACAGTAAAATGCTCTTTATGTCCAAGCGAGAGGTGTCTTTCAACTGCTGTCAACTCAATGAGATTTTAAAGTGAGGCATATTTCTTTGGACAGATAGTGTGGACAGGCTTAATATTCGTTCAAGTGAATGGCTGATTTTTATATGCCATTTAGTTTTACATGTTTACAATTACAATACACTATGTGGAAAGGCTAAGAGATGCCCTTTATTGAAAATTGACAAATAAAGTGATGAAAGGGCCATGATGTTTGTCCATGTATCTTTGTGGTAAATTTTGATTTTGCTTAAAACATTTGAAAGTAAAGTAACTAGTAGTGAAGTTACTTTTTAAATGCAGTAACTAGTAAAGTAATCTAGTTACAATTTTCAGAAGTAACTAGTAACTTGTAACTAGTTACTTTTTCTGAGTAACTACCCCAACACTGGTCAGAACGCACCTCTTTTCAGCAACAGCTTCATAGCAAATCCTGCTTTACATTCAAAACCGTCCTTCTACGCTACGGTATAGACAAACATCAGCCATGCCCGTCTAGTCAATGTGAGTTAGACTCTAGCTCATCTGATTTTTCATAAACGCCGATTTGCAAGGAATGCAAGAACAGTTAGATAGCGAAAACACCTAGACTGTAGGCATGTAAACTAGTTAAGCTTGCTAACGCAAGAGCATAGGTAGAATGTGTGATGATTTAGCCAAGTTTATTGGATATGGGGCTAACGTTATTTCATGTTCCTGACTGTGTTTCATTCAAATAAATAACCCGTGTTGCCATGTAAATCTACAATTCAAAATGCATGTTTGTCCAGATCTATTTTTCAGCAAGATAGCTAGCGCTAACTGCAGCTGAGTTGAATCACTATAGTTTGTTTGCTAAGCTGGAGTGCTATCGTTACCCACCTAAGGCGATCCTGTTTGCTTCGACAGCAGAAGCGGAAACAACTAACATAATAATTTCAAATGGAATTTCGGGTCCCATGGCAAAAATTCAAAGTGCTCCCCCCCCCCCCCCCCCCCGTTTTTGTGGCAAAAAGTGCCTTTTGTCGCCAAAGGGAATCAGTGCAAGCCCAACCACACGTCAGCACATGTTAGCAACGACGCATAACTACAACGTGCATAGATTTTGTAAGACTATTGCGCACAGTAGGCTACTGGCAGCATCATACATTTGAGTAATTCAAGACTTGCATTTACAGTAAGTAATTTCACATTAAATAATGTATTTAAACTCAAGCTTGTGTGGTGTGTCACTGTCTTCAAAAACACTCAAGTTCTCAAGTTCTCAAGTCTTTTATTGTCAGGTACACAGAACAACACAAGCTTAGACTGGGCACTGAAATTCTTAAGACAAGACAACGCAAGCACCTGGCATAACATAACATATAAGTAAACGGAACACAATTTACAGCAATGCTGAGCTTAAATAAGTGAAACTTCCTACATATACAGATAGCAATAAATATCGACTATACTAACCCCAATACTAAAACTTCCTAAATTACAGATAACAATAGATAGTACACTATACTAACCCTAAATGCACAAGAAACCTGTTCCAACCCTATAACCTATTCTAACCTAAGTGGAGTACAGTACAATAGTGCAATGTCAATGACCATACAGGAGTCTGTTCGCGAGGTACAGTGAGGTACAGTAGTGCAAGTTACTGATAGAGCAACCAGTAGCTGAAAGTGACAGTGTATAAGTGACTAGTGTGCAGAAAAACAATGTCCATATCAGTGTCCATTCAGAAGCCTGATGGCCCTTGGGTAGAAACTGTTGTCCAGTATGCGTGTGCGCGACCGGATGCTGCGGTAATGCCTGCCAGAAGGCAACGGGGTAAAGAGACTGAAGGATGGGTGGGAACAGTCTCTTAGAATCCTGCCGGCTTTCCTTAGGCAACGTGTGTGGTAGGTGTCCTGTAGGGCTGGGAGCTTCCTGCCGATGATGAACTCAGCAGAACGGACCACACTTCGTAGGGCCTTGCGGTCCCGGTCTGTGCAGCTCCCATACCACACTGTAATACAACCAGTCAGAATGCTCTCTATAGTGCATCTGTAAAAGATAGTGAGGATGACTGAGTCCATACCAAACTTCTTCAGTCTCCTCAGGAAGAAGAGGCGCTTACGGGCCGCTTTGACCACCTTGTCCGTGTGAACAGACCAGGTGAGGTCATTGCTGATGTTCACCACGAGGAACTTGAAGCAGCTGACCTTCTCCACTTCCGATCCATTGATGAGTAGGGGTGCATGCCCCCCTCCTGCCGCCTCCTATAGTCCACAATCATCTCCTTGGTCTTGCTGATGTTAAGAGAGAGGTTATTGTCCTGACACCATGATGTCAGGGTGTCAACCTCCTCTCTGTAGGCTGACTCGTCACTGTAAGAGATGAGGCCCACGATGGTTGTGTCATCAGCAAACTTGACAAGGAGGTTGGAGCTGCGTGTTGCCGCACAGTCGTGGGTGAACAAGGAGAACAGGAGAGGGCTGAGCACACAGCCCTGGCGGGTGCCTGTGTTGGTGATCAGAACGGATGAGGTGCGGTCACTGATTCTCACCACCTGTGGCCTCCCCGTCAGGAAGTGGAAGATCCACTTGCAGAGGGAGGTGCTCAGTCCCAGGTCCACAAGCTTGGAGACCAGTCTGGAGGGGATGATGGTGTTGAATGCAGAGCTGTAGTCAATGAACAGCATCCTCACATATGTATTCCCCTTGTCCAGGTGGGAGAGAGCGGTGTGCATAGTTAGAGCGATGGCATCGTCTGTAGACCTGTTGGACCGGTATGCAAACAGCATAGGGTCCAGTGTGGGGGGCAGCGAGGAGCAGATGAATGATTTGACTAGCCGCTCAAAACACTTCATGATGACAGAGGTCAGTGCTATTGGGCGATAGTCGTTCAGACATGTGACCTTGGTGTTCTAGGGCACAGGGATAATGGTGGTCCTCTTGAAGCAGGTGGGGAGTACAGACAGGTTAAGGGAGAGGTTGAAGATGTCACTGAAGACCCCTGCCAGCTGGTCAGCGCAGCCCCTGAGGGCCCTACCTGATATGCCGTCTGGGCCAGGTGCCTTGTGAGGGTTGATCTTCTTAAAGCACAGCCTCACCTCAGCTACAGTTAGTGTAGGCACACCACTGGCTTGGCCTTCAGGTAGCTCCACTGCAGGGGGGTCACTGTCTCTCTCAAAGCGAGCGTAGAAGGAGTTCAGCTTGTCTGGCAGGACTGGGTCTCTTTGTACCCTCTCCCTTTGTAGTCTGTAATGGCTTTAAGTCCACTCCACATGCGCCTGGGGTCAGAGCCATGGTAGCTGGACTCCACCTTGGTCCTGTAAGCCCTTTTCGCTGCTTAGATGGCCTTCAGAAGGTCGTATCTGGCCTTCCTGTACTCATCAGGGTCCCCAGAGTTAAAGACGACAGTGCGGGCACCACGGCTTCAGCAATGGAAGGCTCGGAACACTACCCACTCCGGTTCAATGCCCCCAAGCTCCACAGGTATGCCTAAGAAACTCTGCCGGAGTTGTGTGAGTTGAAGATCTCGCGGACAGGGGCCTCCTCCAAACGTTCCCAGTTCACCCGCATTACTCGCTTGGGCTAACCAGGTCTGTCCAGAGTCTTTCCCCACCCCCTGACCCAACTCACCACTAGAGGGTGATCGGTTGACAACTCAGCCCTTCTCTTCACTCGTGTGTCCAAAACATACGGTCTCAGATCCGACGACCAAAATTACAAAATCTATCAGCGACATTCGGCCTAGGGTGGTCTGGTACCACGTACACTTATAAGCATCCTTATGTTCGAAAATGGTGTTGGTTATAAATAATCCTTGAGTAGCACAGAAATTCAACAACAAACATCCATTTGGGTTCAGATCGGGGAGGCTGTTCCTCCTCGATCTTCCTTCCTTCCTCCTCAAAGAAGGAGGAGAAGTCGTCTGCTGTCCATCTTGACAGCAGACGACTTCTTTATTTCTTTCTTTTATTTATTTATGCATTTAGCAGACGCTTTTATCCAAAGCGACTTCCAAGAGAGAGCTTTACAAAAGAGCTGTCACGACGTGTGGAGGGGTAGGACCCAAACGCAGGAGAGTCAGCAGGCATGGTCCAAAAACAAAAGGGTTTAATGCTCAAAACGGGAAACAGACAGGGTACTTGCAGGGACAAAGGGTAATGCTAAGACAAAGACTGGACACAAAGCAGGAACCTAAATACACAGAAACAAACAAGACACAGGTGAACACAATGAAACTAACGACAACTGAACGAGACAGGTGACGACAATGACAGGGAAACACTAGGGCAGGGCAAAACCAAAAACAATAGGGGGGCACGGCTGTGGCCGTGACAGTACCCCCCTCTCAAGGGACGTCACCCGACGACCCACAAGGCAGGGCAGGGGGTCGGGGCAGGTCCGGGGGACGACCCGGAGGCAGGGCAGAGGGTCGGGGCAGGTCCGGGGGGCGGCCCGGAGGCAGGGCAGAGGGTCGGGGCAGGTCCGGGGGGCGGCCCTGAGACAGGGCAGAGGGTCGGGGCAGATCCGGGGGACGACCCGGAGGCAGGGCAGAGGGTCGGGGCAGGTTCGGGGGGCAGCCCGGAGGCAGGGCAGAGGGTAGAGGCAGGTCCGGGGGGCGGCCCGGACGCCGGAGCACGGGCACGGGGGCGCCTGGGAGCGCGGACGAGGAGGCGCCTGGGAGCGCGGACGAGGAGGCGCCTGGGAGCGCGGACGACGAGGCGCCTGGGAGCGCGGACGAGGGGGCGCATGGGAGCGCGGGCACCGGGGCGCATGGGAGCGCGGGCACCGGGGCGCATGGGAGCGCGGGCACCGGGGCGCATGGGAGCGCGGGCACCGGGGCGCATGGGAGCGCGGGCACCGGGGCGCATGGGAGCGCGGGCACCGCGGCAGGCAGCAGCCAGAAGTCCTCGGGCGGAGTAGGAGGCCAGAAGTCCTCGGGCGGAGGAGGCGGCGACCAGGAGTCCTCGGGCGGAGGAGGAGGCGACCAGGAGTCCTCGGGCGGAGGACGAGGCGGCCAGGAGTCCTCGGATGGCCTGGCACTGGGCGGCACAACCTCGGGGCGAGGCAGGGGCTCAGGGAAGGAACGAGGCTGGGGCACAGGGCAGGAACGAGGCTGGGGCACAGGGCAGGAACAAGGCTGGGGCACCGGGCAGGAACGAGGCTGGGGCATCGGGCAGGAACGAGGCTGGGGTACAGGGCAGGAACGAGGCTGGGGCACAGGGCAGGAACGAGGCTGGGCTACAGGACAGGAACGAGGCTGGGGCACAGGACAGGAACGAGGCAGGGGTACAGGGCAGGAACGGGGCTGGGTTCTGGCGGCAGGCGGCCGAAACTCCCTGGCAGGAACAGCCTTGGTGGTCTGGGTGCTGGGCGGCGCAACCTTCTTCGTCCGGGCACAGGGCGGCACAACCTCAGGATGAGGCAGGGGCACAGGGCAGGATCGAGGCAGGGGCCCAGGGCAGGACCAAGGCTGGGGTCGGGGTTCGGGCTGGGGCTGGAGCCAAGGCAGGAACCAGGGCCTAGGGTGGGCCCTCCGCTGTAGGCTTCGTGGACCACCCAAGGCAAGCCTGGTCCCAAGGAAAGGGTTTGGGTGACTCTCCGCTGGGTCCTTATGTGGTCTTAGCATTCTGTCACGACGTGTGGAGGGGTAGGACCCAAACGCAGGAGAGTCAGCAGGCATGGTCCAAAAACAAAAGGGTTTAATGCTCAAAACGGGAAACAGACAGGGTACTTGCAGGGACAAAGGGTAATGCTAAGACAAAGACTGGACACAAAGCAGGAACCTAACTACACAGAAACAAACAAGACACAGGTGAACACAATGAAACTAACGACAACTGAACGAGACAGGTGACGACAATGACAGGGAAACACTAGGGCAGGGCAAAACCAAAAACAATAGGGGGGCACGGCTGTGGCCGTGACAAGAGCATAGGTCACTGATCATAACAACGAGGTAGTCCCAAGCATTGCAAGCAGCCAAAACATGAAGCATACATTGTGAAAAAACTAAACAAGTACCAAAAGGGAAGACCCATAAGAGCATGCAGTTATACAAGTTACAAATTAAAACAACATGAACCACAAAAAAGTGCAGGAATGTACCTGTAGAAGAACAATCAACAGTAAAATATTTCACAGCGAGTACAAGACTTAACTTCGTTATAACTAACCTACAAGAGCAACGAGTCACTCAATAAGAGTCATCGTGATCCTGGAGGAAACTAACATCAGGTCCAGCCAAGCATTCCTAAGTGCCGTTGTACTCCCGGAACAAGTGCGTCTTGAGCCTTTTCTTGAAGCTGGGGAGACATTCAGTGTCCCTGATGGAGGTGGGGAGCTGGTTCCACCATTGGGGGGCCAGGCAGGAGAAGAGCTTATGTTGGGACCGGGCGGTCTTGAGCGGTGGGACCACCAGGCGGTTGTCTGAAGAAGACCGTAGGACTTCTCGTTCTTTGAGGAAAAAGTCTCTGACATTAGCAGTCGGTTCCCTAAACCCACCTCTCCTACCCCCTCACCCTCTATGACTGACCCAACTAAATGTCTAAACTCTTTCTCTCCCCTGTCCGAGTCAGAGCTCTCTGACCTCATTCTCTCTCATCGCCCCACCTCCTGCCCCCTTGATCCTGTCCCCTCCCCCCTCTTTCAAACCATCTCCCCCTCCATCATAACCTTTCTGCTCCATGTCCTAAACTCCTCTCTTACCTCTGGCACCTTCCCCTCTGCCTTCAAACAGGCCAGAGTTACCCCTCTACTTAAAAAAGCCTCCCTTAACCCTGCCGTCCTCCAGAACTACAGACCGGTATCACTGTTACCCTTCTTTTCTAAAACAATTTAACGTGCTGTATCTAACCAACTGTCTAACTTTCTCTCTCAGAACAACCTGCTTGACCCCAACCAATCAGGCTTCAAGACCGGCCACTCCACAGAGACTGCCCTCCTTTCAGTCACCACTGCCTTCCAGTCTGCCAGAGCGGCTTCGAGGTCATCCGTCATCATTCTGCTGGACCTTTCTGCAGCGTTTGATACGGTTAACCACCAGATCCTGCTCTACAGACTTTCTGAGATCGGCATCACTGGCACTGCACTCCAGTGGATCTCATCCTACCTATCGGGAAGATCCTACCAGGTCTCCTGGGGAGGCAAACTGTCAGACCCTCGCCAGCTCTCCACTGGTGTCCCACAGGGCTCCGTCCTTCGACGCCTCCTCTTCTCTCTGTACACCACCTCACTTGGACCAATCATCACCTCCCATGGCTTCTCCTACCACTGCTACGCTGACGACACACAGCTGTACCTGTCGTTCCCCCCGACCGATCCGGGGATCTCAGCTAGGATTGAGGCCTGCCTCGCAGACATCTCCGCCTGGATGACCGAGCACCAGCTCCAGCTGAACCTCGCCAAAACAGAACTCCTCATCATCCCGGCCAAACCCTCCATCTCCCACGACCTCTCAATCATCCTGAGATCTGCGACGGTGACCCCTTCATCCTCTGCCAGGAACCTTGGGGTTACCATGGATGATGAGCTCTCCCTCACGGCCCACATTGCTGCGGTCTCCCGGTCATGTAGATTCACCCTCTACAACATCCGGAAGATCAGGAAATATTTGTCTGAGCACTCCACCCAGCTGCTTGTCCAAGTACTTGTCCTCTCCAAGTTGGACTACTGCAACTCGCTGCTCGCCGGTTTCCCAGCATGCGCAACCCGCCCTTCAGAGGATTCAGAACGCAGCGGCACGCTTGGTCTACAATCTACCCAGACACTCCCACGTTACTCCGCTCCTCATTTCCCTCCACTGGCTACCCATCAAGGCCCGCATCAGATTCAAGACCCTGGTACTGACCTTCCGAGCAGTGATCGGGACTGCACCCGACGACATCAAGTCTCTCCTGCAGCCTTACACCCCCACCCCTTACGGAAAGAAAATATATTTACCAAAATATGATTTGAAATACATTTTAATATATTGTAATATATTATTTTCCATTACATTGACCAATATATTATATATGGAAATACATGAGATAATATATTGATGATAAATATATTACTAATATATCATAAACTATAATATATATTCATGTAATATATTGCGATATATTGCCGTTTTGAACATGAATATACAATATATGTGGTTATATATCCCAAAATATATGCAATTATGTATTCATAAATAACCACCATAATCTATGCCGCTTCATATGGGAACATTTGTGGGTAATATATGTAAAGATATAGTGTCACATGTATGCTTCATAAATGGTAGAATATAGTTTAAATATATGTAAAATTATATGGAAAGATATATTGTACAATGCATGTGTACATATATGAGAACATGCCCATACAAATATATTCTACCATATATTAAACATTCATGTGACACTATATCTTTACATATATTACCAATACATTTTCCCATATAAATCGGAATATATTATGGTGGTATTTATAGATTTAAAATTGCATATATTTTTGGATATATAAACACATATCATATATTCATGTTGAATATGTTGCAATATATGGAAAACGGCAATCATTGCTGTATTCTGCAATATATTGCAATATATTACATGAATATATATTATAGTTTATAATATATTAGTAATATATTTATCATCAATATATTAGCCCATGTATTTCCGTACAATATAATTATTAAATCCCATGTATGGACATATATTGCCTAATATATCACATCATATTTTCCAATATACTGCAATATATTTTCCTTCCGTAAGGGACCCGCCACCTACGGTCTTCTTCAGACAACCGCCTGGTGGTCCCACCGCTCAAGACCGCCCGGTCCCAACACAAGCTCTTCTCCCCTCTGGCCCCCCAGTGGTGGAATCAACTCCCCACCTCCATCAGAGACACAGACTGTCTCTCCACCTCCAAGAGAAGGCTCAAGACGCACTTGTTCCGGGAGTACAACTATACTTGGGAATGGTTTGCTGAACCCAATGCTAGTTTCCTCAAGGATCACAATGACTCTTGCTTAGAGACTTGTTGCTCTTGTTGGTTAGTGGTAACTGATTTAAACTGTTGTATTCGCTGCGAAATATTCTATTTTAGTTAATCTCATTTTTTATTTTTACTGTTGCTTGCTTTTTCTACAAGTACACTTGCACTTACAGATTCATGTTGTTTAATCGTAACTTTCTGAACTACATGCTCTTATGGTTCTTTCCTTTGGCACTTATTTTTTGGTTGTTCACAATGTGTGCTTCTTGTTTTGGCTTCCCGCAATGCTTTGGGGCTATCTTGTTGTTGTTATTATCAGTGACCTATGCACTTTGTAAAGCTCTCTCTTGGAAGTCGCTTTGGATAAAAGTGTCTGCTAAATGAATACATGTAAATGTAGTCACGCCTCAACAGGTGTCCCTGTCATTTCCCATGTGCGTGTTGAAGTCTACCAGCAGCACTATGGGGTCCCCTACTGTGGCCCTATACAGGACTCAATTCAGGGTCTCCAAAAAGGCTGAATACTCCAAGCTGCTGTTTGGTGTGTATGCACAGACAACAGTCAGAGTTTCCCTCCTCCACAACCCGTAGGCGTAGGGAGGCAACCCTCTCGTCCACCGGGGTAAACTCCAACAAAGCGGCGCTCAGCCAGGGGCTTGTGAGAATCCCCACACCCGCCCGTCACCTCACACCTGGTCAACTCCAGAGAAGAATAGAGTCCATCCCCTATCCGAGAGTAAGGATCCAGAGCCATGACTGTGCATAGAGGTAAACCCCACCAGATCCAACTGGTAGCGCTCCACTTACGTACCAGTTCTGGCTACGTTCCACGTCCGCAGAGCCAGCCTCTGCTGCCCGGGTCTGGTCCATCAAGGCCCTTGGCCTTCACTGCTACCCATGTAGCAGCGCAGCCGATTCCCACAGTTTATGCCATGGGTGGTAGGCCCAAAGGATGTAGAAAGGGGTGCCACGTTGCTTCTTCCGGCTGTGCCCAACCGGGCTCCGTGGCCCACCCGGCCACCAGGCGCTCGCCGGCGAGCCCTTCTTCTGGGCCTGGCTCCAGATGGGGACCCTGGCCTTCCTCTGGGCAGGGTAACTCCTCCTCAAATACATTTTTCTATGTAGTCTTCTAGAACCATTCTTAGTCTGGCCCCTCACCTGAGACCACTTTGCCTTGAGAGACCCTACCAGGAGCACCAGGCTCCAGACAACACAGCCCTCAGGTTCATAAGGACACACAAACCTCTCCATCACGTAAGGTGACCCTAACCCTGGAGAGGTTAATGTTGTAAATAAACTACACACCAACTAGAACACTGCGATAATCAAATGCAGGCCTATTAGAGGTCGCCGGAAGCAGCCATAAGAAGATTGGTGATGCTGCCTTTGCCAATTATGCCCCAAAACTATGGAACAAATTACCCATAAATATCAGAGAAGCAAATACGCTAGACATTTTTAAAAGACAGCTTAAAACCTACCTTTTTACCAAAGCATTTAACCAAATTTCAGAAGGGCCTTACAACTGGTAGTAGTTATATTATTGTTTTTATAGATTTGCTTTGTGTTCCCGCAAAGATTGCGGCTTGTGTTTGACTTGCACTATTATGTGTCACATTTTATCAATTTTGTTGAGTTATTGTATTTTGTTATTCTGTAGCTTTTATTATTATTATTATTATAATTTTACTTTATTTTTTATTTTTTATTGAGAAACCACAAAGACTTTGCAAGAGTGCATGTGTTTTGTTATATGGTTGGAAACTGCAAGTGCAGCTCGGATCTAAGACGGATTCGAGAGACCGCAGATAGAATGCGGCTTGTCTGGGTTGTTATATGTTTGGAAACTGCACGAGGCAGCTCGGATCCAAGACCGATTCGAGAGACCGCAGATAGAGTGCGGCTTGTCTGGGTTGTTATATGTGTGGAAACTGCACGAGGCAGCTCGGATCCAAGACTGATTCGAGAGACCGCAGATAGAGTGCGGCTAGTCTGGTTTGTTATATGTTTGGAAACTGCACGAGGCAGCTCGGATCCAAGACGGATTCGAGAGACCGCAGATAGAGTGCGGCTTGTCTGGGTTGTTATATGTGTGGAAACTGCACGAGGCAGCTCGGATCCAAGACTGATTCGAGAGACCGCAGATAGAGTGCGGCTAGTCTGGTTTGCTATATGTTTGAGATCTATTACTTTTATCACTTGTATTATTGTTTTTGTTGATTTTATGTAAAGCACCTTGAGCTGCAATTCCTGTATGAAATGTGCTATATAAATAAAGTCTTACTTACCTACTTACTTACTTACTTTCCCCCTTATGGGCGGGCCCTGGCTAACAAACCCCTTTGTGCGAGTATGCTCACAATCACAGTGGTACCTGAAGATTTTCCAGACCAAGAACAACAAAGAATTGTTCTTTAACAGCCATTGGCCAGGTTTCCCAGATTCGTTAAGATGCTCTTAACGCTAAGAGCGTCTTAAGAACGTTGTAAGGGCGCTCTCGAACGCTCTTGGAACGTTCTTAAGAAGATCTTAGCGTTAAGAGCTTCTTAACGAATCTGGGAAACCCGGCCATTATGGGCTGGTTCAATGGTTGCTATGCAGAATCATGAAAGTCACAGTTTCTGGACATTGAAAGTGAAATTGGGGATACTTTTGCAACCACAAACACCCTTGAAGCCCAACCAAGCTCTTCAGCATGGGTGATGGGGACTTTTCGTCTGCTGTTCCGAGGCTGTGGAACGCCCTGACCACCTTAGGGCCCCTTAGACTACAGATTTTTTAAACAAAACCTAAAAATATATCTTAAAAAAAAAGCTTTTGACTAAATGTATTTTATATGTATTTTATTATTTATACATATTTGTATAGGTTACTATTTATTGACCTGGATCTTTTTAAATTTTAATTATTAACTTTGATTATTTTTTATTAGCATATTTATATGCTATGTAGCACTTTGAGATTGCTTTAATGTAAAGTGCAATACAAATCAAATGTATTATTATTATTACATAAACAATCCAATTCAAATTTTGGGGGGCTAAGAAATAAATCTCTTCAAGTCTTGTTAAAAGATAAATTACTATGCCAAGTAATATACATTATAGCGTGAGTAAATTCAGTGAATATTGAGTCCATGAATGAAAAAACAATTACATTGAAAGTAGTCAGAAATGTGTATGATATTAGCAAAAGCAATATCGTTACATAAATTATTTATTATTTCTCCATCAGGTTTGACAACTTCCCGTGCTAAGGTCCAAGTTGGGATGTCTTCTCAATGTGTATTTAATTAATACTAATGTCATTTTGCTATAAGTTAGTATATTTTGCCAAAGCCTATTCTGCACATAACCGACAAGTCTTTCTACCCCTGTAATTCTGGCTGTAATGCTATCTAACAATTTACAATACAATGATAAACACTTACCTACCCACAGCACCCTTTGTCCTTTTTTCTTGTTGCAGGTCTTCTTTGCTTTTTTTTATTCTGTTCTCCCAGATTGTCTTTATAGAGCTGACAGAGCCAATACACTTTGCCACTCCAGTCATATTGGTCAACACTAGAAATAGAAACAAAATTCCATCTCACAAGACAAATTATGTGTTTGAATATTATCATATGTAATATTCAATTTAACTTCCATGGGGAAGTCTAAATTGTACCGTTACTGACAATTTCAGAGGATAGAGCCCGCCCGACAGGGGCGGACTTAAGCTATGGATGACATGGGCAGCTGCACAGGGCGCCCACACGAAATAAAAACTGTATGGTGACATTCGCGTGATCAGTCTCTGTCGCTCATTTGCAGGTCACGTAAATTATAGCCTATACTGTCACAGTGTGGGACAATTCACCTTGACAGAGTCTGTTTTGTGACCTAGGCAGACTACTGCCTGGGCTGGGAAGGTCTTCCACTCAGACGCATGAGATGGGGAGGGGGGCGGGGGAAAGTGGAACTCGGATCTCCCCACTGGAAGCACAAAGGGGGAGTGGGGGAATGCATATAGTAAAATCAGTCACACTATGAAATGCTACCAAATAAACCACAACTTATTTGTAATACTGGGAATACATAGTTTCTGTTTTGTGCGAAATCGCTAAGAACTAATATAAAACCAGTCGGCACACCACCAAGGTGAATTGGTTTAGTTTTGACCCTTTTTGACAGTGTTGGTCATGGGCGGTGGCTTCTGGGGCTTGAGACACAAATGTTTTTTCTAAAGCCATGTAACCCACATTTAAAGGTAAAAATGTGGGTTGTCATTTTTGGCATCTATATAAGAAGATGAGTCTGATCAATATACCATATCTAAGCTCACATCAAACCTGGACTATCTCCTAGGTTTTGGCTAAAATTCCTCCATAGAGGACAGATAAAGGTGTAAAAAAATTTAGACAATGCAAGATGCATGTTTACAGTCTATAGATTTGGAAGCAAAGGTTTAATTCTCGGAGAGAGTTCACAATCAACAGCAGGGGCGTCACTAGACCCTTTTTACTGGGGCACGTGCCCAAGTATAAATCTACTGTGCCACAGAAACATCTGACTTTTAACAATTTACTTTATTAGTCAGAAAAAAAAAATCCCAATCAACGCTTGTAAAACCAACGCAGTTTAACTGCAGAATTCCATGTCTGCGCGCTCTTCTGTGCTTGCTTTAATAGCCACTGCTGTAGCACACAGAACTCCAGGTGTCGGCACGCAAGTCTGAATTGCAGTAGGTAAAAAAAAACATAAAAAAACAAAATAAAGTTTCTAAATAATAAGCACACCGATCATCTTATTTTGACTCAAACATCATAACAACATGTGTCCAACGAATTATATGACATGAAGCTCAAACAGTATTTGCGCTCAAATATTTGCTAAAAGAATTGGCTCTATCGCGTGCTCGCATTAACTATTGATGTCACTTCCAAAGCTCATATCAAAGTTACAAAACTTTACAGAGAGTTTCAAAGTGTCCTCTCTGGAGACATGCCATGTGCCAGCCTGTTTTAAATCCTCCACCATCATTCCTGTGCCCAAAAAGCCAAGGTCAACAGGACTAAATGACTACAGACCCATCGCCCTGACCTCTGTGCTAATTAAGTCTTTCGAGCGCCTGGTGCATCACGGACCCTCTCCTGTACCCCCTGTAGTTTGCCTACAGAGCTAACAGGTCTGTAGACGATGCAATAAACATGGCCTTCCACTTCATTTTTTGCTAACTAGCGAGCAACATAAATCTACAACATAAATATTTTAGTTGTGGTGCTCCTTAATATTCAATGAGTGCTCCTCAATTTTTGCTGGTGCTCCTAATTTTTTAAACTTGGAAGCACCAGTGCCACCAAATAAAAAGGTTAATTTCAAGCCCTGCTGTGGCAGCTGAATAATTTAAATCTGCCAGACAATGATGGTGCACTTCTACACAGCCATCATTGAGTCCATCACCTCCTCCATCACTATCTGGTATGCTGCTAGTTAGCATTTTGTTGTAAAAGTAAAGATTTTATATTTAAAGACTGCAGCCACTTTAATAGTCTTATATGTGTATTATATGTTTACTTTATGCACCTGCCCACCAAAGTAAATTCCTTGTTTAAGTAAACTTACTTGGTAAATAAACCTTTTTCTGACTGATATACAATTCTTGTGTTTTTTTTCTGGGGCCTTAAAACATTTAACTTGAATTTTTTTCTTTCTCATCTGCACTAATGCAGGTACGGTTATCTCTAGGTAGTTGTAGACTTATATATATATATATTTACAGAAACAAAAATCCACCAGCCATCCCTACTATGCTATGTAATCAGACACTGAAGTTTTCAAAAATTACCTAACCTTCTAATACCAACCGTGGTCAGTGAGGATCCCTCTGGTTTACTAAGACTCCCATGTTCTAGTTACTTTCAATTGGCAAGTTTTCTAGATACCCATGTTAAACAACTTGAAATTTTAGCACAACAAACTGTCAAAAAATACAAGGTTCATGTGTTTCCCGATTACGATGGATCGTAGCAACGATCGAGCAAAAAACGAAACCATCGACATTTCTAACGTGCGTTTACCAAACATGCTCGTAAGGAGTAGGTTAATCTATGCGATTTCAAGAGCTATGAATTTTCAAGAGACCCTTTAGCTACGATGTCTTTGGGAACGGCCCGTAAAACTAAGATTCGTTGTACGATGGATTCTACGATCAATGTAGGCTTACAACGCTTTCGGGAAACACAGCCCTGGTAAAGTTACTGGAGATACATCTGGAAAAAGTTGTGAACCCTGTTTAATCCTGTTGAATACTATCTAGTACTCACCGTATTTAAGTCCAAAGTGAAATTAAAAAGGATACTGCTTCAGTTTATTTTTGAAAACCCATGTAATTTATCCAGATACTGTACTTCTTTAAAGATCTTATTGCCGTGTCAACATGTTTGGCACTGTTCTTTGACGAACTGTGACTCTCCCCTGGTTCTAATTTGAGCCTGGCCAAAACACATGGTATAGTGGTGGTCACATGCTAAAATTGGCATGTGGGAATCTGTTTCCCGAGACATATATCAACAGAGGTTGTGCCAATGGTGAGAAGTCTCTTATTAAAGATTATCAGGGGGTTGTGGCAAGGTGGGAGACCACACACATATATTTTGGGACTGTCCAAAGTTATCAGAATACTGGAAGAAAATACAAAGGGAAATAAAAACATGTTTATTTATTGACATACCGTTAGAACCATCACACTTCATTTTAGGGATATTGCCTGATAACCTTGAAGAAAATAGCCAAACAAAACTTCTGAGGGCCCTTCTTCTAATAGCAAATAAGGTAATAACATCTTGCTGGCTGAAGCCACAGCCCCCCACAATAACCCAATGGAGGGATAGAATCCAAGATATGTACAGGATGGAACACCTGACTGCACTATTACAACTTAAAAGAGAGGCATTCATAAACAACTGGTCTCCCATTGCTATACACTTCCATTTGATATGATAAGTAGAATATACATACTGATATATATTTCTTTTGTCTTGGTTTTTCCATTTATGCAGTGGACTTTTGCAGGCCTTTCTCTTTCAGAATACTTTATTAATGTAATGTCATGTGTGATGTATTGTGTTTGTGGACAATGTTAATGTGTAACTCAATCCTGATAAGCCTTGATCCGGATGGTTTGGGCCCAAGACATCCATGGACTGTTAACCCCACTAGACTAAGACTTGTACCCGTAGCACTTAATTTCATGTAACGATGTGATGTACTGTATGACTGCATTTGATAAAAGGAAATAAAAAGAAGTTCAAAAAAAAAAAAAGATTATCAGAATCATCGCCCGGAAGCGCCTTGATCGGCTACGAAGGGCGCAAGGCTGTTCACACTAGATGCGCATTTCTGCGCGCCGGTCACCAAGCCATTCACCAAGCCATTCACCAAGCCTTTCACCAAGTCTTTCACCAAGCGCTTCACCAAACCTTTCACCAAGCCTTTCACCTCCTCTGACATTTATTTTTTCACGTGTGTAGCGCCCCACCGCCTATCATATACAAGTATTGTGTCTTATATATAAAAGGAAATAAATAGATGGGACGTTTGGGATCTTACTATTACCCAGTTAACGAGTTACCTTTTCTTCAAATGTATGGTATTACAGACCAAATGTTTAAATGCCTTTAATAAGTAGGACCAGACACTGTATACCAAACAACTGATTTAATCAAAGGCAGGGGCGAAGCCAATGGAGGGACATGGAGTCGCATGTGCCCTCCCTGGAATCTGATTGGTTCTCAGATGCCCCCCCCCATTTTCATTGGCTCTGAATGATGTCAATATTAATAAGAAATCATTTAAGATCCTATAGCGATCTGCCTAACATGACAGAAGCCATATATTCCTGCCCAGACAAATGCATACTGTTTAAATTTCCGCAGGTTTTCATCAGAAATCTGCGCTCGCGAATTACGTTTGGGCCTGCTAATATCCAACTGCAAGTGAATGCAGCACTAGACGACTCCAACCCACCCTCCCCACTGCGCCAACTGAGACTGAGGTGAAATCATTTTTATATTCGAGATTCAACAGACATTCATATTCGTACCTCCGTTCAGGCTCCGTGTCATATTTAGGGACCGGGGTAAAAGAGTAGACAGCCTGAATGCCGAAAACCTAGCAGCCATTTGAATAGACATTGATTGCAAATAAACATTGATCAATATGACTGAGATTAAATCAGCATATATACATCTGCCACGGTGGTGCCACCCATCAAAATCTTCTGCCACCCTCTTGCCACCCCATGAATATTCTTCTAGATCCGCCCCTGATCAAAGGATTTAGACTGTTTAAAGAAGTTTCAATTTCCAATGATATTGACCAAAATAATTCAATTAAACAACATCTTTTGTACATTGTTAATCCAAATTAATGTCCCTTTTTATCACTCTACAATACTATGATAATTTACTATTTCACCTTATCTGACTATATCCCCTTATGTCTCTCCTTAGTTCTGAATCTCCATCAAATAAAACAATACAATATATTTGTACACTCCAACTTTAGTTTCAAACGCACTACCAGCAGACGGCCCCAACAGCGACATGTCATATATCTCCGTGCTGTGGTTGGCTGGGGGGGCAGGTTGTCGGCCCGGGGCGCCAAATGTGCTAGGAAAGCCACTGAGGAGCAGCCTAACCATACGTCACCGCCTGACCGTGTGGATTTTTGACTGGGACTGCAAACGAGAGACTGGCGGTCGTCACCAAACAACACTATGTATGTGGGGTCAGGTGGCTGAACGGTTAGGGGATCGGGCTATTAATCAGAAGGTTGCCAGTTCGATTCCCGGCCGTGCCAAATGACATTGTGTCCTTGGGCAAGGCACTTCACCCGTACTTGCCTCGGGGAGAATGTCCCTGTACTTACTGTAAGTCGCTCTGGATAAGAGCATCTGTTAAATGATTAAATGTTAGAACTTCGCCGCCTGTCACTGTCACCAGTGTGACTTGTTTTTTCAAACCTAATTGAGTGAAATCAGGTTGTGCAATAGGCTACATGTTTCATATGTTAAAATGTTTTTATTGAGAACTATAGTGTAGCCAACTGTGCACAGCCTGTAGCATAGAGGATTTTACCGCAGCTGCAGGGGTGCTTTTGCATTTTCAAATTACTGTAATTTCTTTTAATGTTTTTTTTGTTTTCAGAACATTTTTAAGTTATGTCAGAGTTGTATGTTCTATCTTGGTTGGTTATACTCAAATGATTCATATTTATACATTTTAAGATCTAGTATTCATTTTGAGCATGTTTTTGCACCCCCAGTTTTAAAAGAAGAATCGTCTCTAGCCTGTAGTGTGCTCATTTTGTGTAGCCTATTCACATTTTGTTGTCGTGCCTTTGTCCTATTGTTGCAGTGGATATGACAATTATACATTGATATGTGGATATAATAATTCAAACCTTTCAAAGTGCCAATACACACATCTGTATAGGCCAGGCATGAGGTGTGTAGCCAACCAGTGCTTGTTTAAAACTGTCATAACCGGGCTCATAGGAAGATTAAATAGATACTTAGGAACTTCAGGAAGTGACAAGCCACGGAAATAAGGATAACAGTGTATTTATTCAATAAAAAGTGCTTACAAAGAAACGGTTGGATGTGAGGGTAATGTAAATTAGTAGTGTGTAGGGAATGGGTGTGGGATCAGTGCACGTGTGATCTAAAACGTGCAGAGAGAACTAAAAAGCAAACAGTAATGATGTTCCTGCTAGTAATGGAGAGACCCAGCTTCTTGGGGCACAGCTTATTAAGGACCGAGGCACAGGTCACAGTGCCCTTACAGCAACCACTGCTCCTCTACCTGCCTGCCATCCTGCAACAGAAACAAAGACACAGAAACAGTGTGACAGAGTGACTTGTTGCTCTTGTAGGTTAGTTATAACGAAGTTAAGTCTTGTACTCGCTGTTAAATATTTTACTATTGATTGTTCTTCTACAGGTGCAGTCCCGCACCTTTTTGTGGTTCATGTTGTGCTCACAATGCGGGAGAAGCTGAAAGTTGAACTGTTAAACAGAAGAAGTAGGCAAGCTAGTTGTAACAAGAATATTAGTTTTAACAGCTGAAATTAGTTGGGATAGTAATATCAGTAGCAGATGTAGCCTATCATTGAGTGCATTTACTCGGCTTTCTTAGTAGGATTCAATGTGTTGATTGAATGAAACATACAACGTAGCCTACAGGAAGACACAGCAACACTTTTTTGCAGAAGGATGGTGCCAGTTTTGTCCGTGGAGCATACAACGATTAATAAAAAGAATCATGTAGACGTGTTTGAGTAATCGCATAACTAATTACACATGTAAACGGAGTAATCGTATTATTGGCATAAACCGACAACGGCTATCGGGTTTCTCATAGTCAAGTGAACGCACTCGGTGGCGTATTAGAACAAAACAGTACCATTAGCATAGTAGTTAGTAAAGGTACGGTGGCCCTGAAGTGCATCCCCCAAATGAAAACACTCCCCCCCAATACGAGTCAACTCCCCCCAAATCGGATGACTTGTTCACCTCCCCCCTATACAAAACCACGCTCCTCCAAATGGAAAATAACATTACATTAACTCAAAACACATTACATTAACTCTGAACGGAAAGGGTAGGTACTAGGCCTACACTTTAACGCTGATTGGATGCAGTAGGTTAACTAACAAGAAATAAGAAATTGATCGACAAAAGCACAAAATACAATAGCCTGACAGAGTTACGTGCACCAGGACATTATAGGGTATCGAAGCATGTAGCATAGGCTACGTATGTAAAAGCATAAATTGCGTGTTAAACGTAAACATCGATAGCCAAACAACTAGTCCACGTACCTCTGCCATTATCATGAACTTGATCGTTTTGGTTGGAAGGAAAGAGGAAACATTAATGTTTACAATTCAGAGTCATGACACTACTCTTTATTTTAATCAGGGTCATTCCTATGAAATAATCTCAGATATGCTGTTAACGTTTCACAATATAAGTAGCCTATGCGCACGCTAACAACGCAGTTGAAGGAAGCAGGACTTTTCAGAAGAAAAAACTAATAGTCCACAACAGAAGAACGAAATGCCACAATGACAGAGTAACGTGGACCAGGATAGTTGTTTGGCTATCGATTTTTACATTTAACACGAAACACTTTTGCCTAAGTAGCCTACTATTTGCTACATTCTTCGATAGCCAAACAAATGTTCTGGTGCACGTAACTCTGCCAGGCTATTGCATTTTGTAGCTACTTCTGTCGATCAATTTCATATTTCTTGTTATTAAGCCTACTGCATCCAATCAGCGCTAAAGTGTAGCACCTACCCTTCCCGTTCAGAGTTAATGTAATGTGTTTTTGAGTTAATTTAATGTTGTTTTCCATTTGGGGGAGCGTGGTTCTGTATTGGGGGGAGGTGAACAAGTCATCCGATTTGGGGGGAGTTGACTCGTATTCGGGGGGGAGTGTTTTCATTTGGGGGATGCACTCATATTAGGGGGTGTGTTTTGCACTTCAGGGCCACTGTAGTATTGCTATGTGTAGATTGGCAGCATGATAGTAGCTAGCGGTACGTGACAGCGCCTCCACTGGTACATGACAGTTACTGTTCTGTTGATAGTGGTACGCAAGTGTCTCGTGGCAGTTGCATTGGGTGTCTTGCAGCTTTTGTTTACTGTCATGTTGCCTAACTGCCCCGCGGCCATTTTAGAATAGGAGATCAGGCTATAAACTTTAATTTAAAAAAATAAGTTAAACTGTTCGTGCTAACAGACTCCAAACCATACTTTTGATTGTCTCACTACAAGCTCACCATACAAAGTAGTCGATTTAGACATTATATTGCATATAGTGTAATGGTGTGACTGTAATGTAAAGCAGACTTGTACACACGCAATGAATTAGTAACTAATTATTTTACTCAGAGTAACTGAATTTAAGCGTGCACATGAGCCACCGTTGTAGACTGTCTCTAATGCACATCGTTGTGTTGTTATCAGCGCCCCCTAGTGACTCCTATAATTAATTGTAATAACTGAATATGGGTTGCTTACATTTGCATTTCGATACTCAGAGTAAATATAGTTGTTAATAATAGTTCATTACTTTCATATGAAGAACCATGTCAATAAATTACACCCTGATTCCAAATGTACTTTCTCGGTATTATACATATTGGAAAACTACAAACTCTTCTGGACATAAATCTGTTTAAATCACTCAGATATCTTTATCACAACTGAAGTTACATCATTTTAAAGTCGACCTGTGTAAAAAAGTGATATGGGAGAAAATCCTTTTGTTCGTAATGACGTTGTGAATGTAAATGTCAGTTTAAGTATAGGCTACATTAATAACTTCTCAGCAAGTTATTTCATTGATCAGTTGTTATGGGCTAATGCAGCACTCAAAAGAGCAGGCAAACTAAGCATTTGATTTGACATGGCTTGAAAATCTTGTCCAATGTCCAAAACCTGTTGAAATTAACAGTTTTTCATAAGTAATCATTTACTTTTTGTACATTACAATGAAGTTTAGGGTGTTGACTATACAAAACATCCAAAATCTCATTTTTGACAGAAAACGATTTTCGATCTTTTATGACCTAAAGCCAACAATGAGCGGCCGTGACATTCACGGGCTTCCGCAGGCCGCCACACATTTAAAAAATAAAAGTGTATAGCTTGTTCTCCTATTCTAAAATGGCCGCGGGGCAGTTAGGCATTCACACTTGACTTATTTCTTCAGAAAAAAGCGCTGCCTTCAGCGCCTTTTTACATGCAACCCTATGGGAAAACGAAAAAGGCGGACGCCTTTTTAAAACTTCTAAAAAAGCGCTGAGCCCGACGCCTTTTTGAGTTCAATTTTCTCAACTTTTCAGAAAAAAGCTGGGTGACGTCAAGCGCCTTTTTGACAGCTGACCAATCAGGACGAGGAGAGTAGGTACGAGTGTACCTTCCCTAGTAACCTACCTTAGTTACCAGGCTATGGCTAGGGCTATGGCTCCTCAAACGCCAAAGCTAAAGCAAGTAATGGAATTTTTTTGGCCATAGTAGCTAGCTGTCGATAAGTAACCAACGGAAAATAACGGATAATAATGTATCGCTAGACTATATAATTCCCGTTCAGGTTACAAAATTATCGTTAGAAAAAGGCGCTTGACGTCATCCAGCGCTTTTCTAAAAAAGGCGTTCAAAAGGCGCTCAAAAGGCGCTGAAGGCAGCGCTTTTTCTGAAAAATAAGTCAAGTGTGAACGCGGCCTTAGGCAACATGACAGTATACAAAAGCTACAAGACACCCAATGCAACTGCCACGAGACACTTGCGTATCACTATCAACAGAACAGTAACTGTCATGTACCAGTGGAGGCACTGGCATGTACCACTAGGTGCCAGTAGAGGCACGTACCACTAGCCACTGTCACGTACCACTCGCTACAGTACAGTAGGCTACAGTTTCGGTTCTAACTGCCTCTCAAAATAAACGTAGGCTAATGTGGAGCTGCACTTGAAAAACAATGTTGATGTCAATGTTGTGCTACACTGTCCTATTATCGGAATGAGGGTAATATGTGAATTATGTTGTAGTTGCGACTGCTGTTATTTCACTGTCAGGTAAAAGCGAGCATCGCTACAGCTTTGTATTCATTTGTACGAATCACTTTTAGTAGAACTATTCACTTCTGATTCTTGATTACGTTGTACTTGCTGTTATAGGCTACTTACTAAATGCACTATATGCCAATTGTAATAGAATCATCTGGTAAATGACTATAACTACATTATTTGTATTTTATGTATAGAAAAAGGCCCCTGCTCACAGGTCCCTCCTACCAGAATTCCACTTGCCACACAACTGTTTTGTGTTTACGATCATATCCATTTTATAGATACTGCTTCCCACAGCCTAGTTAGTATCTTCTAATGTGCAATGTACAGTGCTTGGTTCTAGTACCTAACAAGCCAAGCCTGGACCTTCCCTTTGTGAATGGCTAGTGATAAATATCTAATAAATGATGACATTTTGATTGGTTCCATAACATTTATTTTAAACAAAAATCTATAATGATATATTTAATAAAAGGTAGAAAAAAAGAAATTGTGATAGATTGTGACATATTCCTCTCAGTTGGATTTGAGAAAACAGTGATGGAACCATCTGAGGCAGCTGTCAGAGCCAACCTGAGATTTTGGATAAACATTGACACAAATTTGTGGAATGATAATGAATGGTCAAACATTAGAAATGGCAAAAACTGTCACTGTCACCTATAATAGCATTACCTCTTATACAAAGAATTACCAATGCTTCATTATAAATGTGTCTAGTAGTGAAAAAAATATTGTATTCAATAAGAGTTGACAAGCTATAACCCAGTTAGTGTTGCCATCCATATTGTCCACATCCCCACATAGTTGGAGTGAGTCAGATGGTATAGGCCCAAGATATGGGGGGGGGGGATATCGGGAGGTATGAAAAATTCAAATGTTTACATTTTTAGTAGTAGTCCAGTCATTTTATGAAAAACGATAGGACAAATTGCAACAGAAGCAAACTCAACTGATTTTGTATCCTCAATATGTACTGAGTAAGGAAAAAAACCCCAGAAGAATCCCATTAGGGGAAAGTTTCAAAAAATACCCTAATATCTTGTCTTCTTTTCTCACGTGAATATGGTAAATATTTTAACCTTCAGATATCACCATGAAAATTGCTGAGTTGATTACTTAGACCAAGACAAACAAAAAATGTAACACAAGTTTTTTTTAATATTCTTTGTTAACATGGGCAAACGCATAATATGATTAGGTGTGTATTAATTTGCATAAATACCACAACAGATCTAAACGTTGGGCATAGCCAGGTGAAAATGTCTTGTTGAATGTTGTTGAAGCCTTTGTATTCGTATTTATCTATTTATTTACTGAGCTATTAATTTATTTAATTTTGACTAACACGGCATTCCATAACTTGGACCGTGTCCTGACAATAAATAAAGAACATTAGGCTACATATTTTGCCAGGATGACTGGCTAGACCATTGAATGTTTATGATGTTCCTGTGTGGTTATTCCTTTGACTGGGTACAACAACGCGGTCAGTCAAAGTTTTTAATGTCGGGCTATGCATTTATAGAACAACGTCTGTCTGATACGCAACGTGTGTGGCATCCTTTAGCCAAATTAGCCTACATTTTGCTGAGATATTGAAGGAACAGACAAAAAATGTTCTAATGATTCACAACACGGAAATTAATGACACATTGAGAAGGCAAGATATCTTCTGTCATTGCCTTTCCTATGAGTTAAAAGCTCTCAAATTATGAACTGGCAAAAACTTTACAACTATAAATTTACTCTAAAATTTACTTTCAAGTATGTACTATGTACAATGGACAATGTACTTATCCACAAGAAGATGCGACGACGTAGGCTACTTATTCAGAAGTATATGTCACACGACAGTCTCCTTAGGCAGGTTCTCCATGTCTCTTTCCGCTCCCCATAATTGCCTGCTTCCGCCGCCGGCACTGCATAAAATAAAACAAACCTAAAATGATGTGTATTAATTAAGTTTGACGTCACTGAAGACCTAGGCGTGAAATGCACGGCCCACCGCTGGTTTCAGACAACATTCAGTACCCTGAGTCATTGGTTTACTGCTTTTGTTCATTTTAGATATAATTCCATAGAATGGAATGAATTACATAACTGTGCCCTTTGACTGCTTAAATGACTGTTGAACTTCATAGAGGTTTTCTTCAGTAGATTGTAAATGTGAGTGGCCACTTTAAATGGAAAACAGGAAATGGGAATCACTTCCGTGTTTGGGTATTGTACTTAGCCGGGGGTTGCCAGGGTTGAGTCTTTCACACTCTCCATTTTTCTTCTGACTGTTCTGGCTGGTAAGTAATAATGTTTTATGTTTTGGTTTGTAAATCAATTTCACATAATAAAAAGCTTCTAAATGTTCTTGCAGAGTACAAGATCTAAAAAGGAACCCAGTCAAAGTCTAACCCATAGCACAGATGAAGAGAAGAGATTAAGGCATGATTATGTAACAAAACTTTAACATATTGCTACAATATGTCCACTTTCACTTGAAGCGGTAAATGTAAATAATGGTTCAGAAACCTCTGATAATAAGCAAATCCCCTAACATTTTCATAAATTACCGTATAGCTATGCCAGAGGACTTTTAAGAAAACATAGATGTATCACAATTTGTAGTTCCTGGTTAAGAGCCAGTTATGCAAGTAGACAATCTAATGCAGTGCTGGCCAAACCTGCTCCTGGGGATCTACCCTCTTGTATGTTTTTCCTCCAATCCCTGTTCTAGCAAATATGAATTAGCTTGTCAACCAGATAAGTATTACCAGAGCCTGTTTAGCGACATAAGTATGTGCAACACAGTCCTAGCGAAAAACAGGAACATCTGCCTGTCTCACAGGCACTTTTGCAGCCGCAGTGTAAATCATGCAGAACACTGTCAGGGCCGAATTTCTGGTCATCCAGGTGACGTGCAAGGTCCCATCCTCTATTTGCCAACCATATCCATCCATGTTGACAAAAAGCAGCTACCTTATTGGTGTAGAACGATCACATGTCGAACCGTGCCACCAAAATCCTATTACGCTCTGAAGTAACTAGTTCTGCATTAAACAGACATCGACAATCGACTGGAATTTTAGCGACAAACTTTTTTTTGGTAGTTAAGCATGACTCGTTCTTTTTAATGTTAAAGATTGTGTAGATGCCAGACTGTGGAGCGGGATGAAACGATAACAGGGTTCACCTTACGGCCTATAAGAAATCAAATGCATTCTAATGAGGGTACAGTGACCCTATAAGCATTTTAAGCTCAAATGGTACAACCATGGTTTTATCAAGTAGATGTTGAGAAAGAAAAAAACAAACACAAATGATAATTGTTTTTGTTGTTACCCACCACCGTTACTCTCTGTGGCAACATATTAGTAAAACCTAGGCAAAATGTGTTAATCCTCATTAACATAATCATTGAGGAAAAGGCATGTTGGCAAGTTTAATTTACATTGTTGTAAAAAACAAAAAAATCTCTAAACTGTAAGCCATGAGATTCTACAAAGGGTTGCTTTACTCGGGCATAGGTTTCATTATACAACGCATTTCAAATTATTATGCAAATGATATCATTCTCTGATTTTCCTAAATAGTCGATGCAAATGACTGTCAGTATAATTCGTCATCAGTTTTAAATTTGAATTTTACTGAACAAACCTCCCAATTATAACAGTATTTTTTTCAAAAATAACAATTTAAAATGCACTGTTCCAAATGATTATGCACAAAATAGTTTAAAAAAATGTATAGGTGTAAAGAACTGAATTGTAATTTGTTGAATTTGCAGCATATTTACTGAAATCAAAAGCTATTTCAATCAAAAACATCTTATCAGGGCAAGTTACATGTTAACATGGACACCTTCTTTTGATTGACCATTTTGCATCCATTAAACGTTTTTAGAGAGTTTCTTCTTGAATTTCTTTGCAGGATGTCAGAATAGCTTCCCAGAGCTGCTGTTTTGATGCGAACTGCCTCCCACCCTCATAGATCTTTTACTTGAGCATGCTACAAAGGTTCTCAATAGGGTTGAGGTCAGGGGATGATGGTGGCCACACAATGAGTTTCTCTCCTTTTATGCCCATAGCAGCCGATGACAGAGGTATTCTTTGCAGCATGACATGGTGCATTGTCATGCATGAAGATGATTGAATGTATTTCAAGCAGTCTGCTTGTGAGCATTGGTTAGGGGTGGCCGAATAGTAGGTTTATGCACAACTGCAAGCCTCTGGAGGATCCTACACCTTTAGGTTCGTGGGACTCAAGAGGCACCAGCAGTTTCAAATACCTGTTTGCTGCTTTGTAATGGCATTTTAGCCGCTGCTCTCTTAATCCGATGAATTTGTCTAGCAGAAACCTTCCTCCTTATGCCTTTATCTGCACGAACCTGTCTGTGTGCTGAATCAGCCACAAATCTCTTCACAGTACGATGATCACGCTTAAGTTTTTGTGAAATATCTAATGTTTTCATACCTTGTCCAAGGCATTGCACTTTTCGGTAGCAGATAGATCCTTTTTATTTCCCATATTGCTTAAAACCTGTGGCCTGCTTAATAATGTGGAACATCCATCTTAAGTAGTTTTCCTTTAATTGGGCTCACCTGGCAAACTAATTATCACAGGTGTCTGAGATTGATTTCAGTGATCCAAAGAGCCCTGAGACACAATACCATCCATGAAAAAAACAAAAATAAATGTTTATGACACTTAAATCCAATTTGCATAATAATTTGGAATGCGGTGTACATGGGACATGTCGCACCCACTTCAAATGAAAAAGGCTCATCTGTCCCGACAAGTTTTTAGTAATTTAACGGAAATTATATTTAACGGTCGCATCCTCAATTATTGCAAAAAACTGTCCCACCCACATTTGAAAACAAATCAAGTGTTGATAACAACAAGACTGCTGTATAGCCCCTGGGGCCTGTACTACGAATCAAGATTTGGCGTTAGCGAGGTAACTTCAGGTTCAACTCAGGGTTTTCTGTACTACGATGGTGGATCACTTGTTACCAGGGAAGACGGCCATGGTAACACATGCTGAACGGCTAACCTGGTCGGGAGCAGGTTAAGTTGGAGATCAGAGATCACCGGTATAAAAACCCCGCCCATTCTTGACGATAATGTCGTCACCGTTCATAGAAAATCCTGTGGAGCTTGGTGCGCGGATAATGAGAGGTGCGCTCAGAAGAGCCAGAACATTTAGAGACCGACCAAACCCTTTCGCATTACCTTATGAGTATCTTTAAAGGAGCGATTGACCGGGTTTTTTTGGTATTTCACACTGTTCCTTAAGGTCTCCGAATAGGGTATATAACATTGATTGGGTTGAAAATGGCCCGGGTGCTGTTCTATGGCCCCTGATAGATCCTCTGAAATGTTCCCGGGAAAAAACACTGGCTTTTCTCCTTTTATGGTATGCTAATTAATATTTAGATAAGCTGCGCGCTGATTGGTTGGTTTTCAACGAGTGAAGCTGGGGAACAATAACGCAACACGGCCAACAGCAGCACTCACCGAAACACCGAAGGTGGAGACTTGAAATAAAACGCGCAAATAAATCTATTGTGTCTACACAACACTGTTTCATTCAACTGAAAAATGAGACGTTCCCGATGTTGTTGCTGTTGATATTGTTTGCGAATAACGGTAATATTGTAACGGTGTATGAAACTCACATTGACTGAGATCGCTAGCTAGCTAGCTACTGCTGTACTGTAGCTATCAACAGATTGACTACATATCATTAAGATGATAACATTACTTGTTTCCACTTCTGTTGTTGAAGCAAACTGGATTGACTTAGGCGGGTAGAACATTAGGCTACATCTTAGCAACCAAACCATATCGTGATTCAACTCGGCTTCAGTTAGCTAGCTCTATATATCTTGCTGAAAAATAACCTGACAAAGATCTGGACAAACATGCATCGTGAATTGTAGATTTACATAACACGGGTTATTTATTTGAATGAAACATTCAGGAACATGAAACAACATTAGCCCCATTGCCAATAAACTAGGCTAAATTATCACACATTCTACCTATGCTCTTGCGTTAGCAAGCTAAACTAATTTACATGCCTACAGTCTAGGTGTTTTTGCTACCTAGCTGTTCTTGCATTCCTTGCAAATCAGCGTTAATAAAAAGCAGATGATAGTCTAGCTGACATTGACTAGACGGGCATGGCTGATGTTTGTCTATACCAGAGGTCGGCAACCTGCGGCTCTAGAACCGCATGCGGCTCTTTAGCACCGCCCTAGAGGCTCCCTGGAGCTTTAAAAAAAATATGAAAATGGAAAAAGATGGTGTCAGCATATTATTTTTTTTCCTCTTAAGGAGTAGCGTCACAGATATGTGATCGTTCGAAAGCGGGCCCCACAGAGTACCGTCACACATAAGCGCAGCTAGTTCTGCCAGGGCAATCGGGCAGCGCGCGTCAGTCAGTGATCGGGGACGTAAGGCGTCTTACTCCGCCTTCCTTACTCCTCCCACTACCACACCCATGTAGCAGCGCATATCCATTGGGCCACGTCCGATAAGGCGTCTTTAAAAGACGTGTGGATATGCACACACTCACCCCGGTCGTTGTATGATCAGTGCTGCTGCCACCCTCCACCGTCCCCTTCTCCCAAATGCTGTCTGTGTATCTATCCAACAGGGGGATTATATCTCTATTGCTCCCTGCCTCATATGTCATGTATGTATGTGTTGCATCGAGCAGGCAGGGAGTGCTTCCCTTAGATCATCCACTCCGCCAAAGTAAATCTACATGTCCATGTCATGTAACAATAAATGCTCAAATCTAATACGTGATTGTCTTGACTGAAATAGACATATATGTCTATGCCGTCACACATGTGTGATTATGAACATTCCATTTATGTTCCATTTTTATGATTATAACACATTTCATGATTATGATCTTGTGAACTGAAAAATGAGACGTTCCCGATGTTGTTGCTGTTGATATTGTTTGCGAATAACGGTAATATTGTAACGGTGTATGAAACTCACATTGACTGAGATCGCTAGCTAGCTAGCTACTGCTGTACTGTAGCTACAATATCCAAGTTATCAATTAAAGATTTCTGGACTGCGTGAGCTTTCTAGCTATCTGTCTGCCTGGACACAATACTTTGCGTTCGGGGGTTAATAAAGTACCTATTTATTAGCTATTTATTACTTATCGACTATGGAGACTTTATTATATGGCTTCACATTTTACAATGAGGAGGCTAACAAGTAACACTAGCTGGAAGTAGCATTACTACGAGTGTTATGCTAGGTTGCTAGGTAACGGAAGCTAGCTAGCTTTTTTAATGAATGCTCATTATGTATTTGTAGCCTACTTATCATTTTGATAGTAGGCTAATATAGCTAATATAGACACTTAGAGCATGTGTTGCCTTCATTATAAGGCTTATATACGGCTTTTAATTTTTTGCGGCTCCAGACAGAATTGTTTTTTGTTTTTTTGGTCCAATATGGCTCTTTCAACATTTTGGGTTGCCGACCCCTGGTCTATACCGTAGCGTAGAAGATCCCTGTGCAGTTCGACCCTCGACACATTTGCGCGAACTATTTCACCAAGGACGGTTTTGAAAAACAAAATTCAAAACGTTCTTCTTTGTAATTCCTTATAAGTAGCCTTCACAGAGCAGCGCACAGCTAAACTAGTATCGGAGATGGACGCTACCTCGGGCTGGTCTGGATGTACATTTTGGGGCGTGACAAAGATACAGACCAGAGCCAAAAAGGGTGGTCCCTTGTCCTACGTCACTCCGGTGGCTTTGTTGAAAAGCTAGCGTTTTACAGCCAAATGTTTCTTTTTGAGATTTGCATAGGAAAGAGGTGTCAATGGACTTTGATATTCACTGTATGTCCATTTTACCCACCGAACTGTTGTTATTCAACTATGACAAGGTAAAATTGGTTTTGCAATCAATCGCCCTTTTAAGATATTGATTCTTAGCAGAGGGAATTACGTATATTGCCAGCTTCTTGAGCCGTATGTTGCCAATGCAACACATTGAAGCTGTGCGCTCAGTCCCACATACTGTATGCACAGCGTTTCGTTATTTCTATGGGTACTTTTATAGTGTGGGTGATGCGGAGAAACCTGAGCAAGAACACGGTCTGTCGCGCAATTTACTATGGATTTTCTATGGATGTCTGTTGCCACCATATTCTGATTAACGGAGTGATGAAAAAGAGATATCCAAAGTGCCCTTTGTAAAAACTTTGGACTCCAATATGTTGACAAAATGAAATTAAGATTTTCACTCAATGTTCTGATTTCCTTTCTGGAAATGTATGCAAAATTATATCATATTTTACTACTTAATGCATCATTTGCTCATTTAAACATACGTTTACAGGAAACTAGTAATGAAAACAATATTTGACCTACTGTTAGTTATCACATGGGGAGGTTTCATGTCGATATGTTATCCCTATTCACTGTGGTGTCTCCCCGTAACCCTTTTGTCCTTGGGTTGCTTTGACCCATTTTCTTATCATTTCCATTCCAGAAATTGGGGTTTCTTTCAACCAAAACATTTCAAACCAAAAAGAACAACTTGTGAAAATGATAATTTCACTACTACCATTGAATTTTTGAATGAGTTTCATTAACTTTTATAAAAAAATTCTAAAATAACAAATAGGACATTGAAAGAGAGAAGTGGTGAAAACCCCCACAAGACTCAAAAGGCTCAACAAAAAAGCCACAAAAAGGTATGAAAAGACCAAAACGTAGAAAAAAGTAAAAGAAATACATCCTCACTGTGTTCTCCCTTCCCTAGGAACACAGAAAAATGATGTCAGTGTAACTAAGTTTAGTGTCATTCATTCAGTCATGTACTATCTCTTCCTAATTCCAGTTTTTCTATCTCCAGCCATGTTATTTTATTAAAAGCCTCTTATAATCGAGCTCCAGGGTTCTTTTATACAGGACCCTCACATTGTCTGCTCCAACCTGAAACAAATAAAGAATATTGTCCCTTTGCCACGCACACTTGGAGAAAGTTGAAGGTGTCCATTTGACCACTGTGTTTCAAGGTTCAATTTCATTGTTCTATAGGCCTTTTTATGCAATACAATATCCTACAAAAGGGACTAATTCAGGCAATTCAGCCTTGTACTTGTTGGCCCTAAAATATGTGCAAGTATTGCTTACTGCTACTTACATTTTTGAATTATGGTTTTATATTTATTTTTTATTTGCTCCCACGATCGTTTGCCACTGCAGGGTTGCAACTAAAATAATACAGCAACAAAGTTTAACGTTGTGGAATGCACACGTGTAATTATGGTCACATCTTCAATAAGTCATGTAGCTTTCGCATTTACAGTGTCTGCTATTTTCTGCCAGCTTAGCAGCAGCGACTTTGTTGAATTTTGACTGTATTATATGTCTGTATTCCTGATATGCTTGTATTACAATATTTCACGAGGGAGGAGTAGAAAAGGTTTGGAAGATTATTGTCTGCTCCTCCTGCATGAAATATGCGGCTCTTGTTTAGTCCATGTTTGCAATTGGACATACGGTGCAAACACCGCCCCTTTATGTGAACGCGCACGTCTATGCTTGGAAAGATCTGGGTTGAGTTAGAGGTCATAGATTGCGATTGTTAGGCTTCGCGTAGCCGGGTAACTGAAAGTAATCCAGAGCATGTTGATCTTGATTCGTAGTACAGGTCCCTGGCCTTTTCAGCTGTAAACTCAGGCATAGCTGTTTCTTGGCAAGCTCCTCTCTGTGTGCTTCATTTAGTATTTGCTGCCCCCTAATGTCCTTTTCTCTCATTGAAGTTAACAACATTTGGTCATCATACAGTCCGAATGAGTATTACTAACAGTTTGTTTCTCTTTCAGTGTATCCCTTGAAAGAAGACCAATAATTATTACACTTCAGAAAATGAAGATGGAGAGAGAAGATAGAACGATAAGAGAAGACAGTATTGAAGGTGGGACAGAACTGGTGGATGTCTTTAGGATACTCTCAGATTTACCAAAGGAGAGACTGCAAAGCCTGACGTTAAAGATGGGCAACAGCCCAGCTGAGAAGCTCACACATGCCATGTCCCTTATTAGTCTTAGTAGAGGGACAGAGGCCCTGGATAAGCTCCAGACCCTAGAAGGAAATGGCATTGCTAAATATCTGTTTGAAAGGGTAAACATTTGTGGAGTGACGTTAAATAACTTCAGAGTGGACAGAACAGCAATGGCAGAAGACAACTTAATAGATCTGGCCAGGATTTTCAAGTTGTTGGCTGAGGAGAGGTTGTGCGAAACATTTCTAAGAGATTGTGCATATAAGAGAGCCCTTAAAGCTTGCAGGCACACAGAAGGTACTTGTAAGGAAGGTCAAAAGTACACACACTTGGATCAGCTGAAAAAAGAAGCAAAAAAGGTCCGTGGTCCTTGGATTGAAGATGTCATTCAAGATACATTTTCCTTCAAGAACTTACCATCAAGAGAGTACTGTTCTCCATTAAATGAATCAAATACAGCTTTGAGCAACCAAAGTCTGCCTTCTTCTCTACAGACGTACATCTCCCAAGGTCTCCCCACTCATTTAGAGATCAGTGTATCTGAAGATAAAATATTTTCCAAGCTCCCACCTAATCAGGTGGAATCACCTGCTGCACGTTGTTTTGATTATACAGAAAAAGATGCATTACAATACTACAGTAAATCTCAGGTGACAAATGGACCTCCACCTGTTAACAAAGTTAATACATCCATCTCACCTCACATTCCCTCTTCTTCAGCTCAGAATTGTTTCCCCTCCATCAAAACGGAGACAAATCCGAACACTTTTCCAAAATGTAAAATAAATGTGGAGGAAGAAGAGTCAGTCTTTTACTCATTTGTGATCCTGCATGCTGAAGAGGATATAGATTTGGCTGAAAGGCTGAAAGAAAAATTAGAATCTCTGAACATTGGTTTAGGAGCAACTTTCTCCCAGGACTTTGCAATCCCTGGCAGGAGCACTCTTACGTGCATAGAAGAAGCCATTGACAACTCAGCCTTCACTCTTCTGCTACTTTCGAGTAACTTCAACACCCGTCTTCTGGAAATTGAAACTAATTCAGCTCTAATGAACTCTATTAACAACCGACATAAGTACAACACTGTCATCCCTCTGCACCCAAAAGAAAATTGTATGGTCAAAGAAAGAATGCCAAAACTTCTGCAGATTTTGGTTCCATTAAAAGAGAATGAGATGTTTGAGAAAAAAGCAAAAAAAGCCATCAACCCAGCAAAGATTGAAGATCAGAGGCAAGTGTGGAGGGAAGAGCAAAGGGTGAAGGAACAAATGAGGAGAAAAGAGAGAACGCGTGAAGATATCAAGCTACAAATGGATTTAATCCGTGAAAGCAAGGAGGCTGATAAGCTACAGCAGGAATGGAAGCTTAATTTGCCACTGGGTGAACTCAACATCCAACATTCCTTGACATCCCCTAGACCTAATATTCATATTGAGAATGCTAGTTATATAATAATTGGTAATGATTCCAAAATGACGGTGGGTTTAGATAGGAATAGTTTTGGGGACAATGATTAGTTAACATGTTAGTACAGTTAAGTTTATATGAGAGAAAAGGGAACTTTTATTGTTTTATGAATATAATGTTGAGTGTACAAATGTGTTTAGTCCATGTGAGGTTGGCATGTAATCTACAGATGTAACAATTATGTCCATTCGCTTTAGTCATTCTGCAACTATTTTGCTTTCAGGGGAGTTTCAACTGAATTCATTGAAATACAAAACAAAATCGGTATATAATGCAGGCTTAAGCAGCATATCGTGACACATTTTGGTTCTGCAGTTTACCACTTTGAGTTTAGCAGGATATCAAAACTATATCAGTCAAGACTTCTCACTTACGTATTGATTAGAGCAGGGGTTCCCAATCCTGGGGTCTCATTTATAAAGCTTGCGTACGCACAAAACGGGGCTGAAAATGTGCCACTTTCCACGCAAAGGTTGTGATTTATAAAAAACAAACTTGACGGGAGAATGTGCGGTCCTCCACGCAAACTCTGACCCTCCCGTAGGCCTATGCACATTTTGGAAACAGTTGGAATTGGCGACGCAGATGACCGTACTGTAGTCAGACTGCAGAAATTGAATGTGGGAAGAACATTAGGCCTACTCGTAATATTTATATATTTGGTTTTACTTGTACACGTTTTTTTCATTCAATTTCATGTTTATTATGAAGATTACATCCAGCTGTGTTAGTTGCGCTTATACTGAGTGATAATTGTTCCATAAAAACCTTGTACAATCTTACTCAAATTTTAAATCAGAATTCAGCGCTTCCTTACCATCAGATTGTCCACTACGGGGGTGCAGGAGGGGGAGATTCCCCGACTGCATGGAATACAGGATAACATCACATAGCCTATGCTACCTTTAGATAACTGCAGAACACAGTGTATAACTAAATATATTTATTTAATACTGAGCAAATATCCTCATGTGTCAAAAACTGAAAAATCCACAAAAAAAAAAAAAAAAAAGAACGTTAAACGCTGCAGCGTTTAGTTGAAGAACTACGGTGACTGTGAGATCGCGGTTCTGACAACAGAGGTGGAGGCGAGAAAATGTGTCCTGTTTGGCGGCCTGTCATCAGGTATTAGTGACAAAAGACAGCACTTTGAGATTTAGCAAAATGTAAAGTGCATTACAAATAAAATTATCATTATTATTATAGGGCCATCAATGCTGTGGGTTCAGAGAACTGGACCATGGCAGAAATTAAGAAGAAATGGTCCGATATAAAACTTTAAATGAAGAAACGAGTGGTGGCGCATCGTAACAGCATGATTTTGTCGTTCGTTTGACAGCCTCAAGTTTAACAGAAGTTATTAAGTGGTGGCGGTATAAACAGAAGGCTATAGCATTTCCCGTTTTGGGTTTTGGCATTTTGATATGATCATCCACATTAATGATCAAATGTTTTTTGTTAGTCAACGTCATAATGTAGCTACTAGTGGAAACTTTATTTTGTAATGTTTGGTGAGTCTCGGCACTTTTCAGTTGGAATTCGCCAATGTTACAGAGCCAGACAAGACTTTGCGGACGGTCCGCACATTCTCACGTCTGCTCAAAAGTTTCCGTGACGGCCCGCACATTCTCACGTCAAGTAAATCTTTATACATCACAAAGTGTGCGTAAAAAAACATCGTACGCAAGCTTTTTGTGCGTACGCAACGTTTATACATGAGGCCCCTGGTCCTTATTCCCTGCTCCAACACACCTGATTCCAATGAATGGGTCGTTATCTAGTTATGCAGAAACTTGCTAATGACCATTCATTTGAATCAGGTGTGTTGGAACACGGAAACATCCAAAACATCTAAAACATGAGGCCTGAGGACCAGGATTGGGAACTCCTGGATTAGAGCATTTATTGATAACCATACATATGGAAATAGGTTTGACGTTGGCGCAGTGGGTGTATCTCGGGGAAGCCCTCTAGCATTTGCAACCACATACATAGGGAGCAATATGAGTAATAATCTCCCTGATGGATAGAAATATACAGACAACAAGGGGGAGATGGGGATGGTGAAAGGCGGCAGCACCACAGATCATACAACATGGATGAGTGTGTGCATATCCGTGAGGCCTTTTAATTACACCTTATCGGACGTAGCACAATGGGTTTGAGCGGGCAAACACAGGTGCAGTTAATAAGTGGATGACGCGCGCTGCCCAAGTGCCATGCCTGAACTAGGCTTTGCTCATGAGGTTAAGGTTAAATTGTAAACAACTATATTTTCATACATTTTTTCCAAACTGCAACCTGGCATTCATGTTCTTCTGAACTACTAATGGTATGTTGCCTCTGACAAGTTGAGCCTTTCGCATGGGTACAGGCTGATTGTTTGACTTTACAGCTCGAATAAAGGCTAAAGCCAAAAGGTATATGGGGCACAAAAAAAGGCTAGATTTCTCAAACTAATTAGTTGGAGAGCTCCGAAATATTTGTAGTGAAATATGGGCAATAGAAATGAATGGATGGATGTTGAGGATTGGAGTGTAGCTATCTGGCAACTCCAGCTTTGTCGTTTTAAGATGATAGAAAACAACTGAGTCTTGTTGAATGTAGGAGTTTGTTTTCTGTGTGTATGTTCCGACAGTAAGTTGGCTAGCTAGCTGCAGAGCTGTTTCTGCAGTGTTCATGTAAATTTGGTAGTTGATAGCAGCACGGACACTACGCACAAGTGGGTCGGCCCGCAGGAAAACTTAATTTCCCCGGAAATAGAAATTGTAGGTTAGGCTACCACTCACTCGTATTTATTTATTTCCATCTCATAATTTCACATCACCTTTGGATGCTTTTTGTAGTTATAGTGTATAGTTGCATTCGCAACCCGCCCTCTCCAGAAGATTCAAAATGCAGCAGCCCGCCTGGTCTTCAATCTACCCAGATGCTCCCATGTTACCCCGCTCCTCATCTCCCTCCACTGGCTTCCCATCACGGGCCGTATCAGATTCAGGACCCTGGTACTGACCTTCCAAGCGGTGAACGGGACTGCACCCGACTACATCAAGTTTCTCCTCCAGCCTGACACCCCCACCTGCCACCTACAGTTTTCTTCTGACAACCATCTGGTGGTCCCACCCCTCGAGTGCCCGGTTCCAACACAAGCTCTTCTCCTGTCTGGCCCCCCAATGGTGGAATCAAATCCCCACCTTTAAGAAAAAGCTCAAGACGCACTTGTTCCGGGAGGACAACGGTACTTAGGAATGATTTGCTGGACCTGATGTTAGTTTCCTCCAGGATCACAAATGACTCTTATTGAGAGACTTGTTGCTCTTGATGGTTAGTGTAACTGATTTTAAATTATTGTACTCGCTGTGAAATATATTATTGTTGCTTGCTTTTCTACAGGTACACTCATGCACTTTTGAGGTTCATGTTGTTTAATTGTAATTTGTTTAACTACATGCTCTTGTGGTTCTGGCCTTTGGCACTTATTTGTTTTTTCACAATGTATGCTTCATGTTTTGGCTACCCGCAATATTTGGGGGTCTCGTTGTTATGATCAGTGAGCTATGCACTTTTGTAAAGCTCTCTCTTGGAAGTCGTTATGGATAAAAGCGTCTGCTAAATGAATACATGTAAATGTATAGTACATGATAAGATAATTGGCCTTTCGTTGAATAAATACAAAAAGAATTTTTTTTAGTTTTTCACAGAAATATAAATGGATATTCTCCTGTGTCTATCTCCACATTAAAATAAGATCTAACATAAGATCATATTCTCATGTTTTTTCTCTCCAAAGAATTCTCGGAATCGGAACCAAGATTTGATAAGAACCGGATTTGACAAACAGAACCGGAATTGATCAAATTGAAACAATACCCAACCCTTTTGGAGAGTGGAGTTTTTTGTGTCAATGATGGACCAAACTGAGAATACTGCTGAGAAATATTGTCCTTGACTGGTATTAAATGTATTTTGGCACAAAAGGCTTTAGTGATTATGATTATAAATAGCATAGACATACAAATAATTAGCTAAATGTACATTATCATTATTTACATTATAATTATGCAATACAATAACTTGAAAGAAGTTTGACATGTTTCTTCCGTTTACACAATACATAGAGAGAGCATGCTGAGAATCAAGATTTGATGAGAAAAGTTTGACAGATATGTAGAAAATGAATTGCTGTAAACACACTGCTTAGTGTAAGCTTATATTAATACAATTTCTAACTGCGATGATACATGGTGATAAGTGTTCCTGATCATTTCGATTTTTTTATGACAAATTATTATGTATATATTTGTTTTTATATTCAATAATTTGAATAATAGCTTGTGAGCGTTCATTGTGGTCACAAATTTATCTTCATCTTCGTCTAGGGCAATCTCTTTTCAAGGCATTACTCAAATTTTGGGACAATCTATATTCTCTAGTCTGAGCTGTAACAAAATGGTTTTTAATGTGGTCTGTTGTAAATCAGATGGAGATGACAATGCACATATCATGTTTTCTCCTAAATACAGGATTAATTTAAGCAATCACTGAAGCATACCATTTCAATACCGCAGGTCAAAAGCTTGCTCACATTTCACTATTACATTAACTACAACAGTGCCCGCATCTCCTGTGATGCAACCATTCGGTTAGTTGATTGGGTGTTAACTTATTGGAGTTTGTGGGCACAGGTAATATGTTTTCACCTTTTTAGAGATATTACTTTTTATAAAAAATTAATTGTCTACTATAGTAATGGCTGTAGTATAACTTTTTTTTTTTAATAACTTGATTACTTCACATGGTCTTTATGGTCCAGGCTTTTCATGTTGTAGGAGAATCAGGAATCAGGGCAAGGTAAATGTAAGCACCTGAAGAGTCTGAAATAACAGAGCTGATAAAAAATTTGAAAGTCTTAACATACATTGTCTTTAGTACTCTTACCTAGTTCATATCATTGCTTCGATGAATGCAACCCAAGTCCGGAGTATTGTATGTTAAGTCAAGTTTTGAATGCAACTTTTAATGAAAGTTTATAAATCTCTATAATTGAATGTATTCATCATGCAGGGACCATAGGCAAGAACATGTAATGCATTCATGACTGCCAGTCCAACCATTGCAGTGCATCCAGTATTCACAGCGCTTCACGTTTTCCACATTTGGTTATGTACAAGCCTTATTCCAAAATAGATTCAAGAATTTTTCCATTAACATTCTACACACTACTCTAAACTAATGTTCTACTACAGCTAGTCAGTCACGCGTGTGTTTGTGATGTTAGTGACGTCAGTGACTGTGGATAGCTATGCCCGCATTAAGACTTCATGGTGCCCCTGGGCAACAGTGACTCTCTGGTACCCATCTACCCCCACCCCGCAGAACACAAACCATACTTATCCACAGGGGTGTATTGGTCCTTGAGTAAAAATACTTTTTAACTGTACTCAAGTATTATTTCAAGTATCTGTACTTTACAGTATTGTTTTTTTATACGTTTTGCTTGATACTGCTCCACTACATTTTCCATACATTGATGTAACCTATGTAATGCACTGGGAGCAAGTCAGTTATGAGAAAATAACCGTACAACAAGGGGATGCTACCGTTTACCAACCTGAAGTGCAGTTATTTTCCATAACTCACTTGCTCCTAGTGCATTATCCCGCTTATATCACAGCCAGTGGCGGCTGGTGAAAATTGTTGGAGGGGGGCTGTGAAATATTCAGTCAATTCGGTAACCATCCAAATACAATTTAACACAAACTGCTTGATACAAATTCTCTGAGAAATAGTAATTATGTAATTAATGCACACAGCTATAGGCAAATGTCCACATTTGTGGACTATAAATATCATTACACTCAGTTCAGAAATATTGAAAACCACGGAGATCTGGGCACTTGAGCCACTCTGCCTGGTATTATTAGGAAGCACAACACAACTATTACTGTAAAACTAAATATTAAGGATTTATAAATGAATTTAACACAATCAATTATCTTTGATAGAACGTCCCTGTTCTTATCCACTTCTTCGTTGTTTCTCCTCACCTCAATCCGGTGACCTTCGTCCAGTTGCATAGCGATTGTCTCTGCCTAGCATGGCTATCTTGATTGTATTCTCCATGTGTGCCTTTGTGCACTTGTTTTGTTTTCTCAGATAAATGTTTAATGTCTTTAACTCCTGTAACAGTCCATGCTGTATCTGTTCCAAATGTTATAAAAAGCAAGCACGGGAAGCAAAATAAGGCATTGACATGACTGCATCCAGCTAGCCAGGCCTTTCTGTTGTAGTTTACCAATCGTGGGAGAAACCTCTGTGTATGATTTATCTTTACCCTTGTCGCTCGCCTGTTGTGTAATTTTGATGTTAGGTTTGGCCAAACTCTTTTAATTTTATTTTCTCCACAAAAGTTTTCCTCTCGAAAGGATTTTGGAGAGGATATCTGACAGAATTTAAGAAATGAGAACGTCTGAAGTCCGGTCCGGAGTCATTCATTTTCAATAACGTTAAGTAGGCCCTACAGTCGGAAAATCACTTCTATACTTAACTCTGCTTGAGGCGCTAATTCCAGCGCCCTTTAGGCATCTTTTTCGAGGACGCTGATTGGCTAAATATGTGTTTCTTCTTAGCAACGGTCAGCAATTCATCTATCGCCAGCAGGTTGGTAGGCGTTTCGAGGGCGCTTTTTTCTAGCGCCCTAGATGTCGATCATGAAGTGCATTTATCCCAAAACTGAATTTTAGTACATATATACACAACACTTTATTGTGTATTTTTAACGCAGTCATGCTTAAAATGAGTAGTTATCGTTTAGAAAATATATGACATGAAAAACAAAAATCTAAAACACTTTTCACCCTCTATTGACCAGCCGCCACTTATCACAGCTAACTTGCCAAGTCTTAACTTAACACAGTGTGTATTTTTACAATTTATTATGTTATTCGCAGTGTTGATCAGCAGATAGCCTAAATAGTTCACCAAACGCCAAATCGTTTGCACTATCTGTATTTTTTTGTATTTTTAGGTTAAATTGTAAATTGCTACTTATATTTTTATGCTACTTATATTTTTGTTCCTTATTCGCCTTAGTATTACCTAGACCCCCCTTAGTATTAGCTAGACTTTGCTCCTTTTGTATAGTTAGTCCACACATTTAAGTTTCAATATTCCTCTATGTTTAATGTATGCACCTCCCTGCCAAAGTAAATTCCTTGTTTATGCAAACACTCATGGCAAATAAAATCCCTTCTGATTCTGAAAGACATTTAACTTTGCTAACATCGCTAAGCAACGGAGTACGCTGGGGTTGAAAAGTTACCGGACTACTTGTGAAGTGCTACGAAATACGTGAATCCAAGGCAAAAAGGCCACTTCCATTGACAGTGGTATATAGCAACAGTCAAATATCAATAACCTATTGACCACAGAACTTTGGGAAGCCCCATTCAAGTGAATGGAGCATTCTACAGCATTACGAACAGCCGTGTAATAATAACTACTTACTAACCGAGGTTAGTAAGTTGTTACATGGCAAGCCAAAACTCTTTCTAGCATGTGTATTGACAGGGAGAGCCTAACCTGTCAGCTGTGTTGTCGATGCCCTGAGAGAAAAAAGTAAGTGACCAGAGCTTGCCGTAAAGCAGTAGCTCTGGTCGTACGATGTGCATGACGTCAATGATATTTTCAAAAGCTTTTCAGAACAGAAAGGCGACTTTAAAACAATCTGACAGCCAGCAGTGTGTATTTTTTTTGCCTCCGCTTTCGAATTCAGAATTCAAATTACTAGACAAAAAATGATATCCTGAGAAAAGTGGATTTTGAAGGGTACCGCTCCATAGACCTCCATTCATTCTGCACTCACTCGTTAGCGCCCTCACACGGAACTTCAACCAGTTCAGAACCCATAAGTTTCCAGAGAGTGGCAGTTCTCTCTATATTAGACATTCTCTGATATTGCCATGTTGACAGTACGAGCGTTCTGATTGGCTAAAGGGTAGTCATGCCAGCCACGTATTGACCTCATCGGTCTGCGGTCTGATACGTATTCTTACGGTGCGTTCACACTGCAGCGGGGCGGGCAGAGCGGGACGTCGGTTTCCAATTCATTTTCAATGAAACCAGGCGTTGACGCCCGCGTAGGGCATTGTGGGAAGACGAGCGGGGCGAAAGTTGGATTTTCTCAACTTTATGTAAATGAGGAGCGTGAAAACGCCAGCGATGGCCAATCGGGTTGGTTTCTTGTTTCTTGTAACGTAGCAACTGTTGCTCATGGTAAACATTTCTAGGTTTGACAATTTCAAGATGGAAGAGCGTATCGTATGTGTCTTCATACCCAGTATTGTATGATACATCTATGTTCAATTACAGAGACGTAAACAAAAAAAAATGATCCCTGGCGCAGGCGTGCTGAGGTTGTCGGTGTCCCTGGTGTGTTATATTTTGTACTTTAATTCAGTTTCTTCACATTACGTAACTTTTTTCTGTGCTAGCTGCATAGTCTAGCTAGCTCACCCGGCACACGATTGACATTCAACGCTGAAATGCTGGCTGGCAGCCACTCGCTATACATACAGTGAATGTGTAGTGGCAAGTCATAATCTAGCGATTGATTTGCAGAGATTTCGAGTAATATTATAAAAGGTTACACATGTCAACGTTTATGTCTGATGCATCTTTTTTTCCAGCCGGAACAAGACCCGTTACATAGAGTGCGGGTGGCATTTAATCTTTCACTCGGCCTAAAAAAAGTGTGGAAAAAGATAACCTATTGTGTGCTGTAGATAAGATCATGTCAGATCTAGAAAGCATGTCGGATTTTTGCTTAATGTGTGTAAAAGTTGTATTTTGTCTGCACATTTGCCATGACATTATACGAACTACAACAGTGATTTAAGAGAACTAACAGCTCTGAATGAATCTGTCACTGTGGGAAGGCCGGCGGTGCAGAGCGGTAAAAAAGGCTGCAGTGTGAACGCACCGTTCCATCGATGGCAAGCACGTTGTCATCCAGGCCCCTCACAGCTCAGGGTCACTGTACCACAATTACAAGGGGACCTTCTCCATCGTTCTTCTTGCGGTTGTGGACGCCGACTGCATGTTCCGGGTCATCGATGTGGGGGGTTACGGTCGCAACAGTGACGGTGGGACCCTGGGCAACTCTGCGTTTGGTTTGGCCCTGAAGAATGGAACCCTGGACCTCCCAGAGAACTGCATCATCCCTGGAGCAGAGTCACGTGGACCACTGCCACACGTCTTCGTGGGTGATGAGGCCTTTCCTCTAAGGAGCAACCTCCTGCGCCCCTTCCCTGGGACGAACCTCTCCAGGGAGAAGAGGCTTTTCAACTACCGCCTCAGCCGTGGCAGGTTGTCAGTAGAGTGTGCCTTTGGCATACTCTCCAGCCAGTGGTGAATGTATTGGCGTGTCGTTGGTGTCAACCCAGCAAAGGCGGAGGTTTGTGTGAAGGCCACTTGCATCCTCCACAATTACATCCGGAGGTCCAGGATAGGTGCCAGGGGATCTCCTGCAGCCAGTCCTGGTCAGGAGGGGTCTGCTGCTCTTCAGGAGGGTCCACGAGTGGGCAGCAACAATGCTGCGCGTGCAGCCATTCGTGTGAGAGATGCATTCACTGCATACTTCAATGCAGAGGGTGCAGTGCCCTGGCAGCAACATGTCATATGTGGCATTGAAAACCAAAGGTTCTTTTAAGAGCCACACATACTAATCACAAAAAAAGCAAACAGTTCCTAAATGTTATTTTCATAAAATCAGTGTATGGTTGTGTAGTTTCGTATTATCTAATTTGCACTTATAAAGACAGTTACAAAAGCAGTAGCGAACATGTGCTCCTAAATAGTTAAATACTGAACAACAATACTGAACACCCTCCAGTCCAATCATTACAGATCCTTTGTGTATGTTTAAACTAAAATTATACCAACCATTCATAGTACCAATTACATAAATGGACACAAGGTCTGTTAGTGACATTTTTATTTTATATAGTAGGCCTGTCACTCTGTGGCCCTCAGCTCAGCCTCTGCCTCAAAAAACAAACGGTGGATGTTAAATTTCAGCTCTGAACGCTTGGCTGGTGGCATTCTCTTTAATGAAGGGAGGAGGCTTTAAAAAAAAAGCTAATCCTCGTCTTCCTGTTGTGGTGGTGGTGGTGGTTGAGGTGCAGGTGCTTAAATAGCTTCAAGCATCCTCTCCTCAAAATTAGTGAGCCTCTCCTTCCGCACCCTCTTCCTAGCCTGACTGTGAGAGGATGCTGGAGGCTGGCCCCTAATTACAAGGGAAACTCCAGCCTCACTGGCAGGCTCATCACTGGCCTAGGTGTCTTGCCCGTCTTGGGTGGCTGGGGGCTCTGGCTGGCTGGCTGGGGGCTCTGGCTCGCTGGGGAAGTTGCCACTTGTCTCCCTAAATTCAATATATGGAGCTAGGAAGCTCATGGCCGCAGCGTACTTCTATGGTCTACCACTCCCTGCACCTATCTTTTTTGTATCCGGTTCTCAACGTCTTCCATTTTTTTTGCATACATCGACTACAAAAAAGATGCATCAGACATAAACGTTGACATGTATAACCTTTAATTATATTACTCGAAATCTCTGCAAATCAATCGCTAGATTATGACTTGCCACTACACATTCACTGTATGTATAGCGTGTGGCTGCCAGCCAGCATTTCAGCGTTGAATGTCAATCGTGTGCCGGGTGAGCTAGCTAGACTATGCAGCTAGCACAGAAAAAAGTTACGTAATGTGAAGAAACTGAATTAAAGTACAAAATACAACACACCAGGGACACCGACAACCTCAGCAACCCTGCGCCAGGCATCATTTTTTTGTTTACGTCTCTGTAATCGAACAAAGACGTATCATACAATACTGGGTATGAAGACACACATACGATGAGTAGCTCTACCATCTTGAAATTGTCAAACCTAGAAATGTTTACCATGACCAACAGTTGCTACGTTAAGAAACCAACCTGATTGGCCATCGCTGGCGTTTTCACGCTCCTCATTTACATAAAGTTGAGAAAATTCAACTTTTGCCGCCCCGCTCGCCTTCCCACAATGCCCAACGCGGGCGTCGACGCCCCGCTCGCCTTCCCACAATGCCCTACGTGGGCGTCGACGCCTGGTTTCATTGAAATTGAATTGGAAGCCGACGCCCCGCTCTGCCCGCCCCGCTGCAGTGTGAACGCACCGTTATTGCCCTCCGCTGAAGTCATCTTCAAAATGAGTGATATCGAGGAGTTTTACTATCCATATGACAATGAAGACATCAACAGCGACGAGTAAATCTGTAACTTTCTAAAAGAGCAGAAAAGTTTGAACACAGAGAGAAAAAGCGCTAGGCAGATTGCTAGGTTTGGTTGCTCAGATTTCAGATTGGTTGCAACGTGCTAACACCTGAAACACACCGTGAGAAGACTTGAGTAGAGCTGATAAACGACATGTTTTAAACGAAGAACTTAAAAAATGCCATATAATAAACAATTTACTAACCTCGGCCGTTCGGTCATGCCTGGAAATATCAAACTGAGGCCTTGCCTCTGATTTGCAATGCTATTGCTCGGTCGATACGTTTAAACATCAGTTTGCAGGGCTGCCAACTCTCATGCATTGGCCGTGAGACACAGGCATTTCAACCATTTCACACGCTCTCAGCCACGTCTTGTATAAGCCTAGCTCACGTTGAAAAGGCAACGCCAACCACCGGGGTGGGTAATCGGGAGAATCGGGAGTTCCCGGTGGGCCGCTTCACTTTTGGGCCGGTGGTTTGCATAAAGCCCGATGCATGACTCTCTGGATTTACACCCCCTCTCGGGAGCGTGCGCTAATCAAAGAGTGAAGGATTTCGTCTTGATATCGCAACCAAACGAAGGGGAAACAGAAGTCTCACATTATACCTTCTTTGTTATAGAATTTAAGAGTGTAGCATGTTCAAAGTATTTCACATGGCTCTACATACTAATGTACAGGTTCAAAGGCCTACGATTTTAATGCAGTTAGCCTGAGCATAGGGTGGGTTACTCAGACAGGTCGAAAACAACTAGCCTGGTCCTAACCAGACCCTCGTACATTTCCTTTGTACAGAGGGTCTGGGATTGCTCCATTGACAAACGTTAACTTCCTTGAAGGCGGGTCATCTGTTAAAGTTTAAAACTATTGGATCTGCCCAGAGCCACTCTGATTTGCCATAACCAATCGCAAGCGTTCTCCTTAGCCAACTCCTTCACCACTACTGTAAAGGAGCTAGCTGCCGTAGCTGGAAAATCAAACTTTTCCCGAACTCCGTGGGGAGGAGGGCCACAACATCATGGCCACCAACAAAACTCAGCAAGGAATGTTCTTGCTCCGGCTTTAACCTATGGATATTCGGCAGCGTTGCCACATCCGCAGAATAGCTTCGCTCGCATCTTTCTCCGCCGCCATTACTGAACTACTCAAACTAGTGCACGACATTAACGTCATCGTTCTCAGCCACTTCCTCTGTTCGCTGATTGGACCTACAAAAAATGTGTTTCTGAAAACCGACTTCAAAGTCAAACTCCCAGACCTAGTACAGAAGCAAAATCCAAATTGAGCGGAAGTATGTAGGAGGGCAGAGCCAGGCTAGAAAACAACAGCCTTTTGATCCAGAATAGGCTATCAGCTGTCCTGAGAAGGGACCAAAAGTTCACATGTCTATAGCCTACAAAAGACAAGTACTAAAAACGATATTAACATCAAAATAAATGTTCTCACCATGAAATCATGTTTTAAGATATGATATATTACTCTTATTGTTTAAGTCAATTAAATAAATGAAAAAATAAAACATAATTATCCTGTCACGACATGAGGTGGGGTTGGACCCTAATGCAGGGGAGTCAGCAGGCATGGTCAAATAAAGTGTTTAATACTTGAAACGGGAAACAAACAGGTTACACACAGTGACAAAGGGTAATGCCACGACAAAGACTGGACACAGAACAGGAATATAAATACACAGAAACAAACAAGACACAGGTGGACACAATGAAACTAACGAGAACTGAACGAGACACAGGTGACGACAATGAGACAGGGAACACTAGGGCAGGGAAAAACTATACATACACATGTATTGGTATTAAATTGATGCTATTAAATGTACATAATGCTGGAGTAGAAGGCAAGAAACGTATGCCGGGGGAGAGCATTTCATGGCAGGCCTTGTTTTCCATTTGATGCAAGTGCAATGCACCCCCTGCTAACACCGACTAGGAAAGTGTTACATGCATGAAACGTACTGTGGTAACTCATACTAGTGCCCTCAGTGTACAGTAAGAATCATTTGATGCTGGGATATACAAAATAGACAATAGAGGGGGGTGCATCTCACAACAGGATAGTTGTATTCCTTCTTGTCATGAAATGCACCCCCCGCTAACTCTGACTATGAAAGTGTCACATGCCTGATCAGTTGTCACATGTCACTATCAGTAAAAAAATGCGTGTGGCAAAGTTTTCTTTAAGTAAATTATTGATTTTGTTCAAGATGTGAAGACAAAAACATTATTAGCCCACAATAAGTTAAGTGCAATGAACCATGGCCTTCTTCAGTGTTTTGAATTTTATCAATTTTTCAATTTTCAATTCCTGCCACGTTCTTTTTTGGGCTATTATTCTCAATCTCCTGTTGAGAATATCGGCCATAGGCTAGCCTACTGCCAGAACGCAGTGGGCTAGCCTACCAGCCAGAACTGCCAGAACTCATCAAATTACGCTATTTATCAGTAGGCCTAAATGTTAAGTAGATTTGTTAGGTCTACAATTTACGCATGCTAACGGTCGTAATGGTATGACAAGTTGTCTCCCTTGCCATGTTAATTGTGGCAACATTGCCCTTTTGGGGGACAACTCCCCAAAAACTAAAAAATCAATTTACGTTGCTGAAACAACACCCCTCTGCTGCTTTACGCTTTACTTTTTGCGACATAACTCCTCTTTTCAACATTCGCCTGATCCGGGCTGCACAGTCTAAGCTTATTGGGCCTCATTCACCAATATCTTTCTAAGTTATTTCTTAAATTTGTTCTTTAGAAAGTTCCTAAGAAAAATCTATGTGTGATTCATAAAGTGTTCTTAAACAGCAGAATTGTTCGCAGGTGTGTTCTTAGAATGATGAATCCCAATATTTCATAAGTTGAAAGCTTGTGCCCCGTTGCTCCTATTTAGCATAGGTAAATTCCCCGTTAATTCCCATAAAAGGGCATGATATGGCAGGGCCGTGTGCACACTCAGAGAAAACGACGTGGTAAAGACGGTGGAGGCCCTCGACAAAAGACAGAAAAACCTAATAATAATTATTAAGTGGAGGTATAGCTGCAAGAAGTTAGCGACAAATGACATCATATTTAATAGCGTCAGCTGTGGATACAAAGCTAAAATAAAACCGATGCATGGAATGCAATTACTCATGCAGTGAACGCTGTATCTGGAGAAGTGGACAGAACTGATGAAGTGAAAAAATAAATGGTTTAACTTTAAGCTGAATTCTTAAGCAAAAAAACATAGACCTAGAAATCAGTTGACTGTTACAAATATCCATGAGGACTGCTCTTGGCAGCCTAAAGCGTTCCAACAGGTAGCCTACTCGTCGCTCTCTGCAAATAAATCGGTATGGTCAAGGAAGATGTGATCCCTCCTCAGGGAACGATCTGCAACATTTTGCAGCAGCAATAAATACGCCATTGTGTGGTGTAGTCCTAGTGTGCGGAATAAGCCTACTTTGGGCCCATAAATATACAGTGATAAGTCACTTATTATTTGATGGCAAAGTTCCCTGTTAACATAATTGATTTGAATTGAAGGCACAGCAAGGCTAGTTCACAGTTTTTGAATGACCCATCTCAGAGTAGCTTTATAGAATGTACGGTTACTGTATTGAAAAATAAAAGAGACAGAAGACAGAAACATAATTGCTGCAGTAAAGGCTTCATTTGCAACAGGACAAGAAATATGCAATGTAACTTCCATTTACAGTATTACCCTAGCTCTGGCCCCTCTCTAAGTCTACCACACAGCCTAACTCCTCTCCCTCTCCCTTGTCCCACTCCTCTCCCTTGGCCTGGTACTTGTCTTTCTCTCCCTTGTCCTGGTACTTGTCTTCCTCTCCCTTGTGCAGGCATGACTGTATTCTTACTTTCTTGTGTTGCTCTATATTGTTGTTTTTCCACACCAGATCAGCCCAAAGAGGTCCTCTTTACTGTCTATGCCATGTGGTCATGCAATTGAAAGAACCTCCTAGTTGGGAATCAGGTGTGATGTACAGTATTTGCATAACTTCAGCTGTTTCTCAATAGCAATTGAATAAAATACAGGGGATATATTTGTGTTTCAATTCACAATATATCGATTGCGGAAAAACTATAGACAAGTTCATGAGCCGTTTCCGCTCTACTTCCTGAACTGCTCCCCAATATGCAATCCACTTCCGTTCTGGCGGGCTGGGTTTGTTTTGCTAGCTAGCTCTGGTGTGCCGACAAAGCACTGATATCGCAGTGACAAAGAGGATATAACATTTACAACATGAAGAAAAGTGGTTCGGGAACGACGTGTGCGGTAGATAGAGTGCTACGACCAGTTGTATAACCTAGAATCGCCTCTCGAATCGCCTCTAGCCTGTTACAGTTAGGCTATACTACAGTATTGTTTGTAGGCTATTCACATTTTGTTGGTGTTCCTTTGTCCTATTGTTGCAGTGGATTTAATAATTATACATTGATATGTGGATATAATAATTAAAACCCTTCAAAGTGCCAATACACACATCTGTATAAGCCCGGCATGAGGTGTGTAGCCAACCGTTGCTTGTTTAAAGCAGTCATAACCGGGTTCATGGAAAGAATAGATACGTAGGCACTTCAGGCAGTGACAAGCCACGTAAATAAGGATAACAGTGTACTGCCTGTCTTTTCCTTCTGAAGTTGTTAAATTGAATAGGCTGAACATCAACATGTAACATCAAGTATAGCCTAGAAATTCCAAACGAATTAGCGTTAGCTTTCAATTTTACGTATGCCTAGGCTACTTGTACCGTTTCCTGGCAATAAATAAAGAACATTATGCTACATGTTTTGCCAGGATAACTGGCAAGACCATTGGATGTTCATGATGTTCCTGTGTGTTTAATCCTTTGACTGGGTACAACAACGCGATCAGTCAACCGACTATAAATGTTTTTAATGTCGGGCTACAAATTCATTGAACAACTTCTGTCTGATACGTGTGGCATCCTTTAGCCAAATAATTAGCCTACATTTTGCTTAGAGATTGAAGAGCTAGACAACAAATGTTCTAATGAATCACCGACTAAAGTCATCTTCTGACATTGCCTTTGCTCCATGTTAAAAGCTCCAAAATGATGGACTGGCAAGCGTTATAATTATAAATCTAATCTAAAATGTACTTTAAAGTATGGCGACGACGTTGGCAACTTATCCAGTAGTAAATGTCGAACGACAAGTATGTCAAAGTAGTAGAACCGTGATCCCAAGCTAGCATCGACATTGCTGTGTTTACACTGACAGACGCTGTGCAAACCACTTCCGGCGGAAATAAAGTGCATATTTGTAGAGTTATGGCGGCCCCCTAGCTTTGGCGCGTAAACTTGTCTATATCCGAACAGGAGCTGTTCGGACCAATGAAATTGTCAGGGCGGGCTTTATAGATGATGGACAGATGATCCACAGTAACGTAATCAACAACGTCACCAAAGAGCGCTTGGGTTGAATTTGTTTTCAACAAACAACATATTAAGTTGCTCTGATTGGTTGTAGGTCTATCCAATTGAGCAAAGAGGCATTTGTTATACGAGCTCGGTTGACACACGCCCCATAGTCACAGCCCAACAGAGAGTTTTCAGACTCATATTCTGACTAGAATTATGAGTATGACAACGTCAGGCTAGGATATGTCATCAATCGCATCACAAATGCTGTTCCAATTCAAACTGAAGTTGACAGTAGGTGGCGGTCTATGCTCCTTCAACTGGTTTAAACCCACAAACTAAATCCAACGAAGAAAAAGCTTACCCGTGCTCACATGTGTTTGTTTTTTCAAACAGAGACGACATATTGCTAAATAAATGCAACAACAATTAAGAGCTGACGACGTGTTGTTTTGCAAACTCAACCATTTGAAACTCGTACATGTTGGCACCACACTGATTTTTCTTTTGCAATGTTTTATTTCATCGGGCTTGGATTGGGAGATGCTAAAGACGTCACCGTGAAGGGACTAGAAATTATTCAGAAATGCAATCGTGTCTACTTGGAAGCCTACACGTCCATATTAACGGTTGGGAAGGATAAATTGGTAAGTACAATTACCGAGGTGATGTTATTTTCATATTCGACATTCCTTTCACATTCGGAAGACTCTACGTTGCAGCGTCGAGTTAGGGACCGGGTGAAAATTACCCAAACAATTGTGAAAAATTATGACATCATATTTTTATGGATATAAAACCTAAAAATGTCACCAGATTTTTCTAATTGTCTGGTTTACTTCCACACCCTTTACTTTTTCAATAATGTTTTTAAAAGAATTATAGAAAATCGCTAATCTCTGAAAATAGCATGAAATCCTTGCTAATCTCAACATATTTTTCAAATGTGTGTCAAAAAATCTCAAATATACACCAGATTATTCTAATAATATCTGGCCTACTTCCACACCCTTTACTTTTCCAATAAAGTCAGGGCTCAACATTTTTTTTGGCACTGGCCCCACCGGGTTTGAAATTTACTGGCCCCAAGACCATTTTTACTGGTCCCCCCTCCAAAAGTTGTAATTTATCATTGTTACAACAAAACCAAAGAGTTATAAGTTGTGTTATTCTGTTAACATTAACCATTTATTAAACACCTCCTGGATATAAAAACAACAACAATTAAATCACATTTCTAGTGATAAAAAATTAAAAGGTAATAGTCATCAAAACAATTGACTTTTAACCTCAAATATGACGTGCTCTCTTCCCTGCTGACAGCCATCTCTGCACAACTCTGTCTGACAGAACCTGAAACCTCTGGTCCATCAATGCTAATATATAAAAATATAAAAACTTCCATTGCATTTCATCAGTATGATACTAGGAAGTAACCAAGTCGACACCATTCTTCTGCTGCAGTTCAAAAGCCTGAGGGAACGAGGCGAACGGCTGGCCCGTCTTGATTACGTGATATGCCGTTGTTATAAGTTGTGCAGTAACACGATGGGCATCTACATTTAAATTCCTGACCAGCATGGTCAACGGCCTGGAAGATGAATTGTCAACCCTCCGTTTAGCTGTCACGCAAACCAGGTGCTGTCTGCTAGCATGGCTGGTCAGGGATTGTTTTTGAAAAATGGTCGGTACCTTGGTAAAAATATCTACTTTTGTCCGCTTTAGACAGGAACCTACGACAGACGACACAGTGCATCTTCGTTCCGTAAAAAAAGTTGCTTCCGTTCGAGCTCGTAGCTCTACTTGCTGCCATCTTCACTTTATTGTCTCGCGCCAGTTGTTAAAAAATGTATCGAGATTAGAGAATTACAATATGACGTCTCGTCACTCACTTCTTAGCTCTTGATTTGCCAACTGTGCGCCCCACGAGCTGCAAAGTTGTTTATGCATTTAGCAGATATCAAAACATATGAAGAATGTTAATTTTTACAATGCAAATCTTTTTTTCAATCAATAATTTGCAGTGGCCCGATCGGGCCAGTGAGTTGCTAGTTTAACTGTCCCGACATTACTTTTTACTGACCCCGGGCCATCGGGCCATTGTTATTGTCGAGCCCTGAAAGTTTTGAATACAATTGCAATTAATCGCTAATCTCTGAAAATAGCATGACCTCCTCGCTAATCTCAATAACCTTTTCAAATTTGTGTCAAAAATCTCAGAAATGCACCATATTATTCCAATAATGTCTTGTCTACTTCCAAACCCTTTACTTTTTCAATCATGTTTTCAAAAGAATGATAGAAAATCGCTAATCTCTGAAAAAACCATGACATCTTCACTAATCTCAATAACTTTTTCAAATGTGTCCAAAAATCTCAAATATACACCAGATTATTCTGATAATGTCACAATAATGCATGTCTGGCCTACTTCCACACCCTTTACTTTTTCAATAAAGTTTCAATAAACTTTTTCAATCCTCACTAATCTCAATTTATTTTTCTAACTTGTCTCCATCTTAACATGTAGCTGGTTAATCTTCAATCACCTTGCTATTTTAGTAAAAAAAAGTTGAGTAAAGTTTAACTGGTTGATGACCCCAGGTCTCTAGACCAGTCATTCTCAAAGTGTGGTCCGCGGACCACTGGTGGTCCGCCGCTGCCCCCGTAGTGGTCCGCGACGGCCACAAGTAAATTATTGACATTTCTAACATACAACTCAGAATGAAGAAAACACAGTCAGTAGTAGCCTAATCTATTAAAGTAGGCTACACACGTTCCGCATTCTGACACCGCAGCCTCTGCACGGGTTGTACCATGTGAGGGAGTTCTCCCCTCCCAAATAGAGTTGGTTGGGTCCATAACCCCTCTTTTCCAAAACCTTTTCTAGGCTAGATAGGCTACTGATTCCTGAGCCGGGTGGCACAACCGTAACGATACGCGTCAGGGAGGATGGATGGGAGCAGGGCCGGAGTGATGGCATCACTAGACAAGGTTTTACCAATTGAAAAATTGCTATGTTTATTTTACATAAAGCTCAAAAAACGATTCTGCGCTCAAATAATGGCCGAAAATGTTCGCATTAAGTGTGGAAATTGAATGTTAACAACGTCTGGCTCCTGGGCTGATGAACACTCAGATCATCAAGTAGTCTCAAAACTTTTATTTTTTTCTTAGCGGAAATCATAATTATCAAAATACAATATCCCTTAGAAAATCATGTGCTGCTAACAAGGTCTGGGTCTGGCACCATACGCTATACTATTTAGTTAGATGGTCCGCAAGTTTTATTTATTGGCTAAGTGGTCCTTGGTCTGAAAAAGTTTGAGAAACACTACTCTAGACCATTGGTTGCCAACCTTTTTTTTTGTCTAAGACACCCTTTTTCCCAAGAAAATATTTTAGGGCCCCCTTCACAAATTATGATATGATTGCTCTCCTAAGCTAGCAGCATGACAAATATCGATGCTTTCAAACAAACAGTATGTTTTTTACTATAACTAGGTAGGTTTATGCACAAATAACCTAGGCATATAACTAGCCTATAAAAAGGCCCTATTTGAAATGCACTAACAACAATGTTAGTATTTACAGTGGTTTGTATAAGAAAACAAATGACTATAGGCTATTACAAAATGTACTGCTGTCTGGGACTTCAGTACTCGCATGTTTTTCTTAGGCTTTATCAATCAGTGTGAGGACTGCTGCTGGCAGCGAGTAATAATTTGGTCAATGCGTGGAGGGCCAACAAGACATTTGCAATCAACTCATTCCCAATACCGCCACAAGCCCAGGGCATTTTTTGAGCGAAAGGCCAAAGAATTGACACTCCCAAAATGAGATGAGGGAAGTAACTGCTAGTGACAAGAAACTTTAAAAAAAAGTTGCTGACAAAATTGCCAAAGCAAAGAAAAGGGCATACAATTGCAGAAACTTTGATGAAAAATGGTTTAGAGGAGGTGGTGCCGTCCTGATCATCTGCACACACGTGCAAGTGTACCGCTAGAGAAAAACTAGAGAGGGTACAATTTCTGGGGAAATTGTAGGGTGTGCTTGCTTGCGTCGGTTGCTGGTGGGTCCGTTTTCCCATCTAATGATATTTTCAAGCATTTAGCCTACTCATATGGTATAATTAGGGATATAAGGGTGTAATTAGTAGGGAGTCAGGTGGCTGAGCGGTTAGGGAATCGGGCTAGTAATCTGAAGGTCGCTAGTTTGATTCCCCGGCCGAGCCAAATGACGTTGTGTCCTTGGGCAAGGCACTTCACCCTACTTGCCTCGGGGGAATGTCCCTGTACTTACTGTAAGTCGCTCTGGATAAGAGCGTCTGCTAAATGACTAAATGTAATGTAAATGTAATAATTCATTAAGAACACCCTTTGAAACAAGAAACCCCCTTGAAACAAGCTACTGTAACAACGTTGTAACTGGCAGTATTTCAGATGGAATTGCGATTCAAATAGTACCGTCTGCTAACTGAAAATAAGCCCCCCAAAACGTAAACAAGTTCGATATTAATTTAGGGAGACATGGCTAATTCAAAAGCAGTTTGCTAGTGGCAAGCTAGCTGCTGTTGCTATCCACACTTCACTGATTGTTTGAAAGTGCCGGAAATTAGAATGTTTCTTTTGTAAGGGATAATTACGGTGGCCGACATGTGCAAACACGCTACAAATAGACAAAGTACAAGCAAATTGACAATACACAAGCAAATTAAGAAGACATGTATTTGACCACACATGTGCAGCATTCAGCAAACGTGCTGCAAACATAGAAACGCGCTGCAAATATAGAAATGCGCTGCAAAAAGAAAAACACGCTAACCCTGAAAACAAATGCAAACAGATAAACGCTGCATCCAGATAACACAACGGAAGTGCTCCAGGCCAGTGGGAGCACTAAGTAGGTGAGCGTGATTTTAGAAGGGCAGATGAGAAGTTTGTTTTGAATAGGACCAAAATCAAAGTAAAGAGGCGACATTAAAAGATTAGTATTCATGTGCCCCTCCTCTTAGACTTACTTCGATGTTGGTCCAAACTTTTCATATGCTCTCTCTTTCTCTCTCGCTCCATGGGGCCGAAAATCAAGATGTTCCACTTGGCTCTTCCCCTGGAGGTCTGAAAAACTTCCGTTGTGAAAACTGGATGCAGCATTTTTGGTTTGCGTGCTTTCGTTTTTGCAACCCATATATGTACTGCAGCATTTTTGGTTTGCGTGCTTTCGTTTTTGCGACGCATATTTGCAAGGTGTTTATGTATTTAGTTGTGTTGTGTGTATTTTCAGCGTGTTTGCTGAATGCTGCACATGTGTTGTCAAATTAATGAAGATGTTTTCTTATTTTGCTTGTGTTTTGTCTATGCATGTGTTTTCTTAGTGTGCAGCGCGTTTACACGTTGGCCACCGTAGATAATGTATAGAACGCCGGTCATTATCGGGAAAATAAACCCCGACAGGGCGAACAGCACCCCGACGCAAAGCGAAGGGGTTTTGTCTCGCCCTGAAGGGGCTTATTTTCCCAATAATGACCGGCGTTCTATACATTATCCCGCTTATTACACGGCTACTTGCAAACAAAAATGACTTAACACAGTGTGTCTTCTTACAATGTATTTGTTACCATTCGTATTGTTGATCAGCAGAGAAATAGTTTGCCAAAGACGTTGAACTTCATAGACTTTGATCATTCTTTAGGCTTCAAATCAGCTGATGTTGCTAAGCAACAGAGTACGCTGAGTTGAAAAGTTACCAGACTACTTGCGGAGTGCTACGAAAGACGTGAATCCGAGGCAAAAAGGCCACTTCCCTTGACAGCGGTCAAATATGCATAGCAACGGTCAAATATGAGAAAATTTAGCATTCTGCAGCATTAAGAACAGCCGTGTAATAAGACATTTAAGCAATAAGCCCCAAGAGGCCGTGGTATATGCTGATTTTAGAACAGGTAAGGGGAATTGTTAGGCACGACGCGAAGCGGAGTGCCGAAAACCTCCTTACCTGTTCTAAAATCAGCGTAAACCACAGACTCGCGGAGCTTATTGCTTTTCTAAAACTGTTACTACAAATATTTTATATGGTTTCATCAATAAAACTATTAGAAACAAAATAGTTTAATAATAAACCGTCATTCTTCCGCTACTACAAAGTATAGTTCCTACATAAATCGTTGCCACGCAACAGCCAGATGGACATTTTTGCCGTCTTTTTCAATTTGAAATATTCGATGCGCAGTAATATGGAATGTTAAAGAATGTTAGGAGGACAACCTGCGAGGTTATGGTGGATTTTACAACGGCATGGAATGCGATATAGCCGATCACAATCAAGGATGGGAACAACCAGTTTTAGAAAATAAAGTTCAGCCATAGCTGTGGCATTGAAGACAGTACTGTAACCTACTACTACACACTGCTAGTGGGCGAGCCGAGTCTGTGACTCAGAGGCTAACGTCTAAAAAAAAGACGCGGTCTCACTCAAATTCCAAGTTTTACACAAATAACAAAAATATGCTGACCCGCTGGCTGTCTTCACAATCGCCCTATCTTTAAAACACTGCTGTCCATTTGGATGTAGAATTGACCCTGGTACGAAATTAAGAAAATACTCATCAGGCGCAGATCGACAACACTGTTGTCGACGAGTGTCAACACTCGTTGACAACATTGTTGATGCTGCCTCAATTGTCAATGGAGGCTGACGGGGCTCAACAGCTCAGTTTTCACAGCAACCTACATTAAAATCTCACCACCTGGCTGTCTTCACAATAGTCATATCGTCATAAAATTTCCCTCTCTGTTTTTCGTGTAAAATTGAACTGTAAAATTTGCTACGAAAATACTACTATGACACTTCCTAGCATGGCTGCCGCCTAAAAGACTAGGCGGTCTCACGGGCGACCCGCGCTCGCTCAAATTACAAAGACTTTGACGACCTAAATAGGGATGTCACGAGAACCGATACTTACGGTACCTTCCGATGCTAAAATAACAAAACACCGACGATGCCCATTTTTTTGAAGCACCGTAAGTACCGTGAGCGCCGATGCCAGATGTTAGCATCGGTGCTGCGCCTTCAGGAGTGTTCCAGTCGACGTTTACATTAAGAAAAACAAGATAACAACTGCTGCTTTAGCGATCGCCCCGCTTCGACTTGTTGACAAGAAAGGCAAAGAAAGTTGTTTGCGTTTGAGGCAGATGACCCTGGCGTTATAATTAATCCGCAGAATCCATTATGCAAAAAATGCTACCGCAGTCTTCAGACCAAGGGGGAATACTTCCAATTTAGCTAAGCACCTGAAAGATCGTCATCTGGATTTGTTTAAAGAATTCAAGGCAAGTTCTGATTCAGTTCCAGAAGAGGCGCAGCACCGATGCTAACATCTGGCATCATACAAAATAAATCAATGTTCGTTGAAGTCGCGGCAAAATTCTGAATACATCCAAAGAATGCTCTTTTTCTGTTTGTTTAATCTGTCATACTAAAATACACATTAGCCTACATGATGTTTGAGATGGTGGGCACGTGTGTTACAATGGCTTATGTACATAGTTTAGGTTAGCTGTAGTTTTAACGTTAGCCCATAACTTAGAAGGTAAACTCATGTCATGTTCATCTTGTTAGCTGAATGGCTTAATTGCACTTTATTATGTTGTGCTATGCTCTATTGCACATGTTTTGTATGTCTTTGTAGGACATTTTGCTATTTTTCAAATATTTTAAAGAAGTTCATGGTTCAAGTAGCCTACATGGAATCTTAGACAATCCTCTTTTTTTTTACCATGGTATCGAAATTGGCATCGAGAATCGTGTTATTTTAATGGTATTGGCACCGACTAGTGAATTGTTGGTATCGTGACACCCCTAGACCTAAATCAAACATCCGAGATTGCAGTTCCACTCGAAATCGCTTTCTCAACAAAGCCAAATGGTTGGGATTTTTGGGGGTGGTATTTTTCACTCGTAATCCAAGCTCCAATTTGCGTGCTAGAACGTCTCTATCATGTTGTATCCATGCGTCGTTGCTAACGTGTGTTGACGTGGTGACGTAGCTAGCACAGATTACCCTTCGTCGACTAAAGGCACTTTGACACCACAAAAACTGCCGAAGGCAAGCACACCCCAATAAAACGTGATAGCTTTTGTGAGGCTTGGTCTGAAGATAAACTCTGTCAAATTTGGTGAAGATTAGACACACTTTGTTGGAGTAGCAGAGAAAAAACAAATCTAACTAATCAACAGTTATTGGCCAAAACACATTTACGCTTCCTGCGGCCACGCCCAGTGGTCTCAATTGTTTGGACATCCTCAGAAGAGGGTTCCGAGTCATCATACCAAGTTTGGTGTTGATTTCTCAAAGATTTGCTGTAGGGCTGTCCCCACTTGGTCGACTAGTCGATTTTCTGGTCGATATGCTCTTGGTCAACTTAGATTGTTTTAGTCGAGCTGCCATATGGCAGTGTGAGATCTGATTCCCGCTTGTGTAATCATTGCTGAATTAACAAAATGTTCAACAGAAATTGTAGATTATATTATTTAAGACAAATAAACCAAACAATATATAATTTAAAAGAAAAGGTGTTACTGTTTTCCCTTTCGTTAATCTGCGCTTTGTTTTGGTTTTGTATTTTGCACACGGCACGAGCACAATTGGCTGCAGAACTACAAACTCTGCCATAGCCTACTTTGTCGGTGTTATTAATCAAAATGGCAAAGACATCTGTGGTATGGCGGCATTTCATTAAAGTACATTTACATTTACAATGTACGGTTTATAAAACGTTGAATGCAAACCCTGCCAGCAACGGTTTATTTTTCCTAGTTCAACGGCGAAAATGATGTAGCCTACCACCTGAAAAACGTACGTTGGTCTAGCCCTACTTCACTCATGCTAACGCGCTGGGTTGAAAAAGGAATATGCCTATTATAAGAATCACATCCAAATTGAATGATATTATCCAAGACAAAATCTTTCTTTGTTGCAACGTTCACCACTCAGCTTCTACTTAAGTTCGCAGGCAGTGATAAGCGCACTCTGATGATTTGCATGTTAAACAAACAATATTTTTAATTTGTAGTACATTGTAAGAGATACTAAATACCAACGGCATTCGGTTACAACAGGACTGGTGATACGAGTCTTATTATTAGTAGGCTTTTAGCCGCTGAATCTGCAATGTCCAGCAGCCATTGAGTCAGATCGCGAAAATGTTTGTAGGTTTATTTTTATTTTTAAGCGTTTCAAAGTTCGATTAGTCGATTTTCAGACAGTTTAGTCAAGTTTTGGTCGACCAAAGAATATCTTAGTCGGGGACAGCCCTAATTTGCTGAGATATGACCCAACTTCCTGTTTGGTGTCTTTGCTGCTGATTTTGATTGGCTGTACCAGACAAACGGTTTTGAAAATCAAAATCCTTTTGAAATGTTTTGTTCTTAAAATTCAAAATGGAGAAAAATCTATATAACCGGAAATTGACGTCATACGGTGTGTTGAACTTGTCTTGATCCAGGGAGTCCAACGGTACTTCATTTTTGAAAATCAGTCATACGGTTCAAAAGTTACATGGCTGAGCGGTTAGGGAATCGGGTTGGTAATCAGAAGGTCGCTGGTTCGATTCCCAGCTGTGCCAAATGACGTTGTGTCCTTGGGCAAGGCACTTCACCCTACTTGCCTCGGGGGGAATGTCCCTGTACTTACTGGAAGTCGCTCTGGATAAGAGCGTCTGCTAAATGACTAAATGTAAATGTAAGTCCAACTTTGACCCACTAAAGTGCTCAAATGGGAGACATGAAACTTGGTGAAAATAAAAAGGGGAAGAGTCTGTCCTTAAAGAGTCTGCCAAATTTCACAACTTTTTACCATATTGTTCTAGGGGCTGCCATAGACTCCAATGGCGGAAGAAGATGTGTAATGATAATAAGATTTTCATTGATAGCACAACCATTGCATTCTTCATTACATTTCAGACCGAACGCTGATGAGTACCATAGCCTTGTCAGAGCCTTTTATTTCGTTTCATAAACGAGGGTGAAATGCTTTGAAGCAGGATGTGACCTCTGCAACAGACTGCCTCCTCTCTCCCAGCCCCACTTCCGTTTCCCTCAAACCACCCTCTCCCCCTTTCAATATTGTAATACATTTCTGCGTGGTGCGTGAACACGGCTATTGCTGTGCAATGTCTAGTTATCTGGCACACTGGTGATACCATTTTGCCACAAAAAAAAAGTAACATAAAATCTAAACAAATCAACAGAACTTTCCACAACCAAAGTTGTAAGGATTTGTCTAATTGCTAATGTGCCTTTGTCAAGAATGTTTAAAAGGCACATGTATGTTTTAAAAGAAATAATACACTTCACACATTATTTCTTGTCTTTCAAACTCAGGAGGAGTACTATGGACGGGAGCTCATACTTGCAGACAGGGATATGGTGGAACAGGAAGCGGATGATATTCTGAACGGGGCTAATGTCAATGATGTTGCATTCCTAGTCGTGGGAGACCCCTTTGGGTAAGTTAAGCCATTTACTTCTTAATGTGTATCTTATTTAATTTGAATACAGTAAAATTGGATAGCCTAAATCTGGGGTTCCCAAACTTTTTTCTGCGAGGGCCAGAAAATTGTTCCTTTCTTTAATGTGGGACCAGGTTGGTCTGTAAGAGAAAATTGCATGGTAGTGACTATCAATGTTATTGTGGAGATTTTATGATTTTAAATGTATTTATTATGTTAGATAAGTTTATTATTTTGTTATGCACCGTACATCCGAATATCAAGGGATATATATCATCTATTAAAAGAGCATTATTACCATGGTAATGACCTTTTTTCATATTCATTGCTATTGATATCAAAACATTTACTTACTTATGCATTGTAAGCAGTGTGAACTGTTTTTATTTTTTAATTTTTTATATAAAATATAAAAAAGATTATTTGGCATTGTTCAAAGGGCCGGTCCAAATGGGGGCCGTAGTTTGGGGACCCCTGGCCTAAATTGTTCTGTAAAATAATATATGGGCAGATATGTGCACCTTTCCAAATCAAGTCCAATCAATTACATTTAATATGCATAAGCTCGTATAAGTAAACAGAAATGATTCGTTAATTTCCCGACTCGGTCTGTCTACGAGTCTTTGGATCATTTTTCACGTGACCTGCATAGGCTCTGTTCTGGTAAAATATTGGTAAACCAATATATACAAATATTGGTTAAGGATTAGGGGATATTGTACTGTTTTGTAGCACATTTAATTTAAAATAAATTTGACTGCCATTGAAAATGTTGGATCAGTTCAACAGATATTTCTATGGAAGTTGGTTAACTCTTCTTTTAGAGCCACCACTCACAGTGACTTGGTCTTGAGAGCTGTGAATGCTGGGATACCATACCGGGTCATCCACAACGCCTCCATCTTGAATGCAGTTGGTTGCTGTGGGCTCCAGGTAAGTTCATATTCCGGACTGTAAAATATACAGTAAATTTGAGTCAATGATAACACATCTGGTGCTTCAAGTCCCATCAATCACCATTATTTAGCAATGTCTTATGAGAGTAGTAAAAGTCAAACATTTCCATAGGTCATAAATATCTCTGTAGTTTGAGATGAAGAATAGAGGAAATTACTTGGCCTGGCCCACATCCATCTTACTTTCAAAGATGTGTCAGAGACTGTCTTATGTGCTTAGGGGCAATTGTACATAGGGATGCTCAATTATGGAAAAAATCATAATCACGATTTGTCAATATTGAAATCACGATTATTCAAACGATAATTTTTCAACCGGTGCTGTCTTCCTTCTGCCTTTTTCGAGTTGAGCTGTTTTTGTTGTTTTTTTGAATACCGCTGCTAGTGAGTGAGTGTTGCTAGTCAGTAGGGCCGCGTTCAGTAGGTGTTAGATCTTTAACTGCTATGTGGCATGAAGAAGAAGCACATGCCACTGGCAGGAGGCGGGACATGCCAATCAGCAGCATCGACTGTTGACAGCCAAATGCACGAACACATACGGACGAATGACTTGACTATCAAACTGTAACGTTACTGAAACTTTAATATTCAACACATGGTAGGTCTGCCACAAGGTCTTTAAACTTTTACTTATAGGTCTACATATTAGGCTAATAACACGTCTGTTCCACACGTTAGGTCTACTACAACTTTTATTAGCTTGTAGATGAATTACATTTTAACAACGAACTCGCTCGGTATTCGTTCGTGCAATTGTCTGTTAACGGTCGATGCTGCTGATTTGCGGCTCACTGGCATGTCCCGCCTCCTGCCAATGGCAATACTTCCTGATGCCACATGCTGGTTAAAGATTGAACTCCCTCTCGCTGCGTTGAATGCTTTTGGGGGAAGGACAGAATTGCGCGTGCGCGTCTCTTTCAGAAACTCTCTAGGCCTACTGTAAAACAAAAAATGCCAAATTAATCGTTTCAACTCGATTATGAGTTTGGAGATCGTTTGACCCAAAAATCAAAATTTGATTAATTGCATGGCCCTAATTGTACAATATCTCTCCCCCAAAATTACGACATTCAAAACAATTTTGAAACAATGCACTGACTCTAAAGTTTTCAGTGGAGAGAGGCATACTTAGGCCAACTTGAACACACATGCATTTCGTATTGTGTTCAGGTACTACATGACTGTATAAAAAGTATCTTTTTTTTTAAAGGCTAAACTGTTGACTGGTCTAATTGGCTGGAGGCAAAATCCAAATAGAATAGCCAATCATATGGCTTTTGCAAAATGATAAAGTGCAATCTAAGAGCAACAAACATGATTTATTTTAAAGTCTACTCGTAAGACAGTATTTTGCTCAAAAATCTACAACCAGTAGATCAACCATTTTGTTTAGACTGGTGTAACAGTCTATCCAGTTTTATGTTGTAGTCTGTCCAATGGTGTACAGCTAATTATTGTGCCCCTCCCTTTTCAGCAGAGTTCAAGCTCAGTGAATACACAAAATGTATTTTTTTCAGTTTTTGTTTTGTAGTAACAACATTTGGTATTCATCACGTAGCCTACTTTACACTCTATAGCAACAACAAAAAAAGCAAGATTGTATTGATGCAGGGCTGCAACTAACGATTATTTTAATAATCGATTAATCTGTCGATTATGTTTTTTGACTAATTGATGAATCGGATATAAAAACAAAAACAAAAAAGCATTAATTTCCAACCTTTTATTCAAAAACAGACCTGACAGTGCAAATTCACAGTGCAAACAATCTTCATAATGTGCACAAACAGGCACACAATTTTGAAAAAGTTATTAATATTAGTGTGGATTTATTGCTATTTTCCAAGATGAGCAATTTATTTGAGTTTTGTTTAAAACTTTATTGAAAATTGAAAGGTTGTGGAAGTAGGCCAGGCTACTACATACTAGAATAATCTGGTGTATATTTAAATATTTTTTGACAACATTTTGAAAAAAGTTTAGATTTGCGATTAAGATATTTTCAAAGATGAGTGATTTTCAATCATTTTATTTGAAACTTAACTGAAAAAGTAAAGACTGTGGAAGTATACCAGACATTAAGATACTCTAGTGTCTGTTTGACATTTTAGATTCCTAAAAATATTTTGGGTTGGTATGGGTTGTTTTCATCCGATCCCTAACGTGATGCTGCAAAGTAGCGTTTTCCGAATGTGAGACGAATGTCAAATATGAAACTAACTTCAACTCGGTTCAATTAACACTAGGGATGTCACGAGAACCGATACTTACGGTACCTTCTGATGCTAAAATAACAAAACACAGACGATGCCCATTTTTTTGAAGCACCGTAAGTACCGTGAGCGCCGATGCCAGATGTTACCATCGGTGCTGCGCCTTCAGGAGTGTTCCAGTCGACGTTTACATTAAGAAAAACAAGATAACAACTGCTGCTTTAGCGATCGCCCCGCTTCGACTTGTTGACAAGAAAGGCAAAAAAAGTAGTTTGCGTTTGAGGCAGATGACCGTGGCGTTATAATTAATCCGCAGAAGCCATTATGCAAAAAATGCTACCGCAGTCTTCAGACCAAGGGGGAATACTTCCAATTTAGTTAAGCACCTAAAAGATCGTCATCTGGATTTGTTTAAAGAATTCAAGGCAAGTTCTGATTCAGTTCCAGAAGAGGCGCAGCACCGATGCTAACATCTGGCATCATACAAAATAAATCAATGTTCGTTGAAGTCGCGGCGAAATTCTGAATACATCCAAAGAATGCTCTTTTTCTGTTTGTTTAATCTGTCATACTAAAATACACGTTACATGATGTTTGAGATGGTGGGCACGTGTGTTACAATGGCTTATGTACATAGTTTAGGTTAGCTGTAGTTTTAACGTTAGCCCATAGCTTAGAAGGTAAACTCATGTCATGTTCATCTTGTTAGCTGAATGGCTTAATTGCACTTTATTATGTTGTGCTATGCTCTATTGCACATGTTTTGTATGTCTTTGTAGGACATGTTGCTATTTTTCAAATATTTTACAGAAGTTCATGGTTCAAGTAGCCTACATGGAATCTTAGACAATCCTCTTTTTTTTTACCATGGTATCGAAATTGGCATCGAGAATCGTGTTATTTTAATGGTATTGGCACCGACTACTGAATTTTTGGTATCGTGACACCCCTAATTAACACACTGTTTCGATGTATTTAGTGTGAAATGCTCCAACACCTTGGATGACTTGGATCGGACTGATTTCTCTGCCTCCGCCATGTGTTTCAGAACAACGTTACTCAACAACATCTCTCCGATGGCCTTTCCTCTACTTCCGCTCCGCGCTCAACTAATCTTTTAAAAAAAAAATACTCAAACATCTCCGCGACATATTGAGTGGCATAATAATCGCCCGACACAACGAATTGATAATGAAATTCGTTGCCAACGCTTTTAATAATCGATTTTAATTGATTCGTTGTTGCAGCCCTAAATTGATGTCAATTTACGAGACATTTACTGAAAGTGGGATAGGCTTTCGTTATCATATTGATTGCAGATTCCATGCAGAGAAAGGACAATTTAACAAAATGTACATTAAGTGCAAGTAATTTGGCTTAGATTTTCAAACGAAGAGCATATATTTGCACACAAAAAAAAATGTTAGCCTTCTCAAAATTATTTAAATATTAAAATAAAATTAGTAAATTAACCATATAATAAATAGGTAGATGACTGAAAAATTACAGTCTATAGTACGCCTCTGAGTCTGTAACACAACTCAAAACTCTTACCTTGCTAGTGCTCTGAGGTGTACTTTTTGTATAACAACATTTTCAATGTTTGACAATGCGACTGGAAACTTCAAACATTAGACTATCAATCAATCAAGTTTATTGTTGCATACACCAAATTGCTTCAGTGCAGCGAAATTCTTAAGACTTGGCCAGCAACATCTACGCAGTAGACAGTGGAAAGAAATAACAAAGTAACATAGTAACAAATACCAGAAATAACATATAACACTTTAGCATATAACATAACACAATAATATATAACATTAACAAGTAACAACAACACAAGAAGAGCTAGCAGCACCAGTGCATAGTGCCCGTGTTGCAGTCGGTGATTAAGATGTCAGTGAAACACACATACAGATTACTTGAACTATGGATAGTGCACAGTGCCCGTGATAAAATTGCTGGCGCACACAGATTTCTGGAATTATAGATAGTGCAGTGCCTCTGATGCAGCTGGTGATGCAATTTCTTCTCAGTGGTATTGGTAATTTGTCAGATCACATTGAAATTGAAATTCTCTCACATTTCTGAAGTACTTGTTCAACCTTCACATCTATTCTAGTCAAATGGCCAATGCTGTGGTAGCCTACATTCATGCAAATGATTATGTAGCCTTCATTTGTCTGCTGTTTCCTAAGTTATACATTGCATATGTTATGTTGATCAAAATGTACTATATTGGTTCTCTGTTAAATTGTCTTACCAGCACAAACATCTTAACATTTAGTTCATAACAGAAGTCATTACATGCACAATGGTTGAGCCACTTGTCATAATTGTAGGCTTCATCATTCACCAGACAGGCCTTTTACATTTGTAATGTGCTGGAAGATTTGACGTCAGTAAACACATTAATTTGTGTAACAATCACTGGTCTATATATCTGAAAGTATATCCACCTTCTTGTGTTGTTCTGTTACCTAGCCAGTTCCTTTGAAAGCAGCTGAATATCGGTTGTAGCCTAAACGCGAATTAGCTTCTAAATAACTAAACAGAGGGCCTCATGTACGTACATTTGCAAACGTAATGTTATTAGCGCCATGGCCAACACGCAGAAAGCGCACGCTGTGGTGGGTCCTTCTTCTCTCGTTCTAACATGGATCAGCCACCAAAGGCAAAACAGCGATTGTAACGGAGTTAGAACCGTGAAATCGCTCCTCAGGTATGTAACAGGCCACTCGCGTCAATGAAGAGCTAGCTTTTCTTTGGTGTAGCTGGTAGTGGTCATGTCAAGCTTGGCAAGTCGGAGGTCGTGCGTTTGAGTCCAGTGAGTGGCGAGCGAGCCTTGTCGTGACAGAGCGTGGCTACAGCTGTTACATACCCGTCACACGATGACTGTTTGAAATGATCTTGATGCAATGTAGCAAGGAGTTTAACAACTGCTGGAATGGAATGTGAACGCTGAGTCTGAGATTTTATGTAATCATTGATTTCTTCCAGTAACTGTAATATTGCATGGCTGCTTAATCTGTAACGCGTAATGATTGTGTTCACTCAACTCAAAAAGTGTGATCTTTCTGGCAAAAATCTTTTGGCTTATGTCTTCATCTTGCTCAGGTTGCTGCTGCCATTTCACCAGGAGGCATATGCGGTTTACGCCTGCTTTTAAAAGGCGGAGAATTTTCACCGCAAAATAGAGGTGCGCTTTCACAGATGTTTTTTTGTACATACCGTGGAATACATAATTAAGCACACTTTACGCATCCCCTCCCATCTCTTTATGGGAAACTCCAACTTTCCCCTGCCCCTCCTGTGAATGCATATGCATGACACGGAAAAGCGCAATTTGCCATTTTCAGTTCCTGCAACAGTCACATGTTTGTACATACCTCGCCATGCTTTTACGCGCACGTTGCGAAACAAATACGCCTGAAGTGGGCGCAAAAGCGTTAGTACATGAGGCCCACAATTTCCCTGTTTTCCATACTATACGTAGTTTCATTTCATTGTGAATGCCTTTGTTAATCACATTAGTTCAATCTTGGTAGCCTACTGCACTCCGTTGGATTATAAAAAGGAAAATATTAACTTGGTTAATATTGCCCAGTGTTCGGTTCTCCAGTCAACATTTTCTTAGGAAACTCGCTGCAGACCAGGGGATCAATCAGAGTGAAGGGGCTGTGACGCAAAGAGCAAGCCAAGCTGCAGCAAATTATATTTTCATTATTTTATGTCGAAATGATTATTCAAACAACATCAATCCCGGCACTGCGCTCCGTTGGGTTATAAAAAGGACACCTGCAAGATTGGAGTTTTGCAGAATGCCCGTTTTTTTCTCTGATTTAGGGAAACTAAACCCATTCTAATCTGCGCACCCACACACACACGCTGATTCCTGGAGAGATTATAAAGATTAAGTAGTTGAAACTAAACAAATACAAAGTTAAGATATTGAACTTTTTTTAAATTCCATTTCATGATCTGACACAACTACAAAAGTTGAATAGGTTGTAGTGTACATAAAAAAACAGCTGCTCATCAAGTCAACAAGCTACTTGTGGGTTTATTTGCTTCTCTCCAACTTGGTCATTTTTCTTAGGGCAGATGTTCATAGCCGATTCATAAGCGACTTTTTTTATTGAATTATGCATGTTCTTTTGTAAATCTTTTAAACAGTTGTACAATTTTGGAGAAACGGTGTCAATTGTATTCTGGACCGACACCTGGAGACCAGAGAGCTTCTATGATAAAATCAAGAAGAATCGAAACATGGGAATGCACACACTTTGCCTGCTTGGTGAGTACTACAGTATTGAATATTAGTGATGGGGCTTTAAAGATCCCATTACATGCTGTTTTTGGATGCTTTTATATAGGCCTTAGTGGTCCCCTAATACTGTATCTGAAGTCTCTTCCCGAAATTCAGCCTTGGTGCAGAATTACAGCCAATACGAGCAGTCCCACAATGAACTTTCCTCCGGACGTGCCGTTTCTGTGTTTGTAGCTTTAAATGCTATGAGGAAGAAAGAGGCGGGGCTAACTGCCATGCTTTGGTCGTTTGCAAGCCATGATGTCTGAAAAAACAATATCGCGCTTGCACGGTCGTAGCTAATTTTCTCATTGTTTGGGCCAAATTCTCTGTGCGGGTAAAGCAGAGAAAGGGGATGTAACCTTCCCTCTTATGACGACATAAGGAGAAGATTTTCAGGGCTTGGTTTACACCTATCCAAATTTCTAGCCACTGCGGGACCAAAGGCAGGTTAGGGGAACTCATGTTAATGTTAAATAACCTCCTAAAGTGAAATGTTCATGTCATTGGACCTTTAAACCTGAAGGTCAGAATTGGTTATTAATTTAATAATGTGCAGTATATGAAAATGTATTTCGTAGTAGTACACAGATTTTATAGCTAGGCATTTTGAATACTTGCTAAAATGGTCATTTACAATGAATGATCTCGGTTTCGTCTTAACAAGAATTCAACTTCTATACGGTACTTGTACTTAAGTACCCATTTTCAGTACTCTTTCCACCACTGCTAGACAGTCAGTGTAGGCTATAATAGGCAATGGATACTATCATACTGGTTAAGAATATCTATTGTGGTTTTATGTAGGCTATTACTGTAACATTGGGACTCCAGTTCCCAGTGTGGATGGAGGGTTATGCAAGAGCAGTAGCACATTGTGTAAAATGAAAGTAGTATTTGACAAATCAAGAGTACGTTTTGTTCCGTTTACATCTACAGAATAAATAGACTAATCTTGGGCATAGCAGTGTGCACAGGATTTTTATTTATTTTTAGCTGGTTGAAAGGTGCGATGTGCCCCCCCCACCCCCCTTCTAATGATTGATCGCGTAGTGTGAATTAATGGATTTCTGGTCTCAAGTTCCTTTCAACATTCACTCTAATCCAGTTACCCAACATTCCAAGCATTCCATTCTGATGCTTCCAGCTCAAGAATAAATTTAATTTCGTTTATTGGCACCAGGTTCAGTCTTGCCTTTCAAGACTGCAATTTACTTTTCTATCAGCAGATGTCACAAGGGTTCCATTGCGGAACGGTTGAGTTGCGGAACTCAAACGGTTCTGCATATGCAGGTAGCAACGCTAGTGCTAAATAACTATTTAACTGGTCGGCTCCATGACGCCGGGTAAGTAGCAAGCTCCTGAGACTTCTCTCCAAAAGAATGAAGGGGAACCTTCAATTAAGACATGTTCGTAGGTACCTAGCGAAAAGTAGTGTCAACTTTCCTAGACCTTTAGCTACGGCACTAATGCTGAAGGCTTGCTGATATACAGTCCCTGACAAAAGTCTTGTCACTTATCCATTTTGTAGAAACAACTATTTATAACCTGACTTTTAATAATACATTTATTTTAGAAATGGCTCATATGAAAGCTAAAACCCTCCCAAATTATGTTTAATATGCAACATTTTTGTCAGGGACTGTAGCTGTCGGTCTTACTAGAATGATGTAGGTATGCATCGTTGCTAACGTGTGCTGACGTTGTTACTGTTTGCATATGTGACAAAGACGCATGAGTGACAGAGAGACGGAGGGAGAGCAGGGAAAGGAAATGCAGCGAATATGCTGCGTGTTTTAACCTTTACGAAACGCAATATGTGGCGGCCAGTGTTGATTCTGTGGCACACCGAATCACAAATTAGTCTATGTGTGGGAAACACGGCATTTAATATATAGTCACACATGGGCAGAACAAATCATATTATGACTTTGATAGTTTGCAACAATTTTGCTAATAGTAGGCTAACCCATTTATTAATATAATTGAAATCATTCAGGACTAATAAATGGAGAGGTGTGGGCGGGATATCATGATCGTCATATTAAATTCACAATAGTGTAACCAAGCATTCTTGAAGGCTTACATTTACATCTAGTCATTTAGCAGACGCTCTTATCCAGAGCGACTTACAGTAAGTACAGGGACATTCCCCCAAGGCAAGTAGGGTGAAGTGCCTTGCCCAAGGACACAACGTCATTTGCAGCCGGGAATCGAACTGGCGACCTTCAGATTACTAGCCCGATTCCCTCACCGTTGAGCCACCTGACTCCCCCAGGCTTATAATTTTTCATAATTAGAGGCCAGACAGAATACAGAGCTCCTCAATGCGGCCACACTTTGTCTACATTCTCTTCGCACATGACTTCCTCTTTCACAATTAAAGTCCCCCTACCTAACATAGTAACAGGCCACTCAATACAATTGCTTACGATAGCATTTCTGAAATATTGAGGTATGAATGAGTCAAGTGATACCCCCTTTCCACTGACGCATTTTGGGTGCTGGTTCGGAGCCGGTGCTTAATCTCGAACCAGTTCTTTCTCTTTCGACAGCCTGAGAACCGGCACCGAACCAGGGAAATTGGTTCGAACGGCCACCACTTCGAAGCTGGGCTAGTGTGGGAACCAAGTAAGAACCGCTTGGGGCGGGGTTACCGTGACCAACAAGACGAACAGAATCCTTTGACCGCCATTGCTTTAAGTTTTTACAAATCATATTTCAGCTAAACGGTACTTGTAAATCAGCATCTGAATTAAAATGTAATGTTTATTGATGAAACTGTTAATTTGTAAACTTGCTCCGACTTTTCGATAACCTAGCTAGCATCGCAGTGCAGTGCAGACACCAGTTGCTGCATTTGATCATAATCCTGTCAAATGAGTGAAATGACAAACACAAATGTTATGAGCTATTGAGCCTATATTAACACAAATGTAATACACAAGCACTATACAGCAAAAGTTTATTAAATGTTGCACAGATAATGCCAGTGTTGTCATACTGCTGCGAGTCCAGGGTATTGCGCAATAGCCAAGAAAACACGCATCTTTGCGTTTTTCGGATTGATAAACAGCCTTTAGACAGGCTCTGCTTTGTGTTTGGCGCTGCCACACTAACGTTGCTGGGAAAGATGAGACGCATACAGTGACGTAAAGACTTGGCTCTGTGGTGGCTTTCTAGCCCGTGGAAAAGCAAACCGGTTCTTAGAAGGCCCGCAAATTGAACCAGCTCCGAACCAGCTCTAGCACCATTTCCGAACTAGCTCCCGGTTCACTTTGGTGGAAAGGGGTATGAGTTACAATAAATGAGTATTTACAACTAGATCTGGCTGAAATGAATGTCCATATTCTGTACAGAGTGCATGAACGTAACAAACTAGATTAAATGTATTATTGAGCTGTAAGCAATAGAATGAAATGCTTGGAATGTTAGGTAACTTGACTACATTGAAAGGAACTGTTGAGACCAAAACCATTGATGCCCTACGCAATCGATCATTACAAGGGGGGGTGGGATATTGCACCTTTCAAACAGCCTGAAAGATGTATTCACGGGTTACCAGCTCAAACAGAGCTTAACCTATTTATTCCATAGATGTAAAGGGAACCAAACCCTTTGTAAATGATCTGTCAGGCTAGTTGTCAAAGATAAAGCCAGTAAGCGGCCAAGCAAATGCAACTTTCATTTTCCACACATATAAACTACTGCTCATGTGTAACCCGCGATCCACACTTGGAACTGGAGTCCCAATATTACTGTAATACATACAATTTTGGGCTGTCAAGCGATTAAATTATTAAATCGCGATTAATTGCATTTTTCCATATTATTAATCGCGATTAATCGCAAAATTATTCAATCTATTTAACCTGTTAATTTTACCCCAATAAATGATCAAAAAAATAACATTAAAAGGGTGTAGTTAAAAACTTAAAATAGGCCTAACTGGATGATAATGTCCATATAACAAGTTCAGATGGAACACAACTTTGATTGCGAGGAAGTTTTATTTTCTCACAAACTACTAATTATGCTGTATAATAAACATCCACAAAATGACTTGTTCTGGAATATAAAATACATTTAAGACATGTTGTCTCATAGCCTACTACGATATCCTGCTCCATAATATTCAGATCTCACTCAAGCATACTTCAGATGCTTAAGCAACTACAGATTGACCTTAATATTGAACAATACAGTTTCTATTTTGTTGAACCCAGTCAGCTGGTTGCCTGCCATATATTACCGGAGCGAACGCTGCTGCTGCTACCGTTAACGCTGCTAATGCTGCTGCTAGCTGTGTGCTTTGCTTGCCTGTGATAGTTTAAGATGGAAAGTACTCCGGTGATAACTAAACTTGACAAAGCCTGACAATCAGTACACACAGCCTTAGTTTTGTCAACCGAGCCATCTCACAACTTTTTGATGGAACTTCCCATCTAAAAGCCCTCTGTCCATCATTCAGCTACCGTCGGCAGTCAGTCATGTGACGACAGGTGATTCCCAGGGTCAAAAAGAAACATGCGTTAATGGCACAATTTATTTTGTCGCGTTAAAGTGAGATTGCGTTAACGCGTAATTAACAATAGACATTCTCAACCAGTATATCATCCACTTCCAATTATATACTTCCTGTTTTGTCATTCTGAAAGGTTGTTAAATTGAATAGACTAAGCAACAACATGTAACCCATCGAGTAGCTCAAGCCTATAGGCTAGAAGTTCCACATCTTCAAAGTTATGTCCAAATTTTTTGGGGGGATGGCTGATCGCTGTGTGGAGGCTGAGAATCAGGTGTACAGTTTGTGTAAGATGCCAAAGTAACCTGTGGCATCGACAGATCTTTTAGCAGCATCAGCCACAACCAGGTTCAATGTGTGAGCCCCACATAGCTTGGATTCATTTCCAGGAGTCTGGCTTGGACACCTTTGTTTTTGCCTCTCATGTTTGCCCCGTTATCATAAGACTGTCCTCTGCAGTCCTCAAAAGGAATATTTAGCTCCTCTAGTCTTTGGAGAATCAGGGGTGCCAAATGGCCCATGGACTTCCTTCAAAAACCCCATGAAAATGTTCCTTTATGTGGGGTTCCTCCTAATCACAACTGACAATTGTTCAGTGTGGCTGACGTCTGGGATGCAATCTAAAATGATAAAGAATTATGCCATCTTGATGTCACTCACCATTATTGAACTGACCTTGCTGCTCAACAAATCAATGAGATCATCCGGTATTTGATGGCCAAGGTAGCTGCTGGTGTGACTGGGTCGCTTCTTGCACATGATTAAGGTGCTCTTTCATGACTGGATCAAATTGTGCCATCAGTTCAACCTTTTTGAGGAAATTTCCATTTGATAGAGAGTACAGTGTTTCTGTGTCTCCCCCTAGTGCCATATTTCAAACTGCCAGAGACTGCACAATAGCAGTCAGACATGTCAACACCTCTCTCCAACTTATCTTCTCAGCATCCATAAGTGCCATCTCATGCTTATCAATTGTTTCCCCTTTTATGATCCTCATTGCCTGTTCTTTCCATGTGAAGTGTTCAAGAGTGCTGTCATGTGAAGTCAGCACAGAACTTGCATGTTTCCAGTCTGTCAGTCCTGAGTTGTGCTAAATACTTTTTCTTATTTGAAAATTGTTTGCAGCAGAAGCAGAAGAGGCTGTTGTTTCTTTCAGAATACCCCAATCAACTTCTAGGAAGGTTTTCACCACTCACCAAGGTCTTCCTGAAATACTGGTGGTGGCAACTTCTTCCATCACTCTCTTTCTTTGGGAAGACAAAATTACGTGGTACCCAGGGTAGCCGCGGGTCCTTTAAAAGTCTTAAATCACTTTTCCAAAAAATAAGGCTTTAAAAAGTATTAAATTGTCTTAAATTCAGATTAGATGGGTCTTAATTTTATGTGTCATGGCACTGCGAAAATGCAGGCAATCTGTTCCGCCAGGTCGAATATTTTTTTCCGGTAGGCTATGCACTGCGTTGTCTATGGCTGTTTATCAATCCACCTTTTTTTTCGTTCTTGTGTTCTTGCGAACTCGTTTGACGTCATCTTTCATTGCCCAAGTACGGTTCCAATCCAAAGAACACAAGTCACCAAGAACGCCAAAAATACCCGGAAATGTTCTTGATCCGCCCCTTTTATCTAGGATGCATCGGATGGTGACTTGACCAGCGGGAACACTTCTGATTTCCCAGAAGTCATTGCAAGATGTCAAGCGAGGCGGACAAACCTCACAACTGTAATTGTTTATTTCTTCATATTTCAGTTAAACGGTACGTGTAAATCAGCATCTGAATTTAAATGTGACGAGAAATAGGCAGTGTAGTCGCTGAAAATGTTCTTATTTTATTGATGAAACGGCTAATTTGTAAATTTGCTCCGACTTTTCGATAACCTAGCTAGCATCTCAGTGCAGACACTAGTCAACATTAGGTACTGTAAGTTAGCAAGGGGTACAAAAAAAGCGTTTTAGCTTTGTTATCTAGTTTTTGTAGTAAGTCAGTGTTATCATAATGCTGCGAGTCCAGGAAAACCCTAACCATCTCAATTCATTCTCCGTCCTTGCAAGACCATTCTCGCAAGGATGGTTTGCAAGAAAGTTCTTCAAAAGAATGTACTTGCGTTCTCAGCGTTCTTTGGATTGATAAACAGCCCTCAGTTAGGTCAGAGCGTAGCCGACTGCGCAGCTTTTGATTACGCAAAGCTTCGGCAATACAGGTTGATAGCCACTCAACTTAGAAACATGGGAAAATGCAAGTTCAATAATAAATGGCTTGAAAAGAAAAGTATTCTTGGTTAACCTCTTTTTCCTCCGGGCCCGCCCTACTAATGAGGGATTTAGCTGTTATATGTGATAGTTCTAAGTACCACCTTTCATTAGAGATAACAATTATACCTTTTTATCCTAAGAATTTGACCTTGGTGAGAAGGGTCATTCTGGAGTCTCCAAAAGGCCCTTTTAGAAAACGCCTGGATGTACTCTTATAAAACCATGTGTCAAATATGAATATATTGTGGTATTATGTTTGACTTTTGATCTGAATTGGGTAAGGCTTCAACTTGTGGTCCAATTCTGTCTTCTAGCTAATACCTACCACCTCTAGGCCTCTTCAGGCCTCTGTTTTCAAAACAAAATCTAGGCGGAAATAGAAACTTTCACTTTCCTTGTGTTCAAGCTTCTATTACTCAACACCAGTAGGACTGACAGGGTTCCTGACAAAAGGGTTTTGGAGTAAATCCCGGCTATCAGAAGAGTTTTGGATGACCGGAGACACCAGTCACCATGTAAATCCAAGCTGGCAGGACATCACTGTCCGTGAATGCAGCACTTAAACCCGCGGCCGAGTTTACGGATCTGCTGTCTGGCAAAAGCTACGCTAGTGTCTTCAGTCAAACCCATCCTGAAACTCCTGACAGAAGATATGCTAAAACCATCATACGTGGATTCCACCTTAACATTGGACATAAAGCACAAAGTGTGTAGTGTTCTACAGGGGAAGTATGAACCAGCTGCCTTACAAAAACTTAGGCCTACACGTTGTTTTCATGCGATACTTTTTTTTTTCTTTCAAATTGGAAAAGGCACTTGCTTAATGCTAGTTCATGTGATACTTTAAAACTCTTTCTTTTATTTATTTTTGTTGGAAAAGGCATGTTCTTATTGCTGTTTGGTATTTAACAATAAACGGAAATGTTTTAAAACGTGTCTCTCTGTCGGTTAAAAAGCAACAATTATGTACATAAAAACTCAACAATAGAGCTTTGTATGCAGTAATTTATCAGGATAAATGAGTATTGTAAAGCAAACCATCTCTCAAGGTGGACACTTCCGAGGTGTTTAAGTTTGAAGTGCTGCTTTTGGCAGTAGATCATATTTTGTTGGGTCACAGTTTGCAGTTCACTTCAATGTTTACATAGTGTGCAAAATTGTTTTTTGAGCTTTCTGTACGCTAATATAAACATTTTGTTGGACTCATATTGTAATATTTTCTGGAAATTACAACCCAAATTTGGACATGAAAGATTTAGGGCTTTTAAGAAAACATATTTTTCCCACCCTTGCAGGAACCTAGATTTATGAAGTGACAGATCTTTCTTTTTTTACCTGTTTTTTTCAGTTCCTCCTGGTATCTTTTCCCCATCCATTTTATTCTTTTTGCATCAGCTTAATCTTGCTAACTCCACAACAATACATGATTGTTTAGGGTTGTCTCTGGCAACAAACTTGGTACGCACGTTTGAGAAAGAGAGCATGCACGACAACTGAAAACAGCACTTTTTAATCCACGTTCTGATCATGCGTTTATTTAGATTAAGACCTAGAGTAGCCTATTAGCTTACTTATCAGTCACACGGTAACTTAACACATATCGTTTTATTCGGTGTGTGTGAAAAAACAAACAAAGAGAAAGCAGGCGATCTACTGGACCAATTCATGAGCGGGCAGAGCGGCCCACCGTGAATTCTCCCGATTCTCCCAATGGCCACTCCGGGCCTGAATACTATTAATAAATTAGCAATACTTTGGGGGGTGCTATGGGGGTGCTTTGGTCTTTCTTGGGGGTGCTGAAGCACCTGCTAGCCCCTCCCTAGCGCTGCCCATGCATAGCGGAAACACTATCTGTGAATTAACACGTTTACGGAATCCATGTGGATGTGCAGTAAATCTCTTTATAAAACTGTGATGAGACTGCTTACCCGTGTGCACAAACACCAATTAAGTTGACACTGAATCAACCAACTTATTCACCAGTTGCTTCATGGGCACTTTACTATACATGTTTCTGTGTACGATTAGACATTTTTGTAAAAAAAAAAAAGAAATGAAGATAATTCAACTCTACTTAATTCATATGGAAAGTATTGTTCCTAAATTGAGCACTAACTACCCAAAGTAGCCACTGACAAGATGTGGCCTATACAAGGAAAACGTTTGTTGCTTGTTAAAGTTTCTGACAATCATTGTTTTTCTTTTATTTCCCTCCCTAAATTTTCTGTAGACATCAAAGTCAAAGAGCAGTCCATGGAGAACTTAATAAGGTAAGTTTGTTGCCGAAACTGGTTTTTCAGATTATTTTCTGAAGCTTCACACAGTGAGATTTTACACAGTGCATTGATTTAAAAGTTTCCTTTAATTACAATGATACAGGCTGGTGGAAAGTAGCAAGTATGTTTATTTAATGGCATCCATATGTTAATGTAAAAGGAAATGGGAAAAACATGCACACACATGCTGCATTATTCAACTCATTTTGGCACAGGCTGCAGTGGGGATCAAATGTTTATAATGCATTACTGGAGCTACATTTTATATTGATTCATATATAGTCATTCTATGATCCATTCATGATTAATCTTGAATGCAACTGTCAAGTATTAGGCTGAATTCAAATACTCCCCCTACCCCTTACCCCTAGCCCTTACTTTTGCGCGTTCACGTGAGAGCTAGTGGTGTCCCAATACTATTTTTGAGCTAGGGGTAGGGCTAAGACGAAGGGGTATACTCCCCTTAAAACCAAGTAAGATCGGGAGCTTACTTAAAAACCAAGGGCTATATGAATACTGCACGACCGGCAACAATGGCGGCCAGATCATCCAGAGATTCCGATAAATGTAATATCTTCGGCTTAATTAATTGATATAAAAATTATAACAGTCTTGTTTTGTGGTATACACAGTCCTGTACATATATTTGCAACAATTTTCCTAATTGAAACGTTTAAAAAAATCGCTAATTTGGTACGCTAATGTTACAGTGCTGATTTGCACAACAGTCCCGCATTTCTCTGACTAGCATGTCTACAGTTTTAAGTAAACTCCATTAGTAGCGAATTTGGTTTGAGATCAAGGCATAACACTACTTGTTTTGGAGATGTCGATACGTGCTAGAAGACTACCCGTAACCAAGTGGCGTCCCATTTCTTAGGGATATGTAGCCCTTACCCCTCAGTTTCGAGGGCCAAGGGCTAGGGGTAAACCTAAGGGCTAGGGGTAAGGGGAAGGGGTAAGGGGGAGTATTCGGATTTGGCTTTACTGTGTTTCATTGTAGACCTGAAGAATAATTGGTGAGATACTGATATTGACATATTTGACGCTAGTCAATTAAGACTGATAGTGACGTGACTATTTTGGTAATGCAGTTGCAGAGACATCCAGAAGTAATGAGCATTGTAGGATTTATTAATAATCTTTTTCTGATATATTCGATATATTGCATTTAATGAATGCATCTAAATGCAATATATGTAAAACATTTGGTAAGGGGATAACACCAGCGACCTCATGATCAGTGTTGGGGATAACGCGTTACTCTAACTCCACTACTTTTGGCGGTAACTAGTAATGTAACTAATAATCTTTTTCAATTAAATAACGCAGTTACATTACTGAAATTTAAATGGGCTTGATACTCGTTAGTTTTTTCTTGCATGAATTCCCCAATTTCCTCTTTTTAATGTAACTTAAACAAGTTTACGGCGACGCAGTGTATGAATGCATCAATCCGCATTTTTGACTAGCCCACACAATGGCCGACAGTTCGGACCGTGCAAGCTTTTTGTCATGGAAATATCAACATAATTTTTCCCTTGTCCAGATCAAGGATAAAAATATACTAGTCAGTTGTAGTTTGTGTGCAGGTGCAAGAACTTTATCCACTGCAAAGAGTAATAATTATAATCTTCACAAGCACCTTGTAAAACAACACGCGTCTACAAAGCTAATCGCAAAAGAACCCAGTGCTAGCTCCGCTGATCAAGCAGTCAGAGCCACTTCATCAAAACAGCCGAGGCCAAAGTATTTCCAGTCTCTAAGCCAGGCAGAACTAAACATACTGATTGCCAGGTATGTTGTCAAGACATGCGACCTATGTCAACAGTTGAGTCCGTTGCCTTCAGGCAACTAATTAGCAACACACAATGATATAACATTTTACAGTTGTCTTGTCCCACACTGAGCCACTGCAACACTAAAATATTATAACTATCTGAGTGTGTTAATTTGATAATAGAAGCAGGGAATTAAAAGTAACGAAAACGTTACTTTCCCTTGTAACTAATTACCTTTCTATGCAGTAACTAGTTAAGTAATGCAGTTACTTCAGAAACAAGTAACTGTAACTAATTACAAATTTTCGGTAACGTTCCCAACACTGCTCATGATACACAAATACAACAATCCATAGATCTGCTTTCTGTTAGCTTTGTTTTAATGGCTGCAGCAGTAAAGAGTGGTAGCAAGATAGAGCTGTTATGTTTTAGCTTAGGGTTAATTGAACTTGAATTTATGTGAACAAACTCAGATAAAAGGCAAACTACAATGACAGCAAGCCAGGATTGTTTACTGATCAAACAAGTTTACTGCAGTTTTCCCTAGCCACAACTATATTCAACGCTAACAGAAAAGATAAGTTTTTTTAAATATATATATACATTTTTGTTTTGTTTGTTGTTATTGTTGCCTGAGGTAGGCCCACATATGCACTTCCCTTTTTGTATTAGCTAATATTTATAGCGAAATGGCAGTGCCATCCTCTTCAATATTTTCAGTCGCCTGCCTGTTGATTTAAGTAAAAATTACAATGCCAAAAAATGTCTGCAGAAATAATGTACTAAATGCTGCATTGTATTTGCTTCTACTGTTTACAACTTTTTGGGATAAATTCACTGTCTCGTTTTTATTTTTAAATCTTCTTTGTAATGCGCCTGTCTTGACCTCAAAGCGCTAAACTACAGTAACAATTACAATCATAAAACATAATATCAATAATACAATATCAATAAGAACAGACACAATTAAAAGACAGATTAAAAAGGTCATTTTTAAGTAAATTCTTAAAATGGCCAAGTAAAGGAGCATTTCTGACGGAAACAGGTAGAGGTCCACAGTTTAGTAGCAGTGCATGAGAAGGCCCTTCCACACCTGGTTTTTCATTTGGAGAGGTGGGTACAGAGTGATAGTCCGCTGACCAAAGAGGTCGGGAGGGAGTATGAGGTGTAACCAACTCACAAATCTAGACAGGGGCCAGCCCAATGCACTGCTTTTGAAGGTTAAAATATGAATTTTGAGATGGGACTGGCAGCCAATGTAACTTAGAGAGAACAGGGGTAGTGTGTTGATGTGAGCGTCAGGACACGAGCAGCAGAGTTCTGTTTGGTAACCTCTTAATTGAGTTGGCCGGGGGACCTACAACCGGTGAATCACAATAATTTTGTAGTAGGTTGTCACATTCTGAAAGTTAGAATGGCTTTTCATGTGCTTTTCTTACAAAAGTCAGCTTTGGCACTCAGCAAGTTATTTTGTGAGTGGTTAAAGATGACCTAAGCACCAACATCTTGGTTAAATCCTTATGGTAAATACTATGGCTAAACTGATCACTTCTTATCTTGATTCTGACCAGTCTTTGCAAAAGTGTTAATTTAGATTATTTGGTAGTGAATATCTGCCTTTTTGTGGTTGGAATTACTGATATGACTACCTCTTTGAGGTACTCTCTCGCAGGTAGGGATTGTGTATGACAATTGGCCATGTTCATGTATAATTCAACAGTTTCAGGAAGTCCAAAACTGTAATTCTTGAAAAAGATCCCACTCAAACCCCCTCCCCCAACATCTGACAGCCAGAACTGGTAACTCTGGTGCTGTCCAACAGGAGCAGACACACTACAGTACTTAATGCAGCTGGTGGCCCACCAGATTAGGGATGTGCATCTCCATCATTGAGGACGATGCGATACACATCTAGATGCACTGCCAACGATCCAATAAATTAAAGATACATGAAAGCAACTACTGATGCGATACGTTACGATTCACCCCTATTGCGATGCAGTTTGATTCAACACAATGCGATTCAGCGAGATGCGATGCGAAAGAATATGATGCTATGCAATTTAATATGGTACATAATGATTTATTTCTTGGTTAGACAGCAAATCATAAATTAACTACAAAAGTAAACGTTTTACTTCACATATTAACAAAAGATAAAATAAAATCAGGCCTGGACCTTGCCTTAAACCAGTCCTTCTTTCCTGTTGTATGTGTTTTCTGAATGTAAAAAAGGGTAAACTATTACTGGCAGTCACAAGCTGCTGTAAACACTGTCATAACACCTCACACACTAAATTGAACTTATAAGTACTACTTTAAGGTTGTTCTCAATGACTCAGCTAACTCTCGTCTTACTTTTTCATACACAACAGGGATTTGTTTCTCAGAGAATAGCTTCTTATTTCTTGCTAGGGGTACCGGTGGAGCTAGCCACTGATGGTAGCCATAGCTGAATCCAAGGGGGAGGCAGACGTCTCCACACAAATACCATATAGCCTCTTCAGGTGACTACCTAAATTAGTCGTGCTGCCTCTGTACTTGACAGCAGCACGACACATCTTGCCAATTGCATGGGTCTTGTTAAATTGCCCATCTTTCTTGAGAATAGGATTTATTGGATTTATTGAAATTCATAGGAACGTGTAACTCTTCCTCTGCCATGATAACACTCGCCAGAACACGCCTCCAACTCGCTCAAAACTTGGCCGAGAGACTTGATGAGATTCGGCCACTGACAGCAGTGGAGATGAGAGCGCGCACATTATTCAATTTATGTTAGTCACATGTCTGTGAAACTTGCTCAGTTTATCTTAGTTCTCATCTTTTTATGTTCATGCAAATATTTACACATTAAGTATGCTGAAAATAAAATCAGTTGAAAAAGAGAGGACATTTATTTTTTTGTTTTTCATAGCAAATGTACTAGTAAGCCTTCCTAACCATTACATTTGGATTTCTCTTCCTATTTAGGGGCCGTAAGATTTATGAACCTCCAAGGTATATGACTGTGTGCCAGGCGGCTGAGCAACTCCTGGAAATAGTACAAAACAGGAGAGAGAGGGGTGAGGAACTAGGTGAGTGACTCATTCTTTGTATATTTACATTTACATATATTTACAAATAATGTTAAGTATAGAAGCCAGTGTTTCCCCTAGTATTTTTTTTTGCAGTTGGGGCAGGTCAGGTCCCCCCCCCCCCCCCCCCCCCCCCCCCCCCCCCCCCCCCCCCCCCCCCCCCCCCCCCGGCCAAAACAAAGTGCTAACCCTATATATCTGAGCAGCTTAATGTGATAGTCTAATAGCTAATGTAATATTGCACATATTTTCGTCCTATTTCCCCTAAATAAATAAAATTAGCATACTTAAAGACACCTTACAGTATGTTCTAAATGGCATAGGTATAGGCCACTCAGAAGCATGTACACTGTCTGCTTCATTTGATCTCGATAGGCTAAGCATTCTGTAGCAAATAATAATAATATACCCACTATTTATTCATTAAAACTAGGCTACTTAAGCATAATAATGCACTTAAATTACAAACGTGAGCAAGGGCAGCAATCGCTATCGAATCAACAGACGTGCAATTTCGCTAGCAGGGGAAGAATACAAACAACGAAAATCACCAGTTAACTTAATTCAAATTTGCAAGAACTATAGACTAATACAATAACAGGCTTAAATGAACTGACAACATAAGTTATACGACTTACAGTTCTCAAGAATGCACACGCGCAATCTCAACTGGGCTGTGAAGCGCGTCTGTGCTATTCTCCGACATGCGCTCTAACAATCACGGCTGATAGACGGCCTCAAATTTTGTACAGCTCTAATTCTGATACCGTGGCGGCCCGCCATGGAAAAATCAACATAGGGGAAACACTGATAGAAGCACACAAAAACCATAACTGTACCTCTGCAACTAAATAGAAAATAAACTTCACATTAAGTGTACATTAAACCTTATCTCTACTTCTAAAGTTTAATGCAGATTTTGGATTGGTTAATATATATATATTAGTGGTGGGCCGTTATCGGCGTTAACGTGAGACTCTTATTGGGCGATAAAAAAAATATTGCTGTTAATCTATTCTCAAAGTTGGGTTGGGAGCTGGGTCTATACTGCGCAAGCTACATGATGACTTTCACCTTGGTATTTTTGCGCGGATGTATACTTAGCCGAATTACACTGCTTCCCAATGGAAACTTCGACAAGACTAAGGTTGTTTGCACCCGCGATGCGGAATGAGTTTACTGCACGAGTTCTTCCAGTCTCAAATACCACCAAAAAAGCAAAGCATCCCTTAGCTAATGCGGAAGATGCCGGGCCAAGCACTGATGTAGTGCAGGGGAAGAATCGTTGTCAAACTACTGTTTGAGTGCAACCGAGGCAAGCCCGTCAGCACAGCTCTATCAGCCAAGCGAACTAATCTCCTTGCTCACCTGGCTTGAGAAACCCGTTCTCTTATTTGGGTAGCACACATATTCTGAAAGCCAATATATATATTGGAGGTGGGCATAGATTAAAAAAAAAATCTAGATTAATCTCACAGTTATCTTGGAATTAATCTAGATTAAAATGGCTCATTTGAATTCCGGCAAAGGCTTTCACTCTTTATATAGGCCTATACGAGTCTTTGAACCCGTGTGTATGGGTTAGAGGAGCAGAACACAAGCTAAACATAGTCATATGTTTAGCTTGTTTAGCAACATATATATATATAGATATAGTACTGTCAAACGATAAAAGTATTTAATCGCAATTAATGCCATAGTTAACTCACTATTAATCGCACATTTTTATCTATTCAAAATGTCCCTTGATTTCTTTTTGTCCATTTTTTTTCTCATTTTAATGCTCTTATCAACATGGAAAAGTGGATCGGATTTCTTGGGGCAAATGATTTTTTTTTTTAAACAACATTGCAATCGCCTGGCTTTGACGAGGGAGCGGAGAATTCGCATCAGCTGTGTGCTTGGCCATCAAGTGGTATTTCAGACTGGACGTGCTGCGATGATAGCTCAGTTAACAACGACAAAACACACAGATCACTTTGGTCTTGTCAATGGAACCACATGGCAAATTTAAAAGTAAACTTTCCATTCAGAATCTTATTGCCATCCATTTCGGCATCTCGCGCTCGCCATCCACGCAAAACGTAACGTTAGCCGACTACTCTTTAGCCGGCTCGCAAGCCCAAACAAGTGTGCGGCGTGCCTGTTGTTTTGTTTCCGGTCTAGCTAGATCCGTTGTGGTGTTGTAGTTTTTCTAACGTCAGTAGTTGTTGCAACAGCATGTGAAAAAAAATGCAACGTTTGCTAGGCCAAAAATAACGTTAATAACACGTTAAACTGACAGCACTAATATATATATATGCACACACACATATATATATTTGGTGGCCGGTCTGGTCTGACCGTCTGAGGTCGCAGACAATTTTGGGAGCATATTTGACTAAATGGACGCAATTTCAAGCCCTGTAACAGCATTGAGCTGAGCTGTATACCCCTAGCGATAATTTAACCCACTCAGTCCTTTGTCGGTGTCATTGACTGCGAGTAATTAAGGCTGCTGTTTATATTGCGTTCAGCTAAAACTTAGTCTCAGGGGTAGAGCTGAAGGAACAGCAGTTAGATAACTAGTTTAAACTGGTCAAAGAGTAGCAAGCCAGTGAGTCAGTTTTGGTGGCAGAGTACTCACGGTCATCTTTAACCACCAGATCTATGGATAAGTTCTAGGTAGACTAGAATATAAATAAGGTGATACTTTTATAGATCAGTGAATTTTGTGTAGTTAACAAAGCAAACTTGTGTGGTGCGTGTTAACATCAGAAAGCTAGTATACAGACATGAACAACATGCTCACCTTAAACTACACATTCTATTTTAATAAATCAAATCAAATGTATTTGTATAGCCCTTTTTACACGCAAGCATGTCACAGAGGGCTTCACATGCGCCCATAGAACTGCCCCTCAACCAACCTAAACCCTCAAGGAAGACAAGGAAAAACTCCCAGAAAAACTCCCAACGGGAGAAAAAATTAAGAAACTTTGGGAGGAGCAATTCAGAGAGGGATGGAGCAGAACACAAGCTAAACATAGTCATACAGTGTCAATGGGTTTTGAAACACCAAAATCCATTGTTCGGCTTTATAGACGTTGGATGGGACATAAACAACATGTCTACCTTGTAAAATCTAGAATGTACACATAATGTAAGGCCAAACGCATATTTACCGACCTGTGATATAAAGTAGAAGATATGGAACTAAAGCCAGCTTAATATGGAATGCCTCTCGTCCTTTTCCAATTAGTATCCTTCTTAGGCTCATCATCCAATCACTTGCAGGCAGACAGATTCTTAGCATTAAAGCATAGATTATATGTTAGCAGTACAGGTTATAACAAACATTTTAAGCTACCAATTTGGGGGAGGGTTGTTAAGGGGTAGTTGAAGGTCTGTTTCCAAAACAAGATCAATATTAACATCCACTACCCCTGGAAACCCTTGTAACCTCCTAAATGTAAAACTTCAACAATTTATAGTGCTATGCAGTCCTATTCCATGCAATGCAACTTGGAAGCTAATGTACACTGAATGGAAAGTTCTGAAATAATGAAGTTATGTTGAAGAATTGTTGCAGACCTAATTGGCTTGTCGATACTCCAGGTATAACTGTAGTATTAAAGCAATATAGTACGAGTGCGAGTGGGATTGTTGAGGAATATACCACGGGTGGTGTTCGGCCATACTATATTGCTTTTATAAAACAATTTTATAGTCAACCAAATAACAATAATCAAAATACAGCTATTGAATAAAAAAAAAAGTTCATTTTGCCATTGTTCCTCCGCAACAAAAAAATAGTTCCGGTGTCAACGTCAGAGCTATTAGCCCGAAAGCTAACGTTATGCTAGCAAGATTCAAAGGCAATAACATTGTGTACGGTTGACAAACAGTAAATATAATTTTACAGTATGTTTGACAAGAAGATTTGCTAGCTAACCAGCCATGTCACTATCCCAAACTCAATATCAAGATTTTCACGAACAAAGTATCGGCCATACTAGTACAGTACGGCCGCAGCCTGTGGAGCGAGTTGAATAGCAAATTAATGTGAGATGACCGCATCAAAGTTGACATTTTCTCCAAACTGTAATTATAATTTGACAGTATGTTTAACGACAAGACTAACCAGCTATCGAGCCATGTCATTTTCCCAAAATCAAGATTTTTAAGAAGAAAATAATTGGCCATGTGTAGAGTTGCTGCTACTGCTGTCGTGTCGGCCGCAAGTAGATTGATTATCAAGGTGAATAGAGAATAGTGTGTGAGATGAGCGGTTACGTGACACTGACACAGTACATTCTGAAAAGAAACATTTTTCATATACGTTATAATAAATATTGAAGTCACTCATTGTTGTAAATACAAGTTAGCTTGTTAAAGTCTGTCAAAATTGTAAATGGAGGCTTTGACTCGTCCCCGTTGTCATGGTTACTTATTTGTATCAACGCGAATGTTTAATCGCGGAGTGATTTATTATTGGAGTGAAAAGTCAGAGTGGGTTGTTATCAGATAATTCAACTCATGGAACGTCTCTCATCCAATCAGAAACAGCTATTTAAGTCGAAAAAAACAATTGTTTTATAATGTACTATATCACATACCCATAGTATGTTGTGTAAATAATAAAGGTATATGGGAAGCTTTTTAATACATTTTGTTTTAGCCATCACAGAGGAAACCATATGTGTAGGCCTTGCCAGGGTGGGAGCAGAGGACCAAGCCATTTACACAGGGACTCTACGTCAGCTAGTGTCATGTGATCTTGGTGCACCTCTACACTCGATGATTGTGGCGGGGCACTTGCATCCATTGGAGGTGGAAATGCTGCGTCTGTCAGCTGCTCCTGAGGCCCTGCAAGACCTCCAGATGACCGACAGTTCCACATACATCTCCTAACATCTCCTAACAATCAACAACCCAACTGGCTGTCATGTTCTGCCAATGCTCCACTTAGCAAGGCAAACATGTATAGTGTTTAGAATAAGGCTTTGTATCAAATAAGCTTTTTCCCGTGGTGAAGGCGCTTTCTTTTTTTCATCTGCAATTCAAGTGCCCAATGCCTGGAGACCCTAACTTTTCAACTGGTCTACATGCTCAAGAAGTCACATATTTTTAAGACTGGCTTCATCTGTGTTTTGTGTTAATAAACTGGCGTAAATCATGTAAGAGGTGTTGGAAAAATATTTATTTTGACTAAATATATTTTTGCTGACTGCATAGGTAACATGGGTTTCATGATTTCTTTTTAACATCATGTGCTTGGGTCAATCTGGGTACAGATCTGTTCTGTTCATGAATAGCAAATATTTTAATGGATGTGCAAAATAACTTGACATTTGGCGACCTGATGTTTTGTAGCCTTGGAAATAAATAGTTTATCTTGATGAGTTTCAGTACAGTTGATTAACCAACAAAGGATAAACAATTTTTTTGTGCATTGGTGGGAACTGATTTGCCCAATAAAAGCATTTTTTTTTTATTCCTAAGATACACAATAAGACAAATGCATCAAAGGAATCAGTTTACAAAATGTGCTTACTGTATTATACTGCACTACACAAGTCCTGGATGGCATGTCAAGTAGGTTTTTGGAAGAGCGGAATAATGCATATCATTCATGTGGAAAGGATTTTGAATGCAGGTTAACTGTTTACATTTTAAAAGATGAAATTGGTCAGCAACCTACATGAAGACTTATGAGGTAAATAAAACCATGGGTTTAAACCTAGAAAATATTAATGTCTGTTTTCAACCATCACATTTATACAAGTGAAACTTCAAACTCAAATGTATATAAAACTAAGGGGAAAGGGGTAACTCATTAAACATGGCAATTATGGTAGTGGTGACATTTAACATCTTAAATAATTAGGAATACCCATGACATGTTCTGCCCAGTACACAAGATATTGACAATTTCTTGACTGGAAATTGGTTGGAATGTTAAATTGCTGAATCTTGGAGGATATTATTCTGTTGTTGCAGAATAGGATTCAAATTCATGATTTTATATTATAAAGGCACTTAAACCACAATGACAGTCTGACATATACAAAGGCTGTCCCAAGATTTTCAACAATTAGCTTACTTTTGGATGAGTGTAGCTGTGTTAGCAACACTTGGGAATAGCAGGGAGGGAGGGAGGACAACCCTAACCCTTTAAAAAACATTGTCATTCTTGAGCAAAATGTTAAAAATCTTGGTTTGCCCTTTAGTTTTTTGTAGATGTAAAGACCCGTCTGAATGACCTGTCATAAATCATGAAAAAAAGAAGCTGAGCATGGGGAAGGTGTGGATTTCAAAAGGTACATCACATACATAGTTCAAGTTTTCTCATATCACACATGCAGTTCATAAAGAGGATGCACCCAATGAAAGTTTCCACCTTTGGCAATTTTAATTCCTACAATCTAAATTCTTTACACCTTTTGTTGCATATTGTAACCTAAAGTTAAAAAGTAAACACATTTTAAAAGTTAATTCTACACATTTATTTATCTAGGTAGTGTAGACATTCAACAGGGAATGTAATGGCACATGGGATATTCCTCATTTTCTTGGTTGGTCAGAGTTGCATGTACTTCTTGTAGCTGCTTCTGTCTTGGTCCATGGTTATAGATATGAACAAAGAGGGACCCTGAGAGGTGCAGCTTTCAATAGGGGAAACAAAGTGGGGAGAAAATCCCACAGCAGCACAGAGGGCTTTGGTCCCAGGACTTCTCAAGGATATGAGTGTCTTCTTTTTCTAAAATGTTTTTTGAATCTACATTGTTGACACGTCAATCTGGACGTAGAGTTGCCGAACTCCAACCTGTAGACAAGAGAAGTGAGACATGTTGCAATTTCAAAAAGCACATTTTGATAAATAGCTGTCAGTGTCATAAAAGCACTTTGCAGCCGCCAGACAGTTGTGACCAGACATCTTTTACACCAGTTGTCATGACGGCCCACACCAATCAAAAATCTACACTTTAATCTTGTACAAAAAAAATTGAGATACCTACAGTAAATAATATTCATTTTATCTAATTGTTGAATTAATGGGGATTTTGGGGACATATGGCACCTTCCATGTCATATGCAAACAATTTGTAATAGTTTGATTAAACAGGCCTTAAACATTTGATAAGCAGTTTTCTTTCCTTTTTAAGATACAAGCTGTCAATTTGTTTTGGTGTGACAGGAAAGACAGAAAGAGAGGAGAATACAGCAAAGGGCGAAAGCAAAAAGACACCCCCCCAAGAAAACTCCACAACTGAGATATCTCTCTATAGGACCACGTCAAGCCGTAAAGCTTTTTATTTATGTTACGATATTACGTTCACTAGTTTTTATCCATTAATTATTCACGTCTTCTGACGTTTGATCGTATTATTTGATAATGGTATCTTCGCTATTTGTGTTGACTTGTCCTCTCCAAATAATTCCTTGACGATCTCTGTTGCGCATGGCAATATCAAAGTTTCTGCAATTGTATGCCCTTTTCTTTGCTTTGGCGATTTTGTCAGCAACTTTTTAAATGTATTTCTTGTCAGTAGCAGTAGCAAAAAATGCCCTGAGGCCTATTCCATAAAGGCCGCTCAAAAAAGCTGGACTTAAAGTCCCAAACCAGACTTTAATTAGTTTAATTATTCAAGCGGGGCTTAAGTGGTTCCATAAACGCCAATTTCAGCTCACGCAATCCTAGTAATTCAAGTCAGATTTAAGTAGTCAAGCTAATTGCGCGTATACCCTATTCTTAAACAGCCCGAAAGGTAAAACATGGATCATACAATCCACCACGGCAAAAACAATGCACACGGCCACATGACTTCTTCCAGAAAGAACGTTCCCTTTAAGCCGTGTACTATGACAGCTCCCTCATCCACCCATAGACTTAATAGACACAGCTACTTTGGCGTCCCCATTCATTTCTATGAAAAGTGCTCAGTGGTGCAGTGAGGCAAACAAGTGCGCGAAACCGGACCGCGCCATCTTTCCAGTTGCGGTTCTTCCGGTCTAGCGATAAACAGTGGCTCGCTTTTTTCCTAGCTCCGAGACTCGTGCACGCTTGTAACTAGCTGTACACGTCATACTTTGCGACAAGCAGTCGCGAGCATAGACTTATATAGTCGCGAGCGTGTGAGCTAAGTGGCAGAATGGGGTACAAGTTCGATAAGAATCAGACACATGATGCAAACTTTACGTAAATGTATTCTGTCACTGTATAGTATTCCTTTCACTTGGTTTTTAGAAATAGGCTATAGGGCTAAATATAGGGCTATTGTCGATGGAACTCATGACATATGTTGTTTTTTTTCTTTGTGATTTGAGTATGATTTCCAACACTGTGTCGGATTAAATAAACTGTTAACCTGAACACCTAGTTCCGTCATTGTTCTCACCAGGCAAAGAAAGCTTAAAAGTTATTTTGGTAACAGAAATCTTCCATAATGCAGACTTACCATAGCTTACTGTCAACTTTATATTCAAAGAAAATGCCATGAAATTCACACTGCCTTCAATTTAACATCAGTGTAGAAATGTGGCCCGTGTTTTATATGTTCAACCTACAAAACTAAGCGCCTATTAATGGATATAACGTGATCTAACAAGACTTGGTAATAGTGTAATAAATAAAAGCTTGAGAAGTGTGTCTAAAATATATTTTATTGAACATTTGCCTTTGAAAGGGGCATATTAACAGAACTATTTACAAGACGTTTCCATAAGTGGGGGTGAAACAGAGTTACCTTCATTGTCCCACAAAAGCAGTCTGGCTTGATGACAAGATAAAAAAAGAATAATGGGTGTGTTTAACAAAATCTTCTGAAGGCAAGACTAATATTATTTAAATATGTATAATTTCCTATTGTGGTTATCAGTTAAAGTATTAATCTTCATCTTTGCTCCAGATAGACATGTCAACAATCTATGCTCAAGCTTAACATAATATAATATTTTCCATCATGTCATGAACTAAAAAACTTTCATGACAGAAAAATCTAATCTTTTTTAAAATAACGGGAGTAAACTATATTAACAACATTTCATGTATGTGTGACAACCATTTGCTAAACTTGCTACAAGAGGGCAGGCAACTCAAGCCATTTCTCCCTGTGCTCATTCAATATACGTCTATGGCTCATTCAGCTCCAGGTAAATTGGCAATAGGCCAATGTGAACTTTTGTGCTTGTGCCCTGTTCGTATGTGCGAGCACATTTGCAGGCAACTTTTATTGACGTAAGCAAATAAATGGGGTGCTAGTTTACCCATTTCGGATTGGTTTCAAACTTAGCAAAAATCAGGAAAAATTATTTTATGAAAAAGCTAGTAGTATGAGGCAGGTTCGAATTTAACAAAAATTATTGGGGAAGATAGTTTTGTAAATGTCGACTGGAGTTAATAGAATAAAAACGACCGGAAGAGCCGATGTCTAACAAGAAATGCAATACCACCTACATCCACCGGGGCCGTTCCTTCAAGCCGAGGGGCGAGGGTCTGCATCCACCGCTTAATCAAACTAAAATGACACGTCATGATTGACATGAACGATAGGCCCTTTTTTAGGCCTTTACTTTGTTGATAAAAAACAGACACCCTCTAAACACATCTAAATTGACTTTTTTGACATTGTTTTAAATAAGTAGCCTAATATTAATCAATACATTACCCAGCATGGCTATATTGTGTATCAAATCATTGTTTAATGCATTAGGCTAAATGTTGTAGCCTATGTAGGCTATTTAAGTTGATTTTCTATAAATGTAGCCTACATATTGAACTGATGAGAATTAGAAAATGAGAATGTCTGTGGTAAATCATCGTTTTCCCGTTGGGTCAGTGTTACAGGAACGCTTAGACACGGTCTAAGCCTGACAGTTAACCTGACCCGGACCAGGCTAGTTTCGAAGTATAAGTTACCATAGTAACTGAGTTTGAACTACGTTGAGCTAGCTTAAGGAACTGAATGAACTAGAAATGAGCCTGACTAACTGACCAGTCTAGCTTATTTGGTAAATTTGCTTTATCGAACAGGACTCTGGGCTTGTTGCGGTATCGGGGATGAGTTGTTTGCAAATGTCTTGTTGGCCCTCCACGCATTGACCAAATTATTACTTGCAGCAGTCCTCACATTGATCGATAAAGCCTAACACAAACATGCGAGTATTGAAGTCCCAGACAGCCGTACATTTTGTAATAGCCTATATTCATTTTTTTTTTCTACACACCACTGTAAATACTGACATTTTGTTATTGCATTTCAAATAGGGCCTTTTTATTGGCCTAGGTTTTTACATTACAAATCTGAGCGAGTACTGATTTTTGTTATTTTATTTTCAATATTATAGGTTATTTATGCATAAACCTACCTAGTTATAGTAATAAACATACTGTTTGTTTGAAAGCATCAATTTTTGTCATCATTGCTGCAAGCTTAGGAGAGCGATAATATCATAACTTGTGAAGGAGGCCCTAAAATATTTTCTTGGGGAAAGGGTGGTCTCAGACAAAAAAACGTTGAACCACTGATGTAGCTGCAGTGTTTCACGTTCTATAAAGATACATCGTTTTGTTCATAGTCATAGCTAGACCAAGATCACATTGAGAGAAGTCAAGAAGGGCTTTGGCTCAAACATTTCTCAAATAACATTTTAGCTAGTACTCACTGACATCAATTTATTTAACATTTAAGAAATAAGTAAAGCATCCTGTAAATGTTGTGATTCATGCAAATCAAGTAATTCATATTTATAAATGTTCTTATCAGTGGTACTTAACAACAATGCTTTTGATGTATTTTAAACATAATGGATTGTCAATATCTACGTAACATTTATTTTCCTCCAATATCTCCTACACCTCATATTTTTGTTTAGTGTGTGTCAAAATGTATGCCTCTTACTTGTGTGAAAATATTGTGGGTTTGGCTCAGTATCCAGCGGACATCAGCATCGGGGGCCACAAGGAGCTTCAGGGTGCCAATATAAACATCTGTGCATAGGGTCCAGAAGTGAGGCTCTTGCAGATTATATACTCCCTGCAGCTGCTGCACCTACAAAGGAAAGCAAAGTTGAATTGGTGTATGTTTTAAACTTTGAATGAATTTAACCTTTTACATTAATGACTGCTTTAACTATCTGGTGTTGGTTTTACTAATTTGAGCAAAATATTAGAATGCACATTATCCCAGAGAGACTCCATAAGTGCAGCTAGTTTAGGCAGGGCAATTGGGCAGCGCACATTATCCTTTTGTCGGGGACGTAAGGCGTGTACTCCACCTTCCTTTCCTCCGCCCACTACTACACCCATGTAGTAGCACATGCACATTGGGCCACGTCCGATAAGGCGTCTTTGAAAGTCGCGCGGATACGCACACACTCACCCCGGTTGTTGTATCATCAATGCTGCTGCTGCCCTCCACCATCCCCTTCCCCCCATGCTGTCTGTATGTTCTATCCTTCTGGGGGATTATATCTATATTGCTCCCTGCCTCATATGTCATGCATGTATGTGTTGCATCGAGGAGGCATGGAGTGCTTCCCTGGCTTAGATCATCCACTCCGCCAAAGTCAATCTACATGTCCATGTCTTGTAACAATAAAGGCTCAAATCTAATACGTGATTGTCTTGACTGAAATAGCAATCTGCCCAGTGGTGAATGCATTATGTTTAAGTAGGCCTATGGTAGATAGCTTGGACACTTGTTAAAGCAGTGTTCTTTTGCTTACTGTGTAGGATGTTCCTCTTAAGAGTACGTGCATTCATTATTATTATTATATAGCTATGATTGCTTATTTCATAAGCCTCACCATTTTTTTCTGTAATTGCAAACATGACTTCACGTTCCAACTTCAGAATGACCTTAAATTCCCAAATGCATGAATGGTTTACTTCATGTAGGCCAGGGGTGTCCAAACAACAGCCCGCAGGCCAACTGTGGCCCGAGGTCCATTTTTAATTGGCCCGCAGCAGGGGCGTAGCCAGAATAATCTTTTTGGGTAGGCATCTTTTCAGTTTTCTTTTACTTATTTACTTTGCGATTTTCGCAAATGTTTGCATTTTTCTGATATATTTTCGTCGTTGGGTAGGCCTGTGCCTACCTAGGCCTACCCAGGCCTACCCGTGGCTATGCCTCTGGCCCGCAGCAAATTATAAAAATATAATGGAAGATGGCCCGCGCATGAAAATTGCACTTGCCTGACTTGCAATTCTTAGTTGCACCACTAGTGGAGCCACCCGTATTTGTTGAAGACTCAATTTTGAAAGCGATGACCACAAATGGCGGAATCAGTCTCTCGCTCGCCATTGTGTAGTCCACTCTCATTATAGTATAGGCGCGTCTAGGGTGGCCCTGAAGTGCAAATGACACCCACTAACATGAGTGCATCCCCCAAATGAAAATACTCCCCCCGAATACGAGTCAACTCCCCCCAAATAGGATGACGTGCTTTTCTCCCCCCAATACAAAGACACACTCCCCCAAATGGGAAACAACATTACATAAACTTAAAAACACATTACATTTACTCAAAACGGTTTATCCTTTTCCTCGTTAAGAAGCCGCAAAGCCTTCACCTCTTCTACCAAGTCCAAAATGGACTTCTGCTGGAGTCGGATAGCTGACGTTTCCCCATAAAGAAATTCCAACAATTTCCTGATTACTTCAAGATCTTCCATGGCTGGATTTTTCTTTGGTTCCATACTGGCAACAGGTAGGAGTCTGACATGCGCAACATGATCGACTTTCTTACAGAATTACATTCTCTTAAATAAATCATTGTGTATAATACTTGCGTTATCCCATCTGCTCTACTTTCATAGAATTCATTACTTTAAGGTTAGACTGATTATTACGAAGGCTATTATTCATTAAGGTTAAATAAGGTTTCCTCAGTCGCTTTAACAAAACATGAGGTTGTGCCCCCCAGAACTAGATACTTTATTATAAATTAGGCATTGCTAATCTTAAACCGAGCAAACCCCGCTACAATAGGCACTTCTCTCCACAGCACAACTTGCATTTTACTGATATGTTTCTGTCATTTTCACTGACTGCAGGGTTTTTCCTGCAAAGAGAACATTTTGGCGCGCGCCAAAGCCGTTTTCCTGAGCGCCAAAGGCGAAAAAAAGTCTGCGGTGAAAAAAGAAAAAAAAACCTGTCTTTATCACGCGTGCAATGCATGTCAGGGACTCAGGTGGCTGAGCGGTTAGGGATGTTTCCCTGCTCCAGCACACTTGATTCAAATGAATGGTCATTGCCCGGCTTCCACAGAGCTTGATAACGACCCATTCAGTTGAAACAGGTGTGCTGGAGCAGGGAAACATCTAAAACATGCAGGACAGTGGCCCTCAAGGACCAGGATTGGACACCCCTGCTATAGACCATAGCATTACACATATCAAAACAAAACGAACACAACAATAGAACTCCAAACAACGCTTATTTAACTAAGCTAATGCCCTTAACTTGGTAACTTTTCAGCTTCCCGCAGGGCATTCTGGGTACCAAGAGCAATGCACGAGTAGAGGCGATCTTACAGCATTGTGTAACACACTTCGGTTGTGGATAGTATGTCCAGAAATAAAGCCAAGTCATGAATTTTGTGGCAGAATCCATTGCTATGTATACAAAATTATTTTAGATATCGTATAAGTTTAGCTAGCTTGCAAATCCTGAGGATAGCCTGCTGTAGCAGACCTTTCTATGTGACAACAGACAAGGGTCCGTAACGAATCTGGGAAACGCGGCCATGGGTGTTTTGTCCATTGGAAGTTGCCGTAGGCTTGATACTGAAAGCATTACGTGAAATCAGTAGCCTGGCTGCCAACCCAACTTAGCCACGCCCACAAAAAAAATTGGTCGGTAAGTTGGGTCTGGGGTAGCTCGGTTGGGGAAAAACTATGTCCAAACAGGAGCTGTTCGGACCAATCAAATGGGCTTTATACAATGGACAGATGATCAACAGTAACTAAATCAACCACGTCACCAAAGAGCGCTTGGTTTTCAACAAACAACATATTACGTCGCTCTGATTGGTTGTAGGTCTATCCAATTTAGCGGAGGCCTTTTTTTCCGGGTTCGGTTGAAACACGCCCCATACTCACAGCCTAACGAAGCTGTTTCAGATTCATATTCTGACTAGAATTATGAGTATGACAACGTCAGGCTATGAAATCAGTGAGGGCGGTTCAAATGGCGATGTAAAGAAGAGCAGTGGTAAAATACAAGTTATGAAAAGAGACTGCATCCATGTTTTATTGTCCACACGATCATATACAGTTTTTACATTTAAATTTTTAGTCATTTTGCAGACGCGGTTATCCAGAGCGACTTACAGTATGTACAGGGACATTCTCCCCGAGGCAAGTAGGGTGAAGTGCCTTGCCCAAGGACACGTCGTCATTTAGGAATTGATCCGGCAACCTTCTGATTACAAGCCCAACTCCCTCACCGCTCAGCCATCTGACTCAAAACGAATTAGTAATGTGTACATTACAAATTTGTAATGTACAAAAAATACTTTGTAAATACGACGAGGCCCCCCTGGTTGCCGAGGTCCTTATGGGCAACTGCCCGACTTGGGATGCACCGCCCCTAAAAGAGCTGTCATGAAACACATCCCACTAGGACAAGAGTTGTCCATCTATAAGCATGGTTCTTGGCAAGCTGTGGTAAGTAAAAGTACTTCAGGATTTATTTTTTATAAACATACTTGACTTTCATTTACGTCATTCCTTTTCAGCATCCTATGCTAAGGCAAAGCAATATTTTGATAGGTCTTTGCAGCCAGATTTTCTTCCAATCTTGATTAAAAACTAAAGTAAACAAGGCCTTTTCAGCATTTCTTTTCAAGCCTTAGAGTAACATGTTATTTCCTTAATTGCACCATGCAACACACCTGTATGGAAGTATCTGCACTTGTTGTTTTTCAACATTTAAAAAAAGAAAAAATCCTTAAATTTGTTACCTGTCTGTCTCTGTGACTGAAACATTGAGCAGGACTTACCCTCTGGTAGCACTCTGGTAGGGCAGTGTCCAGTGATGGTGGAGTACGTTGCATTAATATCCCAATAGATTCCCTTAGCAGTGGCACCACACTGTAGATAGAGAATCATCAGTCAAATCGCATTACAAGTATTGATATGACTTTTTTTTTTTATCAAACTGTTAAATGTAAATAAATAAAACGACTAATACATGGGCAGTAGTGGTGAGATTATTAGTTACGCTGACATTTGGCAACAGCATTTTAGAACCTTACTCTACAGTGTTTAAACAGTAGCACAAGAATTGAGCACATACACGCAGTCTTTGTGAAATGTGCTGTACCAAACACTGTTAGAGTGCATAGGACAACAGGATGAAGAAAAAAAAATATTCGCACAACAGTTTTGGTTGTTCACAATGTGTGCTTGTTTAGACTACCCGCAATGCTTTGGGGCTATCTTGTTGTTATTATCAGTGACCTATGCACTTTGTAAAGCTCTCTCTTGGAAGTCGCTTTGGATAAAAGCGTCTGCTAAATGAATAAATGTAAATGTAAACATGATACTTGGATAACTGCTTTCTAGACTCTATGGAATGCAAAAATATCAAATTATTATTTTGAAAGTTTGATAACCGATCACTGTAATTAAGTTGGAAGTCCACTGGTGTATTGCTATTGACCCAAGGATGCGTGGTGCCACAAGTGACATTTGGATGAGCTGTTTCATTCATTAAAAATAAATAGGTCTATAAAATATATGATTTCCAACACACCTGATTCAAACAAATGGGCTGTTATCACTCAGCCAAAACCTGACAACCCATCATTTGAACCAGGTGTGTTGGAAGAGGTCCCGAGGACCAGGATTGACAAAGGCTGACTTAAACACTAATTTAGCTATTAAATCTGATCTATTACAGGCAGAAGCCCAGAAGAGCAGTGCTGCTGACTGACAATGCTATTTCAAAGGGTTTTATTTACGGATGAAATGCTGCGACACAATATTAAAGTGCATATTTTATTGTAATTATAGATGAGTGAATTTTGTTATGTTAGTAAATTAATGCATTTATTGATGAAAAACTGCCTGTGTTTTGACTTATTCCAGGAATCTCTTTGTGTCGTGTCACCCAATCAACAAACATCTTAATCACCGGCTGCATCACGGGAACAGGCACTACACTAGTATTTTGTATGTTTGAGCTTTGATTAAGCAAATTTGTTTTCATGCTTTAAACACTAAGGGTAAAACAAATAAATTAATAGTTTTACACTTTTCAAGGAGACATTGACTGCAGAACCGAATTTACCTTGTCACAGTTGAATAACGGCAGTTCATTGGGTAAAATGGACATACAGTGAACTTCAAAGTCCATTTACACCTCTTTCCTATGCAAATCTCACAATAAAAACATTTTGCTGTAAAATGGTCGATTTCTGGTCTGTACCTTTGTCACGCCCCAAAATATGCTGCGCGCTGCTCTACTTCCAGGAATTACAAATAATGTTTTTCAAGGATATTGAAGACTACGGCCGTAAATGCAGTGTTCCAGGCTGTACAGGGAATGCTGACACTGAGTCTTTGAAGGAACCAAAAACTGTGATATTTGTCTATGAAAAGATCCCTGTGAAGTTCGACCCTCAATTACACATTTGCTCGAACCATTTCACCGAGGACAGTTTTGAAAACCTTACAACGTAAAGCAAGATTTGCTATGAAGCTGTTGCTGAAAGGAGGTGTTGTTCTGACCTTATGTTCATCACAACCGCAAGCTGTAGTATGATTTTGTCACTAACAGTTATTAGCAATGCTAACGTATCCTGTATCTATCATAGCTAGATATTTAGTAATTTAGCAGAAAAAGAGCTCTGGATAAGAGCGTCTGCTAAAATGACTAAATGAGGTAGAATGTGTGATGATTTAGTTTATTGCCAATGGGGCCAACGTTATGTTCCTGACAGTTTCATTGGAATAAATAACCTGTGTTGTCATGTAAATCTACAATTCATGATGCATGTTTGTCCAGATATTTGTCAGGTTATTTTTTATTAGTTACAGCTAGCAAGATAGCTAACTGAAGCAGAGTTGAACCAGTTTGGTTGCTAAGTTGTAACGTTACCCACATCAATCCCGTTTGTTTCAACAACAGAATTGGAAACAACTAACATTATCATTTAAAATGGTATCTAGTCAATCTGTGAAAACAGTGTTGTGCAAAGACAATAGATTTATTTGTAAGTTTTTATTTCAAGTCTCCACCTTCGATCTTTCAGTGAGTGCTGTTGGCTGTGTTGTGTCTTTCCGCCGCAGCTTCACTCGTTGTAACCCAAACCAATCAGCACGCAGCTCATCTAAATATTCATGAGCATACCATAAAAAGGGAAAAGGGAGGTTTTCACAGGGCTATTTCACAGGGTTCATACGGGCGCATAGAACAGCACCCGGGCCATTTTCAGCCAAACCAATGTTACATGCCCGATTCGGAGACCTTAAGGAACAGTGTGAAATACCCCCCAACCAATTGTCAATGACCCCTTTTTGTTTTCTCATTGTGAAACTGCTATAACTGTTTCTTGACTTTTCATAGTGTGTTTTATCACACCAGGAAAGCTAATTTAAGGCTATTTTGCTTATGTTTCAGATGCGCATTGAGCCATTTTCCCCCCTGCCTTTCAAGGCTGCAATTTGCCTTTCTATCAGCAGATGTTGCAAGGGGGTTCCCTTGCACAAGTCTGTCATTCAGACAAAGGTTAATGCAGCCTAAATAAGATGTGTCTAGCAAAATATGTATAGTTTATACAGTGAGACACAGAAATCTGATCTGTCTATAATTTTAATGGTATGTTTATTTGAACAGTGAGAGAATAATAACAACATCCAGAAAAACACATGTCAAAATAGTTATAAATTGATTTGCATTTTACTGAGTGAAATAAGTATTTGACCCCCTCTCAATCAGAACGATTTCTGGCTCCCAGGAGTCTGTGCTACTCATCTCAGTTTGTTACCTGTATAAAAGACACCTGTCCACAGAAGTAATTTATCAGATTCCAAACTCTACACCATGGCCAAGACCAAAGAGCTGTCCAAGGATGTCAGGGACAAGATTGTAGACCTACACAAGGCTGGAATGGGCTACAAGACTATCGCCAAGCAGCTTGGTGAGAAGGTGACAACAGCTGTGATTATTCGCAAATGGAATAAACACAGGGGTCCCATTTATAAACGTTGTGTACACACAAAACGGGGTTTAAAATGTGCGTACACCACTTCCCACGCAAAGGTTGGGATTTATAAAAAACAAACTTGACGGGAGAATGTGCGGTCCTCCATGCATTTACATTTAGTCATTTAGCAGACGCTCTTATCCGGAGCGACTTACAGTAAGTACAGGGACATTCCCCCCGAGGCAAGTAGGGTGAAGTGCCTTGCCCAAGGACACAACGTCATTTGGCACGGTGGGGAATCAATCCGGCAACCTTCTGATTACTGGCCCGACTCCCTCACCGCTCAGCCATCTGACCCCCCGCACGCAAACTCTGACCCATGCGTAGGCCTACGCACATTTTGGAGACAGTAGGAATTGGCGACGCAGATGACCGTACTGTAGACAGACTGCAGAAAGTAAATGTGGGAAGAACGATTACCATAATTTCGGACTATAAAGGCGCACTTGAATATAAGCCGCAACAGCTAAATTGAATGATGTGTACATATATAAGACGCACTGGACTATAAGCCGCAGGTGTTTTAATAGTCCATGAGCCCAGGCCAGAAATTCCACCTGTCGGTACCATCTAAGGAAACCAATCCTAGTTATGATTTTTGAATTGGTGTATATATATAGATCATATTTTGATGTGATAACCATTGCAGACTGGCAGCTTATTGGTAGCTATCATCTCTGAAATGTACCCACCCTCCGCATAATGAAAGCGAAAAGGCAAACTCGGAAACTAATGATGCAATTGCTGTTGTCATATGGGGCTAGAATGAACTACAAACAACAAATACATGTCTGACATGCTTTATTTATACCAATTCGAATAATCCTTTCTGTCATATTTGAAGGCAGAATTTGTTTTATGGCAGACAGTGGCGAACAATAGGGCCTATCAAAATGTTGCTTATTATAGTGATTTTCAGTCCATTTTAATTTCTAATGTGTCATACAAGTTCCCTGGGTAATGCTACTGAACCGCAGTAGCCTACAACATGCACATGTTGTATGAGGAAAACATTGATAAAAATGTTACACGTTTTTACCACAGTTAAAGGAATTGCCCTAGTTCCAACAAGCGTCCAAAATGTGAAATTTACGGATAACCCAAATTTCACCACACTACTGGGGCATGTCTATGTACTGTTTTACTCATGCATATTTGAAACCATGAATGTCCTTGTGATTGTGCCAAAACATTCACTCAATGAATCAGTAGTCTAGTCTTCATCACTATTTTCAGCATCAGAGTCCTCGAGGTCTATAACATCTTCCTCGACATCAGCGGGCTGGTTGCTGCAGGTTTACATTTGCACATGTCAGTGCACTACAGGCTATTGGTAAGGCACGTGCTGTCTGGGAGTTTGCACGACCGTTCACACTTGCAAGAAAGCAGTTGCAACACTGAATCTGGTGCTGGAGAACCCTGCATCCACCAAACTAAAGTATGTGCCTCAAGATGGGAAGTATGCTTGTTGTAAGTGCAGATAACAATTTTGGATATCCTGAGCTGTTATTGAATGATATTACCTTCATGGGATGTGTCAATAGTCCATTGTGTGATTTCCCCCCAAAAAATCAATAACTCAGAATGGTTAAATGGTAAAAATGCTAAATACATACACTAAGCAGCTCTTCTGGAACGGTTATAACATATTGAAATTATCATATAGTCCCTACCAATAACTTAGTAGCCCTAAAGTTTGGTTTCCTCATGGTACCGATATATGCCTGGGCCCATCAGGGCTCTACGCTAATTTTTGCACTAAGGAGTACATGGGCTCCTAAAATATTTCTTTTTGGAGCACACAGAAATTTAGGAGGAATTAAAAAAAAAAAAGTCTGAATTGAGGTAGGCTAAGAAAACATTACAAAACCAAAGAAAGTTTCTAAATGATAGGCCCCCTGATAATCGTATTTTTACAAAAACAATATTACATGAAGCAAAAGAATTGTAGCTTGCATTAGATCCCCTGCCAAAACTGATATCAAACTTGCGTCTGTTAGTAGTGGGTTAGTGGGTTAAGCAAGGGGAGTTTCTATAGCCTAATAGTGCATTGTGCGCAACACGCTTGGAAGAAGGGATATGAATAGGGGCCTGTGCCCCAGTACAGTTTTATGTCTAACAACGCCATTGACTTAACAGTTAATGCTGTTAAACAACTAGCGACTTTCACTCTGATAGAACCAGAACTAATACTTTAAGAAACATGTATATAGTTTATAATATTTTCTCAAAATACTGGGACATTATAGACTATGTAAGCACGCCACAAATTAAAAGGCTTGGTAGTCAAAGCTAGGTAAACCCAGAGCCATATAAACGGGGTTGAAATAGGTGTGTCTAACGGTCAATGTGTGAGGCTTGAAAACCCTGCATCTGATTAGAGCTAGCAACAATGAATTGCTGGGCTCTGGCCCATTGGGCCATCATTTTGAATAAATACTTGCACTGTAGAGCCCACCCATGGACTATAATGTTTAATTACCATATGTAAAGGTTTGTGCAAAGAGGGGTTTGTCGGGAAAAAGATGGCTGCTTGAGGAAGCTCCCGTTTATAACAATTTCAACAAACAAGTTGCATATCCTCTTCCTGCGTACTAAAACCACCAAAGCCCCTATCTTCAGTGTTGGAAACGAACAGGCTCAGGGTGGCTTCGTCAGCCACTCTCCTCTCTCCTTCGTCTTCGCTCTCAAAACCAATGAACTCCTCTTCGTCACCGTCGGAATCGAACAGCCTCTGAAGGGCCTCAGCTGTGACGGTGTCCTCTTCATCATGCAGCAGTCAAGCCTTTCGGATCCCGTTGATGATTGTTGATGTTTTGACACTCCTACACGCTATCAGGATCCACTCGCAAACTTGAGCGAAAGTTGCTTTTCGCATGCGACCAGTTTTGGTGAATGATTTATTGCCGCTAATCATTCACGCCTCCCACTGAACGCGTAGTGCCACTTTGAACGCAGGATTGACAATTATGTTGAGTGGCTGCAGATGCTTCTTTGTGTGTAAAGTTGGTGGCCTGTAACCTGTAAAATCCATAGATTTAGGAGGTCCCCTAGTGGCTGTATATAAGCCGCAGGGTCAAAAAATTGGGGAAAAGGCGCGGTTTATAGTCCGAAAATTACGGTACTCGTAATATTTATATATTTTGTTTTCCTCACACATTTTTTTCACTCCATTTCATCATTATGATGAAGATTAAATCCAGCAGTGTTATTTGCGCTTGTACTGAGTGATAATTGTTCCATAAACACCTTGTACAATCCTCTTGTTTCAAATTTTAAATCAAAATTCAGCGCTGTCTCACCATCAGATTGTCCACTACGGGAGTGCAGGAGGGGGAGATGCCCCAACTGCATGAAATACAGGATAACATCACATATCCTACCTTTAGATAACTGCAGAACAGTTTAATTTAATGTATTTCTTTAAAGGTCACATGACATGAAAACTTCACTTTAGGAGGTTATTTAACACTAATACGAGTTCCCCTAGCCTGCCTTTGGTCCCCCAGTGGCTAGAATTTTCGATTGGTGTAAACCAAGCCCTGAGTGTTCTTCTCCGCCTTTGACAAAATGAAGGTTCAATTGCTCTGTTTGAAAATCTCCTCCTTGTGACGTTGTAAGCAGTTGCGGAGCCAGAGGGGTGGCCGGAGTGGCACTGGACCCCCCTGATATCTGACTGGCCACCCCAGGTGTCACCCCAAAATGTAATTCGCTATCCCTGGCAATTGGATGCTAATTGCCATTTAATCGTTTCTTTTGACATCTGGCAACGCATTTTTTCAATCAAGGATATTTCCACAGTTCAGTCGCGTGCGATATCCGCCTTTCTCCTCATTGAAAAGACTGAGTGTGCATGTCTGCAAACCAGGGTGATCAGATAAGAATGGCTAAATTCGAGGCATCTTACAGCAATGGGGGCTACGAGCCAATGTGATACATCCATTGTAAACATTAGCTCATGTTGCGGCCCCTCTCCTCCTCATTAGCATTTAAAGCTACAGACACAGAAACAGCGCGTTTTGAGGAAAGCTCATTGTGGGACTGCTGGTAGTGGCTGTAATTATAAACCAAGGCTGAATTTTGGGAAAGATACTTCAGATACAGTAATAGGGAACCACTAAGGCCTATATACACGCATCCAAAAACAGCATGTCATGTGACCTTTAATACTGTGCATATATCATATGTAAAAACTGGAAATACAGTCGTTAAGCTCCCACACAATCGCTACAATTTACGTCCTCGTTATCAGTCC